>NC_092314.1:2120000-2745000 GCF_036785885.1 Coffea arabica | reverse complement strand
AGACTGGCATCAAAAGAGTTTAGTAGGATCTGACCCAGTATCACTCAGTCTCCTTCTATTCAAATCTTGAAGCAAAGATTTAAATTAATTATTGTGCATTCACAACAAATGAATGCTTAAATCAGTACCATGATATTTGTATCATCTCAATGAACATGCCTGCTAAATCAATGAAATTCCATTGCAAATAAAAGGAAAATGTTGAGAAGAAGGAATAAGATAGAACCTGTTTTACTTTTTGTTTTTTCAAAGAAAAAAAATTGTTCCAAATTAAGCTAGATACCATGGAACTTTGACTTTTGCTCCAGCATTATCCAATAACGAGAAACATGCAAAAATAATCATCTTCTTGGAACCAAATCTGACATTCTAATCATCACGAGTCATACACCAGCGAGAGAGAGAGAGAGAGGGAGAGAGAGATCCTTTTATGTCTAACAAGCACATATTTTCTAGAGATGGAAATTGGCCCTCGCCAATTCGCCATCCCATAATTTGGCCATGTACAATATGGAGTTGGTTGAAAATTGCATTGGCATATGAGGACACCCACCTACCCACAAATATATAACAAAGCCCTATATGTCAAAGACATGTACTAACAACTCCCCAACCCACAAAGAAATCCAACAAGAAGCACATGAATATACCCCAACAGAATGCCAGAAAAAGTAGAAGAAAACTTTTACTGTTTAAATCACTAATCTAATCCCATTTGTAGGTCTTGTTAAACCTAACTATTGATCATTCCCCTTTCTACAGTATTATTGATTAACTGTAAATAATTTCAAAATATCAACCTATTCAATTCCAAAATAAAGCATATGTAGAAAAATGGGATCACAAAGCTGCTTGCGGCATATGACAAAATTGAGTAGAACCCCTGTGGTCTGAAGTATACATGCCACTCTGGGTATGACAAATAATAATCTAACTTTGATAAATACAGATAAAACAAATGCTCTCTAAACTTTACAGACATCCATCTCTTGTAACATTTGATTTAGATGCGCTGCAAGTTATCTGTGCAGTTGGCCAATAAAGTATTACTTGTCTACTTGGCATGGAACTTGAGGGGAAATGAACTATTTTTTCCTCTAAAAGCACCTCTATCTCATTTCCAATTTGCCACCTTCTCTCAAAAAACTGCTGGCCCATTTCCAGCATTTCCCCTTCCTTTCTCCTTACCCACCCAACATTACACCATGCATAACACCCCCCCCCCCTCCCAAAAAAAAAAGCCAGCAACATCCAGCTTCCTCATAGTCACGAAGATTGAATCAACAAGTAAGTACAATAAATCAAAATACCAGAAATGACTAAGTGGAAAACTTGATGCACTTGCTAAAATTACAGATGCAAGATACCCACAAAAGAAATCTGATTACCTTCAAGTTCAGTCAGACGGCGGTGAATATGGCTCTGGAAATTAGATTCTTTTAGTTCACCCAGTCCAGAACCTGACATGCAATTCTCTCGTTGCTTCAGCACTGCCACCTCAAAGTCTGCCATTAAATCCCCATAACTTGACATTCCAGCTCTATCCTGCAACCAAGTCATTAACTTTCATCACTGAACGCAACAAGAAAGCAATGATAAACAAGTGGCAAGGTTTAAGTACACGGGTAAACTGACTACCAGAATAGAAGTATATGATCACTGACAAACTAGAAAGGTCGCCTGAAGCTCAAAGTAGAAAGGAATGTCAAAGCAGATTATTGCTATCTCTCCAAGTGTATACATCCTAAATACAAGATTTGAAAAACTCTAAACTACCCCTTTCAACTCAAGGTGGAAAAGAAAAAACCCTCAAATCCTAAAGAACTTTTATTGGAAAATCTCCACATGATACACACAAGGAAACCAAATCCTATTTAAACAGTTCATAAAAATGAAATCCGTTATGCACTACGACAAAAGAAAAATAAGTCTAATTACTCTCAGAAGAATCTGTGAGCTGTTTCATAACACTAAACTAGTTACAGCTGAAGAAACAAGTATAAAAACAAGCTTCTTGTTCCTTCTTTTGTCTTGATTTTTTTTTTTTTTTTTATGAATAGCACTCATTTGTACCACGTACAAATATGAATAAACTAATCTTAATAATCTACCGATGGCATTAACAAATTATCCACGAAATTTTGCGATAAGAAATACTTGCAATAAACGGTGACAATAAGAGCTCGTCAAACACAAGAATTTAATTCCATTAAATACAATAAATTTGTGGTCTGCCAACACAGCTAAAAATTGATACTTTCTCGGAAAACAAAATCAAAATCTGATAAACGCAACCTAAATCGCTGAATCACACTAGAAAATTACTCACTTTCGCCGCAGCTCTTTCGGCAGCAACCGCACTAGATCCAACCCCGCCGCCACCAACGACGTTGGCATCGTCGTTTTGATTGTCGGCTCCACGCTCAGTTGCCTCCTCCTCCTCGTTCTTGTCATCATCAACATGATTATTCTCCTCATCGGCGGCAGTATCAGCGGTGGTGCCGTCATGGTAAATAGAGGAAACAGCATCAAAAACATCTTGAGGAAGGGGAAGATTACGGGAGAGAAAATTAAGGGCACAAATTAACGTCCTAGTTTTCTCTATCTCCTCTCCACTAGCATTATCACCAGAATTAACGTCAGTATGAATTTCGCTAGGGTTACCGGCGCTGCCGCCTGCTCCTCCGCCTGGCTGAGAAGTCGTTTCGACCTGAGCCGCCATGGCTCTCTCGGCTCGGAGCCTCTGGCGCCAAGAAGGGAACCGTTAAACTCTTTATTTTTTTTGGTGTTTAAATCGTTGGAGAATTTGAAAAATTAGAGGCAAAACAGGCGTGGGTTTATATATGTGTAATCGGCTGTAAGTATATATGTTAGTGCTGATTTGAGTCTTAAAAAAAAATTGAAAAACTAATAGAAGAGGCGAGGCGCTAGTTTTCTTTTCTCCTGTTTCTCTCTCTATAACGAAGGGAAAAAATGCCTGCTTATTTGAGGGCCTGTGACAGTAACTCGGGTATTTGACCCGTTTGAATTCCGGATATTTAGTAGAATTACGGAGCTGTCCTTGTTGAGTGTTATGACGGTTTCACCCCTCCAATTATGCCGTTAAACCCCAAAATGGGCTGAATTCTTGCGTCCAATTGGAAGGGTTTTTTTTTTTAAATGCATGTGGAAACAATATACTTGTATGTGAATTTATTCTTTGCGGGATTAAAGTCTAACTAACTTTATTTAGTTTTTACATTGTTGCGATTATCGTAGCATATTTTTTCTAATTTTTAATTATTTTTGCAGATGAGCAAATTATTCTTTCAACATGTTCACTGGTAAATTTTTCCTAACATAATTTCTCTAATTTTTATTTTTATTTTTTGAAGATAAGCAAGTTGCTAAATTAGGTAAATAAAAATTGTCAGATATTTCTAAGTGGAAATTATTAAGAGGGAGAGAGAGAAGGTTGGAAAAACAAATAAGAAGTGAAGCTACTCTGTTGTCTTTTAGGTTTACGCTTTAATTGCATATGGACATCGTTGCTTAATCATCTTCCAAAAGAGAATATGGACCAATTTATGACATGTAGCATATAAGCAAACATGAAGATGTGCACGCATGCTAAGAAATCATATAGGCTGCTTTCTGGGTTAACTGCTTGTGTGTGTATCTGTGTGTGTGTGTGTGTTATTTGCCGTAAGGGAAACAAAAAATGCTAAGAGATCATAGGAAACAGAGATTTGTGAAGTCAAAATATTGGGAATCAACGCCTTTAATTTGTAAGAGTCGAACAAGCACACGATTAAGCATTTTGGAGGCTCAAAGGAGAAGTGACCCAGCGGGGTATATATATGGTGGGGTACCAAATGAAAGACAATGAGGAAATTCTTGATGCAATTGCCACGAAAAAAGGTTAGCAAAGACGACAGGTGAAAAAACCCCACATCTACAAGTACTCTTATGCTGTTTGCAGCTGCTAAATACTAATACCATATAAAGGTTTCACCAATTGGTGCCATGTTACAAGGCTTGCCAAACCAAAAATGTAAAATTTACAAGAAAAAAATTTCCTGGCTGCAGGAGGAAACACCTGCCTGGCAGATGTTCATGCCCCATATTCCTTTCCATCAATTCACCATTTCAGAAATCTCCAATGAAAACAGCTCAAGGAAAGCAATATTTTTCTGCTCCTTTTCATGATACCATTACTCTCCGTGGCAACAAGCTTCAGAACAAGAAGATTAGTCATCCTCAAACCTGACTAAAGGGTTGGTCATTATCTGATATTACGTCTGCTATTTGATGGCTTTAGGTGGCTAGATCTTTTTGGGCGCATCTCTAGCCCGACTAATTGGTTCTTGAAAATACTGCAGAGAGATAAATACTGCTTCCTGGTTGTAGAAATAGACAAACAAAGACGTTAGTGAAGCCTTTATTGATGGATGACAAGTTCTCTCCAGGTGAAATGAGATTTATGAAGTACCTCAGTCCGTATGGTTCTACTTCCTTGATGAGGACACACGTTCAAATACAAGTCAAACACTTCTCGCACATCTTTTCCCTGAATGGTGAGAAAAGATTCGCATACACAGAAACTCTAGTCAGTATCTACCTTCGTCCATAAAATCTCTTAACTGAGATAGCAGCATGTACCAATTTCTTGACCAAAACCTAATGCTACCATGCTTGAAATGCTTCACAATTCTTCAGCATAAAATATGATCAAGTGCAGATCAAGAGGAGAGAGAGAATCTACCAGGCTAGCCACTCTATATGCAACAACTATATGTTCAGTGAGCTACCAGTAAGAACAAGAAAGACTCTACGCTACCTTCAAATTTTTGTCTTCCTCGATACATTCTTCCAGTCCAGCGAGCCCTCCAAAAGCAATTAATAGGTGCCTAAGTTATGAAACATGCAAAAGCTGGAATTTAATGCTTAAATGACACCTGATGATGATCAAGTCAGACACTCTATGTTCCTTGGATGCACCGAAACAAGGCTGAAATAGCATATACTGGTAATTCTGCCATAACATTAACTATGTTGATATACCTGAATGATGGTAGCGAAAGTTCAGAAGACTTGATAACAACTCCATGTTCTGAGGTGCCAATCAGAAGATCATACCCTCCCTAAAACCAAATTTCAAGAAATCAAATGAGAGAAGCGCATTTTCCATGTTGCAGAAAGAAGAACCAAGCAATGCTTTCCTATATAGGATTAAGAAAAGGACGATAAATACCTTGTATGGGCAGCTACTTATCACAGCACTTATGTTGGAAGCATATCTTACTTTGTAACCCCAGTACATCCCCACTTCATCCCTAGGCCTGGAAGATGGGACAACTTGATAAGTTAGACCTGAAATGAGATATTACAAAAGAATTACAATTAATCCGCCATTGTGATCATGGAATACATTCAAGGACTACAAGATTTAAGAGGCTTAGCTATGAGCATCTTAGCAAGCTTGTTTTGACTCTGACCTACACTAAATATAAGTGAGATAAGACCTGAATACTAAGATATCCGTGATCTACACTAAACCTCTCTTGAACAACTATTAACAGTTGATTACCATTGTCTTATGTAAATTAAACAGCAAACCATGGTCGCCTGATTCTCCTGAACAACAATTTCCACTCCAAACTTGCCATGATGTACAACCATGTGATGTCAAAAAAAAAAACCATGGTCTTACAAATGAAAATTTATATGAGGTCTAGTTGATTACCTGTATCCAGATTACGATTTGAGCCCATAGCCACTGTTACTCTTCTTCCTGGTTCAATCACTTCATCAATCAAAACATTCTGCAGGGAAGAGCAATCATGAGAAGTAAAAACATATCCTGCTCTTATTTTCCTTTTTTTTTTGTTTTTAATCATTTACAGAAAGTGAATGCAACCAGCCACACAGAAAGTAAACAGCACGGATAAAAGGATTCAAAAGGCAGATGCTCAAAAGATCTGTCAATTAATGCAATGGACAATTTGCCCCAACTCTGTCCTTCTCATCCGCAGGGACTTGCATACAGGTGAAGCAATCGACAAACTTGTAGGATCAATGCAAGCCTTAATAATCCACAATGAGAAAAAGATGAATACATGCATGCCCTTCCAATACACATTACAACTTTTGATGTACTTGTCCACAACACGTAGCTGTTTCTATCAAAGGTTAAGGCACAACCATAATAGCTATGCTTTGCTGCATGACCACTATTAGATTGAGCCCTTAGCAAAAAGATTTTCAAGACAATGCAAGTAACCATGTTCTATAGAACCCGAACTTATTTGAGTAAGATAAATTATCAGGCATATATGTCTATACCAAATGTATCGTAATGCTAATACCTAAGTATAAACGAACCATCGACATGAAATATAACCCTCCTGAATGCACACAACATGCTATACCTTGCTAAGCCCCACATCTACGAGACTTCCAGCAGAATCAGGAGCTTGGTTTTTTAACGTGATGCCTAAAAAATTCAAAAAAGATAAAGGTTAAAAATTGAAGACAGACCTGCTTTTGGGTCTAAACCAAATTTAAGTATATTTGTCATGGAAATATTTCCAGTCATTAAACACAAGACCTTAAGACTTTTGACCATATATTTATGTCATTCACTTTACCACCCAAAGGTCTGGAAAACCCTATAACCCAAGCCTCAAGGTTGGAGAAATAAAAATGTCCCACATAGTTGGTATCAGAAACAAAACTGTTACACTTGATTATACAATATAAGAAACCTAATCAGTGTCGCAGGAGGAAAGGTGCAAAGTCATTGCATCAGAATATAGCTTGTCAACAGAAAACTTACCTGAAGTTCAGCGATCAAGTGTAAGCCATCATATGCACACACTTTGCACCATATCCATGAACAATCGACTAAATAGGTGTATATACAAGTTGAGGCTCTAAAGGGCAAATTGTGGACAGTCAGTTTACTTCTGAATGGATTAATAAATTCCTCAGCAGGAGAGGTACAAATTCATGGCATCACAAAGTAGCTAATTAACAGAAAACATAGCCGAAGTTTGGCAATCAAGTACAAGTCATCAAATGGGTAGTTTGCACCAGATTTATGAATAACCAACTATTGTCCAGATGAGCATCAATTAAAACTTTAAACACACCAAAATTGAACACTGAATGTATTGACTAGTGAAAAGTGGAAACCAGGGTTGCTAATTTTAATATCCGAACTGAAGGCCAGGAAATAATCAATACAAGGATTTCAAGCATATGGAAGAAACAACTCAGAATTTTAAAGATATCTAATGAAACTACACTCCTACACAAACAACATGGTGCAACACTCAGGACATCCACAGAATCTTAGTTGATTAGATTCTGAATTTGACATTGCTGTAGTTTTTACTTAACAATCTTACCAAGCTTGCCATTTGTCCTGCTCCGTTAACTATATTAACTAGTAGTTTCAATAGATGGATGAGGATAAATAGCTCAAATCACTGATCACTTAAACACGCTGAAAGCGAAATGAGAATGTTGGCTAGGGAAATCACAAGAGAAGGACTTATTTGTCTATTAGGTGGCAAGACTAGCATTTCAGAGGCAGCTAGGAAGCTATGGGATAGCTTTCTAGAGCATGCCTCTTGTCTCAGAACCTCACAAGACAATGATCCTCACAATTTCTTTCAGTACCCTCACTTACCCTTCTACCTTCCTTTCAATAATCCCACAGCTCTAATAGGAAGGAGAGGAATTTGGTTTCTACCTTCTCGATAGGGAGCCCATTCATGCCTACGCAGATGATGTGGGGCATCAAGTGGGGGCAGCAGACCCTGCAAAAAGTCCCTCTCAAGTATAAGCTCTCAACAATTACAAAATGGAGAAATATTCAAAAGAATAAATTATCTTGTGACACATTAATCACAAATTGAGAAGTCAGGTCCTCACCACAAATCTTAAGCTGTTATGCATAGGAAAACGACTCTTCCTCAGATACTGTGGTGTCTCCAAGTATCTCAAAATCCTTATAAGAAAAGCTGCACCACTTTCATTATCATCTGAATTGTTCTCTTGGTTCAGCAACTCAAACTCATCCACTGAGGTACTCTTATTATCAATCACAACAACCTGCCGAAAACAAGAACAACCATGTAAATCTTGCTGACACTTCCCCACAACCCTTTTAAGCTCTTTCCTGCCATTGTATGCATCCGCTTACTTTGTGATCTTTGTTACCATTCAGACTAAACTGACCAAAATTATAGTCAATCATCAGAAGCAAAAAAGATTGACAAACCTCATCTACTCGAAAAATAGTTGCAGCTCGAGCAATCTGACCAGCCAACTGATAAAGCACAAAAAAGGGACGGTAAAAAAAAAAATCAACATTGGAAATGCATAACATATATCCTCCTGCATACATAAAAAAAACCACTTAAGAAACCCAAAAATCTCATTAAGCAAACAAAAAATCAATTTTTTTTCTATTTCCAATTGAAACTAAAACTCAAATACCTAAAGCAAACATATTCGTCTCGATATTTTACTCAAAAACTTTACACAGAAAATCGATAGAGACCCCTCTAATGAAATCCATGGATGCTTATTGAGCAATCTAAAGAATTCACCTTTCTCTATTTTCCACAAAATCTAAAGCAAAAATATATTGGTCGAGATACGATCTTTTTTTTTCCTTAAAAACACAGGCTAATTAACACGAAGAGACAGCAAAAGAGGAGTTACTCGGGTGGCAAGTTCAAGGGATTGAGCGTTGTCAATAATAGAGCCAGGAAGAGCAATGGAAACTGTAGGTGTTTCATTTGAATCGCCGTCGTTTTGCTCTTTATTTCTCTTCTTCTTCTTCTTCTTCTTCTTTCTCTCAGAAGAATCAACATTAAGGAGCTCAAGCTTGGTCTCTGCTTTAGCATTATCATCCGGGCCATTCTCTGTGACTTCTTCTGCTGCTTCTCTCGCGGCTCTCTTCTTCTTCCCCATTTTCAGCTGTCACACCGGACAAGGGTTTATTGAGGGCTTTAACTTTTAAAGCAATGGCTTTCCAACGACACCCTTGAGAGTCTGTAAAAGTATGAAATGGCCTCCACAATTTTAAGCAAATTGCCTTTCAGACCACTTATCTTTGCCTTTTCACATTATATTAAAGATTTTTCATGACTTGAAATCTGAAACTACATGTTACTATTACTTGATGGTTACGGTCTTGTTTTAAATTTTTTTCCTTTTAATAAATTTGAAGTGAAAGTGTCAACTGAATACACAACTAATTAATTCTAATTCTAGTAGCATCCCACTTTGTTCTATTTGTTCTTTTTTCGTTTGATAAATTTGGAATTAAGATATCAATTGAATCAATTAATAGCGATTGTAATAGCTTTACAGGCACATTAAGTTTGATAGTCACAATTACATATAGAATTGAAGGTGAAAATATCTAATTTTTGGCATAATGAGATAAAATAACGACAGATTTGAAGGATTAGTAATTGAAAGCAATCTATAAATTTCAAAATAAATATAGTGTATGTAACTTTTTAATTTTCCTATATTATATATACTAAGAAAATTCTACGGTTCTTTTCAGAGAACCACTCTCTCAATGTATATCCCTTAATGGTGACAGTGATTTATATTTTAAATAGTTAAAACTTTTACATTGACGAACCTAAAATATTTGTGTTTGCTATTCAAAAGAGATTGTACAACATTCCTGCGTATCATTCAAGAGTAATTTATTTTGAGGAATCACTGCCCAAATTCGCAGGAGACATACTTCTAGTAGAGATTCGAGGAGCATCCACGCAGGCAACTACTAGAGATTTTTTTTTGGTAGATCTTGTTTCACGCAAGGCCGTGGCAACTGCTTGATTTTATCCCAAACTGCAAGATGGTTTGAATACTTGCAGAGGTGAACCAAACACTCAAAAAGTGATGCAGAGGATCCTTGCAGTAGGGATGTACGCGAGCCGAGCTACTCGCGAGTAGCTCGGTCAATGACTCGACTCGAACTCGGATTGATCGAGTTCGAGCCAAGTTTCGAGTAGCTCGAATGAAAATCGAGTCGAGTTTCGAGTCGAAATAACCCAGCTCGAGTCGAGTCAAGTAGCTCGACGAGCCGGAGTTATTTAAATAATATATTTATAATTTAAATAATATATATGTATTATAATTATAAAATGACCATTATGGATATAACTTATATGAAATTTACAATATATCCTTCTTTATAATAAAATCCTATAATGGCAAAAAAGTAATAACATAATTGTAAAAAGACCTAAAATGAAAAAAATTTTCGAGCCTCGAGTATCGAGTCAAGCCTCGAGCCTAAAGGAAATTTTTCGAGTCGAGCTCGAGCTTTGGTGTATATGAGCCGAGTCGAGCTCGAGTATAGCAATACTCGAGCTCGACTCGGCTCGATTACACCCCTACCTTGCAGTCTTCTTAGTTAGTGCCCCTCCCAAACCAGTTTTTGGGGTTTGCTGGAGGACTATTCATCCCCTCCCGGCCAGATCACTTGACAGGGGTGGATATGTCTGAGCCAGGGAAATTGGGGTTTATTTGAGGGGTATCTTGTAAAGAGAGAAGGGGGGCAGTGGAAGAGAGCAAACCACATCTACAGCAACTAAGCTAAAGCATTTTATAAGATTTTGGATTATTGACATTGAGAGTCAATCTAAGGATCAAGTTTACAAGAACCAATTCTGTTAGTAGCGTCAAAATCCAAGAAAATTATAGATGTGTTGTCCTTCGTTCTTTGGGTTCTCGCTTCACCCAACAAAGCATTAGCAACCTTTTCTGCAGAATTATCTTGATTCGCTGAATTTCTCTCCATTGTCTGCACAGTTAACAAGATTCAAGGTTAGATCCCTTGTCAAAAAAACCAGAATAATCCAAAGAAAATTATACATGAAATTCAGAATTTATACCTGGTTTACAAGCTGAACTGCCTTCTTCACATTTATAACATCCCAAAAGCCATCACTGCATCCAAATCCACAAACCACCAATTTAAGCGTCATTAAAAAAAAAAAAAGAAATGCCGCCTCTCTCTCTCTTCAAGGCCTACTTTCTTCAGCATTCAAGCAAGGAGAAAAAGCTAATTCATCAGCAGATATCAAGATGTATAATAGAGCCACAAAGGATCACCTAGCTAACAATGCAAAGCTCCTGTTTGATTGATCTATGTACACTACTTGACTTATATAAGGTTCTGCGCTGAAGCGAGCATCCTGCTGCTTAAGAAATTTGTCTCCAAGCATTCGAGCAAGGTTAAGGCCTGCTTGAGAGCAACCAATGAGAGACTGATGATAATTGACATTTGATACACTGAAATATGAAAAAGGAATGTCAAATACCACATAGTCGTGTTTCACCGTCTCTCAAAGGTTCTATTGCCTGGATGCGTAATCTTTCAGCATAACTAGTTACTCTATGGTCTTCCGTCATCTTCACGTGCTTTCCATCAATGCTGCAGTAATTTGAAAATATTATCTCAGTTTCACAGGAATTACACAAAATCTTGAATTTCTTTGAATCCAAATGACAGAAAACTCAATTTATTCATTACGAGAACATCGTGGAGGAGCAGATAGAAATTATCCACAACAGCCACAGCAATTAAACTAAACTATATGTTATCGGCAGATTGTTATGTTTTTCTCAAAGCAACTCAAAGGCCTTCTTTTGGCAGCTCCATCCCTTCCAGGGTAAAAAGATATACGTTCTCTTAAACTCCTGCTCATGAATGACTTTGTAGCCAGTACAATTAGGTGAACTGAAAGACCAGAATAACAACATACATGTACTGTGATTATAGAAAGGCGGAAAGTGGGTGTATAGTATACAAAAGGCAGTGCCAAGCGTCAAGAGATAATCATGATACAAATATAAGTACGACATTTCTATCAATCTGGAAGGAAACCATAAAGTTTAATGGATGTACATAAGTAATGGAAAATAAGATCACAAGAATCTAGAGGCCACGATAAGAACTGAAAAGTTATACTGGATACTCGAAGCCAAAGATGTTCAGCAAAGTCAAAATATTGCCCCATCAAATCAAACTCAAAAGCTTTGATAAATAGTGAAGCACTAATCTTGGTTTTAGTGTAGTAAATTATTTCAATTAGTTGAGAACGTGTTAACGTGATAAAATTCTTCTGAATTTAGTCAATGCATAACAATAACAAAAACACATACTTTATAATACAAGCAGAGTCTCCCACATTTGCACATTGCGCAAAAAGACTGTCGTTACCATCAGCCCAAACAAGAAGCACCGTAGCAGTACAGCCCTGAAAAAGATGATCATAAAACCAAAATATAATATCAGACCCTGTATAGCCAAAACCATAACAGAGTAGAAGACCAACAAGTCCTGCTTCACTTTCTGTCTTAGTTGCACAAAATATACTTTTCAGCTTTATATTAAAGATAATAATAATAATAATTTCCTTCAAAAGTGTTTCTCAAGAACTAAAGCTTTGAAGCACTCAAAATGTTTCACATGTTAAGTGGACACATCCCATAATCTCTGTACTTATCAATGTTACTGTAAGTTTTTGCACTAATGTTGGTCAACCAAGAGGCTGCCAACTATGAATGTATTTACATTATCTAATTGTACCGAGTACGCCAACAAGGAACTTTAGAGCTAAAAAAGGTTTCCTTCCTCTCTTACACAAAAGAGTCAGACTTATCATAAAGAAGTCATGAAAATCTCAGAAATTTTTGGTTAAAAAAAAAACACCATCATAGAAACTCTATTAAAGTATGTAGTGCCAATATCACAAAACCTATAAAGCCACAAATATGAGAAGTAAATGGATGAGGAAGGCTACAGGTTGGTACAGGAGGTGCATATCCCAATGGATTAAATGGCAGAAGCAATACAAAAGCATAAAGAAAGTACAGAAACTGAAATGAGTAGAAACCTCATAGTGGTGATTTATGCATGCTTCCGTTTGATAGAAAGCTTCTCTAAGAACATCTGAAGCATCACGCTGTGATAACACTTTCTCTCTTCTGAAAGAATCCGATAATATGCTTGCAACCATTTGAGGCATCACTCTAGCAAAATAGAGAGAGAGAGAGAGAGAGAATTAAATTAAAAAGAAAAAGAGAGCTTAAGTAAACAAGATGGCACCAGCATGGTCCTATAATAAACCATCACATGTGACTTAATTGAGTTAATCAAGGACATGAAATGGAATACTAACTGGCTAACAGATGTAGCAGCACCTGCTCCGCCATGTCCATCACACACACCAAACAGCCCAAACTGCAGGATCAACAGTCCAAAAAAGAATTAAAACCCTTCTTGGTAACTGCTGAAGTTAAAGTAGAATAGAACTAAATAAACCTGTTCAGTCCCAGGAAGAGGCCAATAATAATAACAGACATCTTCCATTGGTAACTTCTTTGCACCTCGGCGCAATGACATGGGATCTGATGCTATGCCAACTCCGAATGGGATCTGGCTCTCAGTCTCAGATGTAATCTGGACCTGCACCAAGTGACCCTCCAATTAAGAAACGGAATTAGGAAACTGAAAACTCAACACAGCTACAATGGCACACAGGATATATATGATTTCAGTGATTGTAACATAAAGAAGATTAAAACCCTTATACCAACTCCTAGCTTCTGATCCTTACTCTAGAGTAGTCATATGACTAAGAGTCGTGTCACGAGTTGAGCACTTAAAAGAATATTAACAAACTAATTGCCAACAATGTGACAGCCAAAAAGGATCAGGAAAGACATTGCACAATGAAACCTATTCAGTACAAAAGGACAAGAATATTTGGCAATGTCCTTTGCAAAAGAACAATAAAGAGAAGGTCTTAGTTGTGCTCTAACGGCCAGTAAGCCGGAAACTGTCTATCGCATTGGCAAAGAGAACCATGATTTATTATTTGTGTTAAGATCAGCCCAAAAATCGATGTGTTCTAAGCTTACCTCAAGGAACCTCAATTTTAATCATAAATTCAAGTAATATTCCTTCCTGTCACACTTCTGCATAATCAGTACTTTACCCATTACTTGTCTATTGTGTATTGAATTACTTTACAATCTCAAACAAAGAAAGAGGAGCAAGAGATATGCACATAAAGTAACATACTTGAACTTCAAGCAGAATGTCTTACACATTACTTCTGACAAAAATTGAAAGTAACCAATATATTTGATATCGATCATTTGAGAAAGACTGACTTCAGGGAAGCAAAGTTTGCAGCAAAAAAAACCAAGAAATGAAAGAAGCGCTCTATAAAAGGGGATGAAGCAGGGAAAAGAAGTGCCAAAAACTTATGCTTAAGTTCTTCTTTAAACTGAGATACATGATTCAAAAAACAAAAATCAACTCGTAATTGACAAAGTTAAATGCTATTTCCAGATTAGTATAGAGATGAAAGAAATTATAGTTGAGGAATCAGCCTATATAAGGAAGAACTTCAATTGAAATCATATAAATGAAACCCTGATATCAACTGAATGAAAATCCTAATTCCTGATAAGCTCCAACTGACACTAAGAAGCAAATTTGTAACACAAAATGCTCAAACCATGTCTAATGTTTCATTGCATTTCCTTTTCTCCCCCAGAGATAAGTAAATCAATGAGAAACACCAGATGAAAAACAGGAAGAAAAAAGTTCTAATACAAGGAACTCTATAAAAGATACTGCCAGATTTGTGACTTCAACAGAAGCCTACTTACAAACATAGAATAGGTAGCAAATAGTTCAAAAACAACAAACTCTGGAATAGATATTGCAGATTAGCTACTTCAATGGGAGCCTACTTACAAAAATCTTGGGTGTGGTGCCAAGAGTTAATGTGTCTCCATTTGCAAGCTCAACTGGATCTCCCCATTGCCTGCTTCCTGAATCATGATGATGGACAGGACGAGAATTTAAGCGTGTACCATTTAAGCTACCCATATCAACAAGCTCCCACTTCAATCTCTGAAATACAATGCAATAAGTGTTTCCTAAAGTGCAAAGAATGTTGCCAAATTTCCAATCCTGAAGTAGTAAATATTTTGAAACTTTACATTAGGATTCCAATTAATCCTGGCATGCTTGCCAGAAACCTCTGAATCCTGGACCAACAAATCACTAGGTGAAACTCTTCCAAGAGTGAGAGGGAGCCTAGATGTATCTGTTGACTTCACGCAGCATCGAGTCCCATGAGAAAGCCCCGAGACAACCTCCAACGTGAGGATGCTTCCTGCACATCTAACAGAAAATGATGATGACATGTTTTACACTATTAACCAGAAAAAAGAAAAAAGTACACTATGCACATTATACAATGGATAGGAGAAAATTACTTTGATCCGCTTTATATTTTGGAACAAATTCTCTTGATGTTTCACTGTCTATGTGAAATCTTGGACTATCCTTTAAATCATCTTTTGTACAAACTTTTTGCACTTCTACAAGCTGCTTCGTCACCAGTGGACGCTTAAGTGTCTGGCCAACTAGATCATCTTCTGAAGTATCTCGGATATCAAGAACAAAACTATCACCTGAAAGAAGCAAAAGACAAATTATGCATTTTTCTGCAAACAAATTAATTTGCAGATGCCCGTGAGGGCATTTTGTAGGTCAATGGGCAAGAGCTGTATACTATGGGTTAGTTGGGGAGATGCTGAAGGAGGACTTTGGTTATTTGAAGCTCCTTGAGCCCTGTGTGAGCTCAAGCCCCCTAAAGTTTGCTGATCTGCTTCCTGTGGAGCATAATTCCTAGCAAAAGAATTGCTGTGACCATAAACAACATTTAGATCTTCTGAAATAAAAGGCCTGTGAAGGTCATCAGCCTGCAAAGGAACAAAATACCATGGTAAGAAGAATGCTCAAACAGGAAGAGCAGTGAATCAAGCAGGTGTATGCTCAAAGATAGAAACATGAATCAGATGAAAAGATGCATCAAAGCATCATGCTTTGTTCAACAGTCTTTTATGTATGATCAAACAAAGTTTGAAGAATGTTCTAGCTTGTTCTCAAACCAAGTTATGCATCTTAAAAAACATCAACCATGCATTTCAGTGAAGTTAATTTGCAGAAGATGGAGCATAGGAAGTGCTAACATTCATCAAGTTAATTTTGTACTCGAAAGACAGATCCAGAACTTGAACTTTCAGACTTGTTTCAGATATTGTCTGCCCGATACAAATAAACTAAAGCCAGACATACAGAGTGCTAAACTGACAGAGTATAACAGTTCCACTCTAGTCAAAATTCTAAACTTCTGTAACTCCTTAGCTTTAGAATATCCACCGAATTTCATCAATTAGGTCTCGTTATATTCTCATAGATTCCTATTCAGACAATATCTTAATGATAGAACTCTTTCCATATTCACCAGGTAAAAATATTTGTAACGGTTCAACCTGATTTAATGAAGTTTATTTGTGAGCCCAACTTTAAAAGGTATGGTTTGAATTAGCAGTATCCAAAACTGTCTTTATGACCTTTGAGTGTAACTTAAATGGACCCACCGTAAATTTGGCGTGGGTACTTGTGGATAAAAAGTAAATGTCGGACATTGTATTTCTTCAATCCATGATTTCTTTAAAAGGTCCGAAAATGAACAAGGCTCTTCTCAGGTCAGCATTCAACGCACCATATAAAAGCACCCAAAATGGTGTGTCACATAAAACCCTTAATGGCCTATAGTGCAAAGCACCAAGAGCTTAAATCAAGGAACAGATGCATAATATGGAAGTCCAAATTGATTGTCATTTTACATTTGGTCTTCCAAAGTGCCACATGTTATGGAAACAATGGCTTTGTTAACCTTAGATACTCAAGTCATCAACCCCATTTGAAACGAGTACGCCTTAGCTCAGAATATAGGTAAATGGTTGATGCAAACTCAGTTGCAAATTTCACAAGTTCGGCATTTCAACTATTTTCAGACTACCGCAGAAAATGCTGAGACCAATAAAGCACCTATCTTTGTTAACTAATAACCAAGAACCAGAGATTTCAAGCACAAATTATTACATAAAAAAGAAACTCAATGCACATATGAGACTATAAGCACCTGAACTACTATAAGCATATCCAAATGATAGACACTGTGACAGCAAAATCCCCACTCACCGGACCAAGTTCAAAGCTCTAAATCCTTCCTAGATGTTATTGGCTTTTAACATGAGCTACTTTCTTAAGCCGTACCAAAAGGTAATGAAAAAAAATGCTCAATCTTCTCCACGTTCAACCAAGTTATCGGATCATTCTTCAAGCTACTAACAACAGCAGGACAAGGGTCTAAAACCCCTCACAATACCCTCTGCCAAAATCCCAAACCACCATAACAAAATACTTTAGATTACCTCTAAATGGAAAATTGCACCGTCAACCCATTTTTATTCACATTAAATCAAAATAGCCCCCGTCAATAAAATCCCATTTTTCTTCACATTCAATCAAAACAGCCCTGATTTGCGTAGACCCCATTTCCAATCACCTTCATTGAAATAATCTTAATCTTCAAACAAAAGGGGCAATACATTTTCATCGGTAAAATCTTGATCATACATAAAATATACTGATAAATGAATCAACAAACAGAAGAGAAATGGACCTTGATGGTGCGAGTACGAGAGGCAGCGGAGGAAGAAGAGAGAAAGCGACGCCATAGCTTGAACTTGCAGGCGAGGATGAAGAGGATGAGCAACAAGAGGAACATAACAGCAACAACAACAATCACAACGATACCCTCAACGGAGAACATCAAAGTCCTAATACTTCCGGTGATAAACTTGTCATCAGAGGAAGAAGAATTATGAAGAAAAATCGCCTCAGCCATCGGCGGTGGTGGTCTGGGAAAGATGATGATCCGGAGGAGAGAGAGATTGCAATCAGCCAACCCCTCCTACCATTTTGCACTGTTAAATATTTATCAAAAATAAAAATAAGATAAAAAGAAATGTAGAAGTAGAAAGTACGAATTAATGGAGTAGTCCTTATTTTTGCAAGTATAAACAATTGGCTTTGCGAGAAGGCCGCTTTGTAAAGGTCGCAGTCACCTAAATTTCCACCATTTTCTTTCTTGGATTTTCCCATCCAAATCCAATAAACAATCCAGTTGTATTTTTTTGCGTACGCAGTTGTGTAGCTTTTCATGTATTCCTCGTATTGCCATGTAGGATATAGTGGTCTCGTATTCTAGAAGCAATGGCTCAACTTAGAATGTGTTTGAATTATTATTTTTGGATAAAATTATCTATCTCGAGTTTTTTTTAATCACCTTCTTATCTCGTATATAGATCATACTGTTACGATTTTTTTTTTTTGACAAAAATTTTAGAAAATGACAATCCAAATGGACTTTAAGATATTGAAACATCGGGTAAAATTCAACATTGTGTAGACATAAAACAATTTCTGTTCTCAGCTTCGTTAGTCAACATTTCGACTTTTTTTTCTTTTTTTTTTTTAATGGTAAGAAAATACTAATACATTAGCTTAATTAGAAGTACTAGTTACAATAGAATAACAAAATAATACTGAGATCATATGTATAGACAACAATAATTGTTTCAAGGAGTTGAAAGTACAAAACAAAATCTTCTTCTTGTTGCGCGCCCTTTTTAGCTAAAGTGTTCATGCACCTATTTGTTGTCAATGATCCAGCTTTAGTATAGTTTGGTTCAATTTGATGTTGCCAGGTAGTGTGAGAATTCAAATGAACTTGAAGATGTTGAAAAGGAACTATTCAAAGATGAGTGATGAGTGTTTTTTCCTCTTTATGTGCCAACAATTGAACAAGTCAGTGTAAAATTCAATGTACATATCCAAAGACTTTGCCATTTTCTTAACTTAGCTAAGAACATGAAATGCTTGCACAAGTTGGATTGCTGTTTTCTATATATATATATATATATATATATATATATATATATATATATATATATATATATATATATATATATATATATATAAAACTTTCATATTTTTTCGTTTTTTCGTAAACACATTTTTCAGTCACTTTTTTACCTTACATACATTAAATCGTTACAGTAAATTGTTATATAAAAACTCCTAAAAGTAACTATCCAAGCGGGTTTTAAGAACTTCAATCGCACTAGAACCACATGCATATAAATGTTTTTGCCACAAAGTTTTTTGCACAAATTAACAAGAGAAAGCGTATCAGAATATCTTCATCTGTTTTAGAAGCAGCAGATATATATATATACACACACACAAAATACCTTAGCTAATTAATATTAATATGAGAAGGTAATGCAGATCAGATAAAAGGTTCGAGGCAGTTTAGATCACAGGAAGGACGTGAACGACAGCAACCCACTAGAGGTCCAGAGCCATCACTCTTTGGAAATCTTGACGGCTGCATGTCGACATTGTTCAATTAGAAGGCCCAACGCATGGGGTCCTTTATATTACAAAAAGTGCTAAGAAGTTTTGGCTGGGCCAACGTAGCTGGTGGCTTGTATGTTGTTGATAGTCAATTAATGTCACAATAATGGAGACAACATAAGAATCTATTCGAAGCCCAGCCCTAAGCCATATCCTCCATCCAGCCCACACACCCAGGAAAAATACACAATGCATCCAACATAATATAAAGAGGATTTATTATTGCCAAAAAATTACAGACAAAAATATAATTGCCGCATGGGTAGCACTTGGATATTGGACGAATGCCTCTAACTAAAGAACCATCTCTTGTATAATGGAAGCAGTTATGTAGAATTATTAGTTGAGGAAGTGTTAGGTTCCATTTGTGTTGCATACTTTTGGAGAATTTTTTTAGAAAAATTAACAGTGTAATAATTTTGTTGATGTGATGTATGTAAGATAAAAGATGGTTGAGATACGACGAAAATGATTAAAAAATGTATTAACAGAATATTTTTAAATAAATATTTTTTTAAAGTGACAATTCAAACAAGAGTGCTCTATTGCAAGAATCCTTAGTTGAGCCCATTGAAAAAAAAAAAAAGTTGGATGCTTGTGTGGCCTAACCATTCTGACTTGCGATTGTCGAAAGAGAAAGAGGAAAAAAAAAAATCAACTTCTAGAGATGTTGTTTTCTTGAGTCCTTTGAAGGAAATGAAAGTCTTATAATTGAACTCCTAATTTCTTACACTGCACAGTAAACGCATAATCATTAATCATTAGACTCATTCCAGAAAATGATGTTGAGTGAGAATGTATGATCACCATCATATCAAGTACGTACGAAAATTAGCATCTTAAATATTGAAAACATTGGTCTAGTTTGGGAGATTGTAAGCAGGGGGAATTCTACAATCCTTTTTGGATATTGTGATCTTAAATATTGAAAACATTGGTCTAGTTTGGAAGATTATAAGTAGGGGGAATTCTACGATCTTTTTTGGATATTGTGATGATGAGATTAGATTCGCCGTTGAATTATCAACCCTTAAATTCTTTCAAAAGTTTGGATATTATGATGATGATATTAGATTCACTGTTGAATTCTCAACCCTTAAATTATTTTAAGAGTTTAAATGAGTGACTGACATGGCAAAATATAAATTATTTCAAGAGCTTAAATCAGTGAATGGTGTGACAAAATATAATGAATTTGAATCATGAATACCGTACCCAAAAGGAATTGTAATATTTTTCCGTAAGGAGAGCCAAAAAGAATTCTTCTTTCTTAAGAGAAGAAAAAAAAAGAAGTATACCAGGATTTAGCTAAAACATCCATGCTAATGTAAAGGTAAAGATCGATACACCTAATATACGAGCAATGTGTTAAAATTGTCATGAATTCTCCCAAAGCATGCCACCTTTTATTCATTGGTTATCATCACATTCTTGCTTGATCGTTGATGATGCTAGAACGACCAAGGAATATTTTTACATATCATGTAACCGACCACAAAGTTTTAAGAGTACAAAAAGTGCCAATATTCTCTTTGTCCGTTGCTTTGACAAAAAGTATGGCTATTCCTCAACATGCTCGAATTGAAAAATCAGAAATATTGTGCTACTCCTACTCCTAGGGTTGAAACAGCTCGCGGCATTGAACAATAATAATACTCTTGCTCGATCATTTTCTTTCCCTCCTTAATTATCATGGATGATACTAATAAAGTTAGCAGTCAAGATAAAATTTAGGTATAAATAATCCCTTGATCTAAAGAATCAAGAGCGCGTATGAATTAAAATCCTCCGGAAACTAGATCAAAACAGACCATGTATCAACCTAATCCTGTAAACATCAGAGCAAGATTTTTTGAGGGTTTAGACTGATTATCATAAACTAAATATATAGCAGTGAATGAAGCCCTCCAAAAAAAAGTAGATCAAGATCCTTCTAGTACGTACATCGTCTGCCTGTAAAGCTAACCTGGGATGTCCTTGCACGAGTAGCTAGAGATGCATGGTGCAAAAGGGTTTTCATGGGCTCGATGCGATGAAACACAACAATGGATCTTGCAATTTGTATTAAAATGCTATCACCTCAGCTTTCTCAGGCCTTCCCCATTCCACATACGAATGACATGAAATTGCTAATAAGGGAAAGGGAAGGACGGCACTAACATGATGGTCAAAAGGGGAGGGTGCATTTGTACATTGTTAATTTACATGATGCTTGTTGCATCATGAATCGGACTCTTGTGTACCGTACCAAATAAAATTAAAGCCCTGGATAAAATTTTGATTTAAATACATGTACCAAACGCCCAACTTTAACATTTCATCAAGGACAAAAGGAAGATGACGCATTTATTCGTTAACTGGATTGCTTTTATACTAAACGACTAAAGTAAACGTATATGGATTCTGATGCAAAATTGATATACCATTCCTGAGTGGGCATCTAGTTTTAGTTAATTACATGATAAAAACACACAGACACACACACACTCAAGCACTGTAAGACACCCTAGTGTGTAGTTTATGATGCCAAACTAGTGCAAACTTTTGCTCTAAGTGGGCTGACTTTTGCGATGCTGTCGACATTAGCTTTTTGTACTTGCGAAAAAGGAGTGATCACAAGCGTTCTCGCTTATGATCACCAAAGGTTATTAAGCTTATTCATGTGAGATCAATAGTATTTCTAATTCGTGGGATGAGCTTTAGGACCACATGAACTTGTTCGAGCTCCAACGTCTGATACCTGAGTTAGCACTTGGGATCCTCGGTGACATGTTTTTCTATGTCAATTCAATGCCACCTATAGTATTGCGCCAAGTGTTCCGTTATTATTTACACTTTAATTTTCTAATAATTCAACTTGGTTTGGTTTAACACAAGTAAAAATAATAACAGGACACTTGGCACAATATTATAGGTGGCATTGAGTTAGCATAGAAAACATGTCACCGAGAATCTCAAGTGCTGAGTTAGGTGTTCTGACATGGCACAATTGGTTGGTTTTTTGGGTGTATGCACCGTTCACTATCTTTTTTCTAAGTAAGCACCTTTCACTCTCATAAACCCTTTTAGCAATTATGATAGCTATTTTAATCCCATGTTTGGTACATTAGCTAAGCGAGCTTGCTATTATTATCCAAAGAGAGAAAAAAAAAGAAGAAAACTTGTCATAATCGTATTGCGAGTCTGACCATGTTAGCTGGTTTTCATAGAGACAGAGGCCGAACTTAAAAACTTATTTTACCCGTAACATCCAGCCAACTGTGTATTAACTCTAAAAATCATTTAATTTGAATCATTTGGCACCGCTTTCATTCTGGTTCGTTTCCTAATTAAGCCCTAGTTTAATTATTGCTTTTTTTAAAATTATATATATATATATATATTTTTTATTCCTAATACGCTAAAAATCTACAACATGCGCCTTTTTTTAACAAGAAATATTCTTTGCGAGACAAAAATTTCCCCAAATGAAAAACTTTTTTAGGTCAACTAAATGAATGGATTACCCCAATTGTCCATTCAAAGTAATAATTAAAAGGCATTAGGTTGATGACGGAATATATCAGGAAGGATTAGTTTGCTTACTCAGAGCCTGGAGCTGGAGATGTGGATATTATAGTATTAGTACCGTTTAACTTGATATCCATTACATACCATTTGCTCTCGTCATCTTCAACAAAATACGACTAGGTATTTTGGACTGTGTCCCAAACACGGTTTCTTGTGGACATGCAAGAAAATATGAAGTCATCGATCCCTTCTAAAACAAACATAGAAAGATGTGAAGGCAGTAGATATCCACTAGAACACCCCTAGTGACGCAAAGATGAATCCAAGTTTTCTTGAGAGTGACCATACTGATAGTAGGCAAGAACTTTCATCAGAGATCATTAAAAATCTGCCACTACATTGTTTTTAATGTTTTGAAGGACTGCTGAGGTATGTTGTCACTCATAGTCATCAGTTATATATGTCTGCTTCATGCATTGAAAACCCGGGTAGCTTTTCTCTTCTTCTTCTTCTTTTTTTTTTTTTTTTTTTTTTTGTCAAGGAGAAATTCCAAACCTTACAAAAGAGAAGAGGGACAAAACAAAAAACAAAAAAAAAACTTACCTAAATAACTTTGGTGATTAGGAGCCAGGGTGGCTTTCCTAATCACTAGGATTCAAACTTTCTTTGCACGATCACACGCCTAAATTAATTCGCTTCCCACTTAAATATACAGGGCGTTTGATTTGTAAACCTTTTTTTTTTTTTATGTACTAAATGAATTTATTTGGTACGAAGCCAGACTATGGTGATGGAGAATTTTTGTCTCCGTAAAAAGGTGTGATCCTCACATTTCTATTTTCTCCAATGGCCTAAGTTCCATCCTACTCACCATTTCTCTACTTGGAAACTGCTAACATTAATGCTCATTGGCATCTGAATTGGCTTTTGATGAATAAGAAACACTAAGCACTTTAATTGTTCATCTAGGGTAGGTAATATATATGCAGTCTAGTATTCACATGGCTTAGATGAAAGTGGTGTAGCCGAACGCGGGGCTTCTTGATAAAAGTTATGATGCATTGATGAGTTTGAGAGAGGAAAAGGTTGGAAGGTCGATTTGATGGGGTGAACACCTAGCCGACAAGCATAAAAAGTTTGTGCTAGTGGAAGATGATTTCATCATTCTTGATTGATTTTAAAGGGCTTGTATGTTGTTGTATGAAGAAGACCTTCCTGCAAATTGCCTTGTGTGTCCGTACGTTTATTAGTGCGCTTTCAAAGCTAATTTTGGAGATCAAGAATCCCATTCTGACTGGGAATGCAGTCGAGTTAACGTTGAACTCAAATAGTAGACTAACTTGAGTTAAAAAACTTAGGTTCGAACTAAAACTTTGAACTCGTTTGACTCTTGAAAGTTCAAGTTTGAGTTTTGAGTTTGTTTTACTTGAACTCGTATAAAATTGAGCTTAATTTGAGTTTGATAAATATAAATTTTAAACAAAGGACAAAATAGAGATTTACACTAATAAATATATATGTATGTGTGTGTACATGGAACTTGTTTGAGTTAATTAACCTCGACAAGTTTTCACATATTATGCTCAATTCAAGCTCATTAACTAGCTCGAACTGTTTAAACTCGAGTTTGAACTTGATCAACGCAAGTTCGAGTTCAAGTTTTAACTGAGCAAACTCGCAATTGCTCAATGAAACTTGACTCATCTAATTCTGACTAGGAAAACGTAGGTTTATTCATTGCTGAGTACCGGCTGATTGAAGGTTTCCTCCATCGTTGGAAGCTTGTTTGTTAAAGAAGAATACAAGAACTAAAGTAAACAATTGTCAAAAGAAGTAAAAAGAAAATTCCTTGCGATTTAGAAACAAGCATGGTAGTTTATGGCTGTGCCAGGCACAAGAAAAGGCTTTCTTTTTTTTTTTTTAAAAAAAAATAAAGGCATAAAAAAAAGGTTGAGGTAGGATTAATTCGACAGTAGATAAGGTATCCCTCTTCATAGGCAGAAATCATAAAACCACAACCTGCCGGATGTTTTCTTTATATAAAGAAGTTAGTTGCTGTGGAAAACCCTCAAGTCTTATGCGACTGTGACATTTAAAATTATATATATATATATTTATAAAATATTCATATACACAAAAGACCAACCATTCAAACGCTTAATTTTTAATTTGGAAAGAGGGCTGATTGTCACTTTCATGGGGAATAATTGATGTCATTTATATCCCTACACCGATGACGAATATACCTAACAAAAGTTGGGAAAACACTTTGGACATGATTTAGAAATTTTTTTTTTGTTACCACAAATAAAAGGTGCGGTTTAATTAGCATCGGTTCATATATCTATCGAAAACTTGAGATGTTTTAGAGTAAATATATAACAAGGAAAAGCTCGATCAGTTTCATGGATTAAGAGCTCAAGGACCATTTCTTGTACACTACAATATGGTGTGGTCTCTGATTCATGAACCATTGTTCAGACCCACTTTTGGTGAATCAACTGCACAACAAATGTATACCCATTCCTTCTTATTGTAACATCCATCTTTCGGATTCAATTTCAATATTTCATGGTGCTACTTCCAAAAGCTGTCAAAATTCAGCGGAAATGGTTGGGTATTAGAGTCAATATATGTGCTCAATCAAGGCTATGCAGATCGAGGACATGGTGCAGCACTAGTTTGATGATGGAAATTTCAAAACATTAGATGTTCCTCTTTCTTTCTGAATGTTATCAAACACGGGTTTTGACTCTAAACGCCATATATATGATTCATCCATTAAAATATGTGTTGTTCTCCCTTTCAAACGATCGAAGTCAAAATGGGAGAGAAGAAGTCGTTGTCGAGCAATATTTGCAAGGATCAAAAACCTCTTGTTTCCGGGGCCATTTGTTGGTTTCAATTGGGAAGCAGAACAAGAGGAAAAGTGCGTATTACTATTAGTCCCTCTATCACGAATCCACCTTTGTCTGTCTTTGACAATTTACTGTGAGGCATAAAAAAAAAAAATTTTAATTTTTTTTTTTGCACGAGCGAAACTTATTAGTACTAGTATAAATCGCCCCAAAAAAAAAAAAAAGATTGTTTTTAATTCCAATCAACTTATCTATGTGCTTAAATCTGAACCAGTTACACAATTTCTGACCCTCAATTCTTCCACAATAGCAATCCATTGGACCAATCTTGAAAATCCCGGCTGGCCCCTCTATAGGACGGTACAAACACAAGGACATAACTTTTGTCAATTTTCTATCCACATGAGGCAGTCAGTGGCACCGTGCTGGTTCTCAGGTTTTAATACTTCCTTGTTAAATAGGAAAAATAGTACCTAGGCTAGAATATTTTCTTTCATCGCAAATTAAAATTTGTTTATTCTCTTTTTGTTGTTTGTGGTAGACCAACAGTTATGCAATTCAAGTGGTGCAAAAAAAGGCCCTCCACCCCCCCGCCTCCCCCTGCAAAAAAAAAAAAACACACACACACACGCACGCACGCACTACACCTTTGGCACTTTTTAGCACTACAAATTCGCATCCCACCCCTCGCTTACCCTTCATTCAACATCAACTTGTTTCTCTCCTCTCCTCTTCTTTGCTTGTTAGCTGCTTCCTCTCAGCTGCCCCTCACCTCCTGCTATATACCTTTCTTCAACACTGCTCAAAATCCTCTGATCAACTTTGCTCCTCAATTTCCTCCCTATCTAATTAAGGACATTTGTTTTTTTCACCTATTTGCGACCCTTTTGGCCTGTCATCATGACCACCATATTACAGTCTTGTCTTGAGACGCAGTTCTGTGAAACAGCAACTGTCATGCTCAAAGTTGCTCCCTCCAAAACCTTGGAGTCGAGCAGAAGTAGTCCCTGCAACCGTCCAACGGAGGTCAACAGTACGGCCACGCCAAACATGTCCTCCAACCATGATTCACGAGGTTGGAGTTTCCTACAGTTTCTCGACAATGTTTCTTCAGCTCCCAAAGAAACAATGGAGAAAGAAAATGTGTACGTCCATCCTTTGACGAAGCAATATTCATCCTCAAGACTGAGCGAAAAAAGCTTGGAATTATGCACTGAAAATTTGGGGAGTGAGACGGGCAGTGATATCATGGATATCAGCATTTTGTCACTGTCTTCATCCAATTCTCCAACGAGCTCTGAAGATTCTTGGATAAAACAAGAAGGAAAGCTGCCTCAAGAAGCGGAAACATCATCGAAGTGTAAGGTGAATAATTCTCGAAATTTTCCACCTCCCTTGACTACAATAAGTGGTTCAAATTCACTCCAATTTAGACCCCACCGGGAAGATGGAAGATTAGTTATTCACGCCGTCGAGGCCCCATTGAAACATAACTATTTTCAAGCCGAACGAAGCCATGGCCGCCTTAGGCTATCTTTTTTGATAGATCATGCTACTAAGTTTGCCTCGCAATTGACTCGAATGGAAGAAGATGAAGTCGATGTTAGTGACGACGAAGATGAAGATTGCTATCAACTAGAGGAAGAAGAAGATGACGAAGAAGGATGCAATATTTTTGATGTTGATGTTGAAACGGGAAGGGAAAAATTTCACAGGCTAATGACTACTAGATGCAACGAAGGTGGGCACGGGAACAACGGATTGTGTAATTGGCAGGAGCCTGTATGGGTGGCTACATCCTAAAGTTTTTTCTTGTATCTTTTCTTCTAAAATCCAATTTCCACAAATTTTTCTTTTTGGTTTGTCTTTTAGCCTTTTTGTCCCCCTCCTTTTCCTTTTCTATTAATATAATTTATTCATTTCATTACCAGCTCCATGTGCTTTGTGGTTGGCAGTTATTTTCGTTATTTGAAGATGGCCCCCCTTCTCCCCACTCTTTTGCACAAGTTCCCATGAAATTCTTGATATACCAGCATATTGGGTTCGATAACCAAGCAACAAATTTACCACCGCCTTAAGAAGAATGAGTATGCTGGATCATAAATAAAACCAGATCTCAAGCGGACAAACTTCAAATTTCATCAGTTTTGCCATCAACACCGCATATATATGAGGGTGAATTTGATGCAAAATTATGGTACATTAAAAGTTTTCAACAAGCAAAAAGAGCCTGTACTAGTACCAACATGTATGATTGATGACCTACCTAAAACCAATTTCAAAAGTGGCAATGCTATTGTAATGATTGTAATGATTTTGTATGTGACTCATTCGAAGCCCCAACGTCAAAGGAACCAACCAAGACTTTGTCAATAAATACTGTATTGTGGTTTCCTTTTCATCACTCATGCCTGCATGCTCCTGGGAACGAAGCCATATATATCAAGATTGAGCTCATTGGCTATGGATGACGGATGACTCATCATCAGTACGGGAAACATTTGTGTGTTTTTGCATGCAAACAAGATTACCGGGATTAAGATACATGATTAATCTTGCAGAATACTTGCAACCCAGCGCATTTGTTTGTTCCTGTACATGGACAAGGTATGCATAAAAACAATATGAAACGTCAAATTCAAAGCTTGATTAGCTTTGTTTGTTTTGCTAATTTTTTTTTTTGTACGGAGAAGACAAAAACCTTAGTTTAATTAGCTTAAGTAGTAGAGAATTATTGAGGAAATTGCCGCCGCATATGCTTCGACCCTTGCTCTAAAATCGAACCAGGATTTGGGTTCAGCCCTTTTTAGTGGTTAATGCGTATTTCTATGCACAAGACAGCAGGTTTTTCAACCTTTTACAGCTCTCTTGTCTAGAGAATTTTGTGCATAACAACCACAACTTCATAGAAAATGACAACCACTATGGTGTTGGATGCCGAGGAAGATCCAATTTCTCTTCTTTTAAATAAGACAGGAGCCGCCCTTGCTACCGAGAATATTGAATCAGAAGAGTCATTATAGATTCCGGATGAAATTGACGTCTTACTTCTGAAGTATTGGCCTGGTGGATGATGGTTTATTACCTTTTCCATTAATTTCTTTTTTCTTTGCTTTTCTTCTTTCTGTATCACAGAGTGGAGAGAAATCGCCACTGTACCAACGCTTTTCACGCTAAAAGGTGATTATAGTTGTGCATTGACTAAGTATTTTCGTAGATATTTTCATCTGAAGAATAAACAGCAACAAGATAAGTTCAGTTTGACTAATTACTCCACACTATGGTACTTGTTTACCTACCGCGCGCAACGGGATGCAAATTGCATATGGTACTTTTTTTTTTTTTTGTCGACACAGTGTCCGGATCAATTCTTACAGGATCGACTAATCCTCTATGACTCGAGCTCGACGTCTCAACTCGGCCCGAACACGTTAAGTGCGCGGAGGAATGCATATGGTACTTGTTTACCATATTAGTTCACTACGTGTAAACTGTATTTCAGCTGTATGGCCGGCCAGCTGCTTACTTTTCAAACTTCAGTACATGAAATTATTATTTTTTTCTTTTTTTCTAAATCATTTTTTCATTTTTTTTTATTGTGACTACTGGCTGAACCTTGTGCCCTTTTCTTTTTGTAATCTTCTTTTGATGCCCTTTAAATACAAACTATATATATATATAAGACATGTACAGTTCACATGAAATTCTGTTCCTCGATCTTTCTAAATTAATTTTCATTTTTTTTGTTAAAATCCTAATGTAATAAATGGCTGAACCTTGCACCTCCTTTCTTTTTCTTGTTCCGTCTTAATCTTCTTTTCCTGTCATTCTTTTCTCCTTCTGGATTCAGTAGCTGCAGTACCCATTTGATCATATCTTTCTGTTTTGCAGCACAATGGAAAACAACTTTAGCAACTCAACACTTGCACAGGCTGATTTCACTTGCCAGTAGGTCCAGCACTTGCATTTTAAAAGTGGCAAAAATGACAGAGGTGTTTGCAATTGCATGAGATGAACTTCTCTTTTCCGTAACAACATATATTTGGACGAATGGCTTAGTCTGACTTTTATCAAGCATGAGCATTTACAGCTGAACATACGGCCGACTAGTTGGTCCCCGCCCCAATCGCCTTGAACACTAATGTTTATACCTATCAAGTTGCCTTTTATAAATATTTCGTATTTAACCATGTACAATTTTTTTTTTTTTAATGGGATGCATATCCTATATATTAGTCATAGAAGCGATGTATTGGGTGGTATGACAGGAGGGAGCGTAAGTAAGAAGTTTCGGATTCAAAACCTCCTACTTACATTAAAAAAAAAAATCCTATATACTAGTAAAATTATTATACAATGTTTGGTGTTCTAAGAACACAAACTATGTATAATTGAAAACAAAAAAGAATAAATGATCAACTATTAATTAATGCGTTAGAATTACCACCGACCCCTGAATTTCGATAATCAATGGTAGAAGACCAGGTCCCCTACACTCAATGGTAATGCGGGCATGAGCCAAATGCAACACGATCGAATAGAAGGCCAAGAAAGATTTTTATTCATGGAGGAAGAAGCCAAGAAGAAATGATCAAAGTTTCTCTTGGACAGGAAATCTATTTGTTTAGCATTTACAGAGATCTAGAATTGGCTACGTGTTTAAATGGGATTGCAGTTGGTTTTCCAGTGAGCTCAAGAGTCAGGGAAGAATGCAGGCTGGCATTCCTGTGAGCTCGATTAGCTTCCCGTCAAGCCAGCAGAAACCGTCGGCACTATTTTAGAATTATAACTGAGTTGCAAATCTTGATGATTAAGGTCAATTTATCTCCATTTACTTGGTCGTAATAATTTGGAGAATTGAATTCCAAGATATTTTTTAGGGGCATGAAGGAGTTTACACTTGAATTAAAAATTCTAGTGTTCTAATGAGCTAAAAATCGCATTTTTATTTACCGGTCAAATCAAACTCATGCAACACAATCTTGTAACACACCGGCATCGAGTCTGAATTTAAATAGTTTGAGTTTTTTTATCTGATAAATTTCGGTTGTATTTGGATTGCATTTTTTATGATTTTTCATGAAAAAATTACTGTAGCGATTTGATGTATATGAGAAAAAAATGTAATAGGAAAATGTGATCACAAAAAATAACGTACGGAAAATTGCAATCCAAACAAGGCCTTCAAATTCAGCGCTTGTCGAATTGAATTGGAACCTAGTCTCAAAAACTGAGGCCTTGTTTGGATTGCGATTTTCTGTCGGAAAATTACGTCGTTTTCCGTGATCACATTTCCCTATTACCTTTTTCCCTCACATACATCAAATCGCTACAGTAATTTTTCTATGAAAAATCATGAAAAATGCAATCCAAATACAACCTGAGCTTTTGCTTTGCGAACTCAATTCAAGTAGTAAGTAGGTTGGTTTATCATCCAATCCTACTCATAACAAGGTTTTGCCTCTTAAGTCGAAAAATCAGTAAACATGATAGATATCCTTAGCTTAAAATAGATTGGTTGAGGATAGAAATTCGGTTATTGCATGGAAGAGACAGGATGACTAGATGTCACTACTACTAGCTAGATACAGTATGTTATAAGGTTCGCATTATTGGACCAACCAACTTAATATAGATTAATATGCGGAATGAGGACGGTATACACAGACCTTGAGATTGATTGTTAAATGCGATATCTATAAACTGATATGGCGTGTCTGACGGGAAAGATTTGTACCAGAAGGCCGTACAGGTTTGGATTGTACAGTAACAGTAACCCCTGTCCTGGGGCGGTGGGCCGGTGGGTGGGTGGGTGGTGGGCGCGCATGCATCCATCAAAACTGTTGCCCACTGCTATGCTGGCTTGGCGATCATCAGACATCAGTGCCCAGCACACGATCTGGAAGATTGACAACATCCATATGGGGGATCGCATTTGCATCATTGCACTGAGAACTGAGATGAGGAGGAGGTGTTTGCATGTGAAAACGAAGCAATTTGCAATTTGCAATTTGCAACTTGCAACTTGCAACTTGCCCTGACCGCTCCTCTGGATTGCTAGGCTTGTTGTACCCGTCGCTGCCTTTCTTCCAAAGATCTTCCGTAAGCTGTTAAAAGTTGAGGAGGACAATAATGATTATTCGCGCTTGTATTTACCTATACGGTGAATAAGTGTAATTTAAGTATACCGATCGACATGTCTTCACTGGGAGGAGGACAATGATGATTTGCGTTTGTATTTACCTATACGGTGAATAAGTGTAGTTTAGGTATACCGATCGGGTCCCACGTGAATGGTCCAGCGGCAGCGCCTCTCACCATGAACCTTAAGGTCACAAGTTCGAGTTTCCGCTCCGCTGAATTCCTCCGCGTACTTAACGTATTCGGGCCGGATTGGGGCGCCGGACCCGGGTCGCAGGGGATTAGTCGGGCCCATAAAGATTGATTCGGACACTCTTGTGTCGGAAAAAAAAAAAAAAAAAAAAAGGGTATACCGACCGACATGTCTTCACACCGCGCTAAAAATTTCTTTTTCCCTCTCTCCTTTTTCGGTCAATTAAAAGTGAAGATCTTCATGTTTACCACCACCAACTTGGACAAACCCTCCCTCCCTGGAAAATCTCAGAATATTTGTTATAATTAATAAGAATTCGAAGTTAAATATAGCTACTACCCCGCTTAATATCGACGAAAATGTTTTTTTTTTTTTACATATTATTGAAAAAGTTTTAGTATTAGTAATTTTTAGTGATGCATGGGACGATTTGTACATGTTTTTGATTATTTGGTATTCGTACTACCTTTCTACGTCGTGCATTTATCCTATAATAATTCATCCTTGGCTGAGACTGATAGCCAATATTGTTGTGCTTGATTTATGCTGCATAATGTGATCCGAGTCGCACAAATTTTTTTAGCCAAATCATGACCGTCAACTGCCATGTCTCCTGCCCCATCTCCATGTTGGATGTAAGTTGGAAATCGACTGTTCCGCACGGGGCTCACAAGCGTCCTAAAAGAGAGCTAGCCATCGGTGTCTGAAAGCTTTGAAAGATTAAAGAAGAAGATATACCATATATCTTACATCCCTACCAAGAGGACGCCAGCGTCTTATCGTGGACTAAGACTATCCATTCATAAGGAATCTCACACAAGCTTCTGATCATCGTAATCTTTTAATTTAATTTCTCCTCAAGTCCTATATATATTTACCCTTTAAATAAATAAATAAATAAAAATCTGTTGAGATATATATTTATTTTTTTATCAAAGCTTTTAGGATTTAATTAATGGTTGACTAGCATTATTGTCGAATAGTAAGTAGTTGATGATGAATTCTTGGAGACGGTTCTGCATTTCTTTTGTCTCGAATTCCCTCGAGTCTGAAAAAATTTCAAGCATTTTGGAAGTCCTGTCCTATACCATTGAAGAAATTTAATTTAGTGACTACATGAGTTGACTGGTAATTTCCAAAGCAGAACAAACTTTTGATCGAGACTTTTCATCTTCTGCCATTCTGTTCTAAATTAGCTGCGGCCAAGGTGGAAAAACAAATGAAAATTTTCAGCTAATTATTAACTAAAATAATTGTTGATGGTCAAAGTAGGCACGTCCAACCTTTTGGTAGGAAGGAAGAAGTTGGAACAGCTTTTGGTAGCTGACTTGTTAATTAGGTTAGCCTTATCCTCTGCTTTGTTGCTTGTTTACAAAATGCATCCATTAATTGGCTTTTTTTTTTTTTTTATAATTCTATTCGAGAAATGACATACATCCATTACCAAGATTCATTACACAAATCCTCATCGATCCTTTTTCATTTTTAGTCCAACCTTTGTAGCTAAGCAACCATCTTTCATCTCTGTCGAAAATTTTAGGCTCCAAAAGGAGAGGAGATCTTCTTCTTTTTTTCCCCCTGTTAGTTAAAGCAAGTGTATCTTTTGATTTGTTCATGCAAAGTCTACTTGGAAATGGGATGAGTTTGCTTGCTGCTAATTCCTTGGAGATGAAGTCATTTTGAGTGGGTACTATGAGAAAATTGTGAAAAGTAGAACTGGAAATGGCGGACGTTGTTTCACAAATACCTGGACTCAAATCATGTTTATCCATATTTGGAAGGCCGAGGTTGGTCGATACCTGGGAAGCCTTGCTTGCTAAGAAACATAAAGGGACCGGAATTGGAACTGATCATATCTAGCATCCACTTAATAAATAAATTTATTTTCATCAGAAAATTAAACCAGTCATACACAAAAAAACTATTGAATAAAGAAACCCTTCAGCTCTCCTCTCTTTTGTTTTTCAATTCTTTTAGCCTTTTAGGGTCTGTTTGGTTGGAAGTAAAATGTTTTCCTTGGAAAAATATTTTCCGTGGAAGTAATTTTCCATGAAAATCATTTCCCTTTCATCATTTTCAGGTGTTTGGTTAGTTTATTGAAAATATTTTCTTACTTCATTTTTCTGGTGTTTGTTTAACTTTTGAAATATTTTCACTTTTATCTCTATCTTTACTTTCTACACATTATAACTACATACTTCTTCCCATGCAAAATAAGAAAATTTATCTCATTGTTTAACTTTAAAAAATCTTGGAGAAATGTATATATGAATAAAAAATATCTCCTTAAGCAATAAAAAAATTGCTGGCCATTTAGTGTCAAATATCAATCACATGCAATGCTTATTGTGACATATATCTTGCACTCTCACTGCCGAAAGTTTTTCTAGAAAAGAATATCCCTATTATACATAATTAATTACTAGCATAGGATGAGCAGGATGAGGTTTTTTTTTTTTATTTTGAATATACTAGGGGGAGGGTTGGGTTCGGTTGGGTGGTACAGGGGAGGGAGTGTAAGGAAGAGGTCTTGGGTTCGAGTTCTCCTATTTACACTAAAAAAAAAAAAAAACATACTACAAGATGTTTTCAGTAAGTTTGGAACATACTACAGGCGGGATACATGCATTTCGGAAAACAACTTCAGTAAGTTTGGAAGGGAAGTTGTTTTCCATAAGATGAGTGAAAATATTTTACATAGAAAAATATTTTCAGTAACTTTTGGTTACACGGAAAATTAAAAAAATATTTTCCTGGAAAACATTTTCACCCGAAACAAACGGACCCTCAGTGAATGCCCTTTTTTTTGGCCAAAGTGGTGTGCTTCAATGGCAACGCAGTGAATACTTCTTCTTCACTCGTGGTGGTAAGCATTTCTTGAGTATTCATGTTTGGTTTGGATAAGCATCCTTACTTCTTAGTGCCAAAGCGACACCACACATCAATGTTTGTCTTTGTCGATTAAAGGAAGAACAAAGAACTAATTGTTGACCTCAAAAAGAAATCAAGAAAAGTTGTTGACTGCTTAAAAGTACTGGTTCACTGTATAAAATATAATTCTAATTAAATTCGTAAAGATTATCCATAAAACCAATTCATACGTACCATTCATTTTTAAGGGACCAAAAGATATAGTAACTTACCTAGCTAATTTTTCCACAAGAAAGAATAACTTAAGGGCGGTGTATCTATTTCCATAAGATGCTAAATCACTTAGCTAGCTAATTTTTCCACTAAAAAGAATAAGTTCATTTTCAAATTGCAAATAAATTCCCTAATTCTATAAATCCACATAATTAACCAGATTGCACTACAATTTCTTTTTTTTGATTCATTTCTAAAATTAAGGAGTAGATCTTTTGACTTGGTATGCCGACACTTTTGAGTAGCGCACACATTCAATCCCCCACTATTTTTACTTTTTACATCCTTCGTATCTCCGTTCCTAACTTACATTTTGATTTGTCAACGACTTCATCAAACAAAGTAAGAAAAAGAGTGAATCATATTGCTTCTTTCTACTCCCATTTTCAATGATAGTCATTCATTTACTCTCTTCTTTTTTTTTCAATTTAAAAGAATCGATAATCCTAGAGACGAGAATTTTGCAAATTCTTTCACTAGGCTCAACTCGTGGAGCTACGAAGTGGAGATTTCTATTAACACTCCGATTAATCAATAGCATAGGCATTTTTTAGGTTCAACATCACAAACCCTAATAGAACCCAATGACAAATAATAATAGAAATAAAAAAAAAAAGGCGGAAACTTAGCATCTTAAAAAGTGTAGGGCATTGCTTTGAGAGGCAACTAAAAGACATGATTTCGGTGGTAGAAAGAAGGAATCCGCTTTGAATATTGTTGGGACCCCCTCCATGCCCAGCAGCCTACCCAACAACAATAATACTCGGCAGAACCAGATTTAGAAATCCAAAGGCTCTTTAAGAAAAAGCATATTCCTCTGTTTATGACTTGTCTGTTTCATCCTCTGTTGTGTTTCGGCTCATTCATGTCCCCTCGTGTTTCTACATCCTTCTTCCGCTCCTCCGCCCCGCCCGGCCCCCCCCCCCCCCCCCCCCTCATTCTCCTCCTCCTCCCTCCTCTTTGCATACCACACGTGTTGATATATATATATATATATATATATATATATATATATTCACACATATATATATTTGAGTTTTTTAATCTCCAATTTCCATGCAGATATGTATGTAGACCAACATATGATTAACACATATTTTTGTGTTGACGTAATTGGCATGTTAGCCCCCCCTAATATCCACGTCCTTATAAATCCTGTCAAAATTAATTGGATTTTTAAGTATGATATTTGCACGTTGTTAGAAACCTCACCCTTTTTGTCGGGTTGATTAGATTGATTTTTAAATAGATTTTTACTTAAACTCGAGTAAATTTAGTTAGAGAAGATGGGAAAGAGGATCAAGAGTTGGTCACAAACCGTCTTTTCGAGCAACGTTTATTATTTGCTATCAAATTTAGGAGTACTAATCTTGGTAGGTGGATTGATATTTCCGTCGATGTATGTGAGTTGTTACTCTCATCATTTGTGTGGATTATTAGTGAATTGCTTTTAATGATGTTCGAATCTTGACTTGTTTTCACTCATCCCATTATAGTACGTGTCGATTTCTCGTGTAATATATAATTATATCAAGACAACAAAAGCCATAAAAAAAAAGGAAGCAAAAGAACAGGAAGAATGAGAGTGACAATGGCTTAATAAGGATAAGGAATACGAGCCATCGCAAGTAATATTTGCAGAACCGGCTTTGATTCATGTCCACTAAAATGTCCGCAAGTATCCTTGTCATTTTTTCTTTTTGGGGTAGTGGGGGCTGAGGAAATATATGATACCTTTCCAATAATTTTGTGAGGAAGGATTAAGAAAAGGATTGCTCACTCAACATCAATAGATGTGAGAGAGAAAAGGGGAGATCTCACTTTTAAAGGAAAAAAAAAAAAAAAAAGGTATAGGGCATGCAATAATATGATCATTTCGATGGTGATGATGAAAGGACCAGGAAATTGAAGCGATCAAATCACCTCATAGTCCTCAACTAGCACGACTTAAGAGATTAGGAAACATAGAAAATTCTTCTTATAGGCATGATTCATGGTATCCTTACATATGTATCAACCAAATTGGATGGTATTAGATTGTTAATTTTCAGAAATATATACAATCACATTTTAAATATTTCTTTCCTTTCCTTGCTTCTTAAATCCTACTCTTTCCCTTCCAAAAATATTTTTTTAAAAAAAATTTACACTAATAATAAATTAAATTACTTGGTTGACCATAGACAGGAGGGGGAAAAAAAAAAGATTTACTAAAGAATGTCAAAATTGCCACCCTAAATATTGAAGCCTCCTCCCCGTCCCTTCCATCCTGGATCAAATCTCCCATAAAGAATTCAGGTATTTCAACAAAAAGAAGTTCCTTTCAGTGCTAGTGTAAAAGAAAAGGAAGAAAAAGACGTTCCTCATCTAATGGAAAAACATCTCGTCATGCACTTAACCAAAATCTGTTCCTTTCTTTCAAAGAATCCATATCTGCCTTATACTTCCAATGATGTCACTCTAGTACTCCATGCTTTTTGGATTTGCTGGGAATCCCTTTATTGATAAGGTAAGAAGGAAAGAAGGAAAGAATGAATGAATGAATGAAAGGGAAAAAGAGGGCATCAAAGCAAGTTTTGACCTCACCAACCGATGAGTAAATCCTTATTGACATATCAATTGGGATGATGATTTTCCAAGAAACAGACGGAACTGTTGACGATTTTGGTGATTTTTTTTGCATGAGAACTTTTGTCAGACAGGTTGCATCGTGCTCGTTTACCGGGAAACAGGATCTGATATAACGGGGCGGCTACTGAGTAATATTTAGGTGACTTGGAAGATCACCATATATATGTTTTTTTGCTTGTCCACATGGTGAGGACCATTTGTTCCTTGCCCGACTCATGCGCCTTTGACTTCAATCAAACCGTAATACCTAAGCAATTAAGCATATATATTTGGAGGGGAGGGGAGGGAAGAAACAAAACTGTTTTTCACGTACCAAAATTAGTTTTATTCAGTACTCCTCCGAATATTTTGAAAATAATTGTCTGTAATGATGTAGACTACCTATGTTGTGGGTTGCAAACGAGCCGAGTCGAGTCGAGATTTGAGCTAATCGAGCCGAGTCTCGACTAAATTTTACCAAGCTCGAGCCGGTAAATTTCGAGCTCGAGCTCAACTCGAATCAAGTCGAGCCGAGCTCGAAAAAAAATAAAAAAATTTATTTTATTTTAAAAAAATAAATAAAATAATATTTTTTTCTTAATAAATAATAAAATATTAAGGATATATACGTAATTTTATTATGAAAATAAAAAATAAAAAATATATATAATATACGTAAATTTATTATTAAATATAAAATATATATATATATATATATCCAAGCTCGCGAGCCACCTCGCGAGCTAACGAGCTTAATATTCTGAGCTCGATTAATATTGAGCTCGACTCGAGTTTGACTCGAGTCGGCTCGCGAGCCGCTCGATTCGTTTGCAGCCCTAATTGTGGGAGAACGGAAATAATTGTTAGCAGTGATGTAAACTGTCTATAAATTTCATTTTTTGAAGGTCAAAAGAGTGAGATTCAAGAAGGAGAAAGGAGATTCAAAGCTCCGATCGATCGACAGATTGGAATATATATTACACCACTTAAATACAAATTATCCTACTTTTATTAATTCATCTTTTATTGTTCTTTCTCCCGTAAAAATGATTGATATGCCTCTTTTGTATTTTTTTTTTTTTGGGTGATACCAAGCAAAACGAATATGATGGAGCATTAAGGGCTGTCGTCGTGTTAGTTTTCTTGCCATTACTAAGAGCTTAAAACTGTAGAACCAAAAATCTCGCGACAAAATCCTCTGAACAACAAAGGACAAGATTCTAGGTCATTCTTCTGGAGGAGGAATCATTACCGAAAGCTTGTGTGTTTCACGGGGATAACTGTTGTATTACAACTTGCACTGTTATGTTCTTCCAGTACTTCCAGTTCTGTTCACAATTAATTACTTTTTTTCTTCCTTCCTAAAGTCATCAGCCGTGACATCGTTTTAGATGCGGACAAATGGGATTGATTCATGCAAAAGAGAGAATTCAAGTCAAATTAGAAGTTTTCGGGTCAATTGAAACATTTCCAAAGAATCAATAATGTATTGTGGATTCATGCTCACTTCCAATTTTGCATGATATTTAGAAGCATATAATATGGCATTCACCGCACATGGTAACGAGATTCATTTCACCCCATGGCAGCCGGCACTTATGCACGATGATGACCGTAAAAAAAGCCAAAAAAAAAAAAAAAGAGATAGTATCAAATCAATCCCAAATTTCTCATTCTTGCAATAATATAATCTCATGGCAGAGCATCACATTGCCATCCAAATTTTCGTCGTTTTGCATGCCATTCTTGCAAGAAGAATCTCACGGTAGATTATGACGACATTTTCCTAACCGGATAGGGAAAGTTCAGACACCGCACCCCACCCTTCATTGCTAACACTAATGTTGACTCTCACCTCACCACAATTCAATATTCAAGCCCAGTTTTTTCTTCCTCTTGTCTTTTTCATGTGAAATTATGGGATACTCCAAAATTAATTCCTGAATCATGTGTACTCATGTTTGGTCAGGGACCAAACAACACACTGTTCAAATTCGAATTCAATAAAAATGGCAAAGGATAATTCATAATGTACCACCAAAATGGAAAATGGAGGAGCAATATTCTCTCTACAAATAGACTCTTCAACCGATCACGACTTTTATATAAAACACCTAATAAGCTCATCATACACTACTACTCTCTGGAAGAAGCAGGGTAAGTAAGATACACTACTGCATTCTGCATATGATGAACAATACATTTACATGTTAATAAGCTCATCATATACTACTACTCTCTGTCGTATATTATCATATTCCGCCAGGACATACACACAATCCTTTTGAGGGACTTTTTTAATATATAGAATAAGCAGATACAGATTACTCGTACCGTACAATAGGCGGGTCGCATGAATTGCACGCAGAAATCGGCAATTGCGTGCTTGCTTACATGGGAAAATGCCCACCACCCTGCCACTTAATTTAATCAGAAAGAGTTTTCATCTTAAGAGGAGCAAATGCACAGAAGATGACATTTTTCTGCAAGCACTTCATCGGTTCTCAGCAATAGATCCTCTCTCGTCTTTGTAGAAGCCCAAAAACTGTACTCCTTTCGGTTCATTAAATCTACACAGATCGCCTTTGAATCCAGGCACCAGTGAGTGAGTACACATCTCTGCATCAAACAGTTTGATGGTCCAGATGTCAGCATCACATGAGACACACCATAAAACATAATCCTCCATAGTTTAGAGATCATTTGAGATTTACATTTATGTTCCGGGAGATGCATATCTTAACTGATCCTTGAAGCGGTGCACAATACGATCCTTGGGAGACGACGTCTTCACTACACCTGCCTGACGCATTATTTCTGTAGCATGCAATATCAATTTCTCAGATCAGAAACTACAAATTGTGCAAATGTCATCCAAAAACAAGAACAGTAATTGTCTAGAAACACAATTAATAGCTTTTCATGTAATACAGCAGAAATGGCTCTATTAGTATTCCAGGTGTTTCTTCATAAACTGGTCTGACACTTAAAAGGATTTTACAAGATGCAAAAACCTAACTGCTTCTGCATTCAACATAAATGACACCAAAAACCACCTTCAGGACTGAAAACTTGACAAGCATACTCAAGACTGACACACTTGCGCATTATACCGTAAGAAAAGGATGAACCACCAGTATAACACAGAGAACTAGTCTTCAGAATTGCTGATAAGTGCCAATTTCAGTAAATTACTGAAGCATGCTGCACTACAGGTAAGCACAAATCTAACAAGCAATGAAGATTACAACTTTAGAATACAGGACAAATCTCCTATAAACTGGAGCTGAGTTTCATACATGAGTCTAGGTTGAGCAAAAATACAGGCCACTAAATTGCAATGAATATATGCGGGAAAGAACTAAAAGTGAACCTAATTGTAGCAGAAACATATATATGCAGGAAAGAACTAATAAAGCGTACCTCGTTTTCTTTTAAGCTCCTCATCAAGCTCCTCTTTCCATTTTCTCTGTCTCTCTGAGAAACTTGCACTGTCGGTGTCAGCAAGAGATACTTTTAGCCCAAGCAATGGTAAGTAAAACTAAAATCCATTAGAGCACATAAGCTAAATATAGGAGGATCTTTCCATCAGACCTTGGACTGGGTGGCTCCCTCTGAGAATCAAAAAGGAGACCTTTCAATTCCCTAAGCTGAGAAGACTGAGCATCATGAGAAACTTGATGATTTAAGCCACCAATATTTGATGAGCGCTTGGAATGACTTTCAGGGCTACAACTATTGGTATTGTCAACAACAGCAGAAAGCCGTCTGCTAGGTAACCTATTAGGTGACCTGCTCTTAGGAGGCAGGTTCAAATTATCTGACACATTTTCCTTGTTCTCAGTAGCAACAGGACTCACTGGGCTGGCAGCATTCAAGGAATTATAGAACTCTTCATACAAAGGACTTTGCAGCTTCTTCAGCTCTAAAGCCTATGCAGTTGAACAGAAAATTTGAACATAAGATTAATATTCATCATATTATTAGTTTATCAAAAGTCAAAGTAAGTGTATATAAAGGTATTTCAAATCAACACCTTTTCGTCCAGGAATGCCCGAATTTTTGATTCAGTTACTTCATCCTCATCATCTGCTACCAGTTGCCCAACTGGAAATGTGAAGCCACCATCCTTCTTGCTGGAAAGTTCAACGCTATTCCCAGGATATTGAATAGCTTGACTCGCGAGCAAGCTTGTCCTGTGCCTCTCCAACTCTGGACTTTCATCAAACTTGCATGGCCAATCGTCCTCAGGTTCACAAATTGGATTAAAACTCTAGATTTAGCAAAATGTAGAAAATACTTCGTCAGTTATAGCACCCTGATGTTACAAAAGTTATAGCCATCAGTGGACATTAAGACATCTCAAACCTTGTTAAAATCTTTGGAATGAAACTCAGAATTGTATGACTTCATTGATGAGCCAACCATCAGAAGGTCATCTTTATCATCTAATTGACACATGTCATCATCAAAGTTGCCTGACTTCCAAACGGATCCTTGTCCAGAAAATTTCTCAGGATACATGGTTGAGCGCCTTACACCACTCATTGTGCAAGCATCTTTCAAACCGTTAGAACTCACCCAGGGATCAAATTTTGTTCTGCAACCATTAGCACTATAGTTAGAATTTACATCCTGGAAAAGCAGATTAAAGTGAAAAGGCTTGAGAGCCAAATCCCACTAAAAGCAAATGCTTACGACTTGGTAATGTCCATCCTTGTTGCAGCAATCCAATTCCCAGAGTTGTCCAGCTGATTGAATGTTGCAAGGTTAGTTAAACAAAATATGGTAAAGGAACGAAGGAAATGATTACGAAGGCCTCAAGTAATAGCTGACCATAATTGAATGGCGGAAAACAGGATGAGTTCCTTCATACTCTCCAGTTACAAATGGATGCTGCAGATTAATGGCAAAGAGGTTAAATATCATTGTTAGTTGCTTAGGTTTTATAGCTCCAATTATGCTGCAGATTTACGAAAGACCCAGATATACCCTCACAAAACTGACATCAAGATTGAACACCACTGCATGAAACAAGGAAATATGACAAAACTATATTACCTTTAGCAAATCTGATGCACTTGGCCTTAGATTCGGCTCCCTGTAATAGTGCTAAAGTTAGAAATTTCAAATCACTGGAAGAAAGGATGCACACAAGTTCAAGATAGAGCACATATTTGATAAGTTTAACCAAGCACCCCCGGTAAGCGGGTATGAAGGGAAGTAATAAATGTGGTCAGGGGGAGCAAAATAATCAAATAAACATACTTGTGTAAACATTTAAGCAAAAAGTCTTTTGCTTCAGCTGAAAGCTGCTCAGGGATGGGTGGATGAGATTTAGTTGTTCCTATATGGAAGAGAGCAGCAACCTGAAGAAGAAACCTGTAAGTCTAGGCATGAAATCAAGCCGAAAGCAAAACCATAGTCCACATCGATTTCAGCCTTACTGTTTTCACTTCAGTATAAGAAGTAGCAACTGACGTACCTCTTGATACTGCTGGCTCCAAGGAGGTTTTCCAGTAGCCATCTCAATAACAGTACATCCAACACTCCATATATCAGCAGAGCTGTATTGTCATGATTCATCAACAAGTCAGCTCTTCATCAATAATGCAAGGAAAAAGGCAGAAGTAAAAGGAGATAACTTAAAAGAAATAAACGAATTGGCACTTTCAGCAGGAACCTTTCCGTTTAAGAAACCTTCTAGTTTAAGAAACCTTTCCATTTCATCTACTGGTACTCAGTTCAATTTATTTTAATGGATAAAAGAAAAAAACATAAAATACTTCGAGAATGCAATACTTTATCTGACCCATTGCCTTCATTATACATCTTATCCAAGATATTGGAGCCGCAGAACTATAGAATAGTGTCAAGTGCTGGAGCCACAGAACTACAGAATCTATTGTTTGATATTTAAACAAGCAAACTCCATGACTTTTAATCAGCCTTAGAAAAAAGCAGAGCTACATCTCTTTACTCACAAGGTATGCCCTGTCTGCAGAATGACTTCAGGAGCCATCCAATAGGGGGTGCCCTTCATTGACTTAGCACCAGTCATTGTAGCCTGCAGCAACGCCAAGCACCAATTCAGTAGAATATTTAAGCAGTACCAGCTAACAAAACCAATATAGTACAAAAACAGAGCTAAAAGTATGATCATACCAATTCAACAACTTTCTTGGATGCCCCAAAGTCTGCAAGTTTGATGCATCCCTTATTGTCGACAAGAATGTTTGCACCCTGCACAAGTACAAGTAGCACCATCAGGGTGCTTCTCATAAATTTTCTAATTGCTTAACCATGACAAATGAATATACTACCTTGATGTCCCTGTGCATGATATTATTCTTGTGGAGGTACTCCAACCCTAACAATAGTTGTTTTGTGTACATCCTAATAACCTGAATAGTATCAAAATAGGCAAAAGTTAATTCCTAGTGTCTAAATTACACAACCTCGCAGATATTTAACTTCTAAAACAAGTTGGCTTCTTTAGCAGGTTTCATATTAAGCTAATTCATGACAACCATAATATAACTGCCAAGCAAGTCCCCAAAAAATAAAAATAAAAATCCAGCTTTTGAAAACATTCAAGTTCTATAAACTGAATACATAGCAATCACTTACAGATTCTGGAAAAGATCCAAATTTTCCCAAAAGGGACGAGATTGAACCACCTGGAACAAACTCCAGCAATATATTCAAAGATTCTTGCTCTCTAGCAGTTCCCAAGTATCTCTGACAACAAATCAAAAAATTTCAACATAAAATGTAGGAAAATAAACTATACCACTTACCGTACACATATCAACATAAAAGTCATACTTACCACAATATTTGGGTGAGAAAGATTTTTGAGCACATTCACTTCTTCTTCAAGTTCTCTAATGTGAACCTACAATGGTCCAAACAAAACAGATGCATAAAATTTAACTAACTACACCTTAGTCCTGCAACCAGAGCATCAAACCTCACCAATATTACCCCAAAAAAATAATTATTAACTCATAAAAGCAAAAGTCACCAATCTAGCACACTCAAGAACTGCTTCTGTTTCAAATAAATTAAATGTAATTCAAGCATTGAACCATGCTGCATGGAGATATAGATAAAAAATCAATCAAAACGAGACTCACTGAACCTAAATACAAAAACTTAAAAACTTCATGCTTACCCCATGATGTTTTCATCTAATTTAGCTCAGTCTGAGTGAAACTGCAAAGTCAAAAACATAACACACACACACACACCCCCAACCTTCCAAAAAATATATAAAAAACCCTGTCCCGTAAAAACACAATAAATTCAAAAATCTACCATCTGTATTAGTTGAGCTTGAGAGAAATACAATATAGAAATCTTTATGCCAAAAAGTGCAATTTCCTCAAATAATTAAGTGAATACTAAAAGCCATCATCTATATCAGTTGAATTCATATGCCGAAAACATAGCTGAGAAGAGGAAAAAAGAAACTTCATGAAATCTGCAAAATGTCAAATTCGCTTACTTGAGTTCTCTCTTTTGAAGCACTGTTTGCAGCAATGGAAACCTGCATTTCATACAAGACCACCCAAAAACAAAAATCAAATCTTTATCAAAACCTCAGAGGCCCCAAAATCAAATAAAAAAATGAATCTAAACCAATCAAAAAATCACCTCTTTTACAGCAAGTAACTCTCCAGAATCAATATTCATTCCCATATAAACCCTACCAAAAGCACCACACCCAATCAATTCCCCTTTCCGCCACCGAATCTGCGGCTTACTCTCATCTTTCCTCACTTTCACCGGCTCGGATTTAGCAATAGGCGGGAGGGAAGGAACCTGGGGCTTGGAAAAAATCCCAATTCTAGATTTCCGAATACTAGATCCGATCTTTTCCACAAAACCGTTGAACCCATTAGCAATTGTGCCGTTATTATCTGGGGAGTCTCCTCCGGTTAACGGTTTGAAGACGAGAGATCGGCGGACTGAGCCGATGAAGTCTTGCATTTGGGGAAAGAATGTAAATGTGGAAAATTTTGGGAATTTCTGCAGATAATTCTTTTAGGTTTCTCTGACTTGCATTTGCTGTAAGTGGAGAGTGAGAATGAAAGTGAGAGTGAGGAGTGGGGAGAGAGAGAAGAGGGAAAAAGGAAGAGGATTCAAAATTAAAGAAATAATTATTGGGGAATTTTGAACGTTTTATTTTGAATTATGTTGACTATTGATTTTGATTTTTTTAGTTGGGGATTTTTGTAGTTGGGACTTGGAGAGTTAGCTTAGATTTTGGGTGTGTGTGTTTATTATCTATTGTTGAAAGTTGGGACTCTATTTGTCAATTTATCAAACTTGTTCTAGGATTTTGACCACTTCTTGGGTTTATTTGTTTTTTTTTTTTGATTGGGTGTTTGTCTAAAATTTTACTGTAAGTTACTGTAAAAGTCTTTTAAAAAATTTTTAAAGTGTGTTTTTTTTATATATATTTTGAAGTGTATAGTTTAAAATTTTTAAAATTTTTTTTGAAATTACTACTGTAGTTAAATTTTTTAAAAAACTTATAGTAAATAAACTTGGCTGCCAAACAAGGCCGAGGTTCAAAACGATGTTTTACTTGAAAATTTTTTCAAAACTTATGTGAACTTTATACTAGTTAAAATGTTTCTTAGCTATTCAAATTCAATTTAGATAAACTATGTACGATATAGAATTGGATAATTAACATGAATTCAATTATATATTAGCCAATAAAAGAAAATAAATGACAAGTGATGAGAAATGGCAAATTTGAATCCCATTAGAAATAAAAGAAAAGAAATGACAAGTTATGAGAGAAAGAAAAGAAGAGAAGGGGCACGGTTTCTTTGGATATTGATTTGGAATTTATGCACTAACATGAATGATTTTGGGCTCATTGTGTATTAATATGTAATTATTGAACATTTTGAAGTTCGTACTTTAATTGAAGTTTCCTTCCATTTTTTAAGGCAAGCAAAACTAATTAATCTAATCTTCCATTTGTTTCCATCTTTTTTTTTTGTCTTCTGACTTAAACTTCTCTGACCGTGGTTCTCTTATTTTCTCTTCAAATCTCTGCTCCCATTAGGATTTGTTTGGATTGAGCATTATTTTCCCAATTTTATTTGCTTACATCATCATTACAATTTTCAATACACCTTTTTATCTTTCCAATTACTTTTTTATCTCACACACATCACGTCACAAAAAAATGCTACAGTCAAAATATTCCAAATAACTTATAATCCAAACAAACCCTTAAGCCAAACAAAGCTACAATTAAAATCATTATAATAAAGTTAAGTATAAATAGCATAACGTTCGACCTATATCTTACCTTCAAGTGAGAATTGAGAAGTGAAATTGAACCATAGGTATGAGCACTCGTTTAAAATAAAAAACACTAGAAGAAAGGATGAGTTAGATGGTACTAAATGAGAAGTGCAAATTAAAATTTTCAACATCTCTTACTTATACTACTTTGTTCAATAGTTTCCATATTTGATCTCCCCTTGCTTGCCACCAAACTAAGGCCCGTCTAGCAAGTGAGTTTTTTTTGTATTTGTCTAAAATTTTACTGTAATTTACCGTAGAAGTTTTTTAAAAAAGTTTTAAGGTGTGTTTTTTTTTGAATATTTTGAAGTGTATAATTTAAAAACTTCAAGAATTTTTTTTGAGATTATTGTAATTAAATTTTTTAAAAAACTTATAACAAAAAAACTTGACAAAACACTTGTCTATCAAACAAGGCCTCTTGCCTCCCTCAATGAACTAAAAAGACCTGATGGTATCGTCCATCTTAGTATTATTATTGATGACATCAATTTTTTTTGTACATCTTTTTGGTGTTATACATTCTCATTTGCTAAGAGAAATTCAACCAATGTAGTCATTGTCAGGATTTGGTTAAATTATCAAAATCCTTCTTATTGGTGAAACTAAGTGAAATTTTTCATCTGATTTGATTAGCTATAACCGTAAAAAATAATTTATTGTCAGTTACCAGTGGGGGTGTGCAAAATAAAAAAATTTCGATTTACCGATCAAATTTGAATTGAATTCGGTAATTCGGAATGGAAATCGGAATATCCGATTTCGAATTGATTGAATTCGGTAATGAGATTTTTCAAATCGGAAATTCCGATTTCGTATTCACAATTCGAAATCGAAATCGAAATCGAAATCGGAATTCCTATTTCGATTTTAAATCTGTTTTTCGTGTATATATATAAAATATATATTATATAACATTTATATAATAATAATAATTTTTATATTCATGAATTCGATGAAATCGAAATTCCTATTTCGATTTCAATTTCGTTTTCACACATATATATAATATTTATATATATATGTAATATAATATTTATATAATAATAATTTTTATATTCATGAATTCAGTAAAATCGGAATTTACCGAATTCCGAATCGAATTCGGAATTGGTGAATTCGAAATCGAAATCGGTCGAAAATTTTGATACCAAAATTTCGAAAAATTCCGATTTCAAAGTTCCGAATTACCGATTTCGATTTCGATTCACACCCCTAGTTGCCAGCTCTTTGGACAAAGTTATTTAAAAATTTAATAGTATTTTTTAATACTGTATATGTAAAATAAAAAAGCAATTCGAAAGACAAAAAAATAATTAAAAAACATGAATTTTCTTAATCAAATAATAACCCATCCAAAAAAATAAATTTAAACTAAGAAACAAAATTTATGATGAATCTCATTTACAATAATTATGAATATTTAAAATAATTTATTGAATCACAAACAAAAAATTTATAAAGATACCTACTTATTTATAATTTATAGACAACTAATTTGACAAAAAAAAAATGTAAAAAAGCTTTTGTATATACGTTACTAGTACATTTTGTTTTTGCTATAATTGCATAGATTTCGGCTTACGTTTCCGCTTCCCAATATGCCTTCTAATATCGCCATGTCATCTGACCGTATGGCATCAACTGTTCAACACACGTCACTCTCCTCCATCTTCCTCTCCAGAACTCAGCTCCACATTCAGGCCTCAAAGAATCCACTTCCTGGATCTCTTCATATATATTTTCTGGAAAGAAAGCTTGATTCTTTTTCAGCAATCTTTTCTAGTCTTTAATAAATTATGGCTTTAAATTTGGAATCATTATCAGAGGCAACTTCTGGGGCGGTTGGAGCGCTAGTAAGTACAACTATTCTGTATCCTTTAGACACCTGCAAGTCCAAGTATCAGGCTGAAGTTCGAGCTCACCATCAGCAAAAATACAGGTTCTTTACTTCTTTTGAATCTTTGGATTTTTGCTCTCATGTTTGAGTTTTCCGGGTCCCACCTGTTGATATGGATATCTTTTTTGTTATGTCTGGTTTTTCCATTTTAGCTTTAACTGTAAAAATTTGATCTTTTGCTATTACGAATGAGAGACCCTTTTCATGAATTATAATTCTTTGCTGATTACCACGTGTAAAAGCATGATCTTTTTCCTATTCTAGTATGAAAGACCCTTGTGATGAATCATGCTGTTTTGTGGATTACCATGTACTAATAAATGGCTAGAGACGGATGCAGCTAAAATTGGGATAAGCCCAAAATTAGCCATGTGTGTGAGTTTGTCTGTGGGTACTGTGTATACTCTTTCATATAGGAATCAGGCTGGTTGAATTATGATTGCTGCATGGGCTGTGAGATGTGTATGCACACAAGTGAAGAATGTGAGAAATAGCTGTAGCCTGTAGAGAATGTATGTATATGCTTATTGAAATGTGGCATGTGCAGATGGGAAATATGCTGTGACATTATTGTTATTTAATTGAAGTTGTAAATGTTTTACATGAACTGCTGGAAACAATAATGTCCTTTGCAAGAGTGAGGCTGCTACAGATACCTAACCTTCCTTGACTGACTAACACTGAAACTTTCACACTGGGCTTGTCCTCTTTATGAATTGTACTTCTGCATATGCTAGATGTTAATATTAGGTCGTTTTCCATGGTGGCTTGCATCTCTCTAGTTTGACTTGGTAGAACACATAAATTCAGAGAGGATATCAGTTGGATCTTTCCCATACAAAATCTGCACGAGAAATGAAGAAGTAAAGTTTCTGATATTCTGATATTCCAACCCCTACTTCCAAGAAATAGGAAGGAAAATGAATGGAAAATAGGAAGAAGTAAAGTTTAATTGCTCTGTTCTTTTGCAGGAACATTTTGGATGTTCTTGGGGAAGCAATTTCAACTCGTCAGATCCTTTCACTGTATCAGGGTCTCGGGACCAAGAATGTACAATCTTTTATCTCGCAGTTTCTGTATTTTTATGGATATAGTTTCTTAAAGAGACTGTACTTGGAGAAGAGTGGATCTAAATCCATTGGAATGAAAGCTAACTTGATCATTGCTGCTGCTGCTGGTGCATGTACAGTTGTAGTGGTTCATGTAAGTCAATTTTTGTAATTGCCGGTTTGCAGTATTGGAGATAGTTGTGAGTTCTTGTAGATTTTGGATATGTTCATATGCACCATTTGCATTGTCAAATCTCTGCTAACAGTGCCATTGCTTAGAAAACTTCATTAACTGATGCATGGCTGTTAGAAAGTGCTATTGCAAAGAAAAGTTCATGTATAGTTGTATTGCATTACTCTGCGTTCAATTTGAACAAGGGATGGCAACTGGGAAATACACCACCAAGAAAAAGATTCTCTTTCAAAAGGACTAGCTAGGGTTGTACATCATTTTAAGGGCCTGTGATTTGGGGATATGCTAATTTTTAACTATAGAAAGTTTTGCTGGGGAATGTCCATTTGAGAAACTCCATATAAAAATAATTCTGCAAATATTGATTATACAAACATCTGTGGAACTTTTTATAGGATATAGCAGTTTTACTTAATTGCTATTCTTTGTCTGTTCTAATTATGAACCAACATTTCAGCCACTAGATACAGCATCATCAAAAATGCAGACAAGTGATTTTGGGAAATCTAAAGGTCTGCGGAATATCCTTTCAGAGGGATCCTGGGATGAGGCATATGATGGTCTAGGCATATCTCTCCTTCTTACTGCTAATCCATCCATTCAGGTACATGGATATTGCTGCTGAATATGAATCTTCCAGAAAAATGTAGTTTAATAACTTCAAATAATTCACTTATATTATTCCTCATTTTTTTCCTGTAGTTGGGAAAATACAGACACAGTGAGAAAAGTTCTTTTTTTTTTTTTCATGTAAACTTTCATCCTTCTATTGATCAGAAAAGAGAGTGTACAAAGGAATTAAATTCAGATATATCATAAAAATGCTCTATGCTTATACAAAGAATTCATCTAAAGCAACTTTGAGAAAGTTCAAGTTCCATCACTAACTCCCAGTTTTCTTTGTTTTGTGGGATTTTCTTCCATCCAGCAATTGTACTCTTCATAACCTCCAAAATATTATGTACAAGTCTAGTAGCATCTTCAGGAATATACTCTGGTTCCGTGCTTTCCACAAGTAGTAAACTGTAACAGCAAGAGCAAGTCTCCGCACCTGATCAGGAAAAGAGTTGGATTTCCAGTGAGAACACACCCATTGCAGCTCTTGTTGCCATGGAAATGGTGCTCTCTGAACCAGGCATAGCTTTAGCAGTTTCTGCCACACTATTCTAGAAACCGGGCACTCAAAAAACAAGTGATCCATTGTTTCCAGAGGACCTTTACACAAGTCACATGCATCAGATGCCATGTTTATACCCCAGGCCTTCATTCTATCCTTAGTAGTCAATCTCTTCTGACAAAGCAACCAGACAATGACAAAGTAACATGGCACATAGCCCTTCCCCCATACTAATTGATATCAAATAACATGAGCTCCAGGATTTTGAAGTAGTTTCATAGCAGGCTGCACAATGTATTTTCCTGATGCACTAGCCATCCAGTACACCTCATCCTTAGCATCTGGATGGGGTAAAAACAGAGCAGGTGTTTCAGCCTTTAATTTCCGAACTTCACTAGTCATTCTCCTACCTTTTTGGCCATTTCCACCCTAGTCCTGTTCATCACCAAATAACGTCTTGATCTGATGGTTCTGCCTATGAGTTGAAAAGACCTCGAGACCTTTAGATTGGGGTTTCAACTCGCTGTTAGATGTCTTTTACCTGTGAATTTTGAAGAAAGTTTATAACTGGAATTGTGCTCTTTTGCAGTACACTGTATTTGATCAATTAAAACAAAGAATGCTGAAGGGACAAATGAGAAAGAAGAGAGACAGTGAATCATCTCCAGAATCTCTTTCTGCTCTTTCTGCTTTTGTTTTAGGTGCTGTCTCAAAATGTATTGCTACCTGTGTAACCTACCCAGCAATTAGGTAATCATATGTTCTTTCATGGTAATCAATCATTACTTTGTTAAATTTGGTATTCAGGATGTACAAGGGAATTTTACTGACATACCTCATGAAAATGATACCCAGTTAAATATCTTACAACAAGATTTATTAACGTACTCCGTACTAGAAACCTGGGGAATAACTGTATTGCCTTGATCTCTGAAATGAGCATTCTTTGATGTAGATCTTTTTGTTGTTTTTTCCAATTTGGCTTAAACAGGTGTAAGGTGACAATTCAGTCTGCTGAATCGGAGGATGATGTGAAGAATGAAGCTCAATTAAAAGCTCGTAAAACAATATCAGGTGCATTATATGCCATTTGGAAACGGGAAGGTCTATTTGGTTTTTTCAAAGGGTTACAGGCCCAGATACTGAAGACCGTACTAAGCTCAGCATTGCATTTGATGGTGAAGGAGAAGATCTCAAAGGCTACATGGGTTGTATTGCTCGCAATTAGGAGGTATCTATTGATAACCAGGACCAAGACCAGGTTAAAGAGCTCTTGAGATCAAGACCGTGTAGGAATTGTGTACTCAGGTCCCTTGAAGAACATGGGTCCTTTTACCTAATACAGCTTATAAGCATGTGTAATGAAATTTAGAGGAAGAGGAAGAGTGTTGTAGTCAAAGTGAAACTGTCCTGAAACATGACTTTTCCCGCTGTATCATTTCTTGTCACCTTCTTCTTTTGTTGGGTGGGGTGGTCGTTGATGCCTTTCTTCTTTTGTCATAACACCTAGAGTAAATGATCGACTTCCTATGTTCTTGCAAACTGTTCGAATGCTTTCTTCCGTTCTTAGTTAATTCAATTAGGCTTTCCTGCGTATGAAATTAAATACGCACCCGATTTTTCTGGCAAACCATAGTCGGAATAGGGATCAGGTTATTAGATAAACTGGAGAAAAAAATCCCAATATCAATTCCTATTGTAGATGGAAAGTGCTTCAATTTTCACAGCATTAAGAAGAGGCGCAGTACTAACTCTAGCTAAACAGCACTAGATAGATAACACAAGAATGACATCAAAATCAGGCAACCACAAGGATTCAGCTAAGATAAAAAAAAAATGGTAACTGCAATATTCTTTCTTTTAGTGGATCAATGAATTTGTCAATCTACAAGCGTTGTGTAGGTATACATTAATAACAGCCTCAGCGAAAAATGGCACGGCATGAAACAGTGTAAAATACATACGCAGTGATGCTTTCACATCAACAGCAAGAAAGCCACGCATAAAAATAATGTATAGTATACTGGACCTGGCTGCATTGCAAAATTGGGTGAATTATTATCAGCAGTCACATAGCTTCCCTCTGGTGTGTCTGTTGTCAAAACAACAACTATCCAGTCATTTTTGGAACCGATTCCAACTCCAGTAAATTTGGTGTCGTTAAGGTTGTTTGCGTACTGTGTATCCGTGAAATTGGCAAGAACAATAGTAGGATTAAGATTGGGAACACAGGCAGGCATTATGGCCCCATCCCTTGTGGTGGTGACATTCAAATGGCATTTAGCTAGAATGTTGGGATAGTCAGAGAACTGTGATTCGGTGCCCGGAACAGTATTGGCGCCTGTGGTGTTTGTACAGGGTTGATCCTTGAAATTATCTGCCATTCCATCAGCAAGGCACTTTGCTTTATCATTCTCTTTTAGAGCTGTCAAATTTAAGGATGCTCTGTAACTGTTAATTTGCTGCAGAAGATTCTGTTCCTCATCTGCACATTAACAATAATCATGTCCTTAATTAATTTTTTGGAACAAAAATAAAATGGCTTCATGCTTGTTAATCACACGAGAGATGATGGTGGAGCATGAGGCTCATAGCAAGACAGAACTTAACAGAAAATACAACAGTGCAAGTTGTAGACACATGGAAGTCAAGCAATTATACACTTACAAATTTCAAGAATTTCATTCTTCTCCTCTTCTAGAATCTTAAGGAAATAAAACTGATAGAATGAAATAGCTCTAATCACAAATTAATATGATTTGGAGCTAATTTTTTAGCGCGGCAAGAGTGGCAACATGTCTTGAGATGTGCTAAAGAATATCAAGAAGTAGGAGTTGTACAACTTCTGGTCAAGATACATAGGTTAGTTTTAATCGGTCATACAAGTTATATTAAACTTGACTGCATCCGGAAAATCTAGAGAGCTTCAATTGCTTAAGCACCTTAGATATGTAATAAAGATCACTGAGCTAAACATCATCAAATCATTAAATAGAAACGACACCACGACCGCCACCATAAGCAACCACATCTGGATTCAATCTTTGCATGCATCAGCTCATCAAGGACAAAATTTACTGAAGCATGGTAGAGGTATGAAGGGTAAAAAATGCACAAGGCTAGCGGATTCAGAGCATTCTACCAGTAAACGACAATGGATTAAGATAAAGAATTTTGAGACTTAATGATGAAAGATCAATGCAAACTCAAAAAGATTGAAAAGGCTATGTTGTACACTATAAATGTCAACCTCCAAAGTCGACATCACTATCTTACCATGAAGAGGTAAAGATCAGATCTTTAATCCGAAAACCGATACATAAAATTATGAGCAGCCAACAGCTTCTGGCAAACAATATTAACACAACCCATTTATCCAAAATCCCTTCCGCTCAACCGGACAATATTTGCATTGGTTTAGGATGTGATAAAACCAAGAATCCCAATAAACAACTTTAACGAGACTGCAAGAAAATGAAGAAAACAGCTGGTCCAGATCAACTAAACTTCAGAACTAGCTGAAGCATTCATAGTCGTCGAAAAAAAATCAGATCTTTAATCTCAAAATGGACTTAAGATGCATATTAACTCAAACTGATTAATGATCATTCTAAGCTTCAAGGAACCAACATACAAAAAATGAATATTAATTATCACAAACCAATAATGAGCATCTTATCACTAAATTAAATAAAGCAACAAACTTGTACATTGCACAAAGATCAGATCTTTAATCTCAAATTGGTTCTTGATCATCCTGAGCACCAAATGAACAATAATAAAAAGAACCCATGTAGAAAAAATGCACAATTAGCATGACAAACCACCAAATGAGCATCATTTTATTAGATTAAAGCATTATCAAGAATCCAAAAGAGCATGAAATTGTACATTGCAGAAGGCTACTGCTAGTAAATTAACAATTACCGGCACATTTGACAGTGTGGCTGATGAAGAGGACGAAGTTGAGAAGCAGAGGGAGAAGTAGGTAACGTGCAAGAGACGTCATTGTTGTTGAATCAAATTGAAATGAAGTAAACTCGACGTTTCAAGAGGGGAAGGAAGGACTGAGCATTTATAAATGTGAAGTGCCCTGGAAAGCGGCAACAAGCATCTCAAGTTACGATGTCGTGTTGGTGGAATTTCGTTTTCGGATTCTAGTCATTGACTTGAACCTCAAAAGCGCAAAAACAGAAAAGAAAAAAGAACAAAAGATATTTAACTTTTGTTTTTTTTTTTTTTTTGAGTTTTTTTTTCTCTTCTCTGGGAACCCTCCGACCCCCTCCTCAACCCCATCTCCATCTGCTAGATTTAAGATTCTTGACGGCAGGAAGGTCTCTAATGTCCATCTCTGGCTACTCTACATTATATAGGCAGAAATGCACACTTTTTAATTGTAACATGTACAAACGTTTATTATATTGTAATTAGTATTCAAATGTTTATTATGTGTCGTCCTAATTAATTGGTTAGATCATCTTGTCTAGGCTATTACATAACTTCTTATCAAAATCCCAAAATCACTTTTTGCTAGACCACTCATTAATCCTGTCTTAATTTGTAGAATCTTATATGGTAACCTTATTCTAGATTTGATGGTAATTGTCAACATTCTACTTCTGATTATCAGCTTGTTTACTTTTTTACTCCAAACCAACAAAGGAAAAATGGAAACCAAGGTGTTGGTAGGGAGTAATCCAGGAAATCTTGATTCGTGACAACTTAACAAGCTTCGATTTGTCCATAGCAGAAGAAAGTGACTTGCCATCCTCTTTCATGCAGTTTAAGAGCAAGTTCACGGGGCGATTTTGGACTTTAATTTTGGGCGATTTTGGTATAGTGTTAAGTTTGAGACAGTGACCTGCGGCCTAGAGTTTTTAACGAATTTGCTCAAGTTATTATTGATAGAAGCCACGATATGGCTGCAGGATATGAAGAATTGATCTCAAGGACCCGATGGAGGCTCTGCAATGCGAAAGTGTGCAGGGTTGAGGCTCTCAACTAATTTTCTTATTTTTCATAGAGTTTTAGAAAATTCTCAATAAGGATAAGAGTATAATTCCCTAAATCTTGTCAATGCCCTTCTATTTCAACTATGTACATGACGATAAAAGGAAAGAACAGTCGACCGAGTGGAATGTGATCAATAAAACATGTTTTGTCGTCTAAGTGAATATATGTGGTTTGAGGTTCAATATGGACTAAAAATCTCGAAAAGCCTAGAGCAGAAAGCCAGAAACCAATAGCGTATTCTTCTATTTGTCAATCAGCAGCCTCTTTGAGGACTTTTTTGTAAAACAAGTGGATTTTCTACTTTTAAAGGTTCACATGAAAACAAAAGGATTTTCGTGGCTGAAATTGAATTTGGATAGATGTGGTTCAATTCCTCAATGCCATGCATTAGCAGTCTCGGTCTTCTCAACTCCCTGCTATTGCAGTTCAGCATCAAGCCAAAATATAGATACATATATAGCCAGATTTCCTGTTGTCCCCTAGAGTACAGTGAAAATGGCTGTTGCCATTGATGGCCGGATTGCCTTCCGACCAGCAGGACAGTTGCATGGCACTGTTGCATTGTCTGGGAAAAGGAATTGGAGCATTATTAAGTTCTGCAATGGAGATTTTATGGGAGAGAAGCTCAACTGCAGAAAGCTTCAGCAGAGGCATCTTGAAAATGGTATTGCCGGGGCTCCTGTAAGCATGTCCCTTACTGCTGATATTGTACGTGACACTAAGGTAAGCGTTCGAGGTCCATGCAGCCCAAAGCAACTCAACAAACCTTTTTCAGTAAAAGAAGACGTCTCATTTCTGCGTCAACTGGCAATTTCATCATAATGATTTTTTCTCGATCAAATTAAGATGTACTCTGCAAGAATATACAGCCAACAGATCTTGGGCGGGCGCATTTTTTACGTGATACTTTTAGTTGCGTAGCATTTGGTCTTTCAAGTTCGAAGTTGAGGATGTACATGATGAATTATGCATCTCTTCAAAATTACTTCAGCATCATCATGAGAGCATAATCGAACAAATTTTATCTTAAACATAATACATGAATGGGCATTACATTTATAAATCGTCCTTGACTGTAGATCAAATATTTATTCTCCTCTAATTTGGCTGAGTTTACAATTTCCAAGCAGTTAAGGGACCTGGAGATGGAGAAAAGGGATCCAAGAACTGTTGGGGCAATTATACTGGGAGGTGGAGCTGGTACCCGTCTCTTTCCTCTCACCAAGCGCCGAGCAAAACCTGCTGTACGCTACGCTATCCTTGTCCTCATCAACTTTCTTTCAACTTTTCACAGATGATAAGAATCTTTAAGACAAGATGGTCAAAAACAGGGACATATATTCTCAAAACTTAGGATAGATTAGGTTATAGAAATGTCGTTGCAGTAAAAAGAAAGATTCTCAGAACTTAGGGCTATATAGATGACTACAAAGCTAAAAACTAAGCGCTTTCTACATCAACATTGGTAATCCGCACATCTTCCCTAACCCAAGAGCTGCACATCTTCACATTTCCAGGTACCTATTGGCGGATCATACCGGCTAATTGATGTGCCAATGAGCAACTGTATCAACAGTGGTATCAACAAGGTTTACATTCTTACCCAATTTAACTCAGCATCACTCAACAGGCATCTTGCAAGGGCTTACAACTATGGCAGTGGTGTCACACTTGGGGATGGCTATGTGGAGGTATGCATTCTCAAAGTTCTCCCCTCCTTTCGCATCCATTTCAAGTACTTTAGTCATACCTGTAATATTAACTTTAATTAAAGTCATTAGCAAATACCCATTTTTCAATTTAGCTTGGCTATTGATCTGCTGCTCCCTGCAAACCATACAACAGGTCTTAGCAGCCACTCAAACCCCAGGTGAGGCAGGTAAAAATTGGTTCCTAGGTACAGCAGATGCGGTACGACAGTTCCACTGGCTTTTTGAGGTATCCCGCTTCATGTTTGCTTAGACTGGTTTCAACTGCTTGGCTGTGACACAGATCAATTTTCACTCCAACTCAATGGACATGGGAAGATTCTAACGCTTCCCTATTTCCGATCCATATAAAGCATATATGTTTCTTATAGGGTCATTTACGTCCAGATGCCATTTTCTTGAGCAGATGACGTGTAAACAAATTTGAAAGTTAACAAGATCGGCATATCAACTTTCAAAATTGTACTACTACACAATAAGTCATAAATTACTGTTCTATCAATGGACATGTGAGTGCAGAATCTAATATTTGTGATGAACATTTGACAACTGCAGGATCAAAGATGCAAGGAGATTGAAGATGTACTGATTCTATCCGGTGATCACCTGTACAGAATGGACTACATGGACTTTGTTCAGGTGAAGACAGACTGTGCTTATGCTCTAAGGATGCTTACTTAAAGATAAATTACCCCTTAAATATTAATTCTTTCCCTTTCACAGAATCACAGACAAAGTGGAGCAGATATCACTATATCAACTTTGCCAATAGATGACAGGTAGGATAATATTTTGTACCCAGAGCCATAAATGAATCTTTCAAGAACTCAGTTTAATGCTAAAAACATCAAGTTTAGGGGGTTAAATTGCAATCATATTAACAATGCACTTTTGAGTCAGATGACTATAGTACCACATAAGCAAAAACCTAAGAATATGGTCACATTCCTTATTCATATCCTTCCTGAACAGGTTCTATCATTATTGTTATTCACCCTTCATGTCTCTGTAGGCTATCAACCACATAAAGCAGCTTATTTTTCATTTCATTTTTTTTTTATTATAGACGTGCATCAGATTTTGGGTTGATGAAGATTGACAACGAAGGCAGGGTCCTATTTTTCAGCGAAAAACCCAAAGGAGATGACTTGAAGGCAATGGTAATAGTTAAACTTTTACTTGTCTCTCAGAGCCAAATGCCCATAAAAATTTCCTAACCAATAATGATACATCCTTTAGGCTGTAGACACCACAGTTTTGGGGCTATCTAAAGATGAGGCTCAGAAGAAACCTTATATTGCTTCAATGGGAGTTTATGTCTTCAAAAAGGAAATCCTTCTGAATCTTTTAAGGTAACAACCTTTACTTATTTCTCTCACTTATCAGAAAAGGGATTCATACAACAATAGATTAGAGGGACTGTAAATATTTCTGAATGTTACCATTCAAGCTTGACAGAGAAAACTAAATTAAAGTATTGCTTGTTCTGTCGCTCCAGATGGCGTTTTCCAACTGCAAATGACTTTGGATCAGAAATAATCCCTGCTTCAGCAGCAGAATTTTACATAAAGGCCTGTATCATTTTTCTCCAGTTTGTTTATCTCTTTTCCGAGCAAGTGTTTTTTAAAGAGTACAACAATTCAATAAACTTGACACAACTTGCACTAGGACTTTCATTCAAGAGGAAAATATTTATCAGTTTATAACTGTGTGCATTTTCAGTCCACAGCCTAACAAATGCATACCTTTTTATCTTAATTATTTTGCAGGCTTATTTATTTAATGATTATTGGGAAGACATTGGAACAATCAAGTCCTTTTTTGAAGCAAACCTTGCCCTGACAGAGCATGTAAGTTCTATGACAATACATTTCACCTCTGCTTTCATTCTTAAAATATTAGGCTGCAGTCAGTAGTGAGATTAACAATACATAGGTAAATTGACATACCCTGTTCGTCTATACATGGAGATATAAAAGCATGCATCTGTCTACATAGTCTACATTGCAGAAAATTAAGGAAAGTTTTTGTGAATCAGATTAATTAGTCCATAAATAAAGTCATGATTGCTCATATAAGAATTAATGCAAAACAGACAAAATAAAGCTTCAAAACATGAATACAGGGTAAACATATTATTATTGAATGAACCATTACTAGATCATTAACTTTAGGCCCTTGAGTCTTGCACTATGCAGTAGACTATTAAAAAGAGAATTTCATTTAGATTACTTTCATGTGGACTCTTACAAAAATTCTTTTGATCTGTCTTTCTTCAGCCACCAAAATTTAGTTTCTATGATGCAACAAAGCCAATCTATACATCCAGGAGAAACTTGCCACCATCGAAGATAGAAAACAGCAAGGTTATTGATTCTCCCTGCAGTGTCATCCTTGTAAAAGACCTACATTAATGTTTCTCATGGATATCATATATTTTTCTGCAGATTGTTGACTCAATCATATCACATGGTAGTTTCTTGAGTAATTGCTTTGTGGAACACAGTCTTGTTGGTCTGAGGTCCCGCATAAATTCCAACGTTCACTTAAAGGTATATCTCAAACCATATCAATAGTTACAGATGTCAGATCGTATACCTTTTTAACGTAAAACAAGAAACTTGCAGCAATTTCATTTCCCCATTTCTTTTTCAACTTCATCTTTCACTATTAAGAGGCCAAATATTCAGATTTTGCTTGAAACAGCAGTATCCAGTAATTATACTGAAGAAAACCATTCCATACATGTATAGAGTTGTTTAGTAGACTACTGCTTTTATTTCTGTATTTTTGTCTTGAAAACTGATAATTTTCTACTTGCAGGATACAGTGATGCTGGGGGCTGATTACTACGAAACTGATGCTGAAATTGCCTCACTGTTAGCTGAGGGAAGAGTCCCTATTGGAATTGGAGAAAATTCAAGAATCAAGTATACATAACCCAAACCATCCTGCTCCTTATCTAGCTTCAAATTTTCTTTTCATTTTTTTCCAAAATTCTAAAGCCAAAAATTTTATGTGTGTTTTTCAGAGACTGCATCATTGACAAGAATGCCAAAATAGGCAAAAATGTCATCATCGAAAATTCAGAGGTACGTTCTCTAGACGTTTACTCAAAATTTTCTTTATAAGCAACTGTATGCTGCTCCATCTTTATCTAAGGATCTACTTTTCACCTTTCAAACATCTTAAAATTAAGATTTCAACCTTAATGGATCATTCAGGCTAATACTCAAAGCTAGTTTTGTTGAGAAGATAACAATAACATTTCTTACTTCTAAAAATGTCAATACAACTAACCCAACATCTTTTTAGTTGCTTGAAAAAATGAAAATGAAAATGAAAATGTGATAATATAAATTGTTGATTAAGGGCTTTAAGCATGAAGCCTTGTTGGCAAGCTAATTCCTATTTAGGGAAACTTGGCATACTCATAATTTTCCTGTTTATGCATGATTTGCAGGGCATACAAGAGGCTGACAGATCCTCAGAAGGATTCTATATCAGATCAGGCATTACAATCTTATTAAAAAACTCAACAGTTAAAGATGGTTTAGTGATGTAACACCAATACATTCAACTTTGAGAAAAGAAAAACTGTCTGTTGCAGTAGAGCAGGATGGGATCAAAACACAAGAAATATGAGTCTTTCCATTTCAAATAATACACAGAAGCAATGCAAAGGGCTGAATTCATGGTATTGAGAAGTGCAAATCAATCTTTTTCCTTCAATAGTCAATGCTTTCAAGATTCTGTTCATACATTGCCAAACAAGAATATGGATATTCTCTTTGCGCTCAAAAGACACAGATTATTAATTTATTCAACCAAAAAAAGAAAAAAGAAAACTCTTAACTTCCTTAAGCGTCCATAGTACTAATATTCAATTAAACTCAGAAAAGAAATGGATTGATGCTGGTTAAATACATTTATTAGAACTAATCTACTGAATTAAGCCTTCTGCCCTTAATGATTTTAGAAGTGCTAAACCACCACCACCATTGATAATGTACATCAAACTAAGACTTTGGTTTATTTATTTATTTTTTTTATAGTACAGATTTCACCAAATAGTCTATTTCACTGACAAAACAACAAATTTAGGACATAGGACAGTGAGAAAAAGCAATAAATAAATAAAATTTGATTCATTCTATTCAAATTGAGCCAATTGGAATGGATTTCACTCACGCACAAACCAAAAAATCATTCACACAATTACAGGAACAACTCTTCACAGAAAAACTTCAGTTCATTTTTGAATCTCTGCAATACAAATCGCTCTTCTGGTGCTATAATGTTGGTCACAAAATATTTATCATCTGAAAATGGTTTCCTACCTGCCCTTCCAGCTCGATGAAGGTAATTTACTGCATCTCTTGGCAGATCAAAATTGTAAATATGAGTTGTCTCAGGCAGGTCAACTCCTCTAGATGCTATATCTGTTGCAACCAGAAGAAAGTCTCCTCCTCCTCTAAGATCCTGCATCCAGAAAGTGATTAGGCTTAGCATAAGCTGTCATCCGAGAATATGTAAGAGTTCTGCTTTCCAATTAGCAACCTAAGGACATAAAAGAGGAAATACATGCAATTACCAAGCTATACTTACTATTAAGGATGCTGCTCGCTGATTAAAATTCATATCTTCCTCCAGAAGAATTATTGTGGAGCATCCCAGAAAGGAGGCCTTTAAAAAATCAAATAGGATAGTTGTTGGTGGAGCATTTCCAGCCTTCTTTGACTTTTCAGACTGGAGAAAAAATTAAAAGATTTAAACAAGAAACTGGACATGCAAAATTTAAGTCATAATGTAAAGTAACTGAAAAATAGAATAAGGTATTAAGTACACAATGCACAAACATTTCAAGCTTTAGTAGTAAGACTTGCTTTTCATTCAGATAAATAAGTTTAGTTAAAAATTTGATCCCCAGATTTTGTGCATTAGGGTTCACTAGGAAACAACCAAAGGTAGCCATTTACTCAAAGAACAAGTAGCCATAAACTCCCTGAAAGATAAACAGTATGAATATACTAAAGGCTTGTTAATACACCATCAAATTCGATATTGGATAAGTTTAAGAAGACACATAAAAATTTGATGTGTAATTAAGGTGCTGTTGCACATGCTACCAAATTTTTTCATTTTGGGTAAACACTAACCACGTCTAATGATGACAAGCTTAGGAAGCTTATTTCCAACTTAATCTTGAAAGATCCAACAAATACAATAAGAATAGAACGATTTAACATGTTTCACCTTCAAAACTGTCGACCTGAACAACCAGTGCTGATTACATTCTGTAATAGTAATTCACACAAATATGCTATTACTTTGTAAACATGAATGTCAAGTTACATAAAAAAGAACATGACAGAATATGAAGAACTGACTTGCTCTCCAACAAACACTATAGCAGACTGAGGAGCATCTGATTGTAATAACAATAGCAACGTTGAGTGCCTTTCCCTTTCGCCACATACCTGAAGCCCCAAGAAAGAAATTTTAAGTATGCAAAAGAAAATTAGCTTGCATTATCAAATAGTATGCCAATGAGCAAAATAAAAGTCAGCTAAAATGGAAAATCTCAGTAGAGCAAATTCTTAGTTATTAGCATGGTATTGGGGGGGGGGGGGGGGAGAGAGAGAGAGAGAGAGAGTAGGCCAATATGCTGAAATCAACAAAACGCCAGACTTATAAGGTTACTTTCCTGGATTCAAAAATTGTCTTACCACAAATCTGTGATGTAGGCATGATGGCATTGGCTGAACTGGATTTACATGGACATGAACAACATCACCCTGCCATAATCACTAACATAAATATCAAATCTTCACAACTAATAGCAATTAATAAGCAATACCCAAGAACAGAATCAAATGTTCAGCCATTTTAACTTTAAATTTCATAATCAGCAATAGATTGTAAGAAATGCTAACATGAAAATCAAATAACATATTCTCACATGCAGACCTTGGTCCATTTATGCTGTATACAGTCGTGCAGAAATCGCTTGTGTTGGGGAACTGATGCACTGGCACAAATCGTTTGACGATTACTGCTTGAAGAGTATGATGTCAAAAGCCTTCGAAGAGCATCAACTTGCTTTGAGGAATTGAACATAAAATCAACCTAACAAATGATAAAATGTAATTTAAATATGCATAAAAATTCAAATAAATGAGCTTCACTAATTGATTTTACCATATCAAAAGATGCCAAGAAGAAGAAAGAGTTAAATTAGTTCTTGAATATTAGACAGTCAATACGTCGTTAACTTTGCAAGGCACAAGGCGTCCTAAACTGAGCAACAATACTTTTAAGATGAAGCTACTCCAACTTACCTCATCAATTACCAGCACTTGCAGGGCACCTAACCCAAAAATTTGCTTCTCAAGCATATGACACAAACTCTGCAGAGTTGCAATCACTATAGTAGGAGGTTCTGCCTGCATTTGTGGAAGCATCTTAGTAAGTGTTATATCACAAAAACAGTGTCATCCAGCATCAAATCTAATTGCATCAGCTTGAGTTGCTTTGCCTTTACATTCCAGTTCTTTGTCACGCCATAGAAAGCAACATGATAAGGAAAAACGTGAAGAACTTGACAAGTTTCATGAAATGCCTCCTTAGTGCTTCAACAATTAGTATGATTCCTAGACAACTGTTCTTTCCACAGTGATCCTAATGAAACATTAATTTGAGTTTCCATCTATAACATCTATTTATCATTCAAGATTTCAGGTTTTGCGCTGACTTATTTGTTTAAAATTCCAACCTGGCTATACTACACACAGTCACATGATCATTCCCGCTCCACCCAACCTCAGTGTAATATACATGAATTGACATTATTGTTACTGAAACACTTTTGTACCTTTAACCACCTCTTATGTCTTGTCAACCTTCCCCCATCTAAAAGAGCCATGATGGTGCATGGCTTCTGCTGTCGTTGAGCCTGTGAAGGCTTAGCAGCAAGCTTTCGAGTAACTTCTGTAACCTTAGTTTTGAATACAAGAGCACAAGATTCTCTTAGATAAGTATGTTAGTCATGAATACTCAAGAAATCAGGGAATTGCGTGCCTACTTGCATGCCAAGCTCCCTTGTGGGCAGAACAATCAGTGCTTGAACACCAAATCTTTGAGTATCAATGACTGAAAAAATCTGCAGCAGGTATGCAAGAGTTTTTCCGGAGCCTGTCTAGAGGGCCAAAGAAGAATGAGTGAAACACTCTGATAGTATTTTCAGCAGTCACAAAGCATAAGCAAAAACACAATGTTAAGTTCTGCATAGACCTTTCCTGACACAAATCATTCCTAGAGGAAAAAATTGTTTTGTCTGACAGCAGTGCAGATAATAATTTCAGATCATGACCTTGAACTGAATTATGATAAGTATCTACCTGCAGTTCAAGACAATAAATCAAATACTACAATGCAAATGACAAATTTAAACAAAAGAACATGTTTACTAATTTCCTACCAAAAAGACTTTGGTGAAAAAAAAACGATGGCAATGACAGCTGTAGATATCCATTTAACTCCATGGACTAAATGAACTACCACAACATTTAGAGGGACACCATGACCAATGATCAATTAATAACATGGTCTTAGTCCTTATGAAACACGCAACAAACAAAGTTGCCCAGATATTCCTCAAATACACTTCATGATGAGCAAACTATTAAAAGTCTAAACAACATAGCAAATGCAGAACTATCTTCCACAATTTTTCGTTTAAAGAAGCAAATTGACCTGGGCCTGAAGTATACAATCTCGTCCAGCAAAAAGCACCGGTAAAGCTTGCTGCTGCACCTCTGTTGGTGCAACATATCCAATTTCTTCCATCCTGCATTCAGGTTTATAATTTCCTTCACCCAAAACTACCTTTCGCAATAAAATTTTCATTTATAGCAAACCAATATTAGAGAAACTCAGATTTGTAGAGTCAACCAGTTAAAAAGGAAATAGCAGAAAAAGCATTTTCTTCGCCAACAACGTCTTAATATTCAGCACCTAAAATTTGCAGACAAAAATGATATTTTTAAGACCCTTTATGTGAAATATAAAAGTGAATTTCTTAATACTAACATTTTATAAATTAACTGCCATTCATTAGTTCTTTAAGTTCAACTCAAGCTTGACTCGATAAAACCTCATTTAAGCTCGGCTCGAACACAATTTCAAACTCGTTAACAACATTAAACGAAGCATGAAGACACCATGATATTCTATTCGATTAAGCTCATTTTCACCCATAACTAAGTCTCTTCATCGTCCTCAACCTCAAGCTCCAAACTTTTCAAATGACGGTATCAGTTCAAAACCAAATTACCTTAAATTCCACAATCAAACAGGGGGAAAAAAAAAAGATACCGACATTGAAGAAAATATAAAGAAGGCGATAAAGAGAACTAACCTGTTAATCACGTGCTCAGGCACGTGACCTTTGCATAGCTCTCGTAGCGTGGAGAAGCTGCTGTTCTCTTCGATATGGGCATCTGTGGTATCCATGGAAGAAGAGGCCACACGAGCCTTCATCAATGGGCAGTGGATTTGCAGGGCGCACTGAGTCCGCTTCCTACACCTGAAAACTAACGACTTTGTAACGTAGGAAGGATTAGAGCTTTGTCCGAAATTCGCAGAGGAGGTCCATGAAACATAATGAGGATGCGTTGCAGAGAAACACGACGCCATAGCCGCTCCTCGAGTAACAGAAACAACAGGAGTAATCTGGTGTTATTTTTGGTTTTTTTTTTTTTTTGGGGGGTGGGGCCTAGAGTTTATTTTGGGCCTATTGGTTGTGGAGTCAGCCTCCAGACTATGGGCTGTAGAGAAATTGGGTGGAGCATGGGCTGTAGAGAATTTTGGGTCGAGTAGTTTTGCTCTTACCAGATGCAGGCCCACTGTCATCAATCAAACAGAAATCCTCCAATATGTTCGTCCAACTTACAACTATAATCAACCCTTTCCATAGAACTATGGGCTGTTTGGTAAATAAGTTTTTTATTAAGTTTGTCTGTTATAAGATTTTTAACTACAGTAATCTAAAAAAAATTTTCAAAATTTTTAAACTATATATTTCAAAATATCCAAAAATTTACACATTTTAAAAATTTTTTCTACAACTTTTACAGTAAAATTTTAGACAAGTACCTAAAAAATCCACTTACAAAACGAAGCCTATGAATAAATTAAAAAACCATCTGGTTAACTAGGCACTCAGGACCGTTCGGTTAACTGGGCACTCGTAGAGAAAGAGTTAGGGATTACTTTTTAAAAAAAAAATATGAGAAGGAAAGTATCGAAATACAAGAATTGCAATAATTATGATCATGCGTGTTCACATATAATTCCTTTAGAAAAATCTAATAAAGAATGTGGACATGTTATCTTTTCAAATGAATAAAGGAGCTAATTCGAATGTCATTAATAAAGATAGGAGCATTTCATAACAAATGACCTGATTTCAATTAACAACATCGCTTTTCTGACTTTGATTGATTAGTTGATCAACAAGTGTTGAATACTAAAACATCTTTTTGAAGTAGGCAGTGCCTTGGCAAGTTCAGTTCTCGAGTGCTGCTGTTTAATGTTTTTCCAATCTCATATATAAATTGGGGAAAAAATTAAAGTACCATGAAGAAAAAGAGCGAGACGACTTGGTCTACGGCGAGGAAACCGGTTAGCCTAGCTGTGCCTTTTGGTCGGGATGACTTTTACCCCTTAGCGTGGAATTCTTGACCAATATTAATAAATAAATGCAAACGGTACTGTCCCTGCCATTTATGTTCTTGGTACTTGAGCTCCAATTTTGACTAATTCCGTGGAATCACCTCTTTCAAAATAAAAAAAAAAAGGCCATTTGAATTGTTAAATATACGTATAAAAATATAAATTATTTTTTGAAAAAAATGGCAATTCAAACCGGAAAAAAAATTGAAATAGGCACCTCTTTTATTTTTTTTTTCAACCAAAATCAAAACAGTCTTTAATGCACGTTCTCTTGCCCATTCCTTCTCTCAAAATTTCAAAAAACCATTGGAGGAAAAGTCAACAATTGCGTTAAAGAACTGTCCAGCTTACGGAGTACAATACTTGTATGGTATGTGTTAACCAGTTTTTTCTAGTCATTTCCAGCCGTGTGACACACAAATGCTAGTTGCACACTCGAGGGGAAATTGCAATATGGACATTAACCAGTCAAATACATACATGTTGAAGGAAAAGAGATGAGACGTTTGTTTGTTTGTTTGTTTTTTTATCAATACAGGGGTGTCCGGATCAAGATCCGAAGGCGGCCCGACTAATTCCCTGCGCCCAAGTACACCAACGTTTGTATTAATATAAGAGTAAATATTATATACGTAAACAATGTAGACACTACTATCATCATTAAAGTCGTGACATATGTGCAAATATTGAATTTGAAATTTGCATAGTTGACAGTTTATATACTTATCACATTATTACTTTCATGCTCGTGCATATTAGTTCAGTTGATAAAAATGAATCACTTTAGGAAAGCAAGATATAATATAAAGATTTAGTGTACGTGAGGTAAAAACATAATTGGAAATCGTAATAGTAGAAAAGTAAAATTTTTTCGGTAGGAGGCTACACAATCTAAACATCCACCTTCTTTTTACTAGTACTAGTAGACTGCGAAAGATAAGAAGGAAGGGGGAAAGGAAAGAAGGGAAGGTGGAAATGGTAAAAGGGCGTTGATTGATTCCACACAACCACCGTCTAAAACGGAATTCATTGCTTGGATTTTCATTAATTCAGGTGCTAAGCAGCAGCAATTTTTGGACACAATTCGTCGATTATTATAAGGTCGTACTGCTCCATTTTTTAACATTTGTCCACTGCTTTTTCTTGACCTTTTTACGCAGGAATACTCGGCCCTTTCCTCTCTACACTCTTCCAGCATTTCCTCTCCTTTTTTTTTTTTTTTTTGTAATTGGTTTAAGAAAACTTATTTCGTATTTTTTTTTAAAGTGATTGATTATTTCGTAACACTTTTTTTTTTGTCAAAATAACTGTAATATTAATATTTTTTTTTTAAAACGATAACAATCGTATCACCTATCTATTTTAGATTGCATGAGGAGGGGGAAAGAGACCGTATAACAGGTAGTATTAGTACTCACTAGTAGTAGTATTTCTATTCTTCTTCTTCTTCTTAAATTCTCCGTCTCCTCGGCCTCGTCCTCTTTCCGCACACATACAATTACACACATTGAGTGTGTGAGCTGAGCTAAATTAGTCACTTTTACAATTAATTTTTTCCACAATGGCTACTGAGATGATCATCTCATCCGACAATCCATCAACGATCATGAAGACCATGACGATCAGCACACCATCATCCTCATTTCCGGCAACAGACAATGCCGCCGGCGACGTCGCCGTTTCGGACGACTGTTTCGAGGACGGATGTAGCATTTGTCTGGAGCCTTTCAGCTCACACGATCCTCCCACTGTACTCTCTTCTCGCTCCTTCTCTATCTATATATCCAAAGGTCTCTCTGCTTGATGAATTACGGGCCGTTTTGTCGTCGATAAAATTCATTGTCTTATTACTTAAAATTAGAGAATTTGTGCAGAAAAAATTTTATATTATTTACAAGATTTTGAACTAGAATAAGTGTTCCTCTTTTCTTTTTCTTTTTTTTTCCCTTTTTTAGTTTCAATTGAATTCTTTCTTTGTTCCTTGTATGGATTATATAGTAGGTGATTTCTGATCTTTAAATATTTTTCTGGTGTTTACAGCAATTATTGATGTAATGCCACGTGAGAAAACTTGTATACTTGTATGTTAATAAAACAGGCAAAACATGTAAAGTTGGGGCCTTGTTTTTTTATTAAAGCAATATTCAATCAGTTTGTAATGCTATGTTCGATGGAGTTATACCTTAAGAGTAATCTGCTGATCATTTTTTTCTTGATTGGTAGATTATTCTAAGTGATGAAACTGCAATTCTATGGTAACCATCTTTCTATGACTTGATGACTCTAGTGTACTTTTAAGGGCCATTTTTTCCCTTTTCTGTTGGTTGTTTCGATCAAACATTTCCAATGTTAAGTGAGTTTACTTTTCTAGTTTTAGACTAATCCTATGCAGCTTGTTATTTTTGTCTTGGTATTCTGGGATTATAAAGAACCTCACTGCATTGACAACTTTATTTTTTTGGTTACCCTTTTCAGAATATTGTTTTTGTTTAGCTGCCTCTCCGTTTGCTTCCAACTGTAGTTTCTACTGCGCTACTCTGCATCTGTACCTGGAGTTGTACAAGGATTATTTGTTTTCTTTGCGATCATTGATACTGTTATTAACTTCTTGACTTGTTCTCTTTTCAGGTCACCAATTGTAAACATGAGTATCATTTGCACTGTATTCTTGAATGGTGGGTTTCTTCATTGTTTGTCAAACATAATGCATTCTTCCCCCACACCCCCCTCCCAAAAAAAAAATGTCTTCCATGTTTTGAGGGCTCCGTGTGAATATCAGCTATCTGATTTTTGTTAATGGACCTTAATTTAATTGACCAGTATATGCCCGTTTCAGGTCACAGAGAAGCACAGAATGCCCTATATGTTGCCAACTTCTTGAATTAAAGGATCCCACCAGGTATGATGCAAGCCTAATATGTAAAGATTTTATTGGTTAATTTGTTTCACTATCTTTTCTTCTCTTGTTTTTACTGCATTGAATTTTTCTGATTTCTTATACTACCACTGTTTAATTCCCTTCTCCAGCCAAGAGCTTTTATGTGCTGCAAAAGTTGAGAGAAGCAAGAGAGCAAGAAGTAGTATCCGTGTTGTTTATGAGGGTCCTGAAGTGAACCACGTAAGTAGTATAGCAACTCTCAATTCCATGTATGTTTCTTCAATGTCTTCATTCCTTGTGCTGAGAACATTTTTCTGTTTTTTTTTTCAAGGATTCTTCTTATGTAAATGATCCTGATGAGGAGGAGCAATTTCTGCAGCATTTTGCTGCTGCTACAAGCAGAGCCCGTCATGTTAACAGAAGCAGAAGGCAAACAGCATCACGACTAGATTCTTCCGAAGTATTCCCTACTGTCCCTTTGGAAAATGGGATTAACTTGACTTATGGGTTGGAGGGTGGTTTAGCTACTACAGGTGCACCAGCTAGCACCATTGAGGTAGAGGCATCATCAGCAGTTCCTTCTGTTGTGGATGTGACATCCATGACTCCTGAAACTGGAGATGGTCATGTTGGCCATAGGTACAGCTGGAACTGTTACTCTTGCATGTTTCTAAAATTAAATTTAATTGAATGGCTTAAAGGAGGTACCGGTCCTCTATGCTTACTGTTCTTTACATTATGCTCATCAATGTTACATTGAGAAATAATCTGTCCGACTTGAAATATAAACAAACCATGGGAGTAACTGGATTACACACTACAAGAGAGCTGTTCTACTAATAGCCCTCAGAAAACCTTGTTAGACAAAAAGGCCTTTGTTCTTATGATTTTTCTTGCAACTTAGCTTGCTAATATTTTCAAAATTACAGTTTTAATGGTATCAAATGTAAGCATTATACGTCAACCATGATGTAATTGTAATGGTTTGAGAAGCAAATGATACACATCAAGCTAAAATTTCTAGTTGAAGCAAGGTTGTTGCTAATTGGCCTTATTGTCCTATAAGTGGTTACTTGTAACAGTTTACTGCAAACTGGCCTTTCTAGAGTTCTCTTGAAGGAAAATTCCTTTGTTCATAAAAAGATATGTTTTTTTTTTCAAACCTGGCTCCACTACAGCTTATATTCATGGAAAGAACTTGTTGACATTCAAAAGCAATTATCTAGTTCACTGCTACCTCATTGCAACTCCAGACTCTGTATGATCAATCACTGTGTAATTATATACATGAAAAAGATGATACATAGCGGCATTTCACAGAAGTTTATTTGTGCTTGATTGTTATCATCTTGGAACTTTCATCACGGAGATTCTTTCATAGTTTCCGTACTGTCTAGAAGTGGTTTCTTTCACAAAACATTCATTGTCTTACTGATGAATTTTGTGTTTGTATAGGATTTTCTTTCGCCAACCATCACCTGATGCTCCTCGCAAACTGAATTCATTTGAGTTCCTTGCCTTCTCTGAGTCTGTTAAAGCTAAAGTGTCTGCTGCTTCAGCCAGGTAAAAGGATTCACTTTTGGTATTTTTTGAGTGGATGTAGTAACTATGTTAAATCTGAGACTGGAACAATTCTGTTCAGGTATAAGGAAACAATTACAAAAAGCACACGTGGTTTTAAGGATAAGTTGTTGGCTCGCAATACTACGGTCAAGGAATTGGGTAGAGGAGTTCAGCGGGAGATGAGTGCAGGTATTGCTGGAGTTGCAAGAATGATTGAACGTTTAGATCTTTCCTCAAAAAGAACTGGTGTTTTTGTTCCTCAGTCAAGTGCTCCGGTAGAAACTCCAGGAGCACCAGCCCCGGCCGCCGATACAGTGAACTTCTCACACGAAGGAAAGAATGTAGAGAAGAGCATTGCAACTCAGTATCCCATCGCGGGTTATAGGGAAATTACACATGGTATGAGTTCTGATGTTCTGTCATTCAACTCCACTACCAGACCAGCCCAAGCGGATGTTTCTCTTATATAGGTATATTGCCTCTGTCATGATTATTCTCCTCTCATCAACTTATGCAATTCTTTTGTACTTCTAACCATTTGCTTTTTTCCTCATGATCTTTACTGATTTTGTTTCTTCTCTTTCCAGAGCAATTGCTGACACTTCAGTGATTGGAATTGCTGTTCGGTGACTATCTATATGTTTTCCTTTTGGAAATGGAATCTGCAAGTGATGTATCCGGCCTTTATAGAAGGATAAATTGATCCGCATCCTGCAGCCTCTGTAAAATGTGAGATCCCAGGAATGTCCAGGCATATTATGTATTGCACTAGCTGCACATAGTTGATTGCATGACAGTCTGTTTGCTTTTAACTTACCTAGTTGAGCCTCAGTCCTTTCGAGGTCCTTTGTATTGTCCACTTTGAAATGGATGCCACAGCGGCTGAGATTGAGATCATAAAGCCAGCTCTTTCATTTTTATTATATCTAGTATTGATGCATCATGTTACTTCTTTTACACTTTATGCCTTTGCTCTATTTCCTGACGCTTGCCTTTTTCTTCAGTGGATATCTTACAATTCTTAAAATTAGGTGTCCGGAGAAATTAGGAAGAAAGTTAACACCATCTTATAGCTTTCTGCCTTTCTTCAAAATTTATGCTCTCTTGATCACCATCCGATTGCAATTCACACATTACCGTACTGCTCCACACAACCAAGAGGTTTATGACAAGTCTTTACCAACATGCAACAGTTAATGTTGTTCTGTAGTTTTAACATCTACTAATCTAATCATTGTTAATTTCTAAACGAGGTCCATGGGGTTGAGAAATTTTCATTTACAAGTGCAATTTCGTTTAAAAGCAATTAGGAAATGGACGGGAGGATTCAGCAACGACTTCGACAGGAAGACTTGGAAACCATGGCTTCACAACAAGCAGAGACGAAAAATAAAGCTACAATTCCTCTGTCATCATTTTGTCTTCTGAAGGAGTATGAGAGCAAAATGAAGCAAATCAGTCGCGTAAAGATTAATTAAGCAAAGCTCTATTGCACCATCCAGCAGTTCCTGTTCTTGCTCTAAAGAAATGTCACCCGCTTGTATTATCCAAATGGCCAGGGCAAGATTGTCTGGGTTGACCTCTCAATATTCTGATGTTGTCTCTATGGTAGTCAGTGACTGTGTTTGTGCTGATTCTGGTCTGCCACCTAAAAAGCAGGAAGATTTTGAACTTGAGTTAGACTTCAAGCCGCAGCTCTTATCGTAACCAACCAGGAATTTGCTTTCCATTTGCTTTCCTTTCCTCACTGGAATCCTGAAAAAAAAAACAGGGCCTAAGAGTCTCTGATCATAACTATTTTAAAACTGAATCCATGTCAAATTAGTTTTTTCAAAGCAGTGGGCGGCCTTTATATGCGAATAACACGTTAGAACAAGAGTAAGTAATGCATTAAGAATTTTTTAAAAAAAATTCCCTTTTTTGCAGTTCAGGAGCGGCTCTTTATGCGATAAAAGAGTAGAACCAGAGGAAGTAATGTTGAATGGATAGAACGAGATCATGAAAAGACACGGTTTTGAATTTATTTAAGGATCGGGTTCCAGTGTTTCTAGACTGTGCTCTGAAATTTCTTGAACATTTCCAACTGAGTTTCAAGAAACTGCAGGGGAAGCAAGCAACCACGTATCATCTAGCCAATGCAAAGAATGAACTTCCATCAATTCCTTTAGAATCATTACAACTTTTGAAGCAGCAAGAAAGTAAAGTGAAGCGAAGTTGGGAAAAACTGAATGATTTGGGCTGCAATACAGCATCCTTTAGTTTTCCTGGTCCTAGCCGTCTAGCATTCCCGGCTGATGCAATTATCAAAATGGCTAGAGCAAAATTGCTCCAGTTCACCTCTATCAGTTCTGGTGGAGCTTCCGTTTTGATTAGTGATGATGTCTACGCTGACCTTGGCTTGTCGTATGATCAGCGCAAAGATTTTGAACCTGCACTACTGCTTCAGGCTGCTGCAGTTAACTTCTCAAATGAGAAGTTTGACTGTGCATGTAATTCGCTTGGGATCTGTCTACAGCTGCCTTCCTCACTGGTAATCCACTTCAAAGAATCGCCTACTTTTTGCGCTACAGCCCTCAAAGAAAGGATTACACGGGAGGTGGGCACGATGTTTCTTTCAGAGGCACTTGCAGGAAATCAAAGGATGCAAACAGTTGATGAGGCTTTTAGAGTCTACAACCAGCTGTGATAGAATGTCAGTATGAACTTCCTTTCTGTCAAATATCCCAATTCGCTGCAATCCAAGCCATAATGGACAATGTGGCTTCTGCGAAAAGAGCTCATTTGGTTGATCCGGGGATCAAAACCGGGTCATATTGGCCCGTCATGATGCAAGCTCTTGCTGATAGGTATGATTGCCCACTTGAGCTTCTCAAAATAACTGCTGTTGGACCATCAAAACAGATTATTGAAGAGGTAGGTAATCAGCTGTCTTCTGTCTTCTTTTGCCAAGACCGTCAACGTACCCTTTGCATTCAAGGTAGTTGTCTCAGAGAGCATGTATCTTGAGGCAGATTTCTTTGAGTTAGAAGCTGATGAAGTATTGGCAGTTCACTCAAGGTTCCATATAGTAAATTTGTTAGCATGGCCTGATCACTTACTTTCTCTAGTAGAAACTTTCAACAAACTTAATCCTCGTGTTATGGTGATAACAGAAGTTCAAGCACGTACAAATATGCCTATTTTCATGGACTGTTTTATTGCGGCACTTACAATCTCCATTGCTGTTTCAGACTGTCTTGAGGATTGCATGGACAGTGACCATCCAGGCCGAACAACTATAGAAAGAGTTTTCATGTGGCGGGCGGTTCAAAATGTTATCACCACGGAAGGCAAAGCTAGGATTTATTACAAAGAAAGCATTCATTTCTGGAGCTAGCAATAGGTAGTACCTGGACCTTTTCCTCTTTAAGTATTATTTTTCTGCTTATAAATATGACAACTTGGTTCAGTTAGTCTTCTATTGTGCACTCAGTAAAATAAAGATAGAGACGTTCACTTAGCTGAATCACACCTGGTTTTCAAGTTGACTACTCCCTTTCTCCAATATCTGCTGCTGCATGACATTTTATCCTGATTTCTATAGATAGAACATCGTAATTGTTGATCTTCTCTCTGCTTTGCTTTTATGCTCATAGGTTGAGCAAAGAAATCTCGAAAAGACACATTGTGCGTTTTGGGATTTTGATTGCTTGAAGGAGCATTGGAGCCTAAGAGCGAAGCAAGAAAAGACTTGGCAAATCTGATGGTCTGTACAAAGTTGATTTGGAAGTTTATGTGTAGTATTCTGCATTCACTATCTTTCCTAAGCTTTTGTTCAGGCTTGGACAAAAGAATCGGCAAAAGTATCAAAATTCCTTCGATCTTTTAATATGACATCCGTGTATCTCAAGAGTTGTTCCCCCTGCTCCATGATGCTTTGCATTCTAGGTTTTTCGTTTTTCTCCTCGTCACAATGTGATGTTTTTTTGGCATTCTCTCTAGAGCATTATTAAAAAGTTTAACCAATAAGTCCAAAAACCATATGACAGTGCTGGTGATGCATTTCGAAGAAAGGGAGCAATAATGGTGTAGAAGCAATCTGTACGTAAGACTTGCATTTGAATTATATCAATAAGCAAATTCTTCCCTGAGGTTCTCTGCAGTTCTCTCCTATTTTTATTTCAAATAGCTTCATCTGGGCCTAGAGTATGTTCAAATTAGTATTCAGAACTGGTGTTACCTCAAATGAAGCAAAACTCTTACAACTGTGCAATAGAAAGTTGGACAAACGTTGGTCCTCTTATGAACTATATCTGGACATACAAAGTTTGTCATAGCTAGGATCATTCTTGTTGCAGGAATAATAGTACAACAGTACAATAACTGAGAAAGTGTAGGTCATATCACACTTCTCAGAGTGCTCCAAAGATTCTGAAAAGGGGCTAGGACGGTTTTGTCTGTGAATTACGGCCATCATTTGGCCAACGGTGCAAAATTTCAAGATGTGCGGTCCAAATAACTAAATTTCGAGATGCATGAATGATGAACCATACGAACAGTAAGCTATATTACATCTCTATTATGAAATTGTACAAGTAATTCGCGATTTATAGCAACCCTTTCAAGAAGTGTTACACCATTCAGGAAGAGCTGCAATATTCTCTCCCCAAAGATTCATAACAACTGAAGGTTTGGCCTGCACATTCTTAATGTAAGGTTATAGCTTACCCAAAAAGGGGGAAAAATCTATAGATTTCATATGAACACTCATGAGGTGGTTAATTATGATCCTAGCTTCCAAATCTAACTAGTTTTTTTTAAAACTTAAATATGGCTGTTGACGAGCCATATTTCCAAAGAGATTGGGAAGATGATAGCTAGATTCTTATCTTAATGACATTCGATTAAAGACTGGGAAGCAACTATCCATTTGACAAAAGAATATGCTTAGGTGGTAGACCAATGAAGAACCATGAATGTTTTGAGAGATCAAAATTTTGTCGTAAGCTGATGGGTAATTGTGCTTTGGGTTTTAGTTCCTCCTTCTGCATTAGACGGCTTTGCAACCGAGTAGACCAAACCAAAATTTCTGACGTCTAGAGTGGCTTATCATTGGCTTAACATCACATCTTTTTTTAAATAATAAGACATTAGCCCTCAGCAATGAAACAAATGGCAGAGAGTTAAGAAGTCCTTTTGTCCATGTGAACGGCCATTAGGAAGAATACAAAGTCTAAAATATTCCATGAAAATATGGTGATCATTTCTTGTGAATGAGAAAGGCATTTGGGAGACAAAATTTATGTCTTTTGGCCTTTCTTGAGAATTTCAATTGAGCTTCGTCGGCTTTTTTTTTTTTATAAAATAAAATTTACACATATTTTCCTGCCCACAAATTGGAGGAGACAACCAAGCTACAACTTCAAAAAAGTAACTAGGAAAATATGGCACCACAACATGAAGAAATCACAAAGGGAGCTCGAACCACAGTGCCAATCTCTTTTTTTGCCGAGGCAAAGAATAAAAACCAATTTCTTCCTTCAGCATCCTTGCATCTCATAAAGAAACATCACGAAAGCAAAGTGATGCCTGAGCAAAGCCCCACCAGTGAACCATCCAACATTTCCTGTTCTCTCTCGCTGGAATTATCAACTGTTGACATTATCAAAATGGCCAAGAAAATAGGATCAGGTGATCTTTCTTATGTTAAATCTGCAGCGTCACCTGAGAACTACAAAGATTTTGAACTTGCACTACTACTTCAAGCTGCTGCTTTTAACTTCTCTAACCAACAATTTGTTCATGCAAGAAATTTGCTCAACATCTGTCAAGATTCTGCTTCTCTTAATGGTAATCCAATTCAAAGAGTAGTCTATTACTTTGTTGAAGCTCTCCAAGAGAAGATCACCATGGAGACGGGAGGAGAGGTTCTGCAAGAAAAACCGGAAGGAAATCGGAGGGATCTAACAGTTGAAGAGGCTTTTCTGAGTCTGCATCCTGCTCTGATGGAATGTCATGCTAAACTTCCCTTCTGCCGAATCACCCAATTTACTGCAATTCAAGCCATACTGGATAATGTTGGATCTGCTAAAAGAATTCATTTGATTGATTTGGGTATCAAATGTGGTACACAGTGGTCAGTCTTGATGCAGGCTCTTGCTAATAGACATGAATGCCCACTTGAGCTTCTCAAGATTACTGCTGTTGGACCATCAAAAGAGATGATTGAAGAGATAGGTAAGCAGCTATCATCTTTTGCTGCGAGCTTGAACATTCCATTTGCATTCAGAATAGTTGTTTCAGACTTGCAGAATGTTGACCAATATTTGTTCCAGTTAGCAGCTAATGAAGTAGTTGCAATTTACTCCGAGCTGCGAATGGCAAGTTTGTTAGCATGGCCTCATCACTTAGAATCTCTTCTATCAACTATTAAGAAACTCAGGCCACGTGTTATGGTGATGATTGAAATTGAAGCAAATACAAATGCGCCTCTTTTCATGGATCGATTTAATGCATCTCTTTCAGTTTCAGCAGCTCTTTTTGATTGTCTTGAGAGTTGCATGGACCGTGACAGTCCATGCAGAGCAATTATTGAAGGAATGTTTCTCCGAGAAGGGATTCAATATCTTATTACCTCCAGAGGTAAGGAAAGCATTCATCGCCAAGAAAGTATTGGTTTCTGGAGAGCTTTCTTGAAAAGATTTGGCATGGTTGAAATTGCATTGAGCAACTGGGCTTTCTGTCAAGCAAACTTGGTTGCGAAAAGCAATCCTTGTTGGAGTTCTTGCACTCTAGAGGTAAATGGAAAAGGCATGGCTATAGGGTGGAAGGGAACTCCAATTCATATGCTTAGTGTCTGGAAGTGTTGATTAATGTGCTTGGGATTAGTTCATCGAGTTGGCCTACTGATGCTTCATACAAGTGTCTTAGAATTAGTATTTCAAGGAGTCTTTGCGTTGATCATGTTAGGGCATCATCTACAAGTTCAGCTCATATGTAATTTTAATTAAGAGTGAATGAAATGAAAGGATTTATAGACTATTTGCTCCTCGTACTTTTCTTTTTCTTGAATATCCAACAAGCAGTTCCATAGTGATCAGCTCGTCAGTGGAACATGGAAAAGCCAGCATAGAATCATGAACTAGTGCAATCTTTGTAGACCAATAGCTGAATGACAGAACGAAGCAGACATTATGTTTCACAGTAGGAAACTTGAGTTTCCACTGCATGAAATGTTGGCTTTTGAAAAGCTTTTGAGTTATTTGTTATCAATCATGTTAACATGAATCTAGGAACCGTGATGTTTTGCAGTTTCAAACAGCCATTCCAGGTAATTATGCAGGAAGGAGATGCACATAAGAACTTAAATGAACTCTTTTTAACATATTCAGAATCAATCTTGCTGTTATTTAAATGATCTAGAGATTAGATACAGGGTTCTATCCAATATGTGCCTAACTAGTTCATCTTCAAAGTATAACAAAAAACAGCTCCACTGGCTAACACATTTTCTCATCCTGATCATTCACAGCAACGAGATACTACAGAATCCAATTTAGTTTTCTAACTTCGTTGAAGCTTCTATGTGCTGCCAGCCACATCCTAGGCTTGAAAACCGAAGTTTACAACACCTGAAGGATAACGAATTGAAGATTTTTTTTTGAACTAAATACTGTTCCAGAATACAAGATTGAATATTGTTAAAAGATTGTAAAAAAGATGATAGATGCCCTTTTGTTGTTTCAACCTGCAAGACTCATCACCAAAGGAAATGATAACGTGAGGGGTTTTCGAGACAAGAATGTCATATTTTTGTCTGTGACTATACAGCGTTATCACGCAAGTTAATCAGTGAGTTCCAAAACCGGATTACAATTTATAAAATAACTACCTGATGCTAGAAGAAAAAAATACGCAGTGAGAGTGACTTCTTGGATGAATGGATGAAAATAATACTTATTGAAGCAATCTGTGAGAATTGCATTGATGATCAACTGCTATTACATCCTTGCTTCTCCTAAGCTTTCTAGAATCATTGTACCGCAGAAATGCTCAAATTAGCCAGTCTGTGATCATGAACTGCTACTTAAAGCAAAATCAGGTGTACCTCTAAACTACACATCAAAAGATTGAAATGTACACATCAAAAGTTTGTCTTAAACTTCAAGCGAGAAAACAATGCATCTTAGAACGGAAATAGACGACTCTAATGCTCAAATCCATCAGAGACAGTGCTAAAAATATTTATGTTTAAGTTGATTTTTATTTTTCACTTTTTATGGCCTTCGAATATCTATCTTTTCACTAATATATCAGGTCATTGGTAAAGCCAAATGTATGTAGTATGAACTTCGTTCTGACTTTCCTCGAAGTTATTCTCATGGAAATGTCATCTTTTAGGAAAGCAGACCTATAAAGTCTCCTGCTCCATTTTTTATTTGAACCGCATGACTGATTTTTCCGTTCACCATTTTATTTGATTCAAGGCTCTTGCAAAGTCACGCAAGAAAAATCTTTGGATTAAACCGAGGAGAAGCAGAATCTCTAACAGGTTTCACTACTTCCAAAACTGGGAAGATTACAGCCTCATTTGCACAAATAACTATTTCTTGTAAAAGTTACATAGTATCCCAACAACTATCTATGGACAAAGAAACATGCTTGATTAGATAGACCTATCATACATTAACTTGTTGGGAGATCGAACTCTTATACATATACTTTAGTAGAGGACAGCAGCAGGTTGCTGCTACATCTGTTTGGATTTCAGAAACTTCTCCCGCATTAGTCGGCTTTTCATCTGAAACACAAGACTAGATTAAATAATAATGTTTCAAATGGTACATCCCGGTTTTATTTCAGGGCAAATTACACTTTATCCCGTGTGATTTGGTGTTTTTTACATAACCCCTTATGATTTCAAAAACTATACATAACCCTCTCATGATTTAGATTAAAGTATCAAAGTGACGGAAATGACCATTTGTTACTATTTTTCTGCGGCTCTTCAAGAGAGGATCTCGCGAGAAACTGGGGTTGTGGTTCCTGAAGCATCAGAAGGAAGTCAAAGGATGCCAACGCTTGAAAAGGCTTTCACAACTCTTCAGCCTGCTGTGGTAGAGTGTCAGCAGGAACTCCCTTTCTGTCAAGTTACTCAGTTCACTGCAATTCAGGCCACAGTGGACAATCTGGCAGCAGCTAAAAGGGTTCATATAGTTGATTTAGGAATCAAAAGCCGATCGCACTGGCCAATCATCATGCAAGTTCATGCTGGAAGGCAAGAATGTCAACTTGAACTTCTGAAGATAACTGCTGGTGGACCACACAAAGAGAGGATTGAGGAGATAGGTAAAATGTTATCATTTTTTGCAGAAACCATCAACGAACCCTTTAAATTTAAACTAATTGTATCAGAAATGAGGGATCTTAAGAAAGATTTCTTTGAGTTAGCAGAACATGAGGTGCTGGCTGTTTACTCAGAAATGCGTCTGGCGAGTTTGTTAGCATCGCCTGATAACTTGGAATCTCTTGTAGGAACCATAGCCAAACTCAAACCATGTGTGATGGTGATGATTGAAATAGAAGCGAGTACAAACACACCTAACTTCCTGGACCGTTTTGATGCAGCACTTCATCTTTGTGCTGCTGTTTTTAATTGTCATGAGGATTGCATGGAAAGAAAGAATTCCTGCAGGGCACTTTTAGAAGGAGTTTTCATCTGGGAGGGGATCCAAAACATTATAACAACTGAGGGTGAAGAGAGGATTCATCGCCAGGAAAAGCTTGAGTTTTGGAGAGCTTACTGGCAAGATTTGGCATCGTTGAAATAGCATTGAGCGACTTGGCTTTGTGTCAATCACAATTGGTTATTAAAAAAAACCCTGGTTGGAGTTCTTGCACTCTAGAGCTGAATGGAAAAGGCCTGATTATGGGGTGGAAGGAACCCCAATTGAGTCTCTTTCTGTTTGGAAGTTCGACAAGGATGACGGATGACACACACGTTTTGGATGCCTCCCATCAGGAACTTGCTTTAAGCTACTTCCTTTTGCAAAGTTGACCAATAAAAGGTTCGAGTTTTCCCATTTGATTCTCAGCACAATCTATGATCCTGCTATACTTCTTTAACCAGGAAGACCATCGTGCTGTAATGCATTTCTGTTTATCATCTATGCGTGTTTCTTTAGCCAAGCATAACATCCTGATATTGTAGACTTTTTATTCTCATTCTATGCTTCTTCTTATTGTTTATTGCAATCAGGTTTATGTGGCGATGAAACCGCTTTTAAAATGAGCTGGTTTTTCCTGTCGAGAAATGCCTCCTTTCCACCCTGATTAAAACGAAATCTTTATTTCATGGGCTTTCGCATGTTTCCAAATCTTTCTTAAGGAAACTACTTTCAAGTAAAGGGGAGTGAGAACCAATGTGGCCATCGAAACAGGTAAATCTTGCTCCAATCTGTCTGAACTAGTTGTGCAGCCAAAATAGTGGAATTTGACTGACTCAATCTCAGCTGCATTTCAAACAGGTTAGGTTCTTTGTATCACGACATATGTTCATTCGAATGACCCTTTGATCCTAGTTAGAAGACTAACATGGAGTAAAGATAACATTTGGGCACAGTGACCTAATATGTCCTCTTAACTTCTTCTCAGATTCCACTTAGCTTCTGGTTCTCAACACAAACACACACATTAGTTTTATTCCTGATTCCTGTGGTTGTATGGTAGAGTTCTCGGGTAATGGTTTTCGTTGTTTTACTTGATTTTGTTACTTTTTCTGCTTTGTGGTAGTCGTTTAGCATATACTGCTATACTTGCACCTTTTACACGTTCTAAATAACGTTCAAATCGAAGTTTGTTATACAAGTACTGAAAATAGAAACATTGATAATACACAGAATACATTTGGCCAGCTTTCCCTTCTTGTTTTGCTTGCAGCTCTGATATTCGTGTCACATTATTGTACTAGGCACTTTTGTTTCCTTAAACGTCAACGTTGCTCAATAACAAAGTCGTGCACCGGTGTAGTACCTGGGGAACCCAGAGGTGCAGGTGCCTTTGCACCTACGGGTGAAATTTTCAGAAAATCTTGAACAAGAATGCAGATCAAGAAATCCAATCCCTTGACCTACGCTGAAGAAGGAGAGCTTTAAAGCTCTCGTGGTGGAGTAGTTGGTTGCTAATCGCCATTCTAAGTAATTGCTTGAGTGCGTTTACAATTCCAAATGCTCTACCAAAAGAGCTATACATGTCTGCTTTACAAGTTAGTGTGCCGGAGGAAGTGAAAGATGCAAAAAGGAAATATTTCAACCTGTTTAAATCTTAAAATCTTACGAATTGTTCGAATCTTGAGCCATTCAGATATCAGAAAACGATTTCAGAACGAAGGAAACCTTGACTTCAGAACTTATTTTACTGCTTAACCTATATATACACACACAGTGATATGAATCATAACCACACCCATACATTCAGGTTGTTAACTGCAGAAGAAACTGAAATTTTCTTAGATCTGTCCCAATATAACATCTCCACCGGAAACCTTGACTTCAGAAGGTGCTTGTTCCAGATTAAAAACCTTGACCTGTCCATCAACCACATAGGCTGACCACCTGTACACAAACTTATCATCAGGGTCTCTTTACCAATGAAACCTAGATAGATTGGTTCTTAGCGGCAACAAAAAAATCTAGATAGCCAGGAAAATACTATGTTCACAATTTATGAAACCCATTCTTCCAAACAGCAGTACCAAGACCGTTGATTTACTCCCTGATGTAAAACACTAAGCTACTAAAAAGGCAATTATTTTATCTTATTAAGCACTCTAATGTTGGATAATAGAAAACATAGAAGATGTTAAAGACAAGGTCTCGAGGATTGATCTTATACCTATGAGAGCGAGGTCCAAGCAGCGCAGCAGAGAGATCAACCATTAAGTCCAAACTTTTGTGGAAGCTTCCATCAAAATCTCCATAAAACTCTATCTGCAATGACCACGATAAAATAACTTCTGGATTCAGATGAAACCCAAATTTCATCCTCATTTTGCACAAAGATATGCTACAGCAAAAATTGGCATATGGTCATATTATCAAAATATATTTTTTTTTAAGCTCAAGGAAAGATATCACAGAAACTATCTCAGGAGATGTGATCCCATCTGATCGCCCTATCAAAAAGTAATATGCCTACCCAGGTATATATAAAAAGGCATCCATCAACTGCTACAGAACAGAAGATAGCCAATCTACCATTAGATCATTTTGTCAGAAGATAGCCAATCTACCAACCAACTCAAACAAACATACAAGGAAAGAAAACAACAGTCCTGTACCAGGAAAAGTGAATAAAGAAAAGATGGTACAAGGGGGCATATCAAGACAAAGGAGTTAGGAAATGTTCTTAACTTGGACTATAGACATCTAGTAGCTTTCTTGGGCTCGAAGTTTCCTTTTCAAGTTCATACTTCATATTCAGCATGCAGAAAAGGAATATCGATTACATATCCGTGCTAGCAGCAGGCAGCCATTAACTAAGCCAACAAAACTGAGCAAATTACTTAATGTCCTGTTTGGAAAATTGATGACATAATTGCAAAGCAGGACAGATGAACAAAATGTACACACCCTATATTTGTCATGATCTTGATCAGAACCTTCAAAAGATGCTAACACATCAAAATATTTCTCTAAACATATCTGACGAAGTTATCTAATTTAAAGAGGAAATCATTGGATACTTAGCATAGTTACCAAGAGTGTAGTAATATCAATGCCATCAAAATACTTGAAAACAACAAACCATTAGAAGACAACTGAAATATATGTTTCTTTAAAATCAAGACTAATAAACTAGAGGTTATATCTTACAGCTTCTGTAGCTTGAATTTTTTCTGCCCAACCATTCATTGTGTATGGATCATTGACAGCTACACAAATTACAGAGTCAATCCCCTTGGCCTTGAACTTGTCGATATTGTTCTTGTAACTAGGGACATGCTGAGCTGAACAAACTCCTGTATATGCACCCTGGAATATGGCTAATCAAGCTCATCAGATCATATATGTAAAAGAAAAGAAACAAACACTACACATCTACTTGTGGCGCCAAAACTCGGTATTCTGTGTCAAATTGAAACAGAATATACTTTTTCAAGGTAAAACATTCTCCTACCTTTCGTTATTCTGCCTGAAAGCACTTGTATGGATTTTGACAGCATAAGTTATTTTTCAGATGGTTCAAAACATTCACCATTTATCTATACCTTCTTTCTAAGGATGTTTGCTAAACTTATCCTCAAACTGACTTTTCTGATTCCCACCTCCCTATTCCTTCTTTCTATACCTTCTTTCTAAGGATGTTTGCTAAACTTATCCTCGAACTTACTTTTCTGACTCCCACCTCCCTATTCCCCTCCATCTCTTGATTGCCTACACTACAGAAAATTTACTTGCAACTAACTTAAGTGGAGTGTGCTGCACAATTATGTCACAACTAATCATTATCACTGGTTAAGTTCTTTGTAAAATGGCTATTTGAGTGCACAAAATTGAACACTTTTCCTACTTAATAGCCTACAGAAGATCAAATATTAGGCATATCATGAGCCAAGGCTTAAAGCATATTATGTTCACCAAAGGAGCGCAAAAATATGAGTATTTTTGTACAACTAGTTCAAGAACATAATAGCGCCAGAGTTTTATATGTTAATAAGGAGCACATTTTCTGCCATCACTTGGTTTTGGTCTGCATTCTGCAATTAAGCATCACTGCATCAACCTATTATCGCGCATTTTCAACTCATTGACAAGCCGAAAATGTCTGATACTTAAGAAAGTTAAATGAAATAAAATGAAGGAATCCCCAATTTCATCCAATCACATGCAAAGCGAATATGTTTGCCTACAACTGTCATAATACTATCTCAACTCAAATTTCATGTAAATGAGAAACACCCATCAATTAAAGATGTTGAAGAATAGTTGAAAACCGCATATTACAGAATTATACATCTCTTCAATTATTACATTTCTCCCCACCAGACCATACTTCGTCAATAAATCAATCAGTCATAAATATCAGTCAAGTCAGACATAAACCCAAGGATTATAAAATATTGAGCATAAGAGAAATCTGAATGGCAAAATTCCATAGTTCCCTATCTCTAAAAAAAAGCTTTTATCTTTTTCGTCGATGCAATTACAAGTCATGGGCGATGATTAATGAAAGTAAAACGTCAGGAAATCATTATCCCAGAGCTAATTCTTCCTCCAGACATTCAAAAAACACACACATCATGACAACAGCTAGGTATGAAAATCAACTTACAGGAAGGCCAAAGATGACAACTTTTTTCCCCTGAAAATAAAAACAACGTCATCAAAGCCAAAGAACAAATCAACAATTAGAGCGACCAAAAACTCATATATAGTTAAAGGGAAAAAACATAATGGGACCTTGAAGATATCTTTGAGAGGGGTGGTTGAGAATTTGGAGGCAACCCCTTCATCCCAAGTCCGAGCTTTCTGGAGAGAAACATTAGGTGCAGCCGCCACCAAGTCTGTACCCTCTGCAATCGACGCATAGGCCCTCCTCCTAGATGTCTCCTGCAGGCCTTTGAACACCATTGAGTTCACCATTGCAGCTCTTTTCAGCATTGCTGAGGCCATGGCTTTTCCCTTTTCTGATGATGTTTTCTTGTTTTCACAGCAGGAAGAAGAGTGTAGAGCAGAAAGCTCTCCGGAACTTTTTCGTTTATTTTTATTTTCTGTTTTAAAATTCAGGGGAAAATTTTTTGTTTACGTGCTTTTGGTCATTCAACTATTAAAATTCCACTTTGGCCAACAACTCTTGAAATTTGTATACTTTTAGCCCCACATACTTTTACAAAACTAAGTTCTTAATTTGTCAGCAAAATATTTTTTCTTTTTTTCTCTATACTTCCACCTACATTTTTACCTCCACCTCTTCTGCTACCAATTCCTTCTCACCTCAGAAACTACATTTTTATTTACTTTTGCCTTTTGTATTTTCTTTGTCTTTATTTCCTAAATTTTGAAATCCAATCTAAAATGAAAAATCTAAAAATGTTAAAAGTATGAAACAGTCCTTGAGAACTATTAACCCGCTTATTAGTTTGGAAAGAGTCAACTTTCATTAGCCAAACAAAATTAAAATGAAGGGCCACATTGAACATATGAGACTTTTAATAAGGCAAATTATCCAATTGGCCTTAAACTCTTTGTCTAGGTAAAAAGAAGCTCCTCATCTATTTTTTACTGACTTTAAACCAATTTGTAAAATTGGACACTCGTGACCCTTTTAGCCAGTTTCTTCGATTTTGCAACCGAAAGGCCAATTCACACGAATGCCAATTGCTTCTTCAAAGGGGCATTGTTGTCCGCATCTTTCTAAGTAAAAAGGGAACAACTCCTCCTTCTTCCTTCCATTTTCCTAACCCGCCCAATCAAGTCGAACCATACTGCATTTTCCTTATCCCTTTTCATCTTCCCTTGAGGATTTTTGTGGAGGGAGAAGAGCAAGAGAGAATCAGCACTGTCGGATTTAGGTATCATCGACATTGAAGCAACAATGGAGTGGCAAATCAGGCCGAAAAATGAATACTTTGATCCCGTCCTCGTTTATGATATGTAACTTTGTTCGAACCTTTAAATATGAAATAGGTAGCATATTTAGTGGTCGGATGGGTTTAGATAAAATTTTGGTGGTGGGGGTTACTGAAAGTGACATGATAGTGGTTCTAGATGTGGGGGTAAGGTGGTGAGCACCCAAATTTGCTGTTTAGTTGTTGAAAAAGTGTAGGGATTTACGAACAATCAACATTTCATTAAAAGTTGGAACTTTTTTAATGTTTAACTTGGATTTGGGTATTACATTAGGGTTACTTTTTTAGAAAACATGTGAAGCAGAAATTGAAATTTTAATTAATTATATTTGAATTTGAATAGTATATTTTTCTGCACTTCTTGTAGTCCAACTTGTATTGAAACGAAAAATTCATATTGATATATAGATTCAGAATCTGAAATATTTAGCATAAGGTAACACCACGGGGGAAGAATAAATTGGAAAAATTATGTCAGCTATGAGAATGGAGAAATAGCCTACATAGACATGTGTGATGCTGAACGTATGTCAATCCATGAGTTGAATAAAATGGTTGAAAAAGTTGATCACCGTAATGCAGTCATATTGCACTATTACCTTGAACCAATTGCAGACATGAGAACTGGCTTGAGAGAATTGTCCACTGATACTTATGTTAGGACATTCTGTGACTGGGCATACAAATTCAAGGTGATAGAAGTATATTGTCATCATCTAACAGTCCCAGAAATTGAAGAACTGAAAAATGCTGTAATAATAGAGTCACCAGACAAGAGAAAAAAAAATCTGGAGTTGTCATAGAAGAATTAGATAAGGATGAATACATAACTAGATATGTAGATACTCAGAAGAGTACTAGAAGGGATTGTTTGGTTGGGAATGTAGGGGGTGAAAAAGAGCAAAAGGCAGTCATGTAGCTAGTAATGTTAGGACAGCAGAGGATGAAGATATGGTTGGGAAGGTAGGGGTGAAAAGAGAGTAAAAAGTAGACATGCAGCTAGTAATGTTGGGACAGCAGAGGGTGAACATGAAACTGACTATAGTAATACAGCATCTAATTGTGGGGCTAATGAATCAATAGGGATAGAAAATGTGACAGCCTCACCTTCCCCTAAAACGAACCAAAGAGGTTAGCGGACTGCATGCCCAACTTTCGTCAGGACTAACGGTTCAGTTTAAAGCGATCTAATACATTCCGGAACATACAAATGCGAGTAAACAAGTCAAAATCACAAAATAAAAAAAAATGAAAATGAGGTCGGCCATGAATAGTAACCGACACGTCAAAATCCAATCAAGCATCAATCAAATATATACATCTTGAAATTAAGCATATACAATCCAAAGTGGCATACAAAAGTATTCAAAAGTTGATACATGTATGATTTGCCAAATCAAAAGAGAAACGGACCCAAAAGTACATTTAGGGTTTCAATCAATGAGCTATACAAAAGATATGTCCATCTAACTCAATTCGGCAACCAACTATCAAATCCAATCCAAAAGAATTTATTTTCCTATAAGGAAAACAAAAGGAACAGAAAGGGGTGAGTTTGCGCTTAATGAGGTACCAGACATATAGCAGTAAAATTATGGCATTTCACATTTACAAATCAGATACACGTACCAGATGTAAAGTAAAAGAACCAATGATTCAAATAGGAAGGATACACGTGGCTCTCAAGAGCCAAATTCCCATTCGCGACACCGAAGCTTGATCGAAATAATAGTTGACACTCCGTCAACGCTAAAGGAGTAACCAATACCGTAGACTTCACTTTCTCCGATTCCTTCCACCTCACATATCCCTACTGGGCCCGCAATCCAATCAGATCAGAAATGGTAATACTCGAGTATATCCGGAATCAAGGGTCTCAATACCCAAAGATCCCAAAACAGACAACCGTGGTTCGTTATCTAATCGACCAGACCCTTGCCGGCTCGACTCAAGTAACTTGTCACAGGGGTTGAGTTCAGAGGTCACAGAAAGGTCGTTGGATACAAGTTTCCAAACGACGTCCGAACAGATACAGATACAGATATCGATACAGATACAGATACAGATTCAGATTCGCACCAAAATTGGCATATGAACAGATAAGAGAACGAGTGTGATAAAGTACACCCTCGTCTCAAACAAAATAAACAAATAGTGCAGTCATTTAAATCACAGATTGCAAGGCAGAAATTAAGTTAAACAGCAATGGAGGGGAGTGGTACAGCCACCGGTGTCAGTACAGATACCTCAAAATTTTGGAGCTTTAGTCACCAGGAAACCCTAAAATAACCAAGGTGAAACAATTATGGTTCCCACTTTCACGAATCCAGTACACGAAATGCATAATTAAGACTTAACTACAAGTCGTGTGCCTGATCACATTAGCTACCAGTGCAAAGAAATAACAACGAAATTGGAGAAAAAGGTAGCGGTTGTTATCAAAACATGAACAACCCTAAAACCCTTCGCTCAAGTCACAAGTAAATCCAACTAGCCTTCAAGAAAAATTTCAGCAGCAAGTCCCTTGTGTTTACCTATTTTCCAGCCATTAATGGCTTCATTATTTCCTCAAATCAGTCCCAATATCTCATACCAAAAATAATCTCATTTCCAAAAGCCGTTCAGTAAGCTTAAAGTCGTTCAAGTACAAAATTTAGTTAAGAAAATGACTGGAAACAAAAGTCAAGCCGTAAAACTATTCAAATAAACACAATAAGACTCGCTTACAAGTCATAAATCAATTCCAGATACCATTAAAATAGGGCTCCATAAGCATACATAAGCATTAGAGGAAACCAGAAAAATCCGGAAATGTAGTTAAGCGTTAACCCGAAAAAACAGTTTTTGACGTCATTATGCGGTTTTGGTACCAATGGCACTATGATTATCGAATGAAGGTGAAAGACCCACCGTTTTGAAACTAAGAGATAGGGTTACAATATTACAGAAGGTCACTCAGCCCAGTTTTGAGTGTAACCAGGTAAAAAATGCAAGATACTACACCAGAACCGGAAAAACAGATTCACAGAACGCATTCTGGTTCAAACATCATAAGTCAGCCTACCTAAGTTCAAATCCAATAATTCCAAAGCCATTCGAAAGCTAAGAAATAGGGCTACAATACATTAGAAGACCTCAACAACCAATTCCAAAGCATTCCCAACCAAAATAACCCATTACAGAAGCAATTCCCAAATTCGGGTAAAACCAGGGCAGCAAGGGTAATTCCGTCTTTTCTCAAGCTACGCTATTTCGATTGACCTGAAATTTTGCAGACACCTCTAAAATATCATTCCCTACAACTTTCATATTTTAACCCAATGCCAATTTGGCCTCTAACTATGAGCTACAAAACCGGGCAGAATTTAATTCAAAGAAACCATACTTTCCAATTTTCTTTCTAAAACAGAAATTGCTTGCAATTAACCACTTTTTCCACCTTCTAGCTTCCTTAAATACCATTTTCAATCATCATACATAATCACATAATCATATCCATATGAAAACAGAAAAATCTCCAATAATTACAAAACTTCACCAATTCAACCACAAATCAAAATGTAATCCATAAAATTGCATTTTATACTACCACCAATCATGAATCAAACATCATTAGAGGGAGGAGAGGAGACCTTCACTACTCACCTTAGCAATACAAGAGAGGGAGCAATTAATCCCCTTAACTTTCCAAACAACTCCACCAAACAACTCACAAACACTAAGTGAAGAGATTTTATGGAGTAATTGTAAGATTAAACGGTTGGATTGTTGAATTTGAGCAAGATTAGAGTTAGGAATTTGGAGAGATTTTCTTACTTTCTTGCTTGAGAGAGCCGGCTTCAATAACTTGGAAAATGAAGTGAATTTTGGTAATTTTTTGATTTATTTGGTCAATTGGTAAGACCATGAATAGTGTTCATAAAGTTCCACCAACCAAATGGTGACACTTGTCACCTCATTAAATGCATACATATCCTTTTGTTCCCTCTCACATCAATCCACATATCAACCTCTAATTATCTCTTAACACCCGGTCAATTAATTCCAATATCCAAAATTTAACCTAGTTAGCCGAATTTTTTCGAACTTTTCGTACTAGCGGGTCTCACATCCGATATACGCTCTTAATTTCTCAAAAACTAACCGATATTAGAAAAATAATTTAAAACTATATTTACTCATAAAATTTATTTGCACAATTTTTCGAATAAAGAAAAGGTGAAAAAACGTGTAATTAAAAGAAATTAAAACTTAGAAATTAAGAAAATTACGGGTTCTCACAGAAAACATGGAGGATGAATCTGAATCAGAAACAGAGGAAGAAAATGATAGATTTAGTGGTGCCAATGAGTATGGTGGTGAAGAGGAAATGCTGGAGATTTGTTTTCGAATGCTGATGACAATGGTGAAACTTCACAGCAACAGCAGAGAGATGAAACCACAAATGAGTAGATGCAATGTTCAGAACAGGAGAATGTTTATGGAAGGCAAACAAAAACTAACCTGGAAACGCAACAGCAAGGTGCGAGAAAGAAATAAGTTAGGAGAAAGAGAACAGAACCAGCAAACCAATCTAACCAGGGATTAGAAGATACGGATTCACTCTAACAAGATTACATCCCTGATCACCTAAGTAGTGACAATGGCTCATCAGATGATGAATTCAAAGGGAGATACAAGGACTTTATCCTAGAGAAATTCCTCAAGGATCCCAAATTCGAGATTGGGATGAAATTTGAGTCAAGAGCACAATTCAATTTTGCTGTGTCTGAGTATGGGATTAGGATGGGTAAACCTGTTTGGACCAGTAAAAATGAACCCACCAAGGTAAGGGTCAAGTGTAGGTAGCTATGTAAATGGTTTGTATTTGCTTCAATAGAGAAGACTCTGGGCACAAAGGATTTGATAGTAAAGACCCTGCATGATATCCATGAAACATGCAATCGTACATGAAAAAATAAGAATATTACTGCAAAATGGCTGTCTGACAAGTATGTAGAGAGGATATGATCAAACAACAATTTGCCAACGAAAGAGTTAAGGTAAACAATCCACGAAAACTATAAGGCAGAAATACCTAAGCATGTTACAACTAAGGCAAAGATACTAGCTATAGAGAAGATCAAAGGGTTAGTTGAGTCACAATATAAGAAAATATGACAATATTGTGAAGAGATTAAAAGGACTCATCCTGACAGTACAATGGAGGTTATGTTCACTTCATTTAGAGAACCTGGATGTAATCCAAAGTTCATGAGGATGTACTCCTGTCTTGGTCTACTAAAGAAAGGCTTCCAAGATGGATACAGACCTATTTTGTGTTTGGATGGATGTCATATTAAAGGTAGATATCCAGACCAACTGTTGACAGCTATTGCAATGGACCCCAACAACGGCTATCGGCCAATTGCATGGGCAGCTGTTGAAAAGGAGGCTACGGAGCAATGGAGATGGTTCTTAAGCCTCTTAAGTGACGACCTGAAAATACAGAATCAGGGACATTATACTTTCATATCTAACTAGCAGAAGGTAAAAGTATAATTCAGTCGTCAAACTTTTGGAAGGAAGGTTAAAATTAAGCCTCTTAACTATTCTTGCAAGCAAATGTAAGCCCCTTAACTTTTATGTGTATAAAAGTAAGTCCCTTAACTTTTATATGTGTATAAAAGTAAGCCCCTTATCTTGGATGTCTAACTTACACTTGTTGTGATATTTTGTGTAGGGGCTGGATAGAGCACTTGTAAAGGTTCTACCAAATTCTGAATACAGATACTGTGTTCAACACATGTATAGAAATTTCAACAAAAAATATCCAGAATTAGGTTTAAAGGATCGATTGTGGAGTATAGCAGACTGCACAATAGTTAAACATTTCAACAAAACCATGGATGAGTTTCAAGAATATGACAAAAAAAACACATGCATAGATGAAGAAGGGACCACACCCTCGACATTGGTGTAAGGCTTTTTTTTCCAAACATACATAGTGTGATATGCTTCTTAATAACCTATGTGAATTATTTAATACCCATATTTTAGAGGCTAGGGACCAGTTTCTAATTTCTATGATGGAGGCCATTAGGGAATACCTGATGGAAAGGATCCAAAAGAGAAAGACATCAATGAAAAAATACAAGTTGGATGGTGGATCACTGATTAGAGAAATTGTGGAAGAAAGGGTCAAACATACAGCACAATGGGACATAACATGGAATTCAATCTCAGGTTATCAAGCAAAAGGGCCACGAGGAGCCCAATTTGCTATTGATTTTGACAAAAATGAGTGCATATGCAATTTGTGGGCCTTGAGTGGCATTCCATGTTCCCATTCAACACATCAACCTTAGTCTCAGCAATCCACTTTAAGGCCACCAGTTCATACGCATAAGACAAGTACATCAAAAAGGCCACTGACGGATGCAGACAAAAGTTTTATTAATCTCAATTACGCTTACTTGTTATGGGCCTTGAGTGGCATTCCACTGAGATTGATGTGTTGCAGCCTATTAATGGAGGCATTCAGTGGCCACAGTCAGATATGCTGGAGTTGGACCCACCAGCAAGTGTCACTCAACCTAGCAGTCTAAAGAAAGTTAGAAAGAGAGATTTACAAAAAGAAAAGATCATGGCAAAAGGTTGCGAAGGAGGGTTATAATCCTTGTAGAAAGTGTGGAGCGATTGGACATAATGCTGCGACTTGCAAGAATCCTCCTAAGTCATCTAGTGAGTAGCAACCTTCTCAACAACTAACACCTACTGAACAACCATGTAATCAGCAGCAGCAAGAAGCTCCAACAAAAAGACAACGTGTGAGTTTGCACTTCATTATAACTTCCTTTTGTTTATGATTTTTTTTTTGTGATTTGAAATGCTTTCTTTAATATGAAGGTAAGCAAGAATCAGGGGCAAAGAAATCAGAAAAAAACTCAGCAGCAGTCAACGCATCAACCTCAGTCCCAGCAATCCACCTCAAGGCCACCAGTTCATACGCATAAGACAAGTACATCAAAAAGGCCACTGACAAATGCATACAAAGGTTTTATTAATCTCAACTACGCTTATTTGGGTAAAAATCCACCTTTCAATGTTAAAAATTAACAGGGAAGAGGTGGAGGAAGAGGAAGAGGCAGGGGAAGGGAAAGAGGAAAGGGAAGATCTGCTGGATCTTTCACAAGTTCTTTAAGTATTGCATTATCTTTTGTGATTAGACCTGACAAAAAGGAAGACCTTGTATATATTTTTTTCATGATTTTGTTGACTATAAATGGATGTAACTAGAATGTCAAGACTATCGATGGGAAGATCTGCTATTGAAAACTTTTATTGAGAGGTGGAGGAAGAGAAAGAGGAAGAGGCAAGGGAAGGGGAAGAGGAAAGGGAAGATCTGCTGGATCTGGAACAAGTTCTTGAAGTATTGTTGGACATTTTGATATTTTTCTGATTTATTGGCTGTAAATGGATGTAACTAGAATGTCTAGACTATCAATGATATTTTTTTGAATAGTCTTTTGTGGGGAATCAAAGTATGTGCCTGCCTGTGCTTGATATCTAGCAATATGGACACATGTCACTACTTTTTACGCATTTGTCTGTTTCTTATGAAAGTGATTATTCTATGTATTTACAGGCAAATATCATTGTAATTTTCTTTTGCTAATTATATTCTAATGTTATGCAGTTGCTATCTTATATTTGTATGGTTCGGTATAGCAGTTTTTTGTTGACTAATACAATCAAATACATCCAACAAAGCCCATAACATGGGAATTAGAATAAATAATTGTCATCACATTACTTGCCAAAAATTACAGTTAGTATTGAGTGGGTTCAACCACACTTTTACACTAATCCAACATACAACAAAGACTTGTTTAGGCTAAAGAATACATTACACTTCTCCCTAACCCTCTGCACCATACACCATATATCCATTTGCACCATTTATTTTCTTCAAAACTAGCAGTACCGATGGCAATATGTCACAGTTACATACTGCCCTTCATGCATCACCTTCAATTTGCATAATTCCATTACATTTATCCCCAATTTGCAGCATCCTAGGAAAGACTCCACCTCTCTTTTTCTCTGTAAGCACCATTATCACAGTAACCAACCAACTTACCACAAGAATCCTTACAAGAAACTTATTCAATCATTTCTGCCACCATAGCTGCTCCTCCGTTTCTTTTAATTTTGCCTTCAACTTGGCAGCTTTTGCCTCGGATCTTGCTGCTGCAATTTCAAATTCCTCTTTTTGCTTTTCTGTTGCATTGATCCTCCTTAGAAGGCCTAGTATCAGCTCAATAGAACGACGGCACATCTCGTCGTCAATCCAATTCCAATACCCACAATCACCAACTTCTTCAGAGCAAACGGCGTACCTTCTCTTTGAATTTCTATCAGTCCAAGAAGTAATCATCTTCGTCACTTTACTGCAACGACAAATAGGAAGTAGAGAGCTGCGATATTTGCGCATTTTTTCTTTCCTTTGACAAAGATTTTACCTTCTTCCCTTTTTTTGTTTCTTTGCAGACTTCTCTCTCTTCCCTCTGCAATTCATTTGTTGAATAAGTTAGCGGTTGGGTTAGGTTTAGATAGAGGGAAGAAGGAGGAGTTGTTCCTTTTTTGCGTAGAAAATGCGAAAAAAAATGTCCTTTGAAGAAGCAGACTAGCATTTGTGTGAATTGATCTTCTGGTTGCAAAACCGGAGCAACTGACTAAAAGGGCCACGGGTGCCCAATTTTACAAGTTCGAATGATTAAAGTCAACAAAAAATAGATGAAGGGTTTCTTTTTACCTAAATAAAGAGTTCAAGGGCCAATTGGATAATTTGTCCCTTTTAATAAGGAGAACAAAACTTTTGCATTTTTAGTTTGAGGGGCAAGGTTGAAAATTTTTTTTCGGAGGGCCGTATTGAAATTTTTGGTCAATTTGGAGGCCCAGAATGACATTAACCATTTCATTTTTTCCTTTTCAATGGTTGGAGTCCAAGTCATCACTTTGTGTGATTCCAAGTCCAGGTCTACAATAACATTAGTCGAGTCTACATGAACAAGCAATTCTCATTCTCTCGTCCGAAAAAGTTATGCAAAAGATTTGCCTCTGTCCACCATTGGATGGCACATGAGTCTCTTCCTTTTATTTTCCTTCGCATTTTGTGGGATCTTAGGAAGATTGAGGCAAAGGATGCACCTTTGGCAAATATCAATTAGAAGAAACATAACAAATACTATGACAAAATCGGAGACTACCATGATAGTTAGCCAACCGCGAGTAATAAGACGGCTCTTAAATTCAAAAACCTCACAAATAAAGACAAGAAATGGGACAAGAAACCAAAGAAATATTCCCAGGGAAACCTAATATGTTTGCTAGTCTGTTCTAAAAAGTGATTATAGCTTCTTTTGAGCATGCCATCTTTCGATGCTTGCATACCAATTCCACTGGAAACACAGAGCTGCAATGCGTAAGATACTCGCAGCAACCACCTCAATAAATGCCATCAGGAATGATCTCTGTGGAGAAAGACCAGCAGTAGCAATCGATAGTAAAATTCCCTCAAAGTTGCAAGGGACAATAAAGCTACCAGATTGAATGCCTTTCAATGCCTTCTCGGCAACTTCTTCAGCCTTCATTGCACCAGAGGAAGCTGCTATTATACTTGTAAGCTGCGGCCTCCTTTTGTTCTCTGTAACACCAGCAAGTTATGGAGAATTAACTTATAACTTTTGACCAATAAGATGACAATGTGCCAAGAACTGCTCGTCGAGCCAACAAACTGGAGAAGATAATGATTACAAACCTTCGACAAAACCAGGAGTTTCAGTGTCCGGGGGAAATATAAGCGAGACATGAATGTCATCACCAATAAGCTCCTGTTGCAGGGCTTCGGCCATACCCCTAAGGCCAAACTTACTAGCAGAATAGGCAGAATAACCATAAATGCCAACCTACGAAAGTTAACAATAAAAAATGCATCAGTAGAGGAGGCTAAATAGAAGCACATCATCTACGCAAAACAGATTAACCGAAAGTTCTTTTTTCTTCATCCCATTCAACAGATGCAGATTCATCCATTTCACTATGAAAAAGATGTCAAAATGGATGCTGAATTGCTTGCCTCCTGATATCCCTTAAACAGAGCAGCTTGTCCTTCCAGCATGAAAATCCTAAAGCATGCATACTATTGGAGCTAAGTCAAGCTAACAACTACTACAGACGGATAGAAATGCCCTGTACGCAAGAGTGGGTGAAACCATTGTTTGGTTGCAAGTCTTGAATGTTTTTTTCAGCTATCCTATCACAGCCAATTCATACACAGCGATGCAGTAAATTGGAGATGATGATGAGCGCTGCCTTTCATGTCTTCAAGCTATGTATTTTCTCATTTATCTAGTCATTTAGATCCATACTCCACTGTCTTTTCAAACTTTTGACAAAATTCGTAGCTTGTAAAATAGGTTTAGTTCATAACCCTTTGGTTCCAGGCTTGTCACATGAATCAACTGTAGAACCACCATGGCAAACAAGCAACCTAAGACACTAACGACGGGACACATGTCAAAAAACTAGACTTTCAACATTAATCTATCACTCCAAAAGCTATTCTCTTAACTACCATGCAAAATCTTTATACGACCATTAAAACTCCCAAAGTAGATATAATGGAAAATTAGCCTATTCGCCAACTCCATGATGTACTAAAAAATGAACAGTAACTCTCCTAAGCAATTCGATCGATCCAATGATCAGTCCACTAGATTAAACAAATTTGCTCAAAAGTCAGCTCAACAATCGTCCTTCTTAAGCTTCAAGATGAAATCTTTACCAAAATTCACCCAAAGGTCAAATCTTTATAAAAAACCCACCAAAGATTAAACATCAACAAACACAATACAATTGAGAAGGGGAAAAAAAAAGGACAAACATACCTGACCAGCCTGAGACGACATAATGGCAATGGAACCGGGCCCCCTATCACCTCTATTCTTCATATTGGGCAAAGCAGCCTTAATCAAATGAAAAGTTCCCATCAAATTCACATCAATCATGAACTTGATTTCCTCCAACGACTCCTTTTCAAGCTCTTGAGGCACAAAAACGCCCTGGTTGCAGACCAGGATATCAATTGGGCCGGCATCCCTGATAGCTTTATCCACAGCTTCGAAGTCTCTAACATCAGCGCTGAAAACGGCAACGTCTCTACCAGTTGCCAGCTTAATCGAGTCCTTGGCTTCTTGGAGCTTGCTAGGATTCCGGGCAAGAATTGAAACTTGGGCTCCCTCTAAAGCGGCTTGGTGGGCTAAAGCCAAGCCGATGCCACTGGAGCCGCCAGAGATGAATACATGGCGATTTTTTACTGAGATTTTTGTGGGTTTTGGACGGACAATTATGGCGAGGAAAGTTAGGAGAGAAATGGGAATTATGAGGATGATGAGGAGAAGAAGAAGAACAAGTCCCATTGTTGTCGTTGTTTTTCTTAAGAATAAGACGCTGTTAATTAATGTAAGAGTTAATGGTGTATTATGCGAAACGTCGTTTGTGCGACGTCGTATTAGGCTCTTGCAGGGCTTGGATTTCTAAGCCGGCATCTTCTTCCCTGGGCCACTTATCTGTTTGTTTGTTCTGAGTCTGATGGAAACAGATTAAAACAGGCCGGAGAAAACAAAGACCCGGTTTGGTCCGGTTATATTTAGTGACCGGATATCGACTTCCTTTATGGGCCTAAGGAGTAGGAAGTTGGGAAGCATTTGCTTTCTCGTCTTTGGGCTGAAAGCAAAGATTTCAGGACAGGAACCTGTAATAACTGAGGGAGACAGGGCCAGTGCTGTTGGGCTTGCTACACTATTGATACGATTATTGTATTTCTTTTTTTTTTTTTAATGTATTATACGTTTACCATTGTGGTTGTATTAATTAGAAAGTTGGTGTATAAAAATAAAAATTACGTACAAAACAAAGAAATATAAGTATACATCAAATGATGTACAATCATACAAAAATCTCAACTGTACCGGCCCCTTCTCCATTTCCGAGGGAGGAATTTTTACATTTTCTTTGGCATTTCTATGTTTTAGAAAATACGTTGCTAATTTTTTCCCTTAAGAGTGTCTAAGATCATGGGCTGGGGGACAAACAAAAGTAGATTTTTATAGGCCATGGGTGATGGGACAACTAGTCCCCATGAAATTTTCATAAAGTGACCTCAAACTTTTTCTAGGCCTTTTCACATACTTTAGTCCATTTTCCTCCGGAGCCAACAGCGCACTAAGACCCATGTCAGGCCACATCAAGGCCTGATTTTTTTTTTTCTTTTTCGGAGACGATAAACTTATTTTATCCTACGTTAAGGGAGAGATGACGGATCTAAGAAGGCTCAGGAACAATCCGGAGGAGACTGAACCACCGTCGGATTAAACGAATGCACAACACATCCGCATGAATTTTTTTATAAACAAGTCACTGAAATGTGACATTTTTTATGGGAGACAAGGCTCATCAACTAGGTGGTGGTCACCCACCCAAAGGCTAGTGGTTCATCAAGGCCTGATCTGATCTATACCATTTCTTGGACTATTAGAGTACACGGAAGTGAGGAACCCACAAGGCCAGAATACTACAATTGACAAACTGATCAGAAATTGTGAGGATTACGATTCAATAAATCTACAGTATTAGCCACAAATAGTGAGAGAAAGAAAGTTAATTCCACTTCTGAACTAGATCCAGACTGAAACCAGGCATGTGAGCAATTGTAGAACTGGACAGAGAAAGTTCAGTTCAGTTCAGTTCAGTTCAGTGCGTTCCTTTGTTGCTGCATTTATGTTTTGTGTCTATAGCAAAATACGTTTGGCAAGCTAAGCTAGTTTTGTGACCAAAGGCAAATTCTCAAGCAACTTTATCCAGCAAATCGGTGTCTATACGATTCTCCAACAAATTGTGAAAAGAGATTTTAAAAGCAACTTTATCAGCCCCTGCTCTAAAAACTTGTTGAGGATTACTAAAACCACATACTACTATATAAGTTATTGGGAAATAATTGTCAGACTGTCCCAGCAGAGACATCAGCAAACTTTATCTAGTCCATGGGTCATTCTATATCTGGCTTTATCCCATGATACCAAGAATTTACTTCGTCAGTGGCTGATATGGAAAATCTCTTTATTCTTATCCTATGCTGACAAAACAGTAGTACCAGTACTTCTGTTCTCTACCACAGCCAGTGATCATGGGATGTTGGCTTTCAATGATGCGTCAACTTGCAACTGTCCACTATGAAGTTCTACTGTTCGAATGATTTGGACTTTCAAGACATTAACACGTACGTGAGTGCGTTTGGATTGTCAATTAATCCATTTTATTTATGCACACGGATTTACTTGTATCATCAATTTATTTTTTAATTATTTTTTTATCTCACATACGTCATATTAAAAAAATATTACAGTACTTTTCTATAAAATTATCTCAATTAATTTACAATCCAAACCAATTATGGCAGGATATTTGCTTTCTCTTCGTAAATGTCGTGATGGTCTAGACTTCTTCTTCTTGCAAAATTTGTGCAAATGGGAAGAAGAAGAAAATGCCAAAAAAAAAATGAGACAAACGAGGAAAAGATGAAAGGAAAAAGAAGAAGAAAAGACACAAAGAGTCGCGCCCTTTTTACGAGAATGAAACTACTGTATCCTTATCACTGGACCATATTTTGCCAAGTACGAGATTCTAGATGACTTGGTCAATGTGGAAGGTAAAATTTGTCAAAGGCAGAAACCTTTAAGTAGAATTTGATTGGTGCATGCCATTTGCTTCATATTCCATCAGCTGTAGCTGGATGATCACTTGTGGAGGTGGCCCTTACTCAAGATTTATGAAAGCAATCTGCACTCAATTAAGCTGGGGGGGGGGGGGGGGGTCGGGTGGTGTTAGGTCATAGATGTCCTTCAGAACGAGATACGTGAACCCACACATCATTCATCCGTTTCTTTCTTTTGTCACCTCTTGCAGGCTTTGAATAATTCAACATTGGCAGTTTGAAGTTTCAATCAACTGGACCAGTAAAAATTCGGCTCCCTTGTGGAGGTTGATATCCACATTGGGGTTGGGAGGGTTTGGATGGTTAGTATATTAGCCTTCTGTGAGATCTTAAAAAATTGTCAACTTTTGAGGGTTCTCACGGGATTAAGATTAGTAAAAAAACATCCAAAAGTCTGTCGACTTTGACAAAAAAGACATCGGTCTCAGTCACGTCACGGGGGGTATGGGGTCTCCTTAGGTCTGGTAGGCTCCCTTATGGAGGTTGATATCCCACATCGAGGTTGGGGGAGGTTTGGATGGTTAGTATATTAGTCTGCTTTTGAGGGTTCACCATTCAAAAGTTGCCGGCTTTTGAGGGTTCTCACGGGATTAAGGTTAGTAAAAAAGCGTTCAAAAGTCTGCTGATTTTGAAAAAAAAAAAAAAAACCAGTAAAAATTCACCTAAAAAATTAAAAGGGTGAATCATATCGTATGCAATTGTCCTATTTTCCCATGTCGATAATTGAATCAGACCTCTTACTTTTATCCGACATGTTGGAAAACATTTGATGACCCCCACAACTTTTGCTCAGATAATCCCTATTGCCATGGTATCTTTTTTTCAGTTGATCTTGAATTGTAAGTCCAACAAATTCTTGAGGTAAATTAGATTCGAACCCCCTGTGCTTGGAAAATGGAATCCAGTCCACTAATTTGACTGCAAACACCGCGGGGCATAAAGTGCACAAAAAAGCAAAGCCACATAACATGCGGTACACAGTAAAAGCTGGACCGGAAGCATCTACTACTACATTTGGTGTTTGGCTGTTTTTTTTTTTATCCTTCAACTGGGCCAATAAAAGCTGGCAGGACTGAATCATTATCAGATCAACGAATAATGTATTATACATCAATCTGAATTTTTTTTAAAAATCGCATAATGTATCCTTCAACCCCACCAAGTCCTTTGAGTCCTTGAGCCTTAAGGATTTGGTGACCAGACGCAACTGGTGGTATTTGGCTGTTTCTGAAAGATTTTTCTTTGAAGTTGTCAAATCACCAAACGAACTGGCGAAGGTGCAAGTAGAGCAAAACGTACGATGTGGAGTCACGAAGCGCCAGATCACGAGCACACGCTTTTATTGGGACAACAACAGCATTTTCCAGCAGTTTAAACATAATAATACGAGCAAGTCATACATCCATAGCCATAGAAGTAATTGCATGCCTGTTCCAGAACAAACTACTGCAGTATAAACTGTTGTATTTCTTGGCCTCTATATCATATTTTCCATCAGCAGCACAAGAATTGGATTTCTTTTTTCCCCTCTGTCGGTGTCGGTATATGGCTTCCAGGATGGCTAAGGACAGCTATACTACATCTATGACCCCAGCTGGATTTTTAAGTTAGTAACAATAATAATATAACCGCACTAAAGTAGAAACTTAATTAGATGACTATTGATCCTGGATGATCCAATATGTATACATATTCATTCTGTTAACCAGCCCCGGTGCTTTCGTGGGATAGTGATGTTTTTAAGGTTAAAACATAGTTCAGTGCCCTGATAAATGATGATGATAGTAAATCAATTATAGTACCAGTACGATTTTCACTTTACCTCGGCTGGTCTGTCAAAAAAAAAAAAAAAGAATGAGGACGAAAGAAATAAATGCCAAGATTGGCAATGATCAGCCAGTTAGGCCCTCTTCCATACTTCTAGCTAGGTTGGATTCCACTGTAGTAGTAGTTCCAGAACATCTCAAAAGTCAGAAACTGCCGCATGGAAAATCTGTAGAAATTGTTCTGGGAAAATTCAAAAGGGTCTACTAATTTTCATGCACTATACACGTTGTAGTCTTTTGCGCAATATTTCTTGTTCCCACCTATGTTCCTTGATCTGTTTTGAAGTTTCATTTGTCAAAGAGTGTGAAAACGTGTAATTATGGCCAGCACATAATAATTCCCCAGATCTGAATAGTGTGTGTAATGCTGCGACCATGTGACAGCAGAAGTATACTTTTAAGCCAGCTGGAGTTTGAAAGTCTGGAAGAGATCCATCCCAGAATCAGACCACCGTCATTTGCCCTTTCTGACTTTTATCAGGTTGTGTTGTTTCACATGTACATGATACGTATCTATCTTGTTAACGTCGATAAGCTCAGAGAAATTGGTGTATCAAGTTAATTAGAACATGATTAGGCTCGTCTTGTTGCAAATGGATAAACGAATATCAGAGAAGGACGCAGGAAAGAGGACAAACCAAAGCATATTGCTCCAAATTCTATTCAAACAAGATAGGAAAACGAACAAAAGAATCATTAGAGCATCTAACATGCATGCCAAGCTTGATAAGCACCATAAAATTCCACCACAAGGATTTTTTTTTTTTTTTTAAACAAGTTAAACCAATTCAGACAAGATAGGAAAAGAAACAAAAGAATCATTCTAGCTTTTCTAACATGAAGGTCAAGCTTGATAAACACCGTAAAATTCCACTACAGGTGAGGCGAGGCAACCTGCCTTTGGTTGAAGCCTGCCTTTAGGCTAAAAGCCATGAATAGAAATATACCCCCTTATACATGAATACCCTTTGCTGCAGAATTAAAATCCTCACTAACACATTAATATTCAATGCTTCTAGTAGTAGTAGAGTTTCCTAACTTTGTAAAGGTAAGTATAGTACAACTCGTCTCCTGACAGAAAGCACACTTCTATATTATTCTTCTGGAGCTCTTTACTGATTGGAGTAGTAGAATTTATTTAGTATCTACAGAATTCTTGAGCTCGAATAGATTGATGTTACTGTTGCTTCTAAAATCTTCTCAGGTTAAATGAATCATAAGCTGCTTTATCAGTATGAGCAACTTGAGCAAGCCCTCTTGGATTTTCATGGTTCCTCTGGAACTTTGAGTTGGATGAAGTGTTTGAGTGTCTTCCTTGCCTGTTCTTTCGTCTTGATTGGGATGAACGTGGTATGAAAACTCCCGTTCCTTTGCTTTCTCTTCTGATAGCTTGCTCATATCCAAATGGTGCTTGTGGGGCTTGATGGATTGATTGAGAGAAGGCCTGACGTTTGGATCAAGAAAAAACCCCGGTTAGGCTTCTTCAATTTCTTCAAGAAATCGAAATCAAGGGGTTTCTTGAAATTCACAATCTTAAACAACCCTCAAAACAATCTAGCCTACGCTAGCTAGGTAAGACTTGAATATGAAACCTTTTATTTCAGAACTTTTTTAAACAGCTAGACCAAGACCTCAGAGATTAAAAGGACGAAGAAGAAGGGGAAAATGAATTACCTGAAGAGAAACTGCAGGAGAATGAGGCCGCAGGTCTTCTTCATCATCCATAATCAGCAGAGAGATTCGCTTGCTTATGTCGGCAAAGAAGACATCATCATCTAGTTCAACTGCTATAGCTTCCATGTCTACTTTATCAAGGTATTACCAATACGAGGAGCGAGATAGTTTGTTGGCTGCGGAGGCAGGCAAAGGACAGAGAAGAGAACTTGAGGGTGGCTCTGCAAGCTAAGCTAACCGACTCACTTTTTTTCTTTTCTTCAGCTGATGGAATGAATGTTTACTTAAATTAAATAGTGAAGGAAGGGCCAAGGATGGGTTTAAGTAGGGTGCATGGGTTGCAGACAAGAGGGGAGGTGGGGACAGATCGAAGCATAGGGTCATCATCTGGTTGGCTAATCTGCATTTGGGAGTCCCACAGCCCCACAGGGATCAGGAAGTGGGTTAATGATATTATCCAGTTGGGAAAGGGATGAGAAAAGGCAGCAAGGCAACAGCCCACACTAACATATCCGATCAAGGAACCCAAAGATAGATAGACTTCCTATCTTGAGAATATACTTACTTGGCTGTGAATGTATGAGCACTCTCTCCACCCCTCATCCACAAATTTATGGCTCGGATGTCAATCTTTGCATGTGCACAACCGGCAAAAACATGCACTTTTGACTGACTACGTATTTTGCATGATTCATAGGCTTTATTGGTGCCTTCCTTGAGGGCTTACATTACTTAAAGATATGACTAGTATCAGTTCGCACAAGGTAAGGCATGTCATGTCATGAGCTAGTCTGCGGTCTTTGTCTGGATTCAAGCGTTAGTAATGTAATGAAGCGCTGGATTCACTAATCCCAGCTGAGATTATAATTAGTTCACGAGCAATGTTGCTGGATTATTGATTATACAAACATGGCTATGATCTGCCAGTTTACTAAATCTCAGCCTCCAATATGGCTTTTTTGTTCCAATCAAGAATTTTGTAAAGCATAGCAGTGCATGCTTGCTACATTCAAAGGTGCACGCAGCACCGAGTACCCTTTCACATGTCTTTCTTGGTGAATCAACTCATGTTCATAAGCATATGCGTTTAAAATGCTTAATCAAAAGAACAAAAAGTAGTCTATCATTTGCCTCGTCCATGCAGATATACGAGTATAAATACATATATATTTACTACATGGTAGCTACCGTGGTCAATTTCGAATCGGATGGTGCAACTTCAATTCCATTTCATTATTAAGATATTACTGTGCGCTTATCTTGTGAATCTGGCCCTGGGAAAAAAAAATATAGTCTATTGCAAAGTGGAGAATCAGGAAAAGGATTGTTGGGGTCCAGAAGGGCACAAGGGTTGCTGCTGGATAGATATATATATATAAGGCTAAGGGCGATGTAGAAAGGAGTTGGTGATTGGAGAAGATCGTGGCGCAAAATTTTTTCAGTACTGTATATTTCAACAGATGGATGTGTATCGTATAGTTAGTCAATTCATAGCATTTAATAGTCATTATCGGAATTCCTCCAGAGATTGCTGAAGGAGTTGGTCTCCAAATTTATTGGACACGGATGATATGCATGCTGGCCTCACAAAAACAGGAGGAGCTCATTTTCAGCCAGCTTTTAAGTTTTTTTGTTTTCTGAGTTAGGATATTAGGCCTCCGGCTGCGTTTGGCCGGCACTTGTGAACACGAACCCATTGAGGTTTAAATGCAAACACAGAGCAGTACAGATTTGACCCGAGTATAAATGCGAGACTGGAGAAAGAATGGGGATCTTTATAGCACGTGGGTAAACTTCAGAAAAATCATTGGAGCCGTTTTCACTGCATCAACAGTCTATAATAACCGCTTTGATTCCAAATTTCAGACGCAAATTGGTCAAGCGATGACCAAAAAGATCAACTACCCTTGTCCTACATGACTCATTTACATATACGTAGAACAAAAAAATTACTCGAAGAGATATCAGGAAATACTTTGATCTCCGCTCGCCCTGATGCAATTGCTTATAAATCAATCCCCCCATCATGTTACGAAGTAAAGCAGCTCCCAATTTTCACCGTATCAGTCCTTGCCTTCTGCTGGATATCAGGAAAGATAAAATTGAACAATTTTTGCTCAGCTTTGCACCAACTAGAACCAATTCTAGATTCAAACACACGGTATAACTCAGAGCAATAGACCATCATGCTCCACCGGCCATATCCAAGTCTGTAACACCATCAAGTCCCTTGAACACAACCCTCAATTTCCTCAAACATGATTGCTTCTTCTCACCTTTGCCGGCTGCGCCGGTGACGTGGATAATGTCCTTGGGAGTTCTGTCCATTAGTTCAAATAGCTGGATATCTAGATTTGGTCGTGTCATCTCTTCTAGTACTGGAGGCGCCCGCATATACAAATTCTTCCCTCGGTATGTGATGCTAACTCCAGTCAAGAAGAGTTTAGGATGATCCTTGAGCATATCAATGAACTGAAGCAATAAGACAGAACTAAATAGTTTAAAATACAAAACCAAGGAAAAGCCAGACAACTCTAAAGGCAGTTTGACGACACAAGGACATAACCAAATTATACAACCTTTCTTGTTTCATAAGGATGCATGAACAATTTTGTACAGATTAGCTACCAATTAAAAGAATTTAGGCAACTAAACAGAGAATCTTTAGGGGTTAAATTTCCTGGTTTACTGGCTCTTACAAAATTGAGACCCAATCAAACCAGGCACCCGTCATACAGATATAAAAGGAACCAGTAAAAAGGTAACCTGGAAGAGGGAGAGCACGTAATATAGCCACTTTAATTTTCTGACTTATCATAAATCTAAGTTAATGGAGGGTTTCACTTCCCGATTGTCCAACTTTTCATTCATCAACTCAAGGTACAGAGTACTAGTTATTAGGTAGTTATATAGACGCTCTTTCTATTTCCATGAATCAAAAGATTCCTTTACAGAAATCCAGTTTCAGAGAAGGAAAAAACGCATTTTCTTTGGAACAGTATTCTGTAGTTATAAACACTCAAGTACAGAAATCCAAACAGTAACCCACCCCTTTAATACTGTCGACAGCATTTTCCACTTCCACATGTATGATTTCCGTGCAACAATTGAAGGAATAATTACATGAAGGAACAGTGTGTGTACACAAGGTTTACAGAATAATGCTAAGATGATAAAAAATTGCAACTAATGCTTTACAGGGAAAACAAAAACAAAACACAAAACTTGAACTAAAACTACACAAGTAAAAGGAGATAGAAACAGACCTTTTTCAAAGTAACTGAAGCATCAAGCTCAATCAGAACTCCAGGTCCACAAACAAGACAGTCTTTGTCCCTCACAAACTCGGTCACTTTTGTGTGGAGCCCTTCAACCCCATTATACCTATAAAAGAATTCAGAATCACAAATTAGTTCTAAAGTTCACTTCTATTACTTAAAGTTCACATGGTACAAATTTACCTAAAATGTTTTAACTTGTCTACTTAATGCATGAAAAGGAGGTCTAAGAGTCCTAGGAAGATTTTAGAAAAATATTATACACCTTCCTCAAGAAATGAAAGCCCACTCACAGAGGAGGCAATCAGAACATAAAGACTTCATACACCATATTAGGTGTTACAGCCAATGCCGGGCAACATATCCTAAGAAAATTGGATATCATCCCACTGATGTAACCTCCTGGTAGTCTATCACACCAAACGCACCCGAACTCGCACAAAACCACGTAACATAATGCTCTTACACCAGAAGATAGAATGTATTCAGAACTAAACAGAGCGTAGAAAATGGAAGAAATTCTTGAATAATTTTAGCTAATTGAGAAAAAACAAATAAAAGAGCTCTTTCGGACAGTGTAACAAATTTTTCATTTTTCAGGTGGAGACCTATGAAATGAGTAGAAGAGAACTTGCATTGCTGTTTTTCTTATTCATAAGAAAAGGCCTAGGATTCCAGAGAATTACAAAATTCAGTTAGTGCAGGGACAAATACACCTGGAATAATTCATTAAATCAAATGAGACAATTAATACACCCTTCTTTTACAAACTACAAATGCACTGCTTCACCTGTTGGATGCAATCAATAAACTCAAGAAATTTGAAATGGTACATACGTCAAATAATTTGATAACAACTTGCTGCATCCAGTTGCAATCTTCAAAGTTTCCAAAGAACATGCTGCTGAAATAATGGCATTGGTGGAAGCTATAGCAGGTATGATATTTTTCACCACTCCCTGTAAAGGAAACAGAAACAAATATCTGAAAGCATTATTTTCTGTTCTACTAGACCAAATAATCATACATGCAAATGTATCTCCAATTGCCACTCATTGCCAAAGAAACAGAACATAAAGCAACTCATGATAGAAATGCAATGCTTGGGGAACTATTGCCACCAATGTAAATCAGAGAAAAGAAGATACAACTGAAATATCATGCTGTACATCCTCAGAATGTCTTGGAAGCTCAAGATTTCAGAGCAGAAACTAACCTGTGTCAGAGAATATGTAACGCCTTGAATCCCAAAAAGCTCAGCTCTCTTAGCAGCCTGTAGCACCTTGATCGTATGAGCCAGAGAAGCCAAAATAGATGATATAGGTAAATTGAGGTTGCAAGCAAAGATAATTTTCAGAATATTGACAACAATTGACCTCTGTATAAACCCACTGCATGTGATCAAGATTATCTGGATCAAAAGATTTTCCACTATGAACCTGCAAGTGACAACCAAACAGCAAGAGGAGAAAGCTTGAGCTTAAGCCTTACATTAGATATGAAAGAGTTAAGAACTAATTGGTTAAAAAACCACCTCATCCCATTTAATTAAGTGAGCATATTCGATACAATGGGCAGCAGTTCTTGGAGTTTCTGCAAGAGTACATAAAGGAAACTTCACTTGTGGTGGGAAAAGCCAAATTGTACACTCAAAGCATGGCGTTAACCCTGGTAAAATAACCCTTGCATGGCCTTTAAATCCTTCTGTTCCACCATCCACCATAGCTTTCATTGTTTCTTCAATTGGGTTATCATCAGAATCATACTCTACATATTCCATCCATATCAAACAAACAACATAAGCTCACCTTTCCAGAACCAGCCTTGTCACGGTAAGAAGGCATATCCTAGTAATAGATGACAAGTAATTCTTCCCGGCAAAAAGAAAGTTAAGTAGGGAAGTTTTATTTTAAACCCAGAACAACTTATCTGATAACTCTATAGATAGTTGGAAATAGTAAATTTCCAACCTGGTCAGTCAGGGCGAAGTATAATGAAAAACCAATAACTAGTAGTCTCAAAAAAAAATTTCAGGAAAAAATAAGTCAGATTTGAATGCAGGATAACCTTATAATATACAAGACCTAATCTAAGGCAAGAATTATCATAAGATGGCTTTCTTCTCCCATCTCCAACTAACTAAGAGAACAGAAAAACTAGGCGACTTCAAATTTTTACTCTTTGTTCAAAAAGAATATCTGTTGCTCATGTTATTCAACCCATAGCAATTAAAAAAAATTAAAATTTGCAAGTGCCATATCTTTGGAGCAGAGACTTCACCATTTAACCTACTTACAAGAGTAAGTATATTCCCTTATTCCTCAATGGCTCAGTATAATTACATTCTTCTGTTCTTTTAATTTTGCCAATTAGCTTTCTTCATCAATAAACACTACCTATAATCTTCTTAAGCATATAAAGACAAGGTCTTTACCAATAACATGTAAACAAAAAATATCTACAGTTCCAGTATGAAAAGACAATGAAAAAGTGTTAAAAAGACAAAACAGAAGTATAGACCATAGGAAGCATAGGCAAAAGTCTTAATCAGAGGCATTGTATAACCACCAACAGGAACCAAAATTTCTAAAAGAAAATATGAATGCATGCACTGATGCTATGCATTCCATAGTGATCAAATGTGACATCAAAACATATGCCGCAAGAATATTCTATCGGAGAGATGAAATAAGCAACAGGCAAACAAATGTTACCACAGTTCCAAAAGCATTTAGATATCTATTATAGTGACAATGTCTTTGCCATTATTATACTATAGAAATCAAATGAAAGAGAAGAAGAAAATACAGACCTAGAAAACCGCAAGCCACAGCATTTATGTAGCTCCGAGCCTCAATGGAATCAAGACCAAGTACAATGATATTAAATTTCTCGTAGAACTCTAGTGGTTTATCCTCAATCCGACAGAAATGGTGCCTGATTTCTACACCATTAATTCTTTCCATAACTCGTTTAGCAGCAACTTCAGCCTTTGGCTTCCCTACATCTTCAAGCCTACAAAGGAAACATCAACTGAGTACCTATAACAGAAAACTAGAAAGCGAGCCTAAAGCTGCAAATAAACAACATACAAATTACCTGCAATATAGATGCAGTTATAGTTCCAACAAATTTGAAAAGCCAGAAATAATAAACATCAAAAGAAGCATAATTAACCAGCAAAGTTTAGAGTCTTGGTGCTCCTACTCAGAGACCTTATCATAAAATGGATGTTGTGACAAAAAGCAAAAAGGACAATGAAACATTACAGAAAATTGTTTCCCTCATGTGTCCTTTAATATTTGAAATTCGGCAACAACTTAACACCCAAAAGTTTCTAAATCCCAGTACAGAATATGCAAGGTCCATTCATAACTCAATTTCCTAAAGAACGACAAGAGAACAGGATTTTCTTGTGACTTTGATTTCTTTTCAGCATTAATTTCCAAGTTGTAAACATGGTCTAAACATATGTATCAGAGATTAAATCGAGTAAAACTTCTGCCAGGCTTCGTGCTGCACACCAAGAGACCTTGAACAAAATAATTCTTGCACATATGTCTGATCCCATCAATTTACAATTGTAATGCAGACAGATGAATGCCTCCTAAAACAGCTTACAGCCTGAACACATTGCAAAGTAATCTCTTTTCATCCTGGCATCCACGGTATTCACAATGTTTGCTCATTCAAATCCACAAACCAAATATTTCATCTACATAAAACAAACCCATTTATGACATCATCTAAAACCACGAAACCCTCATCAGTTACATAAAGTGCCCCTCTAAATTCACAGCCCAAATGGTTCATGCCACCATCTCAAAGTCCAAAATTTCCATGGATCACCAAACAACAAAATAAATACGCTATAATTCAACGACCCACATTAAAAAAGTGAACAATATACCTAAAAAGAAACTGACGATTGAGATTGGTAACTTCAATCCGGTCCATATCGATAACTTCCAGCTTTTGAAATCCTGATAATGCCAAATCCTTTAACAGCTCGCACCCCAATCCACCAGCTCCGACCACCAACACATTCAGAAACTCCTTTATATCCGAGATAGTCTGCCCCCAAAATCAAATAAACAATGAGAAAAAATAGTTAAACATCCTTCATAGAACTAAAATTGGAAGGCAGAGTACTTGTTTGTTGAAATTCCGCAAAGAATTTTTGGGACAAAATTTACCTCTGATGAAGCTAAGAAGTTGGCTCCCACTAAAGGACCACGGCGTTCCAATAGCTTGTCGAGGTCCCTAGTTCGGCTCGACTTCGCCGTAGAGTCCGCCATTGAAGAGGAACCCAGCTGGGTTGTGGTGTATAATCTACGGGAATATGCAGCAAAACGAGGCCGACTTGAGAGCGTGAAGCTTTGAGTTTACGCTACGGGTGTGTACTGTCGAGGGGACCAAATAAGAAGCGCTTGAGATTATTCAGCGCTTTCAGGAGAAAACGGAGGTAGGGCTCTTTTCTGATTTGTATGTAAAGCGTTAGCCTGCGTGTTTACTTTTATATTTAATTATTTTTTCTTTTGAAGGTGTATCGAGATGTTAATTTTTTTGGAATTATAAGGAAGTTGTTTAGATAGAGATTATTTGCCAATTTTTTTTTACTTGCGCTATCAATACATTTTTTAATTACCTTTCTATCTTACATATCAAAAAAAGTGTTATAGTATTTTTTTTACAAAATTATCCAAACACACCAAAGATTATGTCAAGCATATAACAAAATTAAATAACGAAAGTACATAAATGCAAAGAAAAACAATAATTAGTGTTTGCATCTATAGAATAAATAAGTAAATTTAACTAATTTACAAGTATACTAACAAATAGCCATCCAACATAAGAAAAACGTTTTTTAATAAAATTAAAACATTCTACGATCTTATGTTTGAAAATCAACTTGCCAAAAACTATATCAAGTTTTCACTCAATGGTGTTATTTTGTATACGCCGTAGTTCTTCAGATAAATACATTAAGGCCCTGTTTGATAATTCACTTCACCACTTAAATTTAATGAGTTTAAATCTTAATATGTTCACTCATTACTTAATGTGATATGCACTTAAATGCATCTGATTTAGTATTTAACAATTCATAACTCGGTGAATTCGATTTTATCAAATGCATCCTAAATTTCATGTCATGAGATGAATGAGCATTAACTAATTCACGTTCAGCTAACGTATAAGTGATAGTACATCAATTGAATCCAGAAATAATTGAATGAACCAGAAGAAGACAAATAATAGAAAAGATAAAGAGGAAGAAAAGTACATTGTGATGGTCATTCTGGTTTGAACCAAACACTCAAGATATATCATTTAACAATGAGTTGCTACAATTACCTCTTCACCAAATCTATCTATGGTATTCTTATGTACAAAAACTGTTATTGGCCCTGTGGTGCAGCAAATACCTGATCTCCAGCAATTAAGACAGCAATATATGTGATGAGAACTAGTTTATTAACAATTGATCCTATGGTAAAGGTAATGCTTTCCACTACAGCTATGCTCCGAATGCTGGAGGAAAAATACAAAGAAGAGAACCCTTCTTAACTCATTTGCCCAAAAGCTGGCTTCTTTCACCATCAACCAGAAAGAAAACAAAACAAAACAAAACAAAAATGGTGTCTGACTAAGACCCTTGTTTACATGGAGTCTCATGTTCCCAACAGCTTGAACATACATTTTTCAGTTGATCTACACTCACCGCTATACTCCCACAAAATCCTCCTTTTCTTCTGCCTTTTCCGACATAAGAATACCACCTCATTGGTGTCCAGGGGAGTAAATTGTTCCTAGTCACAGAGTATATATACACTTGCTAAGAATCATCCATGTGCCCAAAGTAACGATTTCTGAATTGCAGATTCTCATGTTTTAGAAAGATAGCATACAGGAGCTCATTCCATGCATCTGGGACGCCAGGCAGACACCAATGGCTGCAGTCCTGCCTGTGGGGAGGCACAGGACCAACACTAGGATCCAAGTAATACAAAGATGAGTGCCCATCTTTTCTCCTCGCGGTCATATGAGTTATATTTAGTACTTCTACTGCTTCCGCATTTGACGAGTTCAAGTGAGCTGAAACTACATTGCTGAAAAGGTTATACATTTCCCAATTGTTCGACGGTACCAATGAAGAACCTAGCTCTGGAAGTGTCTCCAGGTGACAGTTTCCCCCGTTTCTCCAGTCTCCTCCTCTACAAAGCCACCATGTCATGTCAACAGCGACATTACATAACAGTACGTAAGCATATATGGACATGACTGGAAAAGATTTATTTTAAACTCTTAAATCTTGCAACCTGAAAGCAGATCCCCTCAACACATAGAAAGCATAAGCAAGAATAATACAAAGGAGGAGAAAAACTAAAAATTTTGTTGGACGTTCAATGCAAATAGAGCAACCAATGCATAAATTTGGAATTCATGCTATAGAGCTCCTACTTTCCATAGTTCTGCCAAGCAGCAATGTGGAGTATGAAATACAGTACTTACAATCTTCAATTGGCAGCACTTTGGCTCCGGTAAAATAAAACACCTGATTATGGCATGCAACCAAACCAGGACAAACAAGTCAAACAATTTGCACAATAGATGGAATTGGAGCGATGATTTACTGCAATCAATTTTGTAACTTATATCTGAAACTAAATTGATTTTTTGATGAGGTCAAAATGGATACCTCATCCAACATTTCCCAAATTACCACCAACTGAAATTTGGAATGCAGGGTTCAAAGTGCCTAGGGGATCTTATGCTTGAACAAATAAGATGACATGCATTAAGACAGAGAGCAACATCCTATTACATGACAAATTCTCCTTGGGCCTGGGTGATAACTAAGAATCTCTGTCCTCTAAATCCATGACGGTTTCCTGCATGATGGACAATAGAATACAGAACAAAAGAAACACGAACAGGGTCCTCATTTGAAGGTAATAAGCAAAGAAGGAGCTAAGCTAAAATTCTAGATTAAGATAATTTGAGAAATCGAGGAATGAAAACAAAGACAGGAAAGCCTCAACAAGAAAATTACCAGATGGTAAAACTACAATTTACCTGAAATGGACAGGGGCATATGTGCGAAAGAAGACCTGCGTTTTGCTTGTATTTAATTCACGATCAACAAAATCTAGAACTGTCTGTAATGATCTCTTGTATGCAGTCTCAACTTCCATATCCATCGTTATTTCCAAACCTTCTTGAAAGTAACATCCCCTAACAAAGATATTGAAATCTTGCAGTTGGTACACTATAGGCTAGAATCAGAAACAAAAAAGGAACAGAGGAATACATCACCTTTTACAGGGATTTCAAATAAACAATTACTGCCAGGTTTATAGTTCAACTGGCACTAAAACATCAAGCCTATTATAGACTTAGAGTCACAAATACAACCTTCCTTTTTTCTCTTTTTTCTTTTTTTTTTTTTTTGAGGGGGGAGGGGAGGAGTGACACCCTTCACTGAGTGTTACGAGTATTGGGATCTTGCATCCTAACACTATACGTTGGTTCCATATAATGCATGGTACAGAAATTGTCACAGATAACAACTCCTGAAGATTCCAAAAGTTTATTAAATTGTTCTAGTCCAGCTTGCAAACAAACTCAGGCTTTACTCATTCAGTCACATCCAATAAATCTGTTCAGAAGATAACAGCAGTTATACAAGCAAAATATTGTCGAAGAAGTCTAGTTACCCTCTTATTGTCTTCTCATAATTCCACCAGTGCCCTGTGTTGAAAATGAGCATATCAGCATCTCTCCATTTTGACCAACTCCAATCCATTTGGTCTAACTTCAAAGTAGTTTTAATGTTTGATGGAGCTCCAGCAGGAGGCCTGCTCTGCAGTACAAGAAAAGGAGCCCTGAAGTACTCCACCGTGCAATTATAATCTTTGAACTTGAAGATCAGAAATCCTCTGTGCTTCGTGATAGGATTGCCATTTACTTCATAAATTGAATCCTTGTCAGGGATAACAGAAGAAAGGATGCAGAGTAATGATTCCCACTGATTTCTTCCAATGGAATCACCCACGAATACCACCCGCTTATTCCGCAGTTTATCTAACATAATTTTAGGATCAAATCTGTATCATTGATGAGAAGAAATGTACCATTATTAATACACTTTCTTAAGTGAACAGTGATATTGTATTTATCACACCAGAAAGCACATCATATCATGGAGACAAAATAAAATGATTGATTCCATCACTTATCTCCATCCAGCATTCTCCAATATTCTAAAATAGTATAAACAAAGTCCCAAACTGAATGATTCATCAGAATTTGATGGGGCACTATTTTGCAATATAATCCAATTCTATTAAGGCTCAAGAACTATGGCATAACATGGTTCTTCTTTCTTTCCTTCTGAGTATTACAACTAAACCAGAATTAATCTAAAAAAAGGAAATTTGTTAGCAAAAAAAGTAATATAAATGTTTAGTATACACTTTCTTAATGCACTTTATCACTTTAACTACTCTAATCCATTGTTAGTTTAGAGCTGCATAAAGATTTACACGTGGGGAATTAGCAGTAGAAGAACTACGTCCGACAAGAAATTAGAGGTCATTTTCAGAGCACAGTTAAAATACTTATCATGTGATACATGTCATTCTTAGTCATGAGTGGAGACAAAATAGCAACCAAAATACATGGAATTCGTAATGCTATGTAAATGCTTTCTTTTGCCTAATATAATTGCAAAGAAACATAATTTGTTTTTCCAAGTCATTGAACTCAGGAATTCAAATCATCAAGCAACTAAACCAGGTCCACTTCATTAAGTATCATACGATTTTTCAAGTTAACTCATTTTAAAAATACCAATTTAAACAGTCATGTCTCCCTATATTACTCAATCAAAAGGTACAATTTTTAGCAGAAAAATGAAGAAAACAAATAAGTGAAGCACCTGGGCAAGTTGCAATCTTTTGGTTGCCAGCGCCACTTGGTATAGAACATATCAGGCCTACCATTTTCCGAGCACCTGAATCCTTCATCCAAGAAACTGCAATCTGTGGACTGATACAATGGATAACTATCATCCCAAATCCAATCACCTTCAAACACATTACATCTACCACCTTCTTCACTCAAAAAATCAACTTTCCTTGCTCTCTTCTCACCACCCTCATTCAATTTCAACCACAGCAGCCTATCAGACGCTGCAAAAAATCTTGACCCTTTAACCACAGCTTTGTAATCCAACAAAAAGAACCCAAAAATAACACAAACAGCAACTAGGAAAAATCCAAGAATCCCCAAAGATGGCTCAAATATCCTCAAACGCTTCATTTTCTTGAAACAATCCATAAAAAACATTTCGTGAAGTTGTTCTGCAGGAGGTTCTTGGTCCTCTTGGGACATCTAAAATTCAGCAAAAATCAAGAAACCCTTTTGTTTATTAGCAGTAAAGATGAAAGTAAAGAGTTGTGGGGTGGCAGCAAGTTGAAGAAAGCAGCAACTATCATAGCCACTAGTTCAGTTTGAATCATGGTATACTTGTCTTGGGCTTCTTTACTTGGTGATGGAGTAACAGGGTTATTGAGAAAGTCAGCGTTTTCGCTATCTCTTTTAAGTTGTTGCAGGATTTGATTAGTTAGTAAAGAGGGGTGTCAAGAAAGCAAGGTACTGGTAGTAGCAGTTATGGAGGAATTAGAGAGAGAAATACAGGAGAGAGTTGGGTGAAAGGAATGATGAAATATTACAAATTAGTACAATAAATGGGAGACGTTGTGGGCTAATGGGATGGTGGCGGTGGCAAATAGCTCTGTTTTCAAACTCGGACCGGACCGGCCGGTCGAACCGGTTGAACCGGGAACCGGCCAGGTAGCCGGTCCGAGTCACATTAGAAAACCGGAAATTTAAAACCCGGTCAAAGCCGGTCAAAAACCGGGTTTGACCGGGTTTGACCGGGAAAAAACCGGTTTTTCCGGTTCAACAGTATTTTTTTAAAAAAAAAATTCAAACTTTTTAATATTATGTTTTGACCCCCTAAATTGTTAAAACTTATTGATATACCTCAAATATTTGATACTTTATAAATATTGTCCTAAAATTTGATGTTATTTTTCAATTAAATTCATAATTTTAATTCTAAACTTGTTAATATTTATTAAATAATATAAATTGCTACTTGATTGTTCTAATTTCTTTGTATTTTCTTGTTAAATATATTTGAAACATCAAATATATATGAATATGCCTTTATTAATATCAATATATTATTAGATATTATATATATAACATTTTAATTTTAAAATAATTTTTATTTATGACGTCATCCGGTTCGACCCCTATCGACCCCCGGTCGAACCCATTGACCCCTGACCCCTGACCTCGGCCGAGTCGCTATCCGGTCCGGTTCTGAAAACATAGGCAAATAGGCCATGAGGAGAAGAATTGAGAAATTGCAATTCAAATCTTATCTTGGACGAATCTTAATATATGCTAAATGTGTCATTTGAACACATTGGAGTAGCCGAGTAGGCCAGATAAAATATATGTTGCAATAGTTTACTTCTATCTGATCAGGTTACATTTTATTATTTCAGCAGTTAACGAAGGACGAGGGAAAGAGGAAAGTGTGTCCGATCTTGGAACCAACAGCCACTTTCTTTTTTTTCTTTTTTTTTTTTACCATTTTTACCTCAATTAAGCCCAAATTATGTTTCCTTTTATTTCTCAAAGTGGTATTTGCACTCTCCAATTAACATCTAGGTATTTTCGTAAACATGGAATATTCTACAAAACAAAGCAGCTTTAGCTCTGTTTCTCTCTTCTTTTTTTTTTTGTTTTTTGGCTTGAAATAACTGGGCAGTTTTTGATCATATTTGTATGCTTGGTTATGTGGATAAACTAGTAAAATTACGGTGAACGTGGAGTCTATATGTTATGTTCCAATGATCATATTGTGCTAGTCATTTTTTCCATGATATCAGAGATTTATCTACTCATAGTTTAGTACTTCAATTTAATTAGAAGATCCAAGCACAGCAGGATAGCAAAATTCAATGTACGAGGATCATTAGGTTTATTTTCATGATCAAAACTGACAAACATAAATCCCATTTCAGTTTTTATTTTTTTAAAGAAATCCTCTTCTTGTATTCGAATGAATTGCTTTTCCCTTTTAGTATTCACTACTAAATCCTTTTTAGCTAAGACATTATTGTTATCGATGAAATTAAAAAATAAGAATTTGATTCTTGTTTTGGCCTATTTATCACCTAGCCTTAGATGAGCAGCATTTGTGGTTGGAAAACCAGCTAGCATTCTTTAACCTTTATGGGTTGGAAAAGGTTAGTACCATACCATTTACCAACCATGTGAATTCGAACTGTAAATTGAGGCCTAATAAATTCTCCATCTGAATACAGCACAAGACTTTTAAGTCCTTCGTAATTTTTGTATTTAAGTGAAACATAAAATGGATAAAAGTCCTTTGTAATTTGCATTTAAGTGAAACACAAAATGGATAAAATGCAGGAAGCCTCCCTAAACTATTTCTCCCCTTTTTTCTTTCACTTGCAATATTTGACCTCCCTTAAATTCTTGCAAGTTTACTCCAATTTGGATTGCTATTTTTTAGAATTTTTTTTTAAAAAAATTTATATAACAATTTGATATATGTAAAATAAAAAAAAGGATTAAAAATGTATTCACGAAAAACGTAAAAATTTTTTATTAGAAAACTATAATCCTAACATAGTCGTCTTTGGACACCAAAGTTGTCCAAATCTATTGTAAACGCGGCAGTTAACTATTGTTGTCCTTTTGACCTTTCTCTTTCATTGAAGAACTACCGATCACTTATTTTATTGTTATTCAATTTGTGATCAAATTTGATTAACTTGCAAAAGTGAAAAGTAAACGAGTTTGTTGGATCTGTAAGATAATCAATGAAGAATGAGTAAGGGATGTTAGTTTATTAGGTTTCACTAGGTAAACACTCCAGTAGAGATTAATTTAGTTTAACTGAGCTGCTCGTAACAGATTGATGTAGATTCAATTGAAAACTATATGGGACATAAGTGTCACAATTGAAAGAATAGGGGTCCTTCAAAAAAAAAAGGAATAGGGGGCAAAATGGTCGTTTCGGGAGTTAACCGCATTTACCCCAGATTAAAAAAAACGAAAAAGTAAATTTAGGAAGGAAAGTACCTTGCTTTCCTTGGCGGCAGTTGCTTTCCAGACAGTAGTGATAATAACGGTTGGAAAATAGTCACCCACGTTTTTTTTTACCATGGACTGCCGTATCCAAGCGAGAAATCGCCAACGTCCACCCACAGATGTCTCCCTTTTGTGGCTTTTGACATTGACATGAAAATAAAGGTGATTATCAGGTCCTAAAAAGGAAAAGATAAATAAAGTAAAGAACGTAATTTCTTTCTTTATTTGTTTGATGGCCAGATAGTAAATATGGTATATGTTCTCTTCTCAAATTAAATGTAGGATTTTTTCCATTCACTGTATTGGGCCTAATTTTATTGTGTGAATGCATAAGCTAACATTTGTTATCTCCTAGATTTGGACACTTATTCAAATTAGTTACACTTTTACCACAAAATTAACACTTAAACCCCATGCACACATGTTAATCAAATCCTTTAAAGAATGTCCCTCGACACGCTCTTTCCACCTCCATCTGTCAGATTCAAATCTTAAATTTTATAGTGGAAAAAATTTTAAGAGTTCTTCTCTGATCATTCCTCAATGATTATTCATGGTAAGATAACAACTCTAGCTAGTTGTTCATTTTCTTATTGTTCCAAGCTAGTTCCCACACAATTCCAACTTAATATCCGCTTTATTTTGACGGGTCAATCATAGCCAAAAAGAAATGCAAGATAAATATTGGGCAGAAACAAAAAAAAAATTTGAGAAAAGAAGTGCCAACTATATGGCTAATTCCTTAGAGTATTGGTTGAAAAAAAAAAAGTCGTCTACCTACGGATCTGACATGAGGTATGTATTAATCTATGGGTGCCGGGCCTGACACTTTTTTTTTTTAAAAATCCACATGGGTGCCGGGCTGAGACAGCCCGGCACCTGACACAAACTTATTTTTAAGTTTGTGTCAGGTGCCGGGCTGTCTCAGCCCGGGGGCTGACACTTTTTAGCAGATGCTGGGCTGTCAGGTGCCGGGCTGACACTTTTTAGCAGATGCTGGGCTGTCAGGTGCCGGGCTGAGCCCGGCACCTGACACATTCTTTCACTGATACAACCGAAGTTTTCTTAAATAAAAAAAAAAAAAATCGGTCAGCAAAATTCACTCTTTCAATTCTTAGCGTACGTGACTCCAACTTTCCACTAGAATTGCTAGGTTGAAACAAAATTCACCACTTAGGGTTTTTTGGTCAACCCACAGGAAATCAACTTTTCCACTACAATTGCTAGTATTGAAACAAAATTCACCGCTTATGGCTTTTTTTGGTGAACCGATAGGGAAAGGGGCGGCAAGGAGAAATATGAATGGTTCAGGGTAATTCTTAACATCCGCGAGAGTAGAGTAACTCTTTTAAAAGAGCTCAACTCTCAACTTTTGGACAACGAACAAATAATACCAATGAAAAAGTATCAAAAGCATTTATTAAGTATTTAGGAGCAATTTTAAAGTAAAGTTTTTTAATCTTGTTGGGTCATTGGACATTGAAGATCATGAATCCATGATCAGGCTGGAGGATGCTACTTTTGATGATTTGGACTTGTTACAAATTGAGCATAAGAAATAGGCGTTAATCATAATTAATTTCCTTAGAATATATATCATTTTTGACTTTAGCTCCTAACAACGTTTTTTGTCTCGCTTTGTCTTGCATTGGAAACAATTATACCTATACTATTATTAACTCTTTTTCCTCTGGCATTTTCTTCTTCCTCTTTTGTGCTCTTATATTTTCTTTGTCACTTTATTGTTCCTTTTCTTTATATTGAAAAGGGCGAAAGATAGAGGAAAGAGAAAAAAGAATAAAATGGGCGAAAGATAGAGGAAAGAGAAAAAAGAATAAAATAGACGAAAAAAGGAAGGGTAATTGAAGGTAAACGGAAAAAGGTAAATGAAAAATGAAAATATGGGAAGGGTAATTTCATCGTATAGGGGGTTAAGTGAGCAGAAATAAAAATTACGGAGGTAAAGTGAGAAATAAGATATATGGTTTTGGAATTAATTGTAATTAACCGTAACATTTTAGAATTTGTATTCATTCTCATGTTGGTACTTATATTGAATTAATGCATTTTACCAATTGAACATAATGCATAACAATAGAACATCTATTTAAGTTCTGAATTTTTTTCGTAGTTTGTATTGTGAGGATAATTCCATAAATCTCCCATACAAAAAAAAAAAATCAAAAAACCAAAACAAGAAAAAAAAAGTTTAATAAAAAGTTGGGTGAACCTGAAGTACTAAATCTTTTAGTCTTTTAAGTTAATTAATTTTCATTTCAAAGTTGAAACGTAAGAAAAAGATGAAAATAGATTTGTGCAAAATCGCTAATTACTCCTATAGGATGTTAAACTAAGAAAAGGTTTTTCAAACAAAATATCCCATTCATTTTGTTAGAATTATTATGTAATTTTTAAATGTTCACTATAATTTTATAAATATAAATTTATTGTGCAATATAAAAAGAAAAAAGGACGAAAAAATGAAGGAAAAATGCATGGCGTGACATGGTGAAATGGTTAAATATAAAAATAACGATAAGCATTCAAATAATAAAAGATTAAAATAACGCTAAATCCCCATATTATAAAATTTGATATTTAACAAACATGTACTGAAAATGATCACATCAACGCCCGGTGCGCCTTTTGCCCTTGCCTTTATCACCTGGTGTTGTGGACGGACAGCAAAATCTTTTGGGCCGTCGTCTGCAACGTTCACGCAGAATTATTGCCTCCTGTTGTGCATCAATTGGAGGGGCAACATCTATGGAAGCATCATCAAGTCATGCATCCTCCTCCTCAACCGAGTCTGCAGTCGTACTGCTATCACAATCGTTCTGAGAGCGATACGTGACAAAATCTCCCGAATGACCGTATCCAGTAGTACATACTGGCTGGATCGACGTAGGTACGGTCATAGGCTGTCCAAGACTATAATAATCAGGAAGGTCTAAAACAGGAGATGTACCACCCACTCCACTAAGAAGACTGAATATTGGATGCAGTTCAGAAGCAGAAGATGACACCGCTGCAGTGGTAGTGTCTCCAACTGGAGGCTCGTGCGATGAGGATGGATATTGTCCACCGAACCCAGGACAATATGAAGAGGGCGTGGGATGTGCACCAAAAGGTGGAAACTGTGGCAAAGGCGTGGCATCTAGACCAATATGCGATGAGTACGGGAAAGATGTCACCTGAGGGCTAAAAACCGATATATTCTGTGTAGTTGGCATAGCATTGATATCCGGCACCTCGGTGTGCTGAATGGTCTGCTCCCCGATGACTTCGTCTTGCAAGCCATGCCTGTGCCGTCGACTTCTGCTAGATGATGGTCCACCTTGTGTAGGGACACGTCGCACACGATTGGGCTGTGGAATTTCTTGTGACACAGGAGGATTATGACCGAAAGAATTAAAATCACCAACAACCATGCGATCAAAACGTTGGAGGTATTGCATTGATCCATATGCTCTATCAACAATGGTTGCATAATGGGAATGAAAGCGACCGTTAGTGTCCTCAAGCTGTAGTGCATCATGCGATTGCTGGCCAACGTGCTGCATAGTACCCATCTGACATATACAAAAAACGGCGACAATCCTTTTTAATCATTGTTGAATAGTAAATTAATTAAATTGGTATATAGTAATAACTTACCAAATACTCAAACTGGCCAGAAACTCCATGCAACATTTGCCCATATTGTGCATGCTGCTGGATAGGAGGCGTAATGTACAGAATGGTGTGATTATGATACCACTCGAGATACTTATTGGAAGGCCTGAATGTATCTATGGGCACACCAGGTACCTCTGCAGTTGCACGCGCATTCCAGTATGCTATCCAACCCTTATGAAAATCAGCCCAATTTCTTCCCGGATAACCAGAAATATCCAATTGGTGTAAACCACCCCGATTAGTGTCAACTGGTTCCGGAATGTCCTGCCTCATCCCAAATTGACGCATAACACGATCAGGAAAATGAAATTCGACGATGTACCAGAATATAAGAGGGACTCTTGCCCGCCATATGTGCGCTCCCCGTTTGCAGTAATCAGGTAGTCGTGCCAGTATATCATCGGTATACGGCATCCAAATAAACTGATATCATAACAGTTATTTAGATTGTGGATCGGCTCTTTGTGATATTATTATTATAAATAATTTATTTAGATATAAGAGACAAATACCTGATCCATGCGTAATAAGGCTAACTGCTCCCGATAATGTATGCCGGACTGACTAGAAGGGTCAACCCCTGTTCGTTCGGCTGCCCATCTCCCTCCTCTCGGAAAATCCCCAATTTCAGAATATGGGAGTACATCAGGTCGAATCACAGGAATCCGCTCCCACGCCCAAAGTTGTAGTAACAAGTATGGACCTCCAGTTGTTATTGTTCCAACACGAGATGCGTGGCACATTCGTGAATATAAACAAGCCAACGTCGCAGCCCTCCAGCTGTATTGCCTCATGGCATCCAAATCACGGATATAGTCTAACCAATTCAAACTCACGAGATTCTGACATGAATCAGCAAATAACAATCCACCCAATAGAATCAGGATGTACATGCGGGCATACTGACGAACCATAACATCTGAAGCATCTGCAGGCAACGGTGTACTCAACCGTCGGGATATAGAAGTAAGCTTTAGACGATCGTGGTTGAGCATGTTATCTTCTGGCCAATATCCCAAAATATCATAAATCAACTGCTTCCGCTCCACCAAGTAATTTAATTCATCCATTAAATATTTAAACAACTAATTAAACTACTTAAACTAATTTTATCACTAAACTAATTCAAGTAAGCATGTACCATATTATTAAACTAATATTAGCTAACTTACGTAAAAAGTAAATTACATTATTTGTATACAACTATTCTATAATAAATTAAATATTTATTTAACAAAAAATATTAATAACACAATATAACAACAATATAAAATATTTATCACCAATTGAGTAACATAATATAACAGTTATAACAATTTTTATATAAGACAGATCACTAACCTCTTTCGAACTATTTGTATTTAAAAAATTGATTGTCTTGTCAGCACTGTTAGTAGTCAGTACGGCGACCTATACAAAAGCACCGTAATTAATTAGCACGGCGGTATCGTAATTAATTAACACGAACATCTTAGCAAAAATATATTAACAATAGGCTCACCAATTCTGCCCGCGAACAAAGCTATGGCCAGAGACACCGAGAGGGACAATCCTCGACAAGGCAAATCTGAGACACCAATAGGGAAGGCAAATCGCAAACACAACAAATGTCTTTCGGCTCTGGAGGAACTTTGGCCGAGAAGCTGAGTGAGAAGTGAGAGGGATGATGCAAATAGAATTGGGAGAGCTCAGAAAATAAGGAAATGAGAAATGAGGTGCGGGGTGAGGGGTGAAGGGTGAAGTTTGGTTCGTTTATATACACATTCGGAGTTCACGACGCTGGAGCAAGCCCACGTGATTGCAGCTTTTGTTTCTGTCCGTAGCTAGCCACCACGGGGTGCTAAGCTGAGATAGCTTTTGTTTGTTTTTCCGTAGCTAGGCACCACGGGACGCTAAGCTGAGATTCCACCAGCTAAGAGGCACCTGATAAAAGCTCTGGCGGGTCAGGAAATTGCATGGACGAGAGGGGCGCATGGCTTTAAAAAGCTGTTTGGTGCACAGCTTTAAAAAAAAAAAAAAGGGAGAATCTGTCAGGTGCCGGGCTGACAGAGCCCGGCACCTGATAACTCAATCACACAAAATTCTGTCGGTTTCCGGGCTGCCAAATTTTAAAAAAAAAATTTTTTTTTTTTAATTGGGGTGTCAGGTGCCGGGCTGTCTCAGCCCGGCACCCATAGATTAATACTTAACCCATGTCAGATCCGTAGGTAGACGACTTTTTTTTTTTCAACCAATAGTCTAAGGAATTAGCCCAACTATATACATGAATCATGATATTTTGTAGTGAAATCGAAAACTTTTAAGATTAAATGAGATCGATAATAAGGGTTGCTGTCTAATGCTGATAGACGCCAACCCAAATACTCCCTCCATCTCAAAATTTTAGTCACACTTTGAAAATTTGACTTTTCATTAATAGTGCTTTGATTGTCAATGAATTTGATTAAAAGTAGGGACAATACTTTTTTTTTAAAAAAAAAAAAGAGAGAGAGACAAAAAAATATTTATTTTGACTTTTTTTTACTTTGAGATATCTCAAAATGAAAGGTCGGACTAAAATTTTGAGACGGATGGTGCATGAGATAAGACTACATGGAAGGCGACTAAAACTCTCCTATCGTGACGAACGAAACAACGTGGATCTTGTCATCGAGTGTGGGGTCTCTGGGGTCAACACCTGCCCATCTTGCAGAAATGCTCAACGTAAAGTCTACTCTTGCAGAAATGATGCACAAAAGAAAAGAATTTGGCCAGTCCTTCACCACAAGAAGCATCCAAGGGTACTATTTTGTGGTTGGTCCTCCAATGATTGAAAGATTTTTCATTTTGTTGGAACAAAAACAACTAAGTATTATTAAGAGTGGTTGTCAATAATTGAAAGAAATATTAATATTGAATCTTGGGATTAAAGCTGGTTTTGCACCATCTTTCTTAGTACTTAACTGGGGACAGCAATGCTAGGATTTAGTCATTCACGTGCACGTTGTCTAATGTCCTCTTGGGATGGAATAATACAGAAGCAACATACCGTATCAGGTGTGTCTTTGTATTGGGGATCTCAGTTTCTAGACGCACCATTTGGATTCTTATTATTTACTGTACTAAAGTAAACATATAATGTTGGCCACTGCAATTTTCTTGTGTCTTGAGTGATTGCATCTCCAAGATACTCCATCCATCATGCAACAAGAGTCAGAACCAGCTCTAAGCCCATCAATTTACAGAAAACATGTATATTGGTTCGCCCATGAGCAAAGGCTAGTTGAAATAGGAAGTCTTGGGGTTAGAGAAACTAGTTGAAATGTTTGGTAACAGAAAAGTATTGCATTCAAGAATTAGGCAAAGATTCTTCATAGTCTCTTCTAAACTAAACCTTACCGTGTGTTTGCTAGTGGATTTATCAAGGGAAGTTCAACAAATACACTAAGGCTGTACACCACCTTTGCCATCTTCAGATTTAGCAGCAAATGAGCACTGGTAGAGCAGAGATCGTCAGACACTCTAGAATTTGGCACCAATGAACTATGACAGAGCCAACCAAAGTCATAATACCAATCTGGGGTTTTTGATCTTCAACCGAAATTTGACATGAATATGTTTTAGTTAATCCATTTATTGGAAGTTCAAGTTACCACATAATGGTGTTTGTCTAGAAAGATTTTACTTTGACATAAAATATCATACAGAATATTTATCCAAAACTTGACTGAGAAAAATAGCAATTAGGTTTGGAAATGTCGCCCCCGCGGGACTTGTTAATTGTTGCTTTCAAGGCTCCATCAGCAACATCAATTTGGCTTGAAATATTCCTACCCTTGACTTCCATACATGGACATGATTCGGTCAAACTAGAGGATGAGTACAAAAACCAACAGCAAAATAACTTAGAATAAAACCATGGCATTGTATCGAGGCACTTGGATGGTTAGCAGACTCACTTTAGATGCCGAGTCATAAACAAATAATCAGACTAGATGACAACACAGGCACGCTGCAGCATGATGGATACAGAATTGTCAAAGAAATGACGGCCAGTGATGAAATGCAGACCAGAGTCCTGCTTCTCCACCGAAAGAAAAACTACGAAAACCACAGTTTGAATATTTGGAAATGGAAAAGGCATCATGAAAGCAACCATTATATTTGTCGATTCCTCACGTAAGTCTAAATTTGGTTGACAACCAACTGCTTGGCTTGGCCTACTCCGCGTTACTTGCCTGATTGCAAGTGCGTGAAAATGATAGGTATGTCCAGTACTTCTGACCAATTCCCTGAAGCCGATGAATGGGTTTGCAAGAACTGCTTGAAAGAGATCATAGGATAATTCTCACTACTGATTGGGTCTATTCAGGAAAAGGGTAGGAGAAAGTCCAGGCATATGCAGTTGAAACCGTAGCTATTCCTATTTGGATTCTCTGTTGGAAGGCAGGCGTGCCAATATTGAGCCACCTGAGATAAATCATGGGCCAAATCTTCTCTAACTACAGCAGTAGAGAAACAACATTCAAGACAGGGCTAAGAAACAGAAATGCCAAGTGCTTATGTTATCTAGGATGCATGTATGTGTCTTAATTGATAACCATCGTGATAATCAATGCGGACTTGAGCTTTGATTGATTTAATGTAAGCTGGAATGCTGACATAAGCAGTAGTAGTTCAAACAACTATTGATCATAGCATTTCATTTCTCTTTCTGTTTGTTTTTCTGGGTCACCAAAAAAAATCCAGTCTCAGACTTTGTCATCATTTGTAGTTATATCTGGTCATCTGGCAAATCTACTGATCATTCAAAGACACAGAAGTGGGAGACGAATAACCTACTAGTCCCCACTCTGAGCAGAAGCAGAAATAGATTTAGGCATATTCCCCTTATCTTAATCAAGTGCTTTCCTCCATCGTAATGGATGAAGGAGAAAAGGAATATGCTGCTTCTTCTCAAAGTCTTCAATGCTTTTTGAGTCTCTCGAATCATGGACAAACAACAGACGACTGGTTCGCTAGTTCTACAATTAGTAAACCACAGTTAGATAGTCAGTCTAAACATTTATCAACTGTTGCACCAATTTTCTGAATGTTAATACTGTTGCTGAGTTGTTGATAATTCTTTGTCATATGGTTGTCTCATAAACACTCTTATACAGAAAAGAAACAAGCCTCTGAATATTACATCACACTATGAAACCAGAAAGCCCCCTATTCGGCATATATTATACAGGATTACCACTTGCTCTTCCTTGACATATATTATACAGCTAGCAGTCCTAGCATCATGTAACAAAATTCTCTGAACTCGTAATCATCTTAGTTTCCTCTCAAAACATAGCCTCGTCATATCACTAAAACCTTGACTTGTTCTAGTTGTAAGATCTCTCTCCTCCCTTCCTTTACCAAGCCTGTTAACCGTTTCATGATAAGTAACTTCCTAAAATATCAAAGACTCAGCAGCCACTGCCACTAATCTGACTCCAAATGTAAGATAGAAATCATAATTAACCACTGCATGTTCCACTTCCAAGAGCCTCCTCCTGGACCTAATTATCTAAGCCTTCATGGTATACTTCTGCTTAAATATCCTCATCCTCAGCATCATCGCCTACTTTCTTGGTTTGATTATCTTTTACATCTTAAGCATTGGTGACTGATCATTACAACATAACTTTCCATTACACTGATTCCATGAGAGCTTTGTTCTTACAGATAATTAAATTGTAGCCTAGTTCTGTTGATTGAATTAACAGATTAAGCGACATCAAGCCTACCATACCATCTGTATGACCAATTTAGTTTTATAGAACTCATGTTAAATGCAGTCCACAAAACTAGTGACAAATCAACACATCTATAGTACCCAAATCTTCAGAAGAAATGAATTTTAAGAAGAAAAACAACTCTTTACTAAAAATGTTGCTCTTAACTTAGAAGATGAATTTTCCAGAGCTTTTGGATTTTGATCTTCTGTCCATTATCCTTCATACTGTCATAACTTTACGTAGGAGCAGCTCTTATGTTCCGGTCCAATAAAATTTCCATATCCAACTGAATCACATTGTTTTGTCAATGTCTAGATTACTTGTGATAATAGCTCGTCATGGTTCTATCTCCTATCACTCAGGCTCTAAACAAGCAACTCTTTCAGAAACTGCCTATAGAAAATACTAGCTCTCTGTTTCTATCTTTTTTCAAACATTTTACGATTATCACTTAATTGATCTTGAAACACCTTACTGCAACTATTTAGATTGTACAACATTATTAAAAAAAAAAAAAGACAAGAATAAATGTCATTATGTCCACAATGGTCCAAACATGCCATTTCCATGGCCAACTGAAACAGGCTATTGTATGCAATTTTTTAGTAGATTAATACACCAACTTCAAAAATTCGTCCCATGTTTTATCTTCCCACAAAGACAAAGATATACACAAATTCCACTACAAACGGAATGAAGTGAAATTAAGAAAATTGAACAGCACTAGAATAACGAAGACAAGTTTACTGCCATAATTACCGAAACTAGATTTGTAGTTCAACAAATGTGTGATATTAAAACTGGAAATGCAATGATAATAAGCACAAATAAGAAAACACAGAGAGAAAAGTTGTAGTTGCAGCAGTTACAGATGATTCAGAAGAACCATCATTTATCTGTGATCAGAGAGCACTTGAGATGCTTCTTCAGACTGTTCTTGTTGTTGTTGTTGGAGGAGGAGGGCTTCTTGCCACTTTTGTGCTTTTTCTAGAGATGGCTTCAAATCATTCGGAGAAGAGCAAAAAATTACAGGCCAGAGTGCCAATCTCCAAAGAAGAAAACTGCCACTTCTATTCATTCTTTGCAGGGGGTTCATCACCATATCATAATACTTTAAACATCACAACAATGAAAAACCAAAGTTGTAACTACTTTGCTAATCACCAACAATATCCCACACTTTTCTTGCCTGATAAGACTTAAAGCTCCCAATTCAACTCAACTTTACAAAGCTTATAATAGTGGATTTTCAATGATGAACCTTCTACAACTACTTAAGGTCTATCTATGATCATTTGTTGACAAACCTACTTATAGCAATGATCATTTGTTGACAAACCTACTAAAACTCAAGTTAACACATTATGAGAAAACAACTTTCTACATATGAGAATTGTTAAATCACTCCATATTAGCATTTTATTCGGATTCCCTTTCCACCTTCAATTTCTGATTGGTCTCATGGCAAAAGCAAAACTTTATTGAGGAACCAATCAAAACGAGATAACCTATATTTCTCTTTACGCTTTGCAAGGTTCATCATCACTTCATCTGCTCTGGATTTGCACACCAATCCAAACTCAAGCTGGAGACAACTACCACGGTAATCACTGGCAGTGTCTCCTCCTCTTTGGCTAGGTAATAAGACTAAAAGCTCCCAATTCAACTTAACAAGGTTCACATATTGATCTTTATCTACAAAACCTTCTAATACTACATCCAACAAGTTATAGCAAAAATTCTTCTAACATGTGAAATGTAGTCATTCCTTATTATTCTACCTGAGCTAATAGTTTGACCTGAAATTGCACGATAAGACTTCAAATAAATGCTCCAAATCATGATTCAGAAAAATAAAATAAAATAGAGAAAAGCTTTATAGCAATGATCTTACATCCCAGCGACCTGCCCATACTAACATAAACAAATATGCTATAGTATATGAATAAATGTCAGAATCTTTGCTTATTCTTCAACTTGAATAACTAGTCCAGCTTCAAAGTAGTTAAGCCATTATTCGCCACATAAAAATTTCAAATTTCAAATTCCAACAAACAAAAAACAACATACAACCCCTATTAGACAAAGAAATCATTAGAAATGCTGATCACCGAGAATAGCTAAGCATTTCAATGTAAGACTTCGTTCAAGAAAACTGGAAATGTTACTAATGCATAAAACATCGAACTAGAGGGCAGAACTGCAGAAGAGACAAAAGTTTGAGCTTTCGTTTAAGTTACAAATTTATTGAGGAGAACCATGAATTACTTCTACTCAGAGAGTGTCTGAGAAGCTTCCTCGGATTGTTGCTGTTGCTGTTGGAGGAGAAGGGATTCTTGCTGCCGCTTTTGTGCTTTTTCGAGAAAAGGCTTGAAGCCCAGTTGCAGGGTCAAATACCCGAATGCTAAAGCTCCTAACACCACTACCCCTGACCTCATTGCATTCATCTTTGCCGTCCCTCTCATTCCTCTTCTTCTTGTTCTTCTACCTGTTATTTTCTTGCCCGACCACTCTTCAGTTTCTCGTGTATGCTCTCACCAGTACTGATTGGAAATTGTTCATTTCGCAAGTTTTTTCCTTTTCCTTATTTTCAAGACATTTGTAAATTCCTAAAGTGCCTAAAGCAATGCGCTTGCACTCCAGCATACTGCTTAGCTGGGTTTTGGGGTATAATGGTATTTACACATATATTATTAAATAAAGTGGTTTCGCAGGTGAAGATAATCGAATTTTCACTTTCGAGAAAGTAATTTTCACTCACTTCAACAAAACCTTCGAATTTCCGGCATTCCGCTGCTGTTTCTGACTACTAAACTCCACAGGTATAAGTTCCTATGAAAAAGAAAAATTCTTTTATATCTCTTCATCATCTTGTTCTGCTCTACTCTGAACACCTGAATTTCTACAATATCATTAAAATACTCGTCATATGATTATCTACTCTAAAGAAGTGATTTTTATTACAAGTTCACATCACAACAGGAGTCCCAAATTGCAGCATAGTATTTGGTTTTTTAAATGGGTTTCGGGAATTAAATAATGGGTTGCAATTGATTTTTCTTGTGCAGGTTGACAAAGTTTTATGGTGCGTGGTTTTTCTCCAGCTGCTGCAGCTGCTGTTTTTAGGAGGCAAAATTTCTTGATAAGGTGTTTGGGAGGCTACAGAAAAGAGAAGAACTACAGCAACAATTTCCATCATCATTGTGTTATCAGAATGCATTCTGCCATGAGCGGTGGTCCCTCTTTGGAAGCTGACGCAGTTAGCATTTTGAGATCAATTACTCCTACTCTTGACCCAACCAGACATAAAGGCCAAGCTGGTGTGCAATCTTTCTGCTTTTGTCTCTGTAAAAAAATACGCTTTACATCTCTCACACACTCATTGACTGATATCTAACCGAAATGCTATTGGCTTTTGTACATAGTTGTGGTGTTGTTAGTCTTTAATTTGGGGTTGCTGAAAACGATGGTGCTTGAGATGACCCAAGTTCTTAAATTTTGTAGATGGACCCTTTTTTTTTTAAGAATTTTATTAGTTCCATATTCACAATCATTGCAGACAATCTATTATAGTTAGGATCAGAAGAGAAAGTAGTGTTGACATTTTTCTTCTTAATTTGGGATGTGTGTGTGTACGGCACTTTATTTAGAGAACAGTTGCAAAGCTAATGGATTATGAAAACCAAGTTGTGACATTTTTCAGCAAGTAGATTACATAGTGAGAAGCACGCATAGATGGTTAGGCTTCTGCAACAGTAGTTTTTCTAAAACCACCTGAGGTCACTTCATATCTAACCTTCAGACTGATCGATGACACTACTTGGTTTTCCGTGGCAGTGGTCATACATTGGATACTTATTGTGGAGGATTAGTTTCATCAGGTTACATAAAGGATTTATTCTGGTTTCATCATTTGCTTTGGGCCCTGCTAAAACAAAAGATTGGTATTTTCCTGTTCAAATGAGATCCACCGTATAATGTTTTTGAGCTGATGGACTATGAGTAGCTATTTGATCATAGCTACTTGTTAGTAGTGGCGTTGAAGATATTGAAGTATGGTCTCTATCCCAGCCTTGGCCATTATGTCAATTTTATCTTTGTTAGTTGGCCTTTTGTTTGGACTGAACTACCAGGAGAACTGTTTTCCTTCTTCATTTTATGCTTTAAACTTCGGATTAAGTTTATCTTGGACATGAATAGCTAAATAGGTGGATGTGAGAGATTGGTGATGTAAAAATTTGTCCAGTAGTTGTCACCACAGGCAACTGAATGGCTATCGTCTTAGAACTTTTCCAGCCACTCCATCTATTAATCAACTATGTTGAGTTTCCAATGAGAAAATGGCTGTCTAATTGATAGTTTTGTTCCAACTCGTGCATATCCCAATTAGGAAAAGTAGCTGTCATTGGTGGATGTCGTGAATATACTGGAGCTCCATATTTTTCTGCTATATCAGCTCTAAAACTTGTGAGTCCTACCAATCTGTGCTTCTGTTTGTTGTCATGTTTTGTTTCAATTTCCTGTACCTATCTATTTTTCAAATTTAGCTGCTCAAGAGTTCCTAATTTACATCTTCTGTGCTTCAGGGTGCAGACGTATCACATGTATTCTGTACTAAAGATGCTGCTACTGTCATAAAAAGCTATAGTCCCGAGTTAATAGTGCATCCTATTCTGGAAGAATCTTACAGCATCAGGTGGCTTTCTTTCTTATCTTTCTTTTGGTGCTATTCTAACTACATTCTTTCTTTTCTCTTAGTCACGTAGAGAGTTAACCTTCAATTTGTGGCTTATAACTAACTTTTGTGGAAGATCACTTCCAGGAATGACGAAAAAGGATCAATATCAGCTAAGGTGATTGAGGAGGTAGATAAATGGATGGAAAGATTTGATTGTCTTGTTATTGGTCCAGGACTCGGGAGGGATCCCTTTCTCCTTGTACGTATCTTTCGTTCTAGTCCTTCCAAGTTTTAAACCTGCCTGAAGAAATTGCCTCATTTCATGGTTTAATGTGGTCATGTGGAGGTCTTGATGTATCCCAGATGATATAGAATTGAAGTGATGAAATGTCAGATGTTGATATAAGATGAGCGTAATGATGGTTGTTTCACATTATTATGTGGAGAGACTATGGTTTTATAGTATATGCTCCTAATTTGGTTATATTATAGTTTCCCTTGCATTTATTTTTGCATGGAACCAAAGAGCCATCAAATTCAGAATCAATCTTTGCAACATGTCTTTTTTTTTTTTTTTATAATGGTTGCTGTAACAATCTATTCTAACGATCAAGTTTCATGTCCAGGACTGTGTGAGTAACATCATGAAACGTGCAAGGGAGTCCAATGTGCCAATGGTCATTGATGGTGTATGTAACTACAGAGATGGAATTTATTTTCCTCAAGGCATATATTCCTGAATTGCTTTTCATCTTTCAATTTTTGAGCCCTTTGTGCTGTTGCTTTTCCAGGATGGGCTTTTTCTTGTTTCAAATTCCCCTGATCTAGTTAGAGGTTATCCGTTAGCTGTTCTGACTCCAAATGTTAATGAATATAAGCGGCTTGTTCAGAAAATATTAAATTGTGAAGTAAATGATGAAGAAGGAAGCAAGCAGTTATTGGCTCTTGCAAAAGGGTATGTGCTTGATTGACATCTGCAAGCTATTGTTCACTTATTCGGTAACCTGCCTTGTATCAGTTGTCCTATGATGTTTGATAACTTGTGCAAATGATGATAAGGATGTTCTCCTTTCCTTCTGAGACACCTATAAAGGATGTTTTTGGTGCTAATTAGTGATACGCACAACAATCCTAAGTGAGGACATACATAAATCCTACCAGAAGCAGAATGACCTGTGGGAGGGAATGGGATGTGTCAAAGTATTGGAAGGAAAATCTTAGTCACACCAGATTGGATGGCCTACTTGTATCCATGGTAGTGGTACATGATCCATGCTGACATATATGCTTTTACTCCACCTAAAAGGATGATAGCTCATCCTTAACCCCTCCTCTCCGCCCAAGTATTTCACCGTTACTCTGATTTATTCAATGAAAAAGCAATTTTTATGCTAATCTTTGATTTTGGAATGAAGCAAAATAGTGCAGGAGATTTCTTTTGAGCTGCATCTCATAGCATGTTTATAATTCTATCATTGACTCTTAGTGTTGCATGTTTCTGCATTGTGTGCTTAATTCTATAAAGTCAAATAGCAGTCCAATAATTGAGTCTCTTCCTGATTAGGATTGGTGGTGTGACAATCTTACGAAAAGGAAAATCTGATTTCATCACTGATGGTGAAAAAGGTAACTTTTTATTTCTTCATTTTTTTTCCCACAAGGTTAGAGCTTGTTACATGCATAAGCTACTCTGTTTCCCCAGATTTAATTACCTACCAGTGAAACAGATCTGCAAACACACTACTTCTCACTAATCCCGCCTTGGCTTTTCTAGTGCACAAAAGCACACTTAATGATCTTCAACAATGTATGAACATGGAATTATATCAACGAACACGAAAGGGGAGAAAAAAAAAAAGGATTCACACATGGGCATGGATGAGTACACAGTCCAAATTCTGGTATTGTGCTTGAAGAGTTATTCTAAATTATAGCTTCTTGGGTGCTCGAAATCCAGTGGGTGTCTTCCCCATTTTGAGCATGCTACAATGTTCTGCTTTTCTTTTTATGTGATTAATGTATGCATAGATTTGAAGTTTTCTTTTTTGGTTGATGCAGTTAGTGCAGTAAGCATATATGGTTCTCCTCGGCGTTGTGGTGGTCAGGGTGATATACTTGCAGGAAGGTAAGCTATTGTGACGAGTCCTCTACATGTATACCATTGGTCTGGTCTCGATTGTCCATCATTTCATAGAAGATTTCTTGTACCTTTTTTGGCAGTGTGGCTGTTTTTCTTTCTTGGGCTCGTCAGTCTGCTTATAGAGGAGAGTTGGGTACGAATCCAACAATTTTAGGCTGCATCGCTGCATCTGCAATACTGAGAAAGGCAGCCTCTCTTGCTTTTGATCAGAAGAAAAGGTCGACTCTTACCAGTGATATCATCGAGTGCTTGGGAAGAAGGTAGGTAGTTTCTCAAATAATTTTGTGAAAGAGTTATGCTTTAAGCATACGTACTAACAAAAGCGCTCTATTTTTTTTCTCCTTTCTGCAGTTTGGAAGAAATCTGCGCCGTCATTTCGTGATATGAATAAACCCATGATAGAGTCCGAGTAGTTTGGCTTCTTGCCGGAATTGGTCAAAACCCGATAGGGGAAAACTGATATAAAACTAAAAGTTGAAGCATCTTTGTATGGATATTAATTTTTTTTAAAAAAAACAAAACCTTTATATGAGAGTTTAAATTCGCAATTATCATATGATTAAGAGCACAGCTATTCTCCAAAAAAAAAAAATTTTTTTTTTGAAAAGGCATAGCTATCCTGTTTTGCTAGCGAGCTCTTCACGGAAGATAGCAGGATCCTTGCCCGGGGGATGGTCCAATGGTTTTGTTCCTGCAATTTCTTTGCTATGATATCTTTCTTTTATGATCATAATCAGAGAATAATGCAAATTTAGAAAGTTCCATCAGTGTACTGGGACATGGAATGCAAACACAATTGGCAAAAAAAGAAAAGGAATGTATATTTTCTTAACGAGCTTATAAAACTTTTCCTATCTATAATTTCTAAGGGAATACGATAATGGGTATAAAACGAATCAATTCCACACTGTAAGATGAAGAGAGAAATCGGCTCATAACTTAAAAAGAGGCCTCCTGAACAGTCTGCAGCATCAGTCTTTTCCCCAAACACAGGAAAAAGGGCAATCTCAGGATTGTTTTCTCATCGTGAAGAACCAAATTATTAAACGACCGAGTGATGAGCCACTGTGCATTACTCACTTGTCGGTGATCCACTTTAGCTGCAGCGAAGCAGCACCTTATTACTAGAGTCATTTTTTTTCAAGGAAACGTTTTTGCCTAGGAAGCAGTTGGAAGGGACATTGAAAGATACACCGACAAACTAGACAGATCAGTCACAAATCTGGAAAACATGGACAGTAGGCAGCCCAAACAGGCTGGTACATGTTATTAGCCGCAAGCCATGACAATCTAACTTAACTAGTACATAGTTAACACTACTAAAGCCTTAAAACTGAATTTGTGCAGAATTTAGTTACATAACTTAGGAATAACAAAAGGTGCAACACATATTCTTCTGTCTTTTAAAGTCTCTCTATGCAGTCATCTATCAGTTTGGTATGTCTCCAGTACTTGATCTGAAAAATCTCTCACAACTCCTGCAAATTCATTTCATTTGTCAGTCATGCAAAAAAAAAAAAAAGTGAAGTGTGCACTTGATGCAGAGCAAATCAACTAAAAATTAATTACCTCATAGAAAGTTGGGTCAAATCATAAGTGTGAAGATAATTTTTGGATTAAAAGTTCTCATTGTTACGTTAAATATACCCCAAATATAGACCAGTCACTAAATTATACACCACAAAGTGAAACTGCATGAACACCTAAACAAAGTATGCACAATCCTATCTACCTGCAAGTGGCTTATGCAGCAAAGAACACATCTAAATCATCCATACGCATAAAGTGTAGTGTCAAAGGCAGCCATGTGGAAGATGACAAGTTTAAAAGCCTTCTTAATCCTCAAACATAATCGTGAGATTTGATTGCTCAAACCACCAGAGAATTACAATGTTGACAGTGTCAAAAGAGAACATGAAGAGATCTAGCGGAACCAGAAAGCAAAGTAACATAATTGTCAAACTCTGGTACATGCATGAGGATTCACTGTGAAGATAGAAGTACTCACAGTTGGATAATTCTTCACTTCTGCCTAAGAATCGGCAGGTGGTTGCTGTTGGTGTGGCCACATCTGCTGGGGCATATAAGGACGAGGCTGATGGCCGTAAAGAGCTTGATCAACGGGTTTACCCATATACATCCCTGGAGCTCCAACCGGTGGAGCAGACTGGGCTGACATGTAGTAGTAAGGGACGCCCTCTGCAGGACCTCCAACAGGAAGGGGCCCTCTGGGGATTGATGCAAGCATCTCCTCTTTCAAGTCCTCTCTTGGTACTATGTCAACCAAAAAATCAAATATGTCAGTCCTAGTGATGGCTGCTGCAATGTCATTTTTTTGAAGGGTCCTCCTCTTATTCTCCTCTGTGTGGTTCCACGCACGCAGGGTTAACTCGAGGATAAACATCTCACAGGCCCGGGCAAATATAACTGGTGCTTCTGCTGAAATCATTCTAACATCTTCATCCGCTTTCATTATTTTCTTGATCCTGGCCAATGGCAGGCTATGATTCTTGAAATCAGTCACTTGCTAAATTTCTTGGTACTGGTTTGCCCAAAAGTTCTGGAGCTGTTGCTGCAATTGCTGCTGTTGTTGCTGGTGAATGTGCTGATAGGCAAGCTGGTGTTGCGCCATCTGAGTAGAAGAGGCAGGAAGGCCAGCTGTTTGAGGAGCTTGAACTGGACCAGCTGATGCAGAAGGAGAGGGGCCCATCATTTGGTTAGTTTGATATGGTGCAACACTATATGGCACATGAGCAGAGCTACCAACCACCTCCATACCTGGAAGTTGTCCGTTTCCTTGCTGATCCATGTTTTGTCAAGTCTTATAGGTAAAAGCTTTAGGATATTCACTTCCTGAATGCAACATGGAGAAAGAGTGAATGGATATTTGGAGAGAGGAAAAAAAAAAGTGTAGATATTAGAATATTATTTAGCTAAAGTTGGACAGCCTTCATTTGTTTTTCCATCCCAGAGGAAGACACATATTGCATGGAGTGGAAGTAGGTAAATTACTTTGAATTCATAAATCCAATAAACTCCATTTCTATAACAGCTCAAGGGCTATTTATGATACGTGGTGTGATAAGCCACCTCAACAAAATAGTCATTTTGACAGAACTCCTCAAATACCATAACCAAAAGCCCAGGTCAATCAATCAGTAATCGTTCTTGCCTTGTCTAATGCTTTGGAGTCATGTCTAGTAACTTCAAGTTTGATACCTCCAATTATGCAGAAACCAAGTGCCTAGACATTTAATGCAATGGAAAGTTCTCCAAAAGCCAACAACATAAGAGTCATGTAATAACACATAATGCATCTGTAACATCCAAACATATAATTCATAAAGACTCCACCACAGTGCACACTCAAGTAGGACCAGGGGGTGTTCCATCAACAATCAACACAGCAAGCAGAATTTACTGGGGATGGTAGAAGTTAGAACAACAAATAATCAGAAAATTATCCAAACATCATCCTTATCATAAATGCGTCTACATTACCGAGAAGCAAAATTAAAAAAAAAATGTTTACAATAGGCATACAAGGAATTCTACATCACCGAGTGTCATGACGACAAAACTCTCTTCAATACTAAAAGAATGACGACTGAACAGTGTCAGAAAATACAAACCAAAGCAGAAAGAGTCTCTATGTCAGCGAACGCAAACAACAATAAACAGCAGAAACTAGTTTGATGAAATAAGATGAAAGACTCAGCATATCAAATTTCTGGCAAAAAATAAAGCCATACCATTCAAAAGTCCACTAGTAACGAAGAGACAGCCTTGAGTTAACCTCAAGAATACCGAAAAACGGCCCCTTTCCTTTCATTTTCAACAATTAATCATTTTGTAAAGCACAAAAGAAACACTTTAATAAGGTAACTATTATACCCATAAACCACACAGCATGAATCAGATTCGACAAGCACAAACTCACTTGCCTTTTCACAAAAACATACACATACCTATGCCTGATAACTCACAACCAGATTAAGCATCAAATTAATACAAACTTGGGTGAAAAAAAGGGCAAACATCAAGAGAAACAGCAGCAAAGCCAAAGAAAAACACAAACATCCATAACAGCGTCACCATACACTTATGTTGCATTCTATACCGTACGTGTACGTTTAGAGACGAAACAACAGACTTAATAGGATGATTCAACAAAATACACCTATTTACATGCAGTGAAACACCAGGAAAATCCCAGAAACAAAAGTAGCTAAATCGTCACACAAAAATATAAAAAGCAACAATCTTTAGCGAACTTAAACTAATTTCTTTCACGGGTTCAGATTAAAGTTGATACCTTTCACTGAAATTCACTTACTTGAAACTTCAAAAAAGCAACAACCTTCAGCAAACTTAAAACTAATTTCTTTGACGGGTTCAGATCAAATTTGACACCTTTCACTGAAATTCACTTGCTTCAAAAAAGCAACAATCTTTGGCAGACTTAAACTAATTTCTTGACGGGTTCAGATTAAATTTGATACCTTTCACTCAAATTCACTTACTTGAAACTTCAATTCTGCTCAGGATCAAATAGCCCTATAACAACAAAGCAAGAAAACCCACGAGTCCAAATCATATCAAACTTGTAAAGACACAAAATTTAAGCATAAAAATTAAGTCTTCATGCATATGCACGTATCTCACCTAGACTTCAAGGGACTTCAAGGGTTTAAGAAGAGGGATAAACGGAGACAGAGGATAGAGTGAATCCCGAGTCCAAACTGCATGTGATGTTGTCACTATATTTGCCTTTTTGTTTCTCTTCTAAATCCTTCAAAGGGCTATTGTTTTGTGCACTGAGGTGGGTGTATACGTGGTCCCTTGAGAAAAAAAAAAGGAGAAGAAAAAAGGAAAAGGAAAAGAAAAGAAAAAGTGGAGGATACGTGGCTGTTGGTAATGGCTTACAAGAGAAAAACAAAGAAAACAGTAGTACGTACTAATGTCTGAGTAGTTTTTTTTTTTTTTTTTTTTTTTTATTGTTTCCCCGTCAAGCTCAACTTTCTCCAATAAATTTATTTACCTCCTTTTAAAGTCTATAGGGCTCCACCAGTCATTTTTTTATTTATTTTTCACTCCCTCATTAGTCATTCCACTTAAACTTGATTAGTTGTATGTTAGGTTTGTCCATTTTAAAATTTATTGAAAGATACACTTGGAAAGTTGTTTCTGTTTAAATTGTTTCATTTCTTTAAATTAAAAGGTAGATTACCTAAAAATGGATCAAACTCTGAGGTTCATTGCTTTTTTTTTTTTCTTGGATTAATTTTAGAAACTTCCTCTAAGATTTAAAACCTAATATCACCTAGCACTTTTGAAGTTTTAGAAATCTCACGTAACTTCCCTTGAATGACAACTCTTTTGAAAGTTGTTGTAATATATGATTCATTTGTTATATTTATCACTTGTTTAGTCCCCTTGGAATTTTGGTATAATTTAGTATTGATACATTTTTTTAGTTACTTATATTGAAAAGTATATATATTTTGTAGAGTTGAAAGTGAAAAAAGTTGTAAATTCATGTATGGTATTTTAAAACATGATAATTTTATGAGTAAATTCTAGTATGCCTTTTTTTTGTTACTCACAACATATATGCACTATTAATACTAGTTACATGACTATTGATATGTCCTATTTTTCAAATTAAAAAAAAAAAAAGAAAAGAAAAATTAAGCAAGAAATTCTATTAACTATTGTCTTTGCCCCTAGTGTGAAAGTTCTTTCCGGCTCTGCCATTGCTTTGTAGTAAAAGTTTGCTTTTGGATGTGAAACTCCAAGAAGGAATTTGTTCAAGTGATGAATATTAACACTTGAAATTCTCCAAAATTAAAATGAATTGAGTGGGCCGACGAGTGGTGGGTCACGATCCATCTTATATTTTTACCTAGTCATGCAACTAGTTTATGTCATGACTGACTCATGAATCATGATCCCTTTGAGATTTCCAAATTTCAGGCAAGTCATTATCATCCCTGCTAGGTGACTCGGTCAAATTTCACGCATGTCATGATTTATTTTTGTCATTTTCAGTCCAATTTTATAACCCCCGCCCCCTCCCTCAGTTAGATTTGTCCTACCCTATATTCTAAAATAAACATAGGGCTGTTTATCTGCTATGAGTTTTTTAACAACGTTAGTTACAGTAACTTTAAAAAAACTTTTCATAGTTTTTAAACTATACATTTCAAAATTTACATACTTCAAAAATTTTGCTTACAACTTTTATAGTAAGTTACAGTGAAATCTGAGACAAACATCTAAAAAATTCATTTGCCAAACGGGACCATAGTTTAAATGGACGAGGAACTAAAATTCAGAATTCACAACAATAAGGCGTCTAGAATACGGCATGTCCCAATTGGATGGAACTAAAACCAAATTCGTGGGAGCAAATTTGGGCCGAAACGAGCCCACTTTTATACGTTGTGGAAAACTGGAAATGTTCATAGGAGTTATAGGTGTAGTTTGTCAGCATGTTGGCCACATGATGAGACAGTATGGCATTATTCAAGGAATGGCATATTTGATGTTAAATCAGCATATCTTTTGGCAAGAAACTCTAAAAATCATCATCATCGAGTAGTAGGAAAAAGAACTTATGGAATGGAGTATGGCATCCATACTCTAAAAATCATCATCCATACTCTAAAAATACCCACTGGTCATAATTTAAATGCTTGAATAAGATGTGAAAATAAAAATTGCAGATGATGTGGGTGTGAAGTGGAAACTGATAAACACATATTTTTTGAGTGTGAGTTTGCCCAAGAAGTGTGGGAAAGGACTTGACAAACGGAAGTTGTTAGAGAACGCTTTTGTCCCAAAATTCAGGGAATGGTTTGGATGGGTTACGAATTCACAAGGAAAGCAAGAAGCAGAGAGTTAGCGGCAGTTATTACTTGGCTAATTTGGAATGAGAGGATTTTTGAAGGAAAAGTAAGGGATGCATGCGCTCAGAGTTGGTGAATATGCAATAGATTTCTTGCAGGAATATTGGAATTTACACTGCAAAGCTGAGTTACCAGAGACTGGTAGTTTGACTGAGTGGGTAGCTCCAGAAGAAGGTATTTTAAAAATAAATGTTGATGGAGCCTCCTCTGATACTGGGGCCGGAATCGGAGTTGTGGTGAGAGACCATCAGGGACAAGTGGAAGCTTTAATGGCTGAAAGACTTTTCGAGGCCCTCAATGCAGAGCATGTGGAATGCTTACGCCTTGTTTGGACTGTGATTTTTCCTCGAAAAATTGCATCATTTTTCATGATCATATTTTCCTATTATCTTTTTTTTTTTTTTTACATACATCAAATCGCTACAGTAATTTTTTCATGAAAAATACAATCCAAACACAACCTTAGCTTTTCTTAAAGCTTTACAGTTTGCCAAAGATTTTGGTATTTCTCATCTCCTCAATCTAGAGAGGGGTGTTCTTCCACTTACAATCTCTTCCCTTACCATCTAACTCAATTCAATCCTTCCCACCATAACAAAACTTGCTAAGTCATACTAAGATATCATTCGATCTTTTGTGAGTAATGCAATGCATCATTAGTCAATCTGCAAGGTAATTAGAGGGTAGATCTCGCTGAGAGGAGAATTAGATTAAATACTAAAACAGAAGAAATTGTAAATAGTACGTGTGTTCTAGACCTCCATCTTAAAGAAAAAAAAGGGTAAACTGAGCTTTTATTAGTAATTTATAGAGAAAAAAGGTGAACTGTACAAATTCCAAAGTAAGCAGCAGGCATTGGAACCAGCGAACCGCTACATGAAGAGAAGAGAAGAGAAGGAACTACTTAGGCGAGCAAACAACCAACTCTAGCGCCTTAACAGTACCTAATTCGGCACCATCCTCATTCACTCATTCAAGGAAGTAATAACAACAGCTACTAAGGGAAAGACAGCTCCACTAATTTTTACATGGTCCCAGAAATCAACCCCCTCCCTCCCTCTCCAATCCCCCTTCCACTGTTTTCCTGTCTTTTAGCTGCAACTTGCACATTGCAGGTGGAGAAGATCATGAGCTTCTATTTTGTGGCTGCAAAAACTGCTGGCCCTTCCACCTGGAAAAATATCACCAAAAAGATGTTACAAAAGAGAACAAATTTCAGTATCACCAAACCAGAGCAATCTAAAGCCATGATTTTAAGACAATAGATCCCCAACATGATTAATAATCATCTTTGACCAATAGATCCCCACTAATAATAAGCTACCAAATGGCCTCACTGAGTATATATATACTCCTGGATTCCAAAAAAAAAAAAAAAAATGGCTGTATTATTTGGCGGCTGGTAACATAGAGAGAATCTCATCTGTTTACCATGAACTTTGCTCCCCATATTTCTTCCTCTTTAGCTGGAATTGCAGTGATCTTATTCTTTGGATTCTCATAGCTTCTCAGTTCACCCAAAGCTGTGGAGAAGAAGCAACCTGAACAAACGAACAGACATCAACGTACATTACAAGATAGCAAAGGAATTTGAAACGAAAGATGTACTAACCCAAAAAAAAAAAAGCAGTTAATGTATTCATTAATTGAAAAGAATCAATTCTTTGATGATGGCTAACTTAAGCGCCTAAGAATCAAATTTACCTTGAGGGAAAGATGCAAGGGACTTGCCACAAGCACCTTTAAGCAAGTCAGCATCATCTGCAAATGCTACCCATCCATCAGCAGTGATTCCCCAGTATAGAGGAACCTTAGCCTTTTCATCCTGTCGCAACATCACCAACCACACCGCTGGATTAGATACGACTTAAATGCAAATAAAACATTTCAATGAAGTCAAATTGGTAGGTAAGGAAGATTGAAGATCACTCACAGTAGCCACAAACAAGGTGGAGGTGGCCTTGTCGAAGACAATAAAAGCAAAATTCCCTTCTAGGTGGCCAACAACATGGTTTGGAGGGTAAGGTGCCCTGTCACGAAGCGCCTTGTATGCTTCAATCATCAAAACCACCTCATTTGCAGACTTCGAAAGCCCGTATTGTTGCTTCAGACTCCCTAGATTGTCAAGTGCTCCCTCAAACAGGCAAAATATGTCATCCTTAACTGCGAATGACCTGCAAATTTTTATCACCAAGTTAGCTTCACGCGTCACTTTTAAAAAAAATTCATCAGATCATCGCACGGTAGGTAAGAGTTAAACTAGCGGGTAAATGTCAATTTTGCTTAGAATTCCAGTAAGAGAACTTGTTACCAGAAACAACTAGTCATAATCAACAAAACCATTTAAGGTTCTTTTTATATATTTTCCAAACCACTTGTGGAAAAGTAGCTGCCTATCATCGTCACCATTAGAATAATACAAGCCATATATTTCCAAGAAAATAATTACTTTGCAATTAACCTAGACAAAGTGCTAGCGTTACACAGCTTGATCCGAACTTTGAAAGACTGCCATTTTGAGCCGTCATTATTGGCATAGAGACTAGATAAGGATTCTAGTAGGGTCTACCAAGGCTCCGGATTAAAGGAGGGCCCAACTTTTGGAGATAAAATCTAAACCAGAACATGATGGTCACCGAAGATTATATGAGTACCTAAAGAATATCACGCTTTTTACTTGACACAATTACTAAGCAGACTTTTTTAGGCAAAAAATTGAATTGGCTTAATGTTTTCTGACTAAACTATCAGATTTTTTTTTTTTTTTTTTTTTTTTGGGCACGTTGCCTTTTACTCCTCTAATGATTGACACGTGTATGGCTGCAATCTAACGTGTGTGGTACCAGAAGGTTTGGAATCAAGACACCATACAATCCGAGGTAACAAAGAAGGAAGGATCCACAAATTTTTTTTTTTAAAAAAAAGAAAAGAAAAAGAGAGAGAAGGTAGTACAAAGTGTAATATATACAGATTCCAATACGTGGCTGGCAAGAGAGCGAGGAAGATTTGGACAACTGGACTTCCAAGACTCAAAAACTTATGTCGTCGTCATCATCATCATCTAAATCACAACCGCTCAAGAAATATTTGTTGCCAAAGTAGTAATTTTCTAAAAGCTGAGCTGAGAGATGCTAACAAACCAGTACTACTTCAGGATAAAATCACAAGAAAAAAGACAAATAATTATCCACAACATAGAAAGAAGCTCCATGGTGATTACTAACCAGCTTACAAGATTATAGAGTTTGTAGTTTATTACTACAATACTATAGAGTTTTTAGTTTATGAAGTGTTTCTAGTTTTATTATAATAAGCTTAGCTCCAGAAAGCTTATCAGATTCTTGAGTAACATAAATCTAAAGAAATACAGACACCCACTTCAGGAATTTTATAATCAAATATATCCAAAAGATTCATCGCTATGTCAATATTCCATACAGGCCCATCAAATTCTGATCAACCAGTCCCCCACCTTTTGATTCTTAATCATCATCATCATCTCGTCAAACGGCCAAGATTACTACTACTTTACTCCTAAGTCAGCTCACCAAACTTTCTTTTTTTTTTTTCCCTTGAATTTCCCTGTCCATCTATTTACTAACTTAATTTTTTCTTGATTTTACGTTTCTTGAACTGATTGGTAATTTTATTACCTGGGGTGTAAAGGTGACTCGTTGTGATGAGTATAAGCTAACTGGGCATCATCGCCGATCTGCATCGACACCGCCGAGGAATTGGTTTGTAAAAACCGATTCACCAGCGCCGCCGCTGTGATCTTCGGCGACGGTGTCCTGCTACCTGCTGCCACCAGCTCATCCGGCGGCGACATTATTGAACTGCTAAACACTCCCAACATATTTGATATCTAACTCCGAAACCCAAACCCCCAAAATTTTCTATCTCCAAAATTTATCTAACGGACACACAAACACACACTCTCTCTCTCTCTCTAGAAATGTGAAGGTTATGGAAATGGAAGATGGAGGGTGGCCGATGAGCGAGACTGACATATATAGAACATGCCGGTTGGGGCAAAATTGTAGTTTTACTCAATGACGGTGAAAGTTTCTATAGTTTTCGCTTTTAAGTTTGGGCAATTTCTAATCTAGTCCCTTGCATCTATCAAAGGTTTACATTGAAGAAATTTAATTTATCGCCAAATTTAATCTACGATCCTATATTTTAGTCATCGTAGCCCATTTGCCCTAACTTGTTCCTAAATTTACAAAAAAAAGTTTAGTTTCAATTTATCATGTTTAACATGAAGCAATTTAATTTATCTAACATGCATCTCATGTGTTACTAAATTTTGGACTACAATTTTATACATAATGATGCCTATAAATCACGTGAATGTAATTTTAAAGCAAGCACTAAATTTCTACTTATGATAAGTGGATTAATCAGCGAAAAAAATATGAAATACTGCACATATAAAATTTTTTATAAAATAAGAATATGGTTAATAATATTTATTGCAAATTACCAAAGAAACTTGTCATATTACAATAGGTTGATTTATCGTGCTAAAAAAGACGCAAGATTTTAATAGTTTCAAGTATCAAATTGTGAGAAAAAAGAAACTAAATAAATTCTTTTACAAAGCAAAGTATGCGGTGCCATTTAGCAAATATCGATTTCTTTCTTTTATCGGGAAATATCCAATGAGGGAGAGGGGAGCATGTGAAGTGGGGTCCAGGGGACGGTCGATGATTCCCGTGTGCAGGGATAGGATTAGTGGGGTCCACTTGGGTACGGGACACTTGTAATTTTGGCGGTTTTTGTGATGAAGAAGAAACTATGTGGTGCGGCTCGTTGAGTTCTATGTCAGCTACATTTGGCAAATAGGATTGGAGGTGGTTGTGCCACGTCAAAAAATTTAATTATTTACGAGTTCCAATTTAGATTCTTTGTCCATCATTGTTTGGTGTTTGGATAGTAAATTATTTAAAATATTTTTACTGTAACATTTTTTTATATGATGTATGTGAGATAAAAAAAATAATTAAAAAATATGTTGATGACGTAATCAAATCAGTACGTATAAATAAGATGTAAATAAAATGAAAAAATCTTTAATCCAAACACATTATTGCGGGTTCTATTCTCTCTAACATCATTGGAATTTTGATGCGTGGAATTTTTTAAAATTTTTATTTAAAAAATATAATATAATATTTTAATATATATGAAATAAAAAAAATATTAAAAATAACGTAAAAATTTGTTTTTAACAAAAAATGACTTTCCAAACAAAATCTAATAATCAGGCTTGTGTATGAGTTGGAGCAATAGACGTCAAACTCTAACTTGATGGAAAAAAGTCGGTTCTAGGAATAAAGAAAAAGGAATTTCACTTTTCAGACGCCATTCCATCTATCTTTTGATGTAATTACACTCTATTGAATGTATAAACACCTGTCTAAGTTATCCACTTTAGCTAGCAGAACGCCAGAGACATCTCATTTAATGCAGAAACCAATTGGAATGTCCTCGGGTTTAGGTTTGTAAAAATTGACTTCAAGCTCACTGGACTTTGAAGGAAAAAAGAATTGGAATGTCAATTTTTTTTTTTTTCGAAATAATTTTACATTTTACGTAATATATATTTTTTAATTAACTATTTATCTCACCCACATCAAATTATTATAATATATTTTATACTAAAATTATTATTTGCAAGTACTAAATTAACTTTAATAGCAGTGGCCTTACTGGTCTTTCCAAAAATTCTACATCGATCATTGGGGGGGGGGGTTTGGGGTTAGATTATTAGTTTTCTGGATGGCCTTAAGAGTTGCCAGCTTTTGAGATTTATCTGGGATTAAGAATTAGTGATTTAATTCTGATTTTTTCCGTTGAAAGGTACTAAATTAACTTTAATTAGGCGGTTGAGTTGAAATGACAATCTAAACCAACTCAAAAGTTGTGCTGCAGTTTGATGGATTTAATCTGGAATAAAGGGCAAGTCCAAGGTTCTAACTTCCAATTTCCAAATCTGTGGATGGAGAATAATTGGAGATGGACCCTGTTTAACTTTCAATGTGCTGATCTAATTCCGGGATAGGTTAGATGATAATTCTCACGTTAAGCCCAACTTGGTTAGTGTACTATAAAGTGTGTTAATTAGTGTCACTACCCCTGATTATAGAGATTAAATAGCATACAATATTCTGTCTCCTGGCCCCGGGGGAAAGGAACAGATTAGATCAGTTGGACAAAACTACGAAAGTAATTTATTCTAGTGGCTGTCCTAGTCAGCCAGACTAATTAAGAATGCTAAATAATTAGTGTATTTCTTGTCAGAGAGATACCATCTAACATGGAGGGATGCAAGATTCCGTGGCAATTGGCCTGGTTACATCAACCATTTGGTCTATTCTTCTGTTCTAACGCAAAATTGCTATACATACCATGAGGTTGTAATTTTGTGTACTGCTGTTATACTCCCAAAAAAAAATTAATCTTTCTTACGCTGACAATATATATAATGTCAATTTTGAACAAATGATAATTATACGGTATTTGAATTTGAAATTCAATATTTGTACAAGGGTCATGAATTCAACGATGATATCGTATATATATATATATATTGTCAGTATATATAAATTTTATTTGAAAAAAAAAAAGAAGTTTAAATAAGTGGAGATTTGCATAGTAGAGAAGCTTTCGATTAATTTTCATTAACTTTTGTCTTCGAACATCTTTATGTTTAGAAAAATCTTCTCAGTCTAATTTAACCTAAATGCTTCATGTAAAATATTATTCTTTTGGAGAATTTTCAATGGCAGCACAACGAAGGCATTCAATGTTGCTTTCTTCCCTCGAGTTCTACTTCTACATCGCTTTCTTCTTTTTGTTGGTTCCGTATTGTCTTGTCCAAGCGGCGGCAATGAGGAGGAAGACAATCCATATAATTTACTAAATTTAATTATTATAATTGCCATAAAATGTCTACATATACAGTGCTGATTAAACATACAACTTGGCGATTGCAATGCCCGCGGTATCCGCAGGCACTATGGCGGTAGTGGTGAAACCCTCTATTGTAGCTTTATTCTTTTTTTTTTTTTAAAATTTACGTCAAAATAATTAAGAATTAATCTTTTTATCACTGTCAGCGGATGCATTATTAGAATAATATACATGATAACTAAATTTAATTTAAATTTAAAATCTAAATTTTACATATATGACATGCGTTCACGTCTGATTATAAATACACTGTGAATGTATAAAAAATTGATTCAAACACTTAATCGTTGTAACAATTTTTTTTGTTTTCTTTATCTTCTTTAGAATAAAGAAAAGCGAAAAATTGTTATTCTCAAGGAAGCCAAGATTTTTTTTTTTAGCCATACCATCTATTCCATGTAATATTTAGTTCGAAATTATATAATTAGCTGACTTTGTCATATGTGTTCGCATTTTTCATTATTCAATAGGATTTGTTTGCTTGAAAAAGTTTTGCAGTTGAGATACATAAAGCGTTTGCGTAGAGAATTGTCCAACCAATGATGGTGCTATACTTTCCTTCTTGGATTAAGTGCATTTGCACATGGATAATAGCACTTTTTTCATATCAAATTGGAGCTCCACTTTTTTTTTCTTTATTCAGGGCCCCCTTGTCAAAGATGAGTGAAGCAACAAAATTAATGCTTACTAGTAAATCAAATGTAGTTGTTTATTTGGACAAATTTTTCATTCATCATTGAAATCCCATAAAGCTATTTGAAAGGATAGGGAATAGCCGTGTAAGTGGGTGGAGTTTTACTCAAATTCAACCCCGATCCAAAGTATTTGGATAGAGTTTGGATATAATTTTTGAAATCCAAAGTTCCAAACCCATACCCTATAAAAGAGTCATAGTTTGTGGAGGGTTTGATATTTTATAATTCATATTCAAATTCAAATCCAAATCAGATCTTAGCCAAATCCATTTACATATATACACACACACACATATATATATCAATAAATTTATAAAATAATTTAATATATTTATGACCATGGATCGAATACAATAAGATTTCATGGTCGTTAGATTAAATAATACACTCTTAACCTAAGAAAATATCACCTAATTCCACCTATCTATTACGCGCTTCTATTGTTTTCGTCATAGTTATTAAACCTGGCCCTGTCCGGCGGTTGAACTGGTCGGCCCCGTAACTCGGGCATTAAACTAAGTTTTGAGTATCTAATTTGACCGGACAAGCAATTGATCTGGTCAAATCCAAACAAATTCGATTGACCCGGTGGTTTAATTGGGACCCGTCTGGTTTTTCAATTGATCCGGTTTACCTTTTTTTTTCTTTTTTTTTTTTGTAATTGTGGGTCTTTGTTTTTGATAAGATTTGTACATTGGATCTTCATTTAAATATATATAGACTTTACCACTTACTTAGTTTTTATTTGATAACTAAACATTTTGTAATAAACTTGTTTTTTTTATTATATAATTAATGCTTTTAACTTTTAAATTGACAATTTTTGATTAATTAGAAAATTATTTTTTTAAATAAAAATAAAATAATGTAAAATAACACTTAATTTTGAAAACAAGTGATATAAATTTTGTTTTATACTTGACTATATTATTTATTTATTTAAAAGTGCGATAAAATGGTATTAAATCTTCTATTAATATCTATATATTTATTAAATATCATTCTAAGTATAATAATTAGTATCTAAAAGCACTTTATTATATATTTTATGTATATTAAAATTACTATTTTATATTTATAAATATTAAATTAATACTCGTCGATTGAACCAGTGACCTACTTGTTGAACCAGTGACTAGTCCCTTTGCCGGGTTCTTTACCGAGTCGGGTTTAATAACTATGATTTTCGTCTCCCTCTTTAATTAGTTTAATTAGAAATCTCACAATCTACTTTCTTTTGCCCGACCATCTCTCTATTTGCTTTTGGAAATATTTTTATTTTAGTTTTTTACTTTATGATCAGAAAAATACTCACGAATATCATTGGATATTCGAACCACGAGGGTTTAAATTTGAATTTATTTTTTCAAACTCATAAAGATCTGAACCTATGTCTAAATCTAACTAAATTTAATAGATTTAAATTTGAATTAAAGAGATCTAATATAAATCTTATACATTGACATGCCTAATAGTGAACATCAAGCGCCATTCTCTCGTTTCTTGAGAAGGAGAAGCAAACAAAACGAAACGAAAAGAAAAAACAAACCATTCTCCCGAATGAAATATGGAAATAAACATCAAGAAATAACATACTTTGCAAAATAATCTTAATCGATGGTTTTAACCCTAAATATGCCATAAGCCAATCTGATGAAAGGAGAAAGAGAAGAAAATGTCAATAGGTGACGATAATGGGATGTCGATTTCCCAACCGCAGGACTTGGCCACGTCGATGATGAGTAATTGTTGCGGTGGACCAAAGCTGAATGGCCTATTTGAGGGATGTAATTGTTGCCTTGATGGTCCATCACGTTTGTGAAATATGCAAAGAATCTCAACGGATGAAAATTAACCACTCATAAATGAAATGTCACTGGATTTTATATTAAGATTGTGAAATTGATTGATCCAACAACAGATATAAAAGGAAGTGGGGCTAACAAGCAAGATTATTTTAGTTATTGCTATTGGACAAAATCCTATCTCAATTTCTTTTACTTGCTTAAATTAAAACTGACCACTTATTTTTTTTCTTTTCCTCCCTTGACCCTGGGAGCATAGCATTCAAAAATTGAAAGTGACCATTGCAGGGATAAAGTCATTAGATTTTCTTCAATCCCAATGGCTTTTTGTTGTTGGGAGGCGACCCTTTTGGGCACCTGTTGTTTCTCCATAGGGGATGCTTTGACATCGACTGTAAAACAATACATTAATCGGTTTTCTAAGTATTGTGAAGTGGTCCATATTTTCGAATTCTTCTATTTTTTGCCCTAAGACTAGATAGCATGATAAAATATCTGTCCGCTATTATCTTGTCTATCAAATTTATAATTTTTATGTGAACTATAATTAATTTATGAGGGGGAGTGATAATGTTAGAATTTTATAAAGTGCAAACCTCTCTTCTTAGTGCATTTATAGACAGAGCCTATATCATAACAAATGAAAGAAGGGTTAAATCCTACTTTTCTTAAATCTCACAATTTTTCTGTTAATAACATTTTAAAAAACGAGGACATATCACGAGGCTTTTTGGAATCTTAAACTTTAGGCCATGCTTGGATTGCTTGTTTTCGTCGAAAAATATTGTCGTTTTTCGTGATCACATTTCCCTATCATCTTTTTCCCTCACATATATCAAATCGCTATAGTAATTTTTTCATGAAAAATGACTGAAAATGCAATCCAAACACAACCTTAGTTTGTCATAAGAGGACATATCTTGTTGCACCTCTTTATCATTTTGCTCTGCATAAGTCAGGACATCCATCTCATAAGGGCGGAGAAAATTCCTTATTTGAAATTAGTTCCCAAACAGTGAAGGTTTATCTCATAAGGGATTGAACAACTTTTTTTCAACAACGCATCCGGTGAATGAGTTGTTAAAGAAATTTATGCCCATACAAGTAACAATAAATTCATTCGATTTTTTTTTTTTTGGTAGAAAAAAATTTGGCCAGTTTGATTCTGATCACCATCATGATTCATGACATGCCTCTAAAATCATAAGTCGCTTATAAAAATTTTTACAAATCGCCCACAAATACAGCACCATAAGTCGGTTATAGAGGTTTCTATAAATCGTTCATCAATACTGTCCTCGTATTGACAATGGAATTCGAACAAAAAAGTGATTGTCCTTGTCAACTGAGCTAACTTGTGTTGATAAATGGATGAATGTGCTTTTCTTCGAGACTTTTAAAGAAACCAATTGCATTTGCTGAATACGTTTGCCTTGCGGAAAAAAGTTTGAGAAACATCAACATTTAGAAATTCTTTTTAGAAAGTGTCATTCTTTGAAAATTCACTCCGTAAGAGCACAGTCAGGATAAGAATTTCCATTGATCACGCCTTCTACAAACTCATCAATAGAAGATCCCAACTGAAAAGAATTAATCTTCAGGAGCAATCATATCCGAAGTGGTCCCGTGGGAATACATCTCCATCATCTACGTATTTCTCCAGGTCACCATTTGCCACAGATAACAAAAATCCAATACATACCGATGTGGACGTGCATGTACTTGTATATGAATTAAGTCATGAGTGATGACTCATCTTGAGGTGCCAATTTCTTTTCCACACCCTACTGCTGAATTAAAATGTCTTCTCAGCTCTCAGGATATGTGGAAGATGGTGACAGGTTTTTCTTCAAACGATTTTGGGCTTATTATATATATATATATATATATATATATATATACACACACATATATATAGCAGTTGTCATTTTCAAATGGGCTAATTTTCTTAGTGAAAGTTATCCTGAAATAGACTATTTTTTTGCTTTTTTTTTTGGCCTACTTATTTTTGCTGATGGGATGGCCTCTTTAGACAAATTCCATGACCTTATCCCTTATCTAGAGGTGTTAAAATGGGTGACTTGAGCGGGTTTGAGTTGAGTAAAATGGGTAATGGGTATAAGTGAGTCAACTCATTTATACCCATTTAATTAGATGGGTATAATGGATAAGTCAAAAAATGAATTTGGTAACTCAATTACCCATTTATAACCCATTTATTTTAAATTTTTGTAAACTCATTTAAATTCATTTTTGCAAACTAAGTTATCAATTTATACCACTCTTTGTACCCCATCATTAGTTTTAAATATTTACTTATAATGTTCAATAAACTTAATTACCAATTTTTTTCATTTATACTCTATTTCACAAAATTACCTATTATTTAATAATTGAATAATAAGAATATAAAATTTTGAACTAAGTACTATAAAAATTAATATAAAAACTTAATCCAAAAATTTTGAACCCCTAACATTTTTTTCATATATAAATTTAAAATTTCATTTTATAAAGATAAGAAAATAGGCTAAAATTTATCATAAATTGGTAATGCTAAAAAATAAGCAAGTTAACAAACTAAGAGAAAATAAAATAATAAGATAAAACTAACAAATAATAATAATAATAATAATAATGAAATAAAAGTAGTTAACATCATGACAAAATGAAAAATTTGAAAAAAAAGGTGGGGGAAAAGAAGAGACTTGGGGGGAAGAGAATTCTAAATGACTTAATTGGGTTTGATGGGTTACCCAATAATATCCATTTATTAAATGGGTATTACTGGGTAACTCATTTATACCCATATACAAAAATTTAAGATACCCATACCCATCTATTCATGGACGGGTATGAGTAAATTTAGTTAAGTGGGTTGATTTGCCACCTCTACCCTTATCCCCAAAAAACCCTTGAGTAATTGTATTAGACAAATGATTTAGAAATAGGTAAGATCTCACTACATCCGAATTTATGCTATTTAAATTTTCACATCAAAAGCATCCATTTAATGGGCTTTTTTTTTTTTTGGCTTAGTAATCTTAATAATCCAATATTAAATTTGGTGACCTATTAGATTTCGGAAACAAGTGAGAGAGAGTCTGAAGCATTGAGAAATATGAAAAATGAGCCAATCAGAGTTCAGAATTAACCATTATGCTGGATTTGAACAATAATGTATTGTACATTGGCCCACTGGATTACATGCTTACATCTCGATTCAGAAATCTCCCTCGTTACTTATAAATAATATAGGAGAATGCAGCAACCAGATGTTTTCAAGAAAGTCAATTTTGGGTACCATCAAGCTTTGTGGCTAACAGTGTATATAGTCATCATTTTTTGTTTCAGTGTATAATAATCATGCATTAGATGCAACTTTAAAGCAGAGGAGCATTTCAATTTTTTGAGGGACTTGGTTCGCAAGGCCAGCCTTGAAGACGGATGAGGCGATACAAGATGGCACCAAAAATGGCTCCTAGAGTTGGGGCAGCAAGATAGATCCACAGGAAAGCAAAGTCCCCTGAAACAATTGCTGGTCCCAGTGATCTTGCTGGATTCATTGATGCTCCTGAGACAGGCCTGCAAAATGCATATAAAAAGTGTTTAAGAAGAAAATGAATGGTGATTAGATTTTACTGTGTGCTAAATAAATGGAACAAAGTGTTTGCAAGATGCAGTTGAAACTGGTATTACCCTGTGATGAGCACTCCAAGCCCAATAGCTCCTCCCACCACAAATCCAGACAAGTTCTGTACCTGTACAATTCCCATATCACAAGCATTTGTAAGATTCATCTTATTGGTTTTGTTTAATTTTTAGGTCATTTTCAAGAAACATTGTCATATGGATTGCATGTTGCAACTAAAGATGTGATAATAGTAGTTTTGTGGTTGGAATTTAGGAGGTTGTGAATTTCTCTGGAGTTCAGCTAGGTACCTGTACTTGGCCCCTTTCCCCTCCCAGAAGGCAAGGAGGAGTGAAATAAAAATGAAGGGATGAAAAAGAGCAGCTTATTATCTTACAGATTCTGGTGCATTTGCCAAAGCTGCAGCTAAGAATACAACCATTGATGTTGCAATGAACTCAACAGAGAAGGCTGCAGCACTGCGTCCATGGAACGGTTTTGTCAACACCAAATCTGTTTGTAAGCCATAGACAAACTTTCCTGCATAGGTTGCCAGGACAGAACCTCCAAGCTGTGCTGATAAATAAAGTGGAACCTTGACAACAATTTGGAGAATGCATCAATTACTGTATGGAAAGACCATTTTGATGTTGATAGTTGGAATGGAGTGTGTACCGTGGACCAGGGAAATGGACCAACAGTTGCAAAAGCAATTGTGATTGCAGGGTTAACATGAGCTCCAGAGATGGTACCAATAGCATAAACTACAACCACCACCGTTAAAGCTGCTGTTGTTGCATAGTCCATTAGTCCTATCCGACCTTTCATTAACTCCATGCTCGCAATGATTCCACATATACAGAAAACCAATATGAAAGTCCCTACTGCTTCAGCCAAAACCTGCATTTTGGAAAGGCTTGTCAACCTGATTAGGTAAAACTAAGTGACAGCTACACTAACAAAAACATTAGTATTGCTCTGGTACTAAAACAAGAAAGTAAGTTCAGGCGATCTGTTACCTTCCGGAGACCTGGGCACATTGCACGCGGGAAGCCACGAAAAGACTGATTTTCTTGCAGAGGTTCTCCACTGATTGGTTTTGCATCAGTCCCCATTTCTTGATCATTCTTTAATTGGTTGCTGACCGGCGCATCAATTGAAACATGAAGAGTCGGTGGATCCTCAGGCAAGGAATTCATGACAGATCAACCTTATGCAGACTCTCAATGGGGTGAAACTCAGAATACAAGATTATGGCAAAGAATTTTATTTTATTTTTTTGTCCTTAATCATTATGTTCCTCTGGTATATATATGCAGTTTCTGCCTGACGATGTAATATTGGAGATTTTTTTGGTCTTCGTATTGTCTGAGATCTTAATTGGCGGACGGACACTTGAGAGGTCTAGTGTATATCCTTCAGCACAATCTTTGCGTTCCTTTGGCTTGAGAAAAGAAATAATTCATGCCTCTTAAATGTCCTGTAAATAAACGGGATATGAGCTATTTTCTACCTAACTGTTTCAACTTTTGGTTGAATCATATATGTGATCATTTCTTCGCTTCTGGTTTACAATAACTTGTACGAGGAACTATGCAGATGGTGGACTAGTGTAGGTTTTCAGCTGTCATACAAATATTGTTGTATAATACGGTAGCCTATTTGGTCAACAAATTCTGTAAGATCACTTGGTAAACGGAAACTCATCTGTGATAGCCGTAGATTGTGATTCAGGAACAGCAATAAGAATTGTCCAAACAATAGATATATTAGCTCATGAACAGGTAATAAAGGCTATATAAGACAGCATTTTCTCGTTGGAGTGTGCCTAGCTTCATGTAACATAAACTTTAATTACCATTCTAGGTACAATAAACAAAACCACTATTTTTGCAGGCCATAGAAAGCCTGATCAAGGGGCTTGATGACCATCGTTTCCCATGCATAAATTTGGTTAATCTTTCAAAAATATGCGATTGATTGATGACAGTTATCATCTATTCGTCAAGCTAAACAGGCGCCAAATCTTTTAATGTCTAAGTCCGAAAAATAGTGGTTTTTGGCTCCTAACCATGATAAGATGAAAATAACAGCAAGGCAAGAATTCTGCAACAGTGAGGCAAGGAATTGTTGAGAATCCAACCTTCAACTTGAAAATAACTTGTTAGTGATTCCAACAATGATGCCTGACCAGATGAATCCAACAGTGATTGCCAAATGATGCGTTGGTAATGCAATTAATGATAATTCAATTCGTAATGCAATTAATGGCACCTGAGGCAATTTGATTTATTTTTGAGTTGATCTTCAGAAGATATTTTGAGATCATGGTACATTTGTAAAATTAAAGTTACCACATGTGGTCCTAATAAAGAACAGGGAAGAACTGAAGCCCAGCGTTGACTTTGCTAGATCAAACAGTAAAAAGTTATTCTCCATCTGGAATGATCCAATCAAAACTGCCTGTTCAGCTGTCTTCCCACCATTGACAAATGCCAGACAGGCTATCTCTTCACCGACTTGCTTCATAGAGTTTGCGCCAAATATTGTCCAATTCTTGCCATTTGCCAACTCCAAGTCAATCGGAGGCACATGCAAACCAACCCGACTAAAGCCAATTGCAGTAGAGTTGAAACATAATCTGAATGGCTTCACTGCATTTAGCTGAGGAAGGCCCTGAGTGGACTCTAGAAAGCTGTTGACAAATGCCCCGTAAACATCAGATCTCAGTGTGGTGTAAGGGACAACTGTGCTGAGCTTCACCCCGCTGTGGCCTAATTTATCAGCTGCTAGCGACTTTCTTGGAACAAGAATCGCCTTTCCACCTATTGAAATAGCCTTAATGTCAATGTAATAATCTGGTGATTTTGGAATCTTTTGCAATGGAGTGTAAGTGAGAATGCTTGCTACATCAAAATTTGTTGGAGGCATCAGATTATACGGGCCATCCCCAAAGAAGACGAGGCCAGGGGCTGCATCTGTGTCAGGCAAACAGATTGCGAACTTCTTGCTTAGTCCAAGAAATGAAGGAGTAAATTGAGACACTAGAGCCAAAGGTGCCCTGGAAATGCCAGCCAAGCCAATAACTCCTTTAGGCAGGGACTTCGAGAGGGAGTCAGGTGCACAAGACACATAAGTATTACTGAATGCTAAGCTACCAGTAGGAGTACTACCGTTTATTGAGGAGATAGCGAAATTTTTGTATGTCAACTGGGCCGAGGCACACAATTTGGTGACAGGATTTACAGGTGTGACCAGACAAGTACATGGTACTTGCGGGAGTTGTTGTTTAGATTCTAGGATACACGAAGGTGGAGGGTAAGACTGGGCTTGCAAGCACTGAGGTGATCTGCAGATCACAAGAGGGTGTTGCTGTGGGCAGTTATACCACAGAAAAGGAGAACTGAGGTCAATGACATAGTGCTCATTGATGTTAAGTCTAATGCTGTAAAGGGAAGTTTTGGTGTCTTTAGCGATGGATGCAACAAGAGTTTTGTGAGGTCGAGCTGCAGAGACTTCATATGCTATGAAGGCCAGCAGAAGCAGGAAGAACTTAGAAAGATGCATAATTATCAGCTAGGTGCTTGTCTACAATCTTTGGTGATTATTATGGAGATTGCTGGAGAATAATGAGCTGGAACGCTATTAAAAAAAAAAGGAAAATGATATGGTCGATTCAAATTGTCTGACCAAAGCTAACAAGCAATACCATTGACTTAAAACAGTTGATTGACAACTAAGGGATATTTTGACTTTGAAATTATCCACAAAGGCCATCCTTAGTTACTGCCTCGATATCGCAGGCTCAAGTTTCGTTAGTCTTCATAAAATGTACTAAAACAGTTTGCTTTAATGCTAAATAGTGAAGAATATCTTGAATCAGTAGATGTGACAAGTAATCATCATAAATGCAATTTTTCACGCGGCATCAGTTGGTCTGCTTGTTCATTCCAGCAAAATATTACACAAACCCCCACACCACAAATTTTCACGCGGCAGCAGCTGGTCTGCTTATTCATTCCAGGAAACTATTACAGAAAATAGTTGTCTATTGCCTATGGATTGGAAATTGGAAAATGAATCGAAGCTCTTTCAGCTCGAGATATGAAGTTGAAGTTGGCACATGTTGTTTGGCGAAACAGAAGTGAAGAACTGAATCCCAGCCTTGAATTGGCAATATCAAATTGCAGTAAATTCTCCTCAATCTGATATCCGCCAATGACAATTGAGGTGGTAGGACTAACACCTCCATCAACAAAAGCCAGACAAATAACATCCTTGTTCACCTGCACCATTGAATTTGCACCAAAAATTCTCCAAAACACATTTTTGCTTTGCAAGACAAGATCAATGGGAGGAACTGCTGGTCCAGCGCGTGTGCTGCCAATACTAGTAGAACTGAAACATGTCCCAAAAGAAGCAACGGATGCCACCCTAGAGACATCAGAAAGCTCTTCAGCAAAAGCCTTGGAAACTGCATTATATATTGAAGTTTCCATAACTGTATAAGCTCTGCCAGTGCTGATTTTAGTTCCACCATTGCCTTTCTTGTCAATGGCCAACAATTTTCTATTGACTGGCACTGCTTTACCATTGATATTGATAGCTTTCACCCCAATGAAGTACTCAGAGGATGACTCATTTAAGTAGGGGACGTATCCAGTTCCAAATGGATTAATAAACAATGGAGTATAGGTAAGAGACTTGGAGATATCAATATTAGGAAGCATGATATAAGGGCCATCACCAAAAAATACAGCACCTTTAGAACTCGTGGAAGCACTCAAACATATTGCAAATTTTCTTGCGAAGCCAAAAACCCGAGCAAACTGAGAAGGGAGTGCTATGTCATTTCTTCCCAAACCTGCTGTGCCTTTAACTCCACTAGCAAGACCTTCAGTGAGAAAAGTTGGAACACAGGTGAAAATGAACTGCGGTACCTTAACAAATTGTCCTGGATTGAATCCATCAGTTGATTGGATTGATACCACGTCCTCGGCAATTTCACCACCATCATATAAAGTGTTAATGAAAGGATTTTCAGGTGTATTCAAACATGCATTCTTGTTGCACCCTGGCCTTGGTGTTGGGGAGGAGGTGCAGTTATAACAGGTATTAGGCTTGGCAATTGTGCATTGAGGTGAACCACAAATTGCTGACCGATAAGTTGAGCTCGTGAAGCCTTGTTCACAGTCTACCCATAAGGTTTGGCCACCAAGATGAATGCTTAGTTTTAATGGAACAAAAGGAGTTCGCTGGCTAATTTGGGTAAGTTATTGGGAGGATGACAAGTCTTTTGTTACTGGGAGCACAAGTGCCTTAGGACTAAAGGAAGTTTGGGCTGTGGAGATAGAGATGAAAAGGAAAAGAGAGTAGAGTAAAAACTGAAAGATATTGCGAAGATTGGAAGCCATGGAAATTATGACTTGAACAGTTTGGATGCATAAGCTGGAGACTTGTTATACGTGTAGTTGATTTCTTCTAAATCTTCTCTGGAGGGTACCGTTAGGCATTCCTAATTCTGGTAAGTCCCTTTCTTATCAAATTGGATGGTTGACTTATCGTGTAAGTCAACGATCAAACTACAGCTTGTCAACTTTATAGAAGGATATGAATGTAGTGTAAGACAATACAGACCAAAGGGATGTTGTACATTGGAAAAAAAATTAGTCAAAAAATTCTAGTTGGTCCAAATCTGCTATCGGATTTCATATTAAAAGCATATGAATGTAGTGTAATACAGCACAGACTAGAAGATATTGTACATTGGCAAGAATAGTGAAAGGTGCTAGTTGGTCCAAATCTGCATATCTGGTTTCATATTGAGGAAAGACTGGGGGCACATGACAGATCAGAAGTTGAAACATTCAACATACAGTACTCAGCTCCAAGTTCCAAGTAGTTATCATGCTTTATACTTAAATATTTGGCTCTGGCAGCTGAAACTGAAGGAGTTGTATCCTGTTTCACATTTCTCATGTAATAGATTAGGTTTAAACGAAGATTTTAACTTTGTTAGAAAATGTAGTCAAATTCCAGTTCCAACAAATATCTTTTATTCAAAAGCAGGAGTTACAAGTGGAATTTATTAGCAACTGAGATATTAGAAGGAATTCACTCGCTAAGAAATCACTCCCTAACTTGTTTGTTGGAAGACTTTTCATCTCTACTACCAATTTTTCAACCTTCAGAAGTAAAGTAGAAGTTGGGACAAGTAGTTTGGCTGCCCAAGGTTGTAGACAGGAACCCCAACCTTGATCTTGCTAGATCAAATTGCAAAAGCGCATTCTCAAGCTGATATCCTCCTATTGTAATAGATTCTGCAGGAGAATTTACGCCTCCATTTACAAATCAGAAACACAAACTTCATTTCCAACAGGCACTATTGAATTTCCTCCAAAAAAGTTCCAAAAAGCACTCCTGCTTTGCAAAACAAATTCAATTGATGGAACACCAGGACCAACACGTATAGAACCAAGGCTTTTTGCACTGTAACGTGCCTTAAATGGTGCCACAGCTTTCACTCTAGGGACTTTTGCTACTGAATCAATGAAAGCATTAGTAACAGCACCGTAAATTGACCTTTCCAAGACTCTGTATGGAACTGAAACAACAGGGCCAGGATTTGATCCATGAGTAGAACGAAGGGAGATGACATCTTTGGCATGCTCACCAATGGTTTGAATACGAACTATGGTGTTTTCATGTGAGACTGAACATGCATGGTTGTTGCAGGCTGGTTTTGGACCATCATGGCATGTGCCGCATCCAAAAGGGGTATTGATAAGTGAACAGAGAGATGAACGGCAATGGACACGCTGATATGTTGAGCTGGTGTAGCCTTTCTCGCAATCGACCCATTAAGGATTCGCCACCAAGATCTAGTGTGAGTTTTATTGGCACCAGTGGACTTCTTTGGCTGATTTGAGAGAATATGAAAAGGAGTATGGTTTCTGATCCTATGGGTCTTCAGACGTTCCAGTATTAGAGATGCTGCCGTTGCAGGTCAGTTCCATTGAATCATATGATCAGCTCATGTTAAACTGACAGGTGAATGTTTGCATGCAGGAATATCGGATTCCTAAATAGGATTTTCTGGTGACGTATTAGAGTATGCAGCCAGCGACTGGTTCTTTGGAGCCTACTACAACGTTTGAGCAAATGGCTAGTTCAGATTGCATAGTGATCAATTGATATTCTGAACTAAACGCATTGCAAAACAATGATGATATTAATCGCGATTGGTCAGAAACCACAAAATGTAAGCACAGGAGGACCGAGATATTAGAGACTAATGCTCAGTATGAATTAATCACGATGCATCAAAGAAAACTTTTTAAGTTACACAGAAAGTTTCACAAGTAATTCTACAAGCTCTCAGTAAGGGATGTTGTATTTTGATTCAGCTAAAATCCTAAACAGCTACTTCCAATGAGTTGGCCCCTAACATGTACAAGGGTCATCTGTCTTCCAAGTCACATCTAGAACTTTTCAACAAAACCAAGAATCAAAATGCTTCCCTAGGGATATAACTTGTCCTTAAATCAGAGCAAGTTGTATGTCCCATCGCCAAAGCAGAAAATCCTAGCATTTTAGTTCCAAGTTTGAACTCCAGCAAATTGTCCTCCAATTGATAACCTCCTAGTACGACAGAAGCCTTTGAGCTCGATCCTCCATCCAAGAACCCCAAGCACATAACTTTATCATTAACCTGCACGAACGAATTCCTCCCCTCAATTCTCCACTTAACCATCTCACTTTGCAGCACAAGATCAATAATTGGCACATTAGATGCATCCCTATTGGCCTCCAACCGTTCTGATCTGAAGCAGATCCCAAATGGTGCCACAGGAGGCGCCATGGTCATGTTCATACCAATTGCAGCCTTGATATAGGCCTTAATAAATGTATTATACAATGTGCTCACCATGGTGGTATAGGGAACTGCTGTGCTGATTTTGGTCCCTCCAACACCTTCTTGATTTACCGATAACATCGATTCATTAATCGACAACTTCTTGCCGTTGATTTTGATGGATTTCACATTAATGTAGTAACCTTGCACCTTGCTACCTTCTCTAAAGACAAGGGGTGTGTACATTAATGACTTTGCAACGTCATTATTAGGAGGTAAAGCATAAGGAATTTCGCCGGCGATCAAAGCCCCATTTGATGATGACAGACACAAAGAAAATGTCCTCTGGAAGCTAAATGCATCAGCAACTTGTGATGGTAGTGAAATTCTAGTGTTTCCGAGGCCTAACACACCTTTGACACCATCACCCAATCCCCGCAGTAATAATGCAGGCACACATGAAAACAGAAAATGAGGAACAGAAGCTAATCCTGTCTTTATCCCATCAGTGACTTGCACAGCTATGATCTCTTCTGTTAACTCTCCTCTGGTGACCATATTCGTGATGGGATTTTCTGCTTCAAGAGTACAAGTATTGCGACTAGTCCCGCTGGGCCTGGTGCAGCTATTAGCCTCTGCCCATGAGCACTGCAATGAAAAACAACCAAAGGGTCTGGGATGCCCAGATGAAGATAGCAGATGGGCAGAATCAATCCAAGAAGATGAACCACTAATATCTATCACAAGTTTGGTTGGAGCGAGGGGTTGATCACCTACGTATGTTTGTGTCACATACTGATGTGTTGCAATATCTTTTGTCACCGGAAGAATTACAGAATTTGGCAAAAAGGGGCCTTCTTTGGCTATGGTAACAGTGCAGAAGCAAATCAGAACAAGGGGAAAGAGGGAAGCCATTGAAGAAAATAGTCGAATACTGAGGAGGAGGGAGACACACAGAAAGAGGGGCCTTCATTCGTATTGGCGTCGCTATTTCTAACGCGCTGCGTAGGGGCGCCGCGACTGACTGAGTTGGTCAATAGTCATCCGCTGTCTAGTGGGCCTACAATGCTAAAGAAAAATGGGAAGTGGATAAGGCCTTAGCCTTTGCTGAGTAGATTTTGTATGCTTTTCTGCAATTCCAAGCCAGAAAGCTTGGGATCAGATGCCTCTGCCATGACAGGGTTTTCTCAAATTGAATGATGGAGATTAAATGTAAGACACTAATTTTAATATAATAAAAAGAAATTTAAATATATTTTTATTTATCATGTTATTGTGCTCAAGTGTATTGCATGAATAATAATATGCATGCGCATTTGATCGTAGGTTTTTAAACCATGTATACCATACTCTTGTTTAAAATGTGTCAAAACTATATAGGCCTTGATTGAAAAAAGAAAAAAAAGTTGAAATCTAAACAACTTTAGGATACTTTTATTCAAGGAGTTTAAAAATAATAAATATAGACATGCGTATTTAAGTGATGAATTAAGAAAGTATCTTCAATAGACAAATTTTATTAACAGTTGATCTTCCTTTAAAGCATGTATAAAGACATCTTGTAACCACTAAACAACTTTAAAATAGTGGGGAATTAATTGCCAATTTCACCTCTGTAAAACAATTTGGGATTAAAAATAAGAGAGTGAAATGTTTTCAACGTGAAATTGCCAACTCAAAATGAGAAAATAAATTTTTTTTTCTCACAAAGAGTCAATAACACGCACACACAGTTAGATTAAACACTCGAAGAACGTCAAAGAACGGTCCAAATGAGCAATCTAAGTCGAGACTCACGAAGTAATCGGATTCAGCCAATTGATAACTGAACCAGTCCATGGACCTTAAATCCAGTGACTAATAACAGAAAATAATAGAAAGATAAAAACAGAAAGATAAAAACAGAGAATATGCCAATAGGCAGTAGGCCAGATCACTAATAGCTGACAGAGCAAAACTAGTGGTGGACTCTAAAGAAATCCACTACAAAACCCACCCAATCAAAATTCTCTCTTAACCATTTCTTCCTTACCGCAAAGCGGTTGGTACAAGAGGTTTCTCCACTTTCATCTATACATTGCAATTCAACTATCAAAGCAGATTCCCCTCGCATCATATCTAACTGTGAGTTTTTTCTTCAGATTATCAAGAATTCGTATTATTCATGTGGTAACGTACATCTTGGCTCTCTGAAGTATTGGATGATTTGGTTGTCTTTTTCCTTTTTCCCTCGTTTTGATTGCCAACCAATTAGTAACCTGTAGGTGTAAATATATGGAATTTTGAGGTATTCTTTTGTTCTTGCTTTTGGATTTTGCAATAGCCGAGATAATATTTTGATCTGATTTGGCATCAGTTTCGACTCCTGCCCGATTATCAAATTTGATAGGAATAAAAAGATGCGATTTTTATCTTCAATTTTTTTATTGCTGGTACAATTAACTGAAAAGGAACTGCGGAGCCGAAATTCCTCATGCTTGATAGTGTACTACTAACACACGGTGAAATCTTACATGCCCCGGTTGGTCGAATATGTTACTTCCTCATTAGGTAGGAAGGTGTGTGTGTGTGTGTGTGTTCTTTTTCTTTGTTTCTTTTTTTGTTGGTGATGAGATGGTTTCATTTTTCATGGGCAGCACCTTTGCCATTTCAAGAAAATAAGCACAATAGAAGTTGGTTTCTTGACTAAGTAAATGCCAATGATCTAAGAAAATTTGCATCTTTTTGAGAGTCAAGAATAACTTAGCAGTAGAAAATGGAAAACCTTTAAAGTTGGGTGAAACAGGTGGAATGGAGCTCTATGTGTAGGTTATTGTTTCATGGATTAGGGTACTCATTTTTTATTTTGTATTTTTTCTTCTTTCGAATTTGTTCATTTAACTTGTTTTGAGATGCATCAACAGTTTGCGTCTCTTCTGCAGCAGGAAACTGATATATACTGATTACACATCGTATTCAATTTTGTTTTGGAGAAATTCTCAGAACTTGGAAAGTTCAGTACTTTATTGGAAGAAAAAGATAAAGAAATATCAACCAATTCGTGTTCTGAAAATGGATCGATTCGATGAAATCTATAAAGAACGCATTGCAGCATTATGGCGAGCAATGTATACTACAAAATGCGTCAGAGAGGACAATATTCCGAGCAAAATTGAAGAGGTAACTTGACCTGGACTTTGTTTAGTTTTTTCTGTTGTGATTAGTTGCAACCTGGTAATTGTATACTTCAAATGGATATCCTATATTCACGTTAAAGTTCTGATACTTATCAGGGTCTCTACTTGGGTTCTCTTGGAGCTGCCAGTAATAAGACTGCATTGAAAAGCTTAAACATAACCCATATTCTGACAGTCGCAAATTCTCTGCCCCCTGCTCATCCGAATGACTTTGTCTACAAAATAGTTAGTAGTAAGATTCTTCAGAGTATCATATTTCTTTTAATTTTAAGCTCAGATGATCTTTAATCCTGGTATGAACTGAGTTTTTAGTTTTTGAATGAGAATAATTCTTCTGTTATTCATAGCTTAATAAGTTGCTTATTTTTTCCTTTTATTGTCATTATCCTTCCCTCTATTCCCCCCTCCCCCCCTCTTCCTTCGGGTGGAAGGGGGGAGTTCGGGAGTTGATATAATTAAGAGGGCAGAACGTTTGTCTTGTACAAGTGCCGTATGTCAACTCTGTGCTTTGCTTAAAGCTGTTGATTCTCCCATGCAACTCATATCATCTGTACCTAAATAAAGACTTCTTATTATTGTATTAATGAGATCACTACAAATTTTGTTGTCCATTCTACTAAGTAAGATGTTATTGATCCTTTTCTGTTATATTTGAATTGAGACAGTACCAGACAGGGAAGACATAAATATCTCACAATATTTTGATGACTGCTTTGAATTCATTGACGGAGCTAAGAGAAAGGGAGGTGGTGTTTTGGTACATTGCTTTATGGGAAGATCCAGGAGGTAATATTTCTGCTTTGGGACTAAATACTTAAAGGTCTTGCAGATGTATTTGTCAAACAGCCACCACAAATTGGGCTTTGCACCTTCTGGTGGTTTGGAAGAGGTCATTTTTGGATTATGTTTTCTACAACATGCCAGATAACAATAGCATTTGAGAAGTAACTTATTCTGTAATTTGGATCTGAGTAATAGAAAGGGAAATATTTGACTACTTATAGTACTTCAGTCATGCTTTGGTTGGACTCATGAACATTTAGAAGGAAAAGATAGCTTGATGATTAGATTAGTTAACCAAACATGGTAACCAGACTGCCTCACATTTTTAATAGTCCTATTTTCTAATTTTAAGTGATTTTACATCTTGTCTTATGAGCTTTTTTTGATGCCTGGAATCATTTAATGTCTTGATCTCAAATTAGTTGAGGTTGTCTTTTGTGTTCTACAACATAGAACATGATGAATTGGAGCAAACTCAGATTAGATGTTAACCTTGCAGCGTCACAGTGGTTGTTGCTTATCTAATGAAAAAGCATGGTATGAGCCTATCTCAAGCTTTGGAACATGTGAGAAATAAAAGGCCAGTGGCATCACCTAATCCCGGTTTTATGTCGCAACTGCAGAACTTTGGGAAAACTCTTAAAGGTTGGGATTCCCTTTTTTCTTTTTGGGTTTAATATCAGCCAGACATGATATTTCACCTTTAAAGTATATGGCTCATTGGCTTCTACTTTGTTGAGTACCTTCTTCCTGGCCAGAGCTAGTAGTGCTTCAATACATAAATCCATTTTGCCAGTGGTAGATGTTTTCTCTTGCAGATATCTTTATACATTTGTTGCTCGAGCTTTGCTACTTGAAGAAATTTTCTTTGACTAGATGATCTTTTCTTTTGTTGCCAACTCTTTTGAAACGCAGGCTCTCAGTCTACAAGCGAAGTTTAAGTGCGGAAGCAATCAATTAGCAATACCACTAGAAGACAGTCAAGACAGAAGTTTCATGTGTAAAGATCTACATAGCTCAAAATAAACATTGATGTCATATGAAAATTGCCCTGAATAGGTCATGAACTTGCCACTTTATTTGATAAGAATACAGCAAGAGTTCTGATTGAGCATTCTTCTTCTTCTGATCCTATCAATCAGAAGATCAGAAGAAGATGATAGCCTCGACTAACATAGACATTGAGTCATTGACCGAGGATAATAGCCTCGACTACTCAACTGAACCAGATTGATGTAAGGCTTGCTAGCCGAGATTAGATATGTATCAGTTCCTGTGTTCCTCGCATTCTTACCTTGATTCTATGTAGCTGCACCTGTTATAATATCCTATTCTTAAGATGATTATGGGCAAATGTCATTAGTAGTTTAGTACAGCTTTGGAATTCAAAGAAGTCTAAACTACATAATTTGATGTGGTCAAAAAATATTACAAGAGTTGTGAGCAGCTACTACTCTTACGCTGGCACTAATTAAAAAAGAAAAAAGAAAAAAGAAAAAAGATGCAGTAATCTCAGTAACATATTGGCAATTTTTTCCATGTCATTAACTTATTAATGCAACAATTTCCGAAAGAATACATGTTTATGCAATATCCGAGCCAAGATGCTAACCTTCTTAACTTTGATCACCATTGTCCATGCTTTTGCGAGTCCCCTAAATCAATAGACGCAAATGATGAGATTATGATAAGGTAAGGTGAGAAAAACTGCTTCTAGTGCTCATACATGGTAGTAGTGATGACTGATGAGCAGTAGTGTGAAAATTACAAGTCTCTGTGGACAATGCCATGCAGAGGAAAGAATTCAATTTTACCCATTGGGGTCCTCCAGAAGACAACTTGTCATCCACAAAATTCCCCATCTTCAGGCTTCAGCCGCCAAAAGTCCTCCATAGGGCCCATAGGCTAGCAGCAGAGAATTCAGAGACAGAATTATTGGTGGGACACTGGGCCTGCGGCTCTCCAGTTCACACCATTCGAATCTTGATGAACGTATTATTACACAATAACGCAAGGGTTTCCTCCAATACACTCTACAATGCAGTAAACAAACAACATTGCATTGCAGCACCCAGCTTTGTAACCTTTGAACCAGGCTACCGAGCTAGACAGTTACAAAGAAACAAGGGTGTTGCAGTAAAATTTAATCTGAGCGAATAGCGAAAAGGTGAAGACAGTAGACATTAGACAAACCCTTTTTCTTCATCTGGTAAAATTTGGTTTTGGTCAGCATAGGAAACAAGGTTGGCAAACCTCACTACAATGGCACTTGCTAAATTAAAGATTCTGCTGTATTAACACTACAATTTATTTCAACTCGAAATATATTTTGTTAACACTAAAATATTACGCAGGTAGGCAGGCAGGCAGGCATATACATTCTTTTCTTCCCAAGACTTTTCTGTACTAATTGACTAGCTGGTTTGCCATGTAAGCAATTTCTTTCTTTGCATTTATTATATTACCAAAACCTTGCTTCAGCTTCAAATTTATGTTAGTTCATCTCACGTTCGTCTGGATGAAAAGTAAAATACAGTTCCGTGTCGGTTAAAACCCAGTAAAAGTATGGCAAATGTATGACCAGTACACCTATATATGAACATTAACTAACTTGGAGTTATCTATTTAGCAGATGGATCAGATGCATAATTGCTTGTAGGAAAAATATGATACTTCATCTGATCAGGGACTTAGAGAAGGCATCCGGCTTCCAACTTGGCCTTGGACAAAATATCAGAAAGACGGATGGATGGTGAGTCGGAAGAGATGAAGGATGGAGCGTGGCACGCATGAAGGGAAGCGGAGGAGCAGGAAATATGCATGACAATGTCACAAAGGATGAGAAGTAGTGGTAGAGCTGCTACCTAAGTATTAACCCCTACTGCTGTATTTTATCTCACGAGGGGGAAGGCGTAATTGTTGCGTAGATAATAAACGTGAGATGTAAATATTCACATACACTGCAAGAGAGAGAGTGACAAGGGGAGTAAAACTAATTAACCTCACGAGACTGCAACATTTTGCATTTATTATATACTACTACATCAACTTTAGACCTAGTAGAGATATCCTCCCGTCCCCTCTTTCTCTATTCACTAGGTTGATATGATTCTTTGACATGTATTTTTGCCTATATATATAGGGGGAAAGAAAGAAACTATACTACCAATTTGGTACAAAGGAATAACAAGAACGCAAAATAATTTACCTGAGCTAGCTTTGTTTCTCAGCTGCCAAGAACTCTAGCATCGCTAGTCATGTCTCACATAGCTGTGGAGAGGAACAGGAGAAGACAAATGAATGAACATCTCAAGGTTTTACGTTCCTTGACACCTTGTTTCTACATCAAGCGGGTAAACTATTCCTACCTCTTTATTCCCCATCCCTTTTTTGTTTAAGGGTTTTTGATTTGGAAAAGTTTCGCAGTGAAATTATGCCAATCGATTTTGGTTCGAATGATTTGTTCAAATAATTACCACCTTATTTAAGCTACTGGAGAACGGCATAATTCATTAATCTAATCCATGGGTATTGGTCAACTTATTAACTGAAATTTTGGGATGCTTTAACATATTGAAATGTTTTTGTTATGTGATATTGAAGGGAGATCAAGCATCAATAATAGGGGGTGTAATAGAATTCATAAAGGAGTTGCACCAAGTTCTACAATCCCTAGAGGCAAAAAAGCGAAGGATGAGTCTGAGCCCTAGTCCTGGACCTCCTGGTCCTAGCCCGAGGCCAGTCCTATTGCAGCTAAGTCCTAACTCTGAAAGTTCACTTGGAGGGCATGATAAGTTTAAGGAAGTCGGAACATGCTGCAACTCTCCGGTGGCTGATGTGGAAGCAAAGATATCAGGATCAAACGTTATCTTGAGAACTGTTTCTAAGCGAATTCCTGGTCAATTGTCAAGGATCATCAGTGTGTTGGAGAAATTCTCCTTTGAAATTCTCCATTTGAATATCAGTAGCATGGAAGATACTGTTCTTTACTCTTTTGTCATCAAGGTATATGTGCTACATATATATATATAGCTACTCTGATCATCCAATATCAAGAGCTAGCAGCGCTGGCTATGCAGAAATTGATTGCAAGAAGATATGCAGTGGAAGGGAAAATAATCTCTAAAACATGACTAGCTATATATGGTCAATCACCTTTCCTTATTTAGTAAGGATTTATCACATGTATTGCTTGCTGATTCAGTAGGTATGACATTATTTCGTAAACAATGACGGAGAGCTGAGGCAACAGGCAATCTGTGTAATTGAAACTTCACCTATACAATCAATATCAAAGAAGAAAATTGAGCGAACAAAAACTAACATTTTTTCATATATAGGAAAAGAAAATGTATAGGAATGAATACTTGATACTCTTAATGATCAATCAGATAGCATAACACCTATAATATAGTACGTAGTATACAGTATGGTAGTTAGATATAAAGCCAACAACGATTTCATCCGTTGGCTTTAACCCATTTAGCATTTAAATTTACAGGAAGGATATAATAAGAGAAATGTAGGAGTACCTTGTATATGTTCATGGATGAACATATTCATTTTTTAGTTCTAAGTTAATCAATATGGTTTCGCCTCACTTTTCTCCTCTTTTTGCTTTTGCTTTGTGATTATTTCACTGCAGATAGGGCTTGAGTGTCAGCTGAGCCTGGAAGAACTTGCAATGGAGGTTCAACAAAGTTTCCGCTTCCAATCAGTTTATGCCAAGGAAACTGTAGGATAGGAATGCTGATCGAGAAAATTTATGTAAGTGGTACATGTCTTCCCTTCTTCGAGGACATCCCATGAAACTGGGACCTAAGTGATATAGCATTTTTCCTTGTATAGTAAAGAAACTGGCATCCTGAATGCATTTTAATGCATACAACACGGTACTCTTTACTAAATAAGGAAAGGTCAAGCATTATCACTAATGGTACATATTAGTGCTCTAGCTAGCATACCCTAACGTTAGTTTCCACACTACGTGAAAGAACACAAAATCTAAGTCCACTTTTCTGTTAGTTCTTGAAGAAGCTGGTAATGGAGGAGGTATACATACAATCAATATTCTAGCTAGTCGTCCATCATTCTCCCCACAAAATTTTCATTTTAGATTATCACTCAATCTTAGAAGAAATTGAGAAATTGAGTAAGGGAAAGGTCCTATGGAATTTATTTTCAGTTGTACTTACCCTCAATGATCGATGTTACAAATAAAATGTAAACAGCTAATTGTATTGTGGGGAGGAGAAGACTTCAAGTTAGTTTCAGAAATTTTCAATACGTCAATTCTACCAAAAAAAAAAAAAAAAGAAAATAGACAAAAGAACTGGATAAACATCTTCTTTCTTCAAATTAATTAAAATCACTCTAAATGGCAATAATTACATGATTGTGCCTAGCTTTGATCCCCGATCTTAAATCGATCGATGAGAGATGATTGAGTAAAACTCAAATTTATAATCCGCGAATTATAGTATGCAAAAATCATTTGACCTTTGAATAAGATCTTAAACGCTTATTCAGATTTAATCAAAGTATGTACCGAATTAAGTACCCATTCATATTTGAGAGAAGACATGGTTCTGAGGTGGAGCTGGCGTTAGGCCAAGTGAAGGATCAAGCAGAACTTATCATGTCGGGCCCATACATCAACTTCCATGGAATGTGGAATCGGCAGACACTATTGACGGGCCAAGGCTATCCAAGTAGAAACCTCTGCACTATTATGGCCCAGTTCGTGGATTCTTAACTCCTCCCAATTGCAAGCAATACAGAGAACATCTCGTCCAACTTATACCTGTGCATGATTTTTTTTTTTTTTTTTTTTGACTGACAACGTTCAAATTCAATCCTAGGTAAAATCTTGCCGCATGCATTGAAAGAAAATTGGATAATCTCCGTCCACAAAAAACATCATATGATAAGTGAGGAACTAAATATTGTTGATATACCCACTCTCCCCCCCCCCCCCCCCCCCAAAAAGAAGGTGACTTTTTCGGCAATAAATACTGGAACCTGGGCTGGGCTAGAAGCCCATTTGTCTGCTTGTCCATTTCCAAGTGAAGAATACCTGGCAAGACGACACCTCGACTATGCCATGCCGAATCCTCAAAGTAGTGCGACTTGGAAGAAACAGTTTCCTTCTCATTCAATCCGGTGCTGTAACAAATTTGGACGTACAAAAGTTCTTTAACTAGTTAATGATACTTATTTCATTTTTTCCAGTACATGAAATTTTCTTATGATGAGAATTTTTTTTTGCCCTTTCTTTTGTTGGCCTCTCTATTCAACATTCCTGACTTAAACTTCAGAATTCCAGACTGAGCCTCCCTATGTTCTAGGTTTCTAACAACGTGTGTAGAACTGTAGGCCGGGCTCTTCCCCTCTCAACAGAATAATTGAGAATGGTCCCATGAACAGAGATTTTTGAAGGGAATCAAAAACTTGTTACAGCAACCTTATCCTCATGATTGCTCAGTCACATGAGATTAGGAAAATCATTCGTACCATTGTTTTTTGTCCATTGTCAATCCTCACATGCAATTTTATGCAAACTTCTTGTTCGTTATTATAGTACCAGTAAGAAAAATACATCGTCCTGATTCATGGCCCCAATCTCACATGATCAGCGGACTTATTAGCTACCAGCTTGCTCACACTTCCATGGTGACTTTGCCAAACCTAGGTGATACTGCACATGAAAAACAGCCATTTTCAAGCGATGTTCTTTCCACTTGGCCGATAGGATTTGGTTTCTCTCGACTCAAGTACTTGGTTTATCTGCAACTATAATATTTGTTGGTGCAGTTATAGAGAATGTCGACCAAGATAAGGGTCATTAATATATACTTGAATTAATCAGATCAAGTCAACCAAGAACTAGGTAACCATCGAGTTTTGATCTAGTCGAGAATCTCTTGGAATGCATTAATTAGGGAAAGGGTTCAAAGTCCACTAAATGAAGTATTGTGCTTCTTGTTTTCGAAAAATCCAGCGAGTACAAAAGTGTCGAGGTTCACACCACACTAGCGTGCTTCTTGTCAAGTCCACAGGTTCACTTTCTAGCACCCGTACAAGTCAAGTTTGGCTCCCCCTCCCCTGTAAGATAGTCTCAGAGAGTAAATTATTGCCGCTAGACCAATAAAAAGGTCTTTTTATACTTAAAATTTGAAATAAACGTTCGAAATTAAGTTGAGCTGATAGCGATCCTAAATTACAAATTAAATCGGACTCTGCAATTGCATAAACCTTTGATCTTAGAGGATATGCTACGCAAGTAGAATCTCAATTACTTGGCTAGCTAGTAAATTGGCTGCTCAAATCCGAACAAAGGCACAACGTGACACTTGATTCGCGCATGCACGTTGGAAAATCAAGCAACCCCCACAAGCTTCTTTGCCTTTCACGAGAGTACCAGTTTCCTCACTGTAAGGTGCAGAGTTTGAATTCATTCTGAATTTGATCTTTTACGAGAGTACTAATTTTCTGGCTACAAGATTGAATTCTGAATTTGATACTTCGGGTGACGAGGATATGAAAAGCTTAGTTATTATATTTGGCCGAATCCGGCTGTTGAACCGGTCAAACCAATGGACTTGCCATGAAATTAGGCCAGTTTAGTAATTGGATCGAAGTCGCAGACGATTCGCTTTAAACTGCTTAACATTGACGGTCGAATCGGTGACCCGCTAAACCTGGCGGTTTTTAAACTCGGCGAGTTTTGAAAATTTTTGTGAAATTACTTTTGGAATAATTTCAAAAACCTCCCCTAAATGACAATACTACCGTTAAATATTTTAATGAAATTCCCTTGTTTGGTGTGCGTATACTTAGAATGACTTTAAAATTATTGTTGCATTATTTTTTCTTCTTAATTCCTTTTTGTTTTAATTTTTTACCGATAAAATTGTAAAATTACCACTATTATCTCTAATTTCTATTGTAACCAAATGTCGAACTAAAGATTTTTTTGATGAGTTAACTTTATACGTAATTCGATGTTTTTTTGCTAATCTTTGTTCTCTATTTTTTGATAGTAAAATTAACAATAAATCAAAAAGAAATTGCCCAAAATCATTACTAAATTATGATAATCTCATTACTCAAAAAATTCATAAGTTCTGAATCAATTATTTTAACATTTTATTTTCTATCTTATAAATCTAAATTCTTAATAAAATACCATTAAAAGTATCCTATCATAGTGATAAAATTATTATTATTATTATAGTTGTATATCAAATAGTAGGTATGGATATAAAAAATTCGGCACCTTTTCCTTATAATTACATTAGATAATCATATAATTTTATAGGGAAGTAAATTAAAACTCATTGCACAAGGGCATTTTTGGATATTCATTTAAAAATTTGATCAAGTTAATATTATTTTAAGATTTTGTTAATAAAACTATCAAATCAAAGGAGGTATGCATAATTTTTAAAATCTCAGAGAAACTCAGTGAAATTGTCAAAAACCTCACTGGAGGTTTCTGAAATTATCCATTATCTTTTTACCCAAATTTTTAATTTGACCAACCACACCAACGTAGGTATTGTCGTCTTTTTGACAATTAGATGAGAAAAATTGAAAAAGAGATTTGAGAATTATGGTTTTATTTCTTTTTTTGACATTTAAATTTATCATTTATATTTGTGTTTACTATCAATATGAATTTATGAACTAAGAAACGCGTATGAACGTGACTTGTGTGTTTGAACTATGAACTATGAATTGATTATGACTTGTTAACATTTAAGAATTTATGTATTTATATTATAATGTATATATTTATTTAATTATATTATATTTTTTTTATTACATAGTGTGATCAAACGGTTCAACCAGTAACCCATCCATTGAATTACTAATCCATCAACCTGATCCTTCTGCCGCGTTGATGTCCGGGTAGGTTTTAATAACTACAGTATATGATAAAAAGGGACTTAAAGAGAGGAATAGAGTCCTGAGTTCCTTCATGTCCTTGAGCAGAAGTAGTAGAGACCCAAGAGGATTTGACCATCAAATCTTCTACTATGACACTTCCCTACTGCACACCCTCACCCAACACTGACCTCATTTCCTCATCGGCACAACCTCCTCTCAAAGTACTATACCCAATGCATCACACCACGTGTACGGTTCAGTTGTAAATGATGGGAATGTGGAAGTACTAACTTCCCCAGATCTTTTCTAAATTTTCATATTTACGAGAAATCTAATGTAAGATTTTTCTTTATGGTCCATTGGACCGTTTGTAGTACTACGGCATGGTTTAGTAACTTTGTCATAGCACTAGGTTAACCTGTGATTCCAATTCTTGTGTACAGGCTTGGAGTGCATTTGTTCATCTTTCCCGCTTTGGCTCTTTTTGTAAATTAAATTATTCTCACTTAATGCCTTTTTCCCCCTGAATTATGGGTAATTATCTTAGGCCATATTTAATAATTCAATTCAACTCTTTAACTTAATGGATTCAGATCTTAATGTATTCAGACTATTTGATAGCCAAGAATTAAACATCTGAATTAATTAAGTAGCACTAAATTTTTCAGGCAAAACTTGCTCAAAAAATTAATTGATAAGCTATTTACTTATCACTGAATGTGATATGCGTTCAAATATATTAGATTTAATATTTAACAATCTAATAACTTAATGGATTCAGACTTCATATTTCAGATTTTAAACTTCAGTTTTAAGACTTTAATTTTATGAAACGCACCTTTAGTTATCACATGATTTTTGTCAATTTTCTTTCTTATTATTTTTAAGTAAAAGTCTTATTTTAAAATGATTTTTTTAAAATTGTTTGAAAGAGAGAAGTTCACTCTATTCTAAAATCAGAACATGTCACTAACACATTAAGCGACTCTAATTAATCTCCTACCAATAGTGCTTTATCAGATGTAATCATATTATTATGTTTAAATCATCACATTTTAAATGTTAAAATTCACACGATTGAGGCACTCAGAATTGGATTTAAAGTTGTAAAGATCTTTGGATTTGAAGTTTCTAAACTATAGCTATGAATTCCATTTGTAACTTCCATTGTTGATTTGGATCACAATCGAGAATATAGCAAGAAGTTGTTCTTACTTGCAAAATCTAGAAAAAAAAGTTTGTAATACTCTACGCCCATTGAGTACAAGAATTTTATTTTTTGAAATACAATTAAGTACAAGTACGATAATACTGCGTAAAGATAGAGACGCATATCCGTGTGAAATCGGCGAGAAGGGGTAATAATGAGGCTGGCGTGGGGAGTGGGTCCCTTTCCTCCATCGTGGGACCCATTTTGAACGCATCCTACAAACAAAAAAAGATTCCGTCTCTTCTGCACAAATTAGGGCCCTCAGCTACAGGCTAACGGACAGTTCTCGCCGTTTATGGGCTTCCGTCATCGTTTTTACTCTCTATTCCTCCTTTTACCACTTTATCCCTGTTAAGGTTCTTTAAATACGTTTCTGCCACCGTAACCGTTTTCTACTATTTACCGAGAAATTTAACTGTGCTGGCTTTCGCTCGGCTCCGGCGGCTCGGCTGATTAATCCACCTTTTGTATTTGTCAACTATATTTTTTTTTTCCTTTTCCAACATAAACAAATTAAAGAACAAAATTAATTTTCCATGGAAAAATTTTAAAAACATTTTGCTGATAAAAATTAAGAAATAGGTAATTTCAGAAACCTCCTCCCTCAAATCTTCTGTGGTTTGTATTAATTACACTTACCTCCTTAATAGTGCAAAATAGCTAGAAACAACCTTCACGTAATACCCTCTTTTTTTTTTTTTTTTCTCCTCCTTTTTGGTGAAGACCTTCCCATAAAACTTAAATGCACTTAAAATAAAATAAAATAAAATAAAATGTTCAAAAATTAAACAGGAAAGAAGACTCGCTAATCTCCTTGACCACCCCTGCCGATTCAATTTTGATGGGGAATATATGACCTTATAATAGTAGTAGTATTATCTGTTCATTTATTTTCACAAACAAATTTAGGGCATACTTTCTGCAATTGTGGAGGTGTGTTATTCGTTGCTATTACTTATTTTTCTCCTTAACGTTTGCTAATTAATCAAATCATGGGAATAATTATACCTAAAACGGAACTAATTTAAAGAAAAAATATATATAGAAGCCGAAGAAAGAATAATAATATATGATCGACCGGAAACACACGGTAGTGAGCTGAGGGGGTGGCGGGTGGTGGGGCATAGGCGGAAAGAGGTGGTGGCAGTGGCAAACATGGACCAACCCCATCATGTGATATTCTGCTAATAATACCTCGGACATAGCGCTTTGCACGCAGAATTTCCCTCGGAATTAACCCCCAAACTCACTTTTTTGACTTCTATCATTCACATCAATTTTTTAATCATAAATTATTACTAACTTACCACTGCTTCTTTGATTCTCTCTGCATGAAATTTTATCACAGCCATTCTTTATTCTTTTCTTATTCTCTTCTCGGTGCAGTAGAGAGAAAAAAAAAAATGTGGCTTAGCAATTCAAGAATTGTACCCTTTTTCGTTGCTAGTTTATTAGAGTCATGGCAGGGGCTCAGGCTGCATGATTCACCAAGAAAAAAATGGCTGCACTGCAGGCAATAACTTTGTCTGCTCAACAACTTACACTTAGCCCGAGACCAAAGTAGCAGACAGCTTCTTGTGAATTTATGTCCATTTGAGGGAAAGAGATGCTCGCTTCGCATCGCATCGCATCGCATGTGCGCTTCTTCAACGCTTTCAAGTCTTCTCTTCACCTTCTGCTCGCATTATGTGCGTTGAATTTTGACTCTGCACAAAAATTATTCTCATGTACTCCTGTTAAATTCCCAAAGAGATTTGGACAATTTTTTTTTTTTTTGTTTGTCTTGGTGGGGCTAATCATGCATTAAATTAATCACTAGATATCTTTACTACTGTCTTCTACAGTAGAATCTAATAATTGAGACTTCCAGTTGTTTACATAATCTTCTGTTTGTTTGATGGACGACATATGGCCGAGCACTTGAAGTTTAGGTTCAGGTCCCATCTCCCATCTTAGATTGCTCACTTGGACCGATATATTCTATGTTACCTCTGCGTTCATGTTAAATTAATTGTGCGTGTTTCTTCTGTCTATAGAAAAAACTTGAAGTTTAGGGTTCAAGTTCAAAAAAAAAAAAAAACACAATTGATGATCAAGAAACTTCAAATTCAAGCACAACTGTACTAGTATAATTTTTGTTGGGAATGGGGGGGGGGGGGGGGGGGGAGGGGATCGTCACAACTTGTCTAATCTTGATTATAACCATCACAATTCAGAAACTTGACGCCCAATACTAATGGTGATCTTATAGAGTACTATGTGTTGAAACCTTCATTCATAATCAGCTGCTGTATCATTAATCATCCTGCAGATCTTTTATTGTTTACAAGTGTATGTACTATGTATAGTGAGTCTGGTATGAATTTGTTAATTTTCTATAATGGTTCATAATTTTGCAGTGATGTAAGATTGTTTAACAAAAATTACGTTAATCACAAGGTGATGCTCAGAATCTTGCTCAAGAATATCAGAATCTTGGATTCAATCTGGAAGGCAACTAGAAGGGAATGATTCCTGTGATGAATATTGTAGATTCTCTGCTCCGGACGAGTGAGAATAAGGTACATACGAACTAAGAAAAATACACTTTCACGACACACAACACAACTGGCCATTGGCTCTACTTTTCGCTCTATTTTCAGGAAAAAGAAAAAAACTTTTTTTTTTTTGTGACAAATTTAAGGTTTTCAAATATCTATTTTTTTTTTCCTCTTTTTGCAAATCAAATTCCATGCCACTTTTGTTTGCTTGCAAGCCCAAAAACTAGACCAATTTTATATCAATTAATTGTTTATGAAATTTAACCATTTAATAGCTTTGGATCACTGGCTCGATATTAGGAGGATGCCCCCATCCCCCCCCCCCCCCTTTTTTTAACATTCAGACTTTTATGAACCCAACTTTTCAACATGAGTAAATTAATAAATGACAATAATATTACTAACGTATATTATCCATCCTTTCACTTTGTGCAGATTGAAGCTTATCATCAAGCATCAACTTGTGTGGTTTATTATACAATAGCTAGCATGTCATGACCTACTATAATAAGGCCCTTCGTAGAGTTGGAGACGCCGGGCACCATGAACCATCGAAGTTTATCCAATGGGGCTTAAATCCTGCCATTATAGAACCCACACTAAAAGATGCAAAAGCTGATCCGTATTATATGCACTGTGATTTTAAATTCGTCATCATATGTCTAGTTCATTTATTATATTAGGATGGTTGGATCAAGGAATAGTAATTAACAGTAGTAGAACAATCGCCCATGCATCTCCCCCTTGCAATGTACATTACTTAATAATCTTTATAGCAAAGTCGATCTTCCTGTTTTTCTTATTTTTTATTTTATGTACATCAAATCGCTACTTATATTTTTTCTACGATGATGCCCGAATATGCTTTATCAAGTGTTTTTTTTCTTCCTTCTTTCAACATTAAAGCTATGATGAATAACTCTAGTGTAGATGTATTTGCTCGGTCTATACCATTGGTGTTTGTTTGTCATTCCTTGCACATTAGTTCAATTTTTGTTCTTTCGGAAGAAAAATGGCAAAGGAAGGAGAGGATGGAGCAGTGAGGAGCGAGAATTCAAGTCGGGCTCTGAGTAAGAAAACAGAACTTTGATTGCTTAATTTTGCGTTGTTCTTTATCAACCACAAAACCTATTTTGAGGAACAGGAAAGGTGAAAGAAAGGCCTGAAAATTTCGAGCCGAAGAAACATGCCTGCTGCTGTAATGATACCAAACTTGCTTACATTTTCACTTTAAAGTCCTAAACATGCTTCTTTACGCAAAGTAATCATGCTGTTGCATAGCATGATTGGTACAAATCAAAACAAAGAAGCACGTGAACGAACACAGGCATACCTGGAAAAGTCATCAAATTGAACAGCTTATAAACAGCAGCTTTTGTTGATCTTTCTTCTACCCAAATCAACTTTTGAGACAACTCGAGGTAATCATTTAAGTTGTGGCCCGAGTCCCATCTTAATTAATCATGGAGATATGTATCGCTTGTGTGAGAAATTATAGCATGCAGTAATCTGCATGCAGAGAAACTGATTTTAAATTACTTATTATAAGGTTCCTAATCATATGTATAAATTCAAACTTTGTAAAAACTTCTTTCATGCCAAATGTGTAAAACTATTCCATTGGATTTAAGAACGGTGAGGTTTAAAAGTGAAGATTAATGGGTGATTTCAAGAATGGGGTGCACTGCAGAGACTTCACTCTTTGCTCCTAATTTCAGCCAAGGAAAGTGGAAGTAATCAACCATTCCACTCTCGGGCATGAAAGGGACACGCACGAATTGTCAAAGTTTGGCAAACTCAATATTCATACCCACACACAGAACGATATAGAGCTATATGTATATATATATATATATATATATATCCATGCAGCACTAAGAATGAATCTTTGACGCTTTTAACGAATCCATAGATGTATACAAGAAGTCGTTTCCCATGATTTTAATGGAGAAACGATTCGTGGTGAACTTTCATATCATGTCCCAAGTTTATGAATATTCAAATCACTGTCACCATCACCATTATATATTTTGCATCACTTTTGGCTTAGGGTTGGCATATTGGGATCCATGCTCAGTTCCAATTTGACATTACAACGCCATGCATTTTCTTAAAGATGTTTGGATTACATTTTCTGCAGGATTTTTGAGGAAAGGCGTGTTGGAATGCCTTTTTTAAGATGTGACGTACGGAGAGCAAAAAAGTAACTTAAATATATATTAGAAAATATTTTTATAAAATAATTTTTTTTTTCAAAAATAGCAATCTAAACAAGGCAAGATCTTTTGTTAATTGTAATTTTGAGGAATTATATATATGAGAGAATTGGCTGTGAAATTATTCAAAGAATCTCGTATTAATTTAGTGCCTTTTCTACATAAGTTTGAAGCTTAAATTTAAGGATCACTCATAGTGTACAATGTTGTGACCACTATAAGACGACATATTACCCGACATGATAATCCATTCTGGACTAAAGAAGAAAAAATGAAATTCAACAACTGCACACTAAAGTCCGCTTCGCAATCCTCCTAACATATTTCGCAGCATATCCCATCAATTATCGTAATTGATTACTACTGTTTCTCAGGTCAAACTTGACAGGATCTCACCAAAAATTTTAGGGTATGGTGGCCCCTCTCGAAGAGAATTAATCATGGATCCGGATTATGTTTCGTTTTGGGAATAAACTCTTTTTTATCTTTCCATTAGTACTACTGTTTTTGGGGTATAAATATACATCCAAAATTTATCTATTATTGATGCTTCAATTTTCTTCTTTTTTTTTTTTTTTTTCTTCTTCTTCTTCTTGGTTTTATGGAAAAGGCACACTAGAGGATAAGAAGGTAGTTTACAGTTTGTGTGCGGTTTAAAAGTTGCAGCCTTAATTAAATACAATAATTACGAAGCTGGAAACTTATCGGTAAGTAGCTAGTGGGAAGGACAATTATTGCTTGCTTTCCAATTTTTTTATGTGGCTCAAAATGATTAAAAATATGCCTATGAAATAATTGTTTACGTCTTTGCTTTTGATTGAGGAAAGAAAGAATAGATACAAGAAGATGACAAAATAGTTTGTCAAGCTAAGGCAAAATTAACAGTCTAGCCATCTTATTGGAGCTCTCTTTGTATAGATCGAAACGAAATTGAGAAATTCTAGAATAACGAGAATGAAGAAAAAGGAACACAATAATGAAATGAGGAGTTGTGCTTGATTTCTTAGTTAATGAGGAGTTATACTTTTTCTTTAGAAGAAAATTCCCAAAAATAAATCGTATATCTCACTCAACATACGAATAAAGAATGACAAAAAGGGAATGCTCGTCTTTACATCTCTTAAAACATAAGTACTAATTTTGTTCCTTTTGTTTTTAGCTTGCATGCCAGATTGTGGTGCTGTTTCTAAAGTCTTTCCTTCGTTTGAAAGGTAGTTGAATTCAACTCATTTTGTTTGTTCCCTTCTTTGAAATTTTTTATGTCAGCCAAGTGAATGTTTTGAATGCCTTTTAATGATTTCTATATCAAATGCATACAATTTGGAGGTAATGCATTCAATGAATATTATATATTCTGCCCATCGACATTATTAGACGTTCGTTCATATAAATTTTCTACATGAAAATCTCTGAGACTACATGGATGCACTTGGTCTAATTGAGCTACAAGACAATTGATGGATAAAAAAAAAAAAAGAAAAAAACAACCGAATAAAGTAGAGATGAAATATTGAGAAGGCATAGTTGAAACTAGGGATGCAAACGAATCGAGCCGCTCGATTCAATCTCGACTCAAGCTCGACTCGAGCTCGAGCTCGAGCTTAAAACATTAAACTCGTTAGGCTCGCAAGCTCAAGTATATATATATCTATTTTTTTATTTTTATTTTAATAGTAAAATTACATAAATATTCTTAATATTTTATTATTTATTAACAAAAAAATATTATTTTATTTATTTTTTTAAAAATAAAATAATTATTTTTTATTTTTTCGAGCTCGACCTTGAAAATTACCAACTCGTCGAGCTCGAGCTCGAGTTCGAGTTCGATGAAATTAAGTCAAGACTCAACTCAATAAGGCCAAAGAGTTCGAGTTCGAGTTCGATGAAATTAAGTCAAGACTCAACTCAATAAGGCCAAAACTCGACTCGGCTCGACTCGTTTGCAGCCCTAGTTGAAACTCAAATGGAAGAATCTATCCGTGAAACAAATTATTGTATTGGGATATATATAGTGCCTCAACATGCAATAAAGCAAAAAATCCAAAATTATTTGAAGCTTGCTAAGGCTCATTTACTCTGTTCCTCCACTTTGCTAAAGCGCATGGAAGTATTGCCGTCGGGAATGGTTTGGACTTAATCCTCATATCATGTCCTTCTTCTTCAATGAACACAGACAAAATGCATTACAGTAGTGAAATCGGATGTGGACCTAGGCAAACACTACTGTTGGTAGTGGAATATGTACTATTATATGCTAAGAGTCCCACAAAATTTGTTGGCATAAGGTAAATTCTACTGTTTGTTTTGGAAGCAAACGGATCTTTCATTTTCTTGATGCAGTTAAAAGGGCAAAATCATTGGAGGGCTGTACAATTTGACTTGTAACATTCTCCACACAAATAATGAAGAAATAGCCTAATTTTGAGTTGGCCAGAATGAAATGTTGATTGACGCTCCCACTTGTAACATTCTTTTTTTTTTTTTTTTTTTTTTGCTGCACGTTAGTGCATGTCACATTTTGATCTAAAAAAAGTTCCAAATATCGACCCTCTTTTTCGTTTCACGAAGGATTTAAAATATTCTAAAAATAAAATTTGTAGTATATCATGTTTAAATTTGCTAATAGATGTTTTCATTCAAAACATCCTCAGCTAATTTTTTTCCCCCTAATATGATAATCCCTGGTCATGCTACTGCTTTCATTGGACGAAGTGAGATCTATCAAAAATATTTCGTCCATCCCTTTCATTGGCCTATGTTTAAGCATTATGGCTTCAAAAAGAAAAAGAAAATGGAAATCAAGAAATGGGAGCGGAAACACTCGCGAAATTCGAGGCTACGTGTCGTCCGCTATATTACAACTGCGTGCATGTGACAGTAAACGCAGGGCTGACATATTATTTTGTTCCGGCGTTTGATGGGCGCAGCTCTATGACTTCTTTGCCTATTATGGTACGAAATTACACGATTTTCATGGGCTCTTTTGCTTTTGCACCTAGTAGGAGTAATTATTATGTTTTAACACCTTTTCGTTTTGCAAACACATCAAAAGGTTCAAGGGGCTGTATTATGTTTCTCTTGTTTTGTGATAGCCGTACTTGTATTTTTCTTTTTTTTTTTCAATGCAAGTTAGTTGAAGTTTTCTTTAATGATTTCCATTTCAGTGTTCCACACGCTCTTTCTGCAGAGGGGTTTTTGGCTTGTAGATAACAAAAGAAACAAATGGGACCGTAAGAGGGTTTGATCATTGGACCTATTTTGGAGTTATCTCACTGTTTTAGGTATTTGACTGCCTCATCTTTAGTGGGGTTTTCTTGCCTTCTTTGTTTCTTTCTTTTTTCCTTTAAATCAAAGGAGTTGTTGGATAATTTAGGTGAAAAGGGTTTAGGAAAAAAGGGGAAAACTTTGAAGGATTTGACTTGTCAGAAATATTACCAATCTCCTTCACTTCATTTTCTCGTTGAAATTGTTATAATTTGCTGGACATGGTGTGTGTGTGGTCTAGCCTTGAAAACTTTGTCCTAAATAGGAATGTCGTTGTTGATTAGAAGGGAAAAAGAAGTGGTTTTGTTAAGACCTTTAACCAAGAAGGTTCATTTGATTAGTAGTTTCGGAGTTTGAGTCTGACTTGAAATAATACTAAACACTAAGTAAATCAAGAATCAATCCAATAGTCAATGCACCTTTTCCTTTCTTTCACTACACGTCTTTAACCTGTTGATCTGATTGGATCAATAGTTAATTAGTCGACAAAGCTCGACTGTTTAAGCAAGAAAAGTCTTAATATTATGGAGATCGAGCAAGCATTATTAGACAATTAATGAACCATATCGTTCCATAACAAACTCAAGTTTATGCCAATGATACATGTTGATAATGTTATTGATTGCTCAATAATGGGTTGATTATAGATTTTGATTTTAAACAAGCAATAAATTTTTTTTTTCTTTTGTAATGTTCTCGTTTACTTCTATATTTTGATTATAAATTCTTTTAACAGCTACAAAAAAGTTAAAATTCATAAACGGTTAAAAAGTAACTTTTGCTTATTTCGATTATTCTTTATACTAATCTTCTTTCGTAATCAAATTTTACAAAATCTAAAGCAAACAAGACTGAGGCCAAATTTAAATGGAATGAAAAGGGTGAAAGCTGAAGGACAGGCTTCTCCTGGCTTCTTTATGCTTGGCTTGGCCCTTGAGCAGCGTTCCAGCATGCTGCAAGAAGGTTCCCGGCTCTTTTATGCGACGACTAATTGCACTTTCCCTGGGAAAACTCCTTTGATTTTATATGAATTTTCTCCCCAAAATTCAGCTTAGATTACTCAAAAAAGCTTAGAAAAGGGAAGCTGACATAATGATGGCCTTTAACTTTCCTGCCAGCAGCCTCAATTTTATTCTATTTTCTATCAGAGAGCAAATGCAAACAAAGACAAGCTATTTATGTCTTTTTTCCTTTTCAATATGATGTCCAGGTAGCTTTTGAACTTGTTAATGCATTGCACCTAATCCCTCAAATCACCAGCTCCGATCGATTACTCATTTTTGAGTTTAAAAACTCAAACCAGATTTTCAATGAGAGTCGTAAATCTCTAAAAAGTCATTTGGACGGGCTGCCGCATAAGTCTTCGTGGGTAGATTTGGAAAACTGACTTTATTTGCTAACATTAAAACTAGGGTTAATTACATTTACCTCCCCTGACGTTTGATCATATTACCAATCAATCCCTATAATTTATCCAAATAACAGTCTCACCTTTTGAATGATCAAACATTTAACAAAAACCCCCTTAATGCCGAAAATGCCCTTATTGAGGCCATGTTGCATTAAAAAAAAGAACATATTTTTATTTTATTAACCTTGAAGCAATCCAAAAAAATAGAAAAAAATTTTTGCTTATTATTTTATAAAAACCATATCTTTGCTTCCATAAATAGTTTTGAATCAATATTTATTTTAAATCTTAAAAATGAATATTAAAAATTAGATAAATTGAAAGAAAAATAAAAAAAAAAAGAAGAAATTATTTTAATTTCTGATGTATGGTTCAAATTGAGGAAAACATGCCTTGTGCTCTCCGCAATATGTCTTGAACCACAAATTCGAACCATACTTGAGGATTTAAAATAATTGCTTCTTTTTTATTTTTCTTTCAATTTATCTAATTTTTAATATTCATTTTTAAGATTTAAAATAATTATTGATTCAAAACTATTTATGGAAGCAAAGATATGGTTTTTATAAAATAATAAGCAAAAACTTTTTTTATTTTTTTGGATTGCTTCAGGGTTAATAAAATAAAAATATATTCTTTTTTTAATACAACATGGCCTCAATAAGGGCATTTTCGGCATTAAGGGGATTTTTGTTAAATGTTTGATCATTCAAAGGGTGAGACCATTATTTGGACAAATTATAGGGATTGATTGGTAATATGGTCAAACCTCAGGGGAGGTAAATGTAATTAACCCTTAAAACTAAGAGAAGGTTAGAGTTTGTCTTATAACTGTCCAAGTTTGCTTGCTTGATCCTTTTGTACTGCATAACAACTGAATTAATATAAAACGTGTCCAGCAGACAATTATTAGTATATTTATTGTAGTATTTGGATCTCGCACTTATACTGGCTCCTTTAAAATCATCTAATTCATCTCTTTCTCATATTCTTCTATTTTGATTCGAAAACTTCCACTTACACTCTCCATCTCCTGATATCATTCAACTCATCTTTCCTTGTTTCCCTCCCTCCATTCCTGATATTTACCGTAGCACGTTTAAAAAGTAAAATATTAGGTATTATGCGTTCTAAAGTTAAAAGTTAATTTCACCGAATTTAGAAAAAGGAAAGAAAGTTACATTAGATCCATAAGATACAAAAATTTAACTCTCCAATGGAGCCCAAAGCTTCCTTTGCACTATGCCTAACCTCCTCTTCCCATCTTGCTGACCTTGTTAATCCACGTTTTATTGTTGGGATAATTTCACAAATCTCCCTTGAAGTATCTGACAGTTGCAGAGAACTTCCCTCAAGTTTTAGAAATCACACCTAGTTCCCTTACTTGTACTATTTAGGTAACAAGATAGACCCATCAAAGCTATATTTTTCCTCAAATACCCCAAATTACCCTTGTTCTATAAAAAAACAAAAGATAACTAGTTTCCTCAACATTTTCTTCCAGATTTGCAACAACACCACCATCAAACAAACACTTCGAACTCCAATGCCAAATCTAATTATTTCCAAACATGCGACAAACCTATTAAACAAACAGTTTGAACTGTTCAAGAATTTCAGCAACTCCAAAAATCTCAACATCTATCTTGTAATATCATCCCAACCTAAATGTTTTTGAAAAATAAATTTTTCCTTGACAACCAACAACCAAACTCACGCTCTAAACTTCAATTCAATACTTAACACTGTCGCAAAATAAATAATAATCTAGCCTACCACCACCGGCAGAATAATACTTCGACCGCCATAGAAATATATATTAACATTGTAAAACAAAGTAAAGCCATCCATAACAAAACCAGAACCAACGATATTAATCAAGTAAAGAAAATTAAATGCATTTATTAACATCCTATACAAGTTTTCAGGATAATAATCAACAACAATTTTTCCACTAATCCCTTCTCTTCCATGCTTCTTAGTTATCAATTGCATCATTTATTTCTTTATCATCACTACAAGTATATTCATTTCTCTTTAGTTGACAATGAAATCTACTCCTTCAAGTAAAATAGTGCCATCTTCATCAAGTAAATGGAGATGATTATGGTATAGTAGGTCATCATTAAGATAAATAGAGATGTGGATATAGAGAAATGGTAATAGGAAAGGAAAGGCAAAGGTACAAAAAAAGAAAGGAAGAAAGAATCGTTGCTTGCAAGAGTGAGAGAAAGGCAGGAAGAAAGAATGGCTATTGGTGGAGAATCGAAGAGGTAGGATAATTTCAATTAGGTGAAGAACATTATAGTCATATTATCACACCAAGGGAGGTTAGTGTAATTTCTTAAATTTGAAGGAAGTCTAGCGAAATTGTCAAAAACTTCAGGAGAGGTTTGTGAAATTATCCCTTAATTGTGACTTTCTCATCGTTTCACTGACATCAAAACAATTTTTATGTATCCATGCCACTATTTCCAATGAAAATACCACACTAACTATCCTAGAAAAAAGAGATATGCCATGGTGAGAGGGGCTTGAACCCTCATTTTAGCTGTGTGCATCAATCAATTGTTAAGAAAAACATATTTAGGCGCCCCCCCCCCCCCCCCCCCCCCCCAAAAAAAAGAGCAGAATCAGATGACAGTTTCTGTGTCTAAACCTCATTTTCAACCAAAGTAATTAAAGAATCATAAGTCTCAACGAGTGTGGGATGCGCCAACCGCTAGGCACCAATAAGCTACTGATAACTCCGAAACACACTTCACTTTCTTGTTTTTCTTCCCACTTTTAGTTGTCAGGTTTATGCAACTTTTTGTGCCACTAATAAACAACCAATGCCAAATTGATTATTGATTTAGACTTCAGATGGGGAGGGATTAATTACCACAAAATAGAGCCACAAACTAAACGACAACATCTATCCCCTCCCCATGCACAACTCCGGGTCCCCTCCCCCTGCGATTCTTGACCTGCTGGTCAAGAGGTCACTTCCATTATCTTAGCATGTGTCCACTATTTCCACCACGTGTGAACTAATTCCTTGGTTAACAAGATTAGATTATTTTCATGCAAATTATCAATAATAATAATAATTGTCTCGTTGTATAAATGTAGTAGTGCATAATTAAATTTACTTGATACTGGAATTTAACGCACCTAAAAAGTGAAGGATCTTGGATCTTCTTTGATGTAAGAAGAGGCTCTTCAACCTTCAGACCATAGGATTTTCCAAAGTGACATTATAGATATAATTGTGGATTTATAGATGAATATATATATATATATATTTTTCAAGCATGTCAGAGTACTTCAATTATTCAAATTTCGGAAATAATATTAATGTATTGATTATCCTGGAATAATCAAATTATTCTGAAACTTTTCAACACATTCTTCTGTCTTATTAAAAAAAATACTAATTACCTGTGCTTATGTACACCTTATTGATGCTTTATATTCGACTCCTCAGCTTCTGACTTGGTACATTAATTGAATATTTCTTACGAAATTCACCTTACGATGATGGGAGATTTGGCATGAATTTTTACCGAATTTATCAATCAATTCAAAGAGAATATATGCAAGAAAGTCAGGACCTTAATTTTTTTCAGTCACTAGGTTCGACCAAATTTAATGCAACTCTGTTGATAGTATTATCTGGTGCAATCAGGCGCATACCAGATCTACGAAATCTGGAGCAATCCAGCTCAATGTCTGTCTGGTACTGTCTGTGTCTCATCCATGAATTGGATCTTCAGCTAAAAGGTCTGCGACATTTAATGACTTTGTGACTGGTTCTTTGAAGGGTGAACCCCCAACCGTCCAAATTCTACGAGGCAAAAGCTGCAGGTGCATCATCCTTCACGGAATAGATATCAGATCAGAAGACAGTTGGTTGACCAATTTCCTTCGTCAATTATAGACGTAATTATCCTATATGTCTTATCAGTCACTTAATACTACTGCCAGTTTTCTAATAGTGTGTACGGGGGATGCCATGGGTGCACAATGTGCATTATTAGACATGTTAATGCATAGAATCTGGATTGCATCCTCTTTGTTTGTTCAGATTTAGACTCATTAAATTTAGTTATACCTAAATTCAAATTCCGATTCAGATTCAGACTTTTTATGGGTTTGAAAAAGTAATCCAAGACACAGACCTTCATGAAATTGAGTATCCAATGGATATTTTTATGAACATACAGAATTAAAGTAAGAATATTTTAAAATACATAGAGTTCAAAAATAACATAAACGCCATTCAAATTTTTGTTGAGAGAGGAAATAGAGAAAATAGATGCATGAAATAGATAGGCGAACTTAGGTGGTGTTTTCTTATGTTATGAGTGTATCCTTTAATCTAATAGTCGTGAAATTTTATTGTATTTGATGCAATGATCATATAATATTAGATTATTTTATAAATTTACTGATACATATACACACACTGGCATACATATTATTTATTTATATATGGGTTTGCATAGGATATGGTCTGGATTAGGGATTGGATATGAATTATAAAAAAATCATACTCTTACCCGCCCTGCCTATCAGCGGGTACCCTATAATCGGGTACCTGCTGAGATAGGGTCGGGTTAGCAGGTACTCGCTCCCGCCCCATTTATCATTTATTTTTTTCAAAAAAAATAATTTATACCAATTTAATTTTATATTTTACACATTCATCTAAGATTTAATAATTTTTTTTTTCTAAAAAAAAGTTTCCCACCAAGAAACAAGCATGTGAAGAGAATATAAGACAAAGAAAAAAAATTAAAAGAATTCAAAATCAATAAAAGTTTGAAATAAGTAGCACAATTTTTAATATATATGTTCCATATTAATTAAATTTTTCTATAAAATATAAGATCATGGCCTCTGCAAATGAATCATGGCCAAATCACCCACTATTATCTAAAGGACACGACAATTGCACGCTTATTCCGTGCATGTAATAGTAAGGGAAGGGAGATGCGTTTGAACATGTTAATAATTTTGGATTTATGTAGTGTTTTTTTTTTTTTTTTTTTTGAAGTTCAAGCGTTATTTTTCTACAACTTATGTAATCATGGGTTTTGGCATTTTAAGCATGGATTTTCAAGCTAAATCACCATTATTATTTGTCCGATATGACAATTTGACGTTTATTCCATGGTATTTAACCGTTCAAAAAAAGGGAGAGGGGATGAGTTTAAACATTTTCATAATTTTGGATTTATGTAGCGAACGATTTTGAAATTCAAAGGTTTTTACACGCGTGACAAACTTCATGAGAATAGGTTTTGGCATTTTAAGCTTTGGATTTTCACGCCAAATAACCTCTATTATTTGTCCGATATGACAACACAATGTTTATCCCATGCATTTAACCGTTCAAGAACCAAAGAAAAGCATTTTAATTATTTTGGATTTATGTAGCTATCCTATTGAAATTCATACGTTATGTTTTTTGGTGCGATTGACAACTCAATCATACGACAATAGGTTTTGGCATTTTAAGCATCACGTTTAACTACAAATTACCTCTTCGATCTGTCGGATACGACCTTTTAACGCTTTTAGACAAAAAATACCACGTGAAGGTGTCCCTTAATCTTTTAAGTTTTAACCCTATATAAGGCCGTTTCGCCATAGGACAAAATGCGTTTCTCGAGTTCACCCCAAGGTTTGTAAAATCGGGATCCTACGTAGGATCGATTTTAGTTTCACAGGATCGGATCGTAACATCCTACCAAAAGCTCCTAATTGCAATTAAAGGTTACAATTCTTTGATAAATTACAAATATACCACAAATATTTTCATTTACTTGCAAAATGGAGCTTCGTATTTCACAAATTTACAAAAAAATTGTAGGATCGTACGATCCTACGATTCTACGATCCTACAGATCCTGCTACGATTCTATGCGATCCTATGGAGATTAATATGATTTGCGACTCTGGATACGATCCGGATCAATTTTGGTTATCCGGATCGTAGGATCGTACAATCCTACGATCCGGATAGCGATTTTGACAAGTATGGTTCACACACGAGAACCGTGCCGCAAAGAAACACGATTTCGGCCAAGCGTCTCGCTAAAAGATAGTAATTCAGTAGGGAAAAAAAAAAAACAATATCGAACGTTTGGCTAAAAGATAGGTTTTTCTTGAACTATATCAAATGTTTTCAATGTTCTAGAATATTTGAATTTGTCGAGTTTAACTTGCATTTGAATCCAGCGTTCGCTATTTTGGATTTATTTGACAGCGCATCTGAAATTTTAGACGTTACATTTCTATTCTTTTGACAAGTTTCAAAGAGAAAAAAAAAAAAAAAACGTTACGAAATCCTTTTCTTCTAACCAAAAAAAAAAAAAAAAACCACCACTAACTTTTGTAGGAAACGCTTAAACATACGTTAACTGGAGGGATTTTTTTGGCTGGTTTTTCTTGTTGGGGGGGGGGGGGAGGCAGGGCTTGTCCTTTCGAGGTAAAACACAAATAGTTTCATTTTGCAACCAAGCATGAGAATCACCTAAACAAAAACTTTTAAAACTCTGATTAATTTAGTCTAGAGACTATAATCTTCGTGTCTCACGAGTTACAACCAATCATGATTTTTCTTTTTTTTTTTCAAAAATATTTTTATTTTTATATTTTTCGTGAACATATTTTTCAATCACTTTTGTACCTCACATACGTTATATCGTTACAGTATATTTTTCTAACGAAACTCTAAAAAATAACAATTCAAACGGACTCTTAGCATGCTAAAATAAATCATTAAAATCCAATATTAGTCTAAGGGTTTCTAAATTTTGTGCTCTGAAAACACGAGATATATTATGAGCTTAGAAGCATTTCCTTGACATAAATTTTTGAAGAAAATATATGTAACTCAGAGGATAAAATATACTTATTAACTTTTTGTAGTGAACAAAACATCACTTTTTTTTTTTTGTATTTTATCTTGTGGAATGAAGCATAAATTAGAAACACACTTTTCACAAGAATGGGAATTTTCAATAGCCAAAGCCAGGGGAGGGTGCCTTAAAAAAACAGATGGTACTTTTGCTAAATGTAAGGACCTACATCTACTTCCCTCTTCACTGTCAGGTTTGACAATTGATATGGGTCCCCAGAAGGCAATGTGCCAAATTGTGCACAAATGTACCAAGGTGCAATAATAATCATCATGTGACATTTCGATTCATATATTAATATTAGGGTTAATTATATTTTATCCCCTTAAAGAATATCTCATTTATCAGTTTACCCCATAACTTTTAATTTTGCTCACTTAACCCCCTTTAGGACAAAATTACCCTTGCATTATTTTGACTTTCCATTTACCTTATTTTCCTTTCTTTTATTTCTTTTTCTCTTTCTTTTTTATTTAATTCTTGCCTTTTTCCACAAAAATTTTCACCTTAATGATTGAAATTAAAAAAGATGAATTGCAGAAACCTATTTTCTCCTTAAATGATTAAAAAAAAATTAAATCACTTTCCCAAAATACAATTTGTTACCCTTTCAATTCTTTTAATTTTGAGTTTTTCTCTTTCCTTTTTAGTTTCTCATTTCCAAGAAAATACCTTAAGATGAAATTGTGACATAATTAATAATCATCAAATGAAATTTGTGACACGTTGCATCGTATAAAAAATTAAAATTAGTTTTTTTATGCCTTTTAAACTTTCATCAAAAAATATGCAATTACAAATTCAAAACAAAAATTTTCGTTGAAATAGAATTTCTATTGGAAATGATGAAAGAGGGAATAAAGAGAAAAAGAAATAAAAGAAAGGAAAACAATTTCAGAAAATGGGGTATTCTTTAAGGGGATAAAATGTGATTAACCCTTAATATTAATATAGTATAGCAATACAATTCTCCCAAAAAAAAAAAAAAAGGAAAAAAACAAAGCATAATAGTAGAATGGAGCTTTGGAGGGGTACACATCCTTTCATGTCTCGCAGCACTTGATGCGCTTTCCGCTGATAAGACTAGACCCAATTACCAGATTCGTGTCAAGCGTCAACGCCGTTCGATTGTCGAAATATAAAGTAGTTAGCTAGTCTCTGTCACAGAGACCCTTTTCACAAGATCTCTCCCCTCCTCCTCAGTTTCTTTAATGCTTAATCCGCCCACGGACAAAACTTGGGACTGACTCTAGTCACTCAACTCTTCAGTCTCAAAGTTGCATCAGTTGCAAAATTCACTGAACTGGAACGACCAAATTTAAAGCGTCCCCCATCCCAACCTGCAAGTCGTTTATTTATATATGGATAGATAGACGGATAGATATGGAACCACTCGAGAACCATATTGACATCCTAATCTATGTATCTCACTAAAATAAAGGAAGGTGGGGTGTGGTCGCTCAAGTACTACTATTTCATAACACCACGATTTCATGTCCCCCAAGCCCTACACAGTAGTGATTAATAATTTCAATCACATAATATATGGAGGACAATAATAATGATCCGTACAACAACCCAACCTTGCAGCCAAAGTGTCGATGCAGAGGAGAATTTTGCAGGCAGTCAAAAGGCAAGAAAGATGACAATTAAGGCAAATGAAAGGAGGGCTTCTTTCCTTGTGTTAAATCCCACTCTAACGTCTTATTTTTATTACTGTTTCAACATATATATATATATATATATATAAACATATATAAACATCTCATGCATTCATCATATCACAACAGCCCAAGTCCAGCTTACATCTCATGAGTCATATCATATTCCTTCCTAGCACTTTGATATTACTATTATCTATCATTACTCTGCCTATCAGAAAACTTAAATCTAAACTGAGGATTGAAAAGAGTCTAAAAGATTTAAAGGTAAAATTCCATATATATATATATATATATATATTTTTTTTGCTTGTATATGATTGCCATCCATGTTTTCCATATCACTAGCAACTTGTTCAACTGTGAATTTGACTGAAACCTTCACACCATCAGCAGCTCCACAGCTCCTCCCCCTCCACCACACTTCTCTGTCCTGGTTATAGCCAGAAATCACATGACCCTACAGCTTGAGGAGGCGTTCTCGTCATTGAATGCCTCGGTGTAGTGCTCGCCGGGGGGCGGGGGGGCATGGTAGGGGTAGGAGGAGTAAGGGTGGGGTGGCCAGTAATTGACGGCGGGCGGTGGCCGGGCATACATCATCGGCTGAAACCTCTCGTTCCCATTTGCCCTTTGTTGGTTCATCATCATGGCTGCCATTTGTTGCTGATAGTAGGGGTTTCCGGCCATCATCTCAGGTCCAGCACCTTGGAAGTAGCCGCCGCCGCCGCCACCATTACCACCATTCATTGCTGGAGCTGGCAGGCCTTGGACTGCAGCAACATTAGCCATTTGACCCATCTGGCTCAGTTGGCCCATGGGTACACTGCCCATCTGGCCCATTGGCATGCTCCCTGCTGGAGGGCCCACATTACTACCACCAGCATTCATAGCCATCATGTTTGGCATGCCATGCAGCCCATCATTCATTCCACCCGCTTTCTTGGCCCCATTAGCATTAATGTTTGGATAACCGCCCCCACCACCACCTCCTCCTCCTCCTCCTCCTCCACCCTGTCCACCGTTTCCGTTCTTGTTCTGCCCTCCACCATTTTTGCCATCTTGAGGCATCCCACCACCATTCTTACCACCCTTTTGGGCTCCTCCTCCGCCTGCGCCTGCACCTGCACCTGCACCTCCACCACCTTGGTTCTGATTATTGTTCCCATTACCACCTTTCTTACCACCACCATTATTGTTCCCCCCGCCACCCCCAAGATTCATCTGCACAGGTATATTTCCACCGCCACCAGGTCCAGGTCCACCTTTCTTCCCATTTGCTGCACCATTATTAGCACCCTTCATTAGCTGAGGATTCTGCCCATTCATGATGTTATTCATCATCATGTTAGGCATCATCCCCCCAGCCAGAGGATTTCCCATTCCCAGATGTGGCTTCGTCTTATTATTATTAGCTGGGGGGCCGTCATACATTTCATCATCATCAATCTCATCATCGTCATACTCATCATCGTCATACTCATCATCATCATACTCATCATCGTCAGATAAATCCTCATCTTCTGCAGGCATATACTTGACAGCCTTCTGGTTGTTGTTCCCAAAGGCCATAGCAGGCATTTTCATGTCCTTCAATTGAGGCAGCTTATCTTGCAAGGCTTTCCATTGTTGAAGCTGCTGCATTGGATTCATGCCTTGCCCAATTGGTACTCCCCCTTTTGGCTGCAGCTGATTATTTCCGCCTCCACCACCACCAGCACCACCCTTCTGACCGCCTCCACCACCACCACCACCCTTCTGACCACCACCACCACCTTGACCTTTATTGTTCCCACCTTTGCCACCGTCAACATGCAAATTCTTGAACTGGCCGTTCAGCTGGTTGTTGTTATTAGCCTTTGGTGCACCCCAAATTTCAGCATGTTTCCCACTTTTTGTTAGCTTCTTGATCAATGTCTCCGGGTCTACAATTCCAGATATTGTCACCTTCCCAATTTCTGAGTCAATATGCGTCTTGTAAACCCCTACAACAAGCAGAGACACAAAAACAATCGATTAGACCAAATAATAGTACCACATTTCAAAGGCATAAAAATAAAAATCAAATTTTTGTAAACAAGAATGAAATTCAGTACCAATTTTGCTTTAACCATTTCGGGTAAAAATCGAAGAACAGAGGAATCAATATAGGGAAAATAAAAATTGAGTCTTGAAAAGGAAGGTACATACCATCAATCTTCTGCAAGATTTTCTTAACCTTTTTTTTGCAGCCCTCACAGTGTATGTTGACTTTGAGCGCATATGTCTGCATGCACAAGCAAAGCCACGGAGCAAATAGCCACAGTTAAAGTTGCAAACTTTTATCAATCAAACAATCTAAATAAAACACGAAAAACAAATTTCTAAGGGGGCAAAACATATCTAATTACAAAATCCAAGAATGTAGCCAAAAAACTTTCACCCAGCTGTCAGAACAAAGTGAAAACATCAGACTCAAGCAAAGCCCCAAAAGCAAAAGCCAATGAAGTAAAAGAAAAAGCAACCAAGAAGAAAAAAAGAGCACATAAATGTTTCTATATTGGTGGGCATACCTGGATCTTCAAGATCTCTTCTTTACTCATCGTTTTTTTCAGTTCAAGGCACAGAAGTACAAAACGGAGAAGAAAAATGAGGGGCAAGGAAATTTAAAGCCGGTAGATCTGCAAAAACATGGAAATGGGATTCTGCGTTGGTGACGAAATGTGATGAATTTTCATGCAAAACCGGCAAATGAAAAACAATAAAAAAAAAGTTCTCTTTCTTTCTTTGTTTATAAACAAGGGGGGAGCAAAATGGGAGGAAACAACGGAAGATGGGCCTGAAAGACACACTCCTGTTTATACAAACAAAATGCAGAGTCTCTGAGAGCTCTTTAATATGAGAGTGAGTGAAGTGTGTGTTGTGTGTGAAAGAGAAACACACTCAGAGGGGAAGGTGGTGGGTAGACATTAAAACACTTCTCTCTGCATCCTCCCTTTCCTCTAGTTCAGAGATGGAGAGAGAAGAGAAATGGAGCAAGTCATTACCATTCTACTTAACATTAACAGAGCAGAAAAAGGAGAAAAAAAAAAAAAACGAAATGGAAGCCAGAGACTACCGGTGCTGGCAAGGCCAATGAGAAGGGGAAAGAAATGAAAAGAAAGGAGCTACGGCCTACTACAGAAATGAGAAGGGGCTGTCTACTCTTTCTTTATTTATATACAATTCTTTTTTGTTTTTTTTCAGCTGAGATTACAAAAATCTGGATATCATCAATCTTTCTCATTAATTAAAATAAAAAAATCAATCTTCCTCATTAACTCTTACTTTTTAACTTTGCCTTTGTCCTCTTTTGACATTGCAGGTTTGGCTTAGCTGGCTTGGCTTTCAAGCCCTTTGAGCCTTGGCTTCGAGTTTTCTCTTTTTCTTCTTTTCTGTCTCTTTTTTTTTTTTTTTTCCTTTTTTGGTTTGCTTCTGTTTAGGTTCCTGTGGACTTAAGTGTGGGCTGGTTTTGGGCTTACCCACATAGGGCTCTCCCTCTTTTTTTTTTTTTTTTTGGCTAACTGTTTGTAGGATAATTATCTGGTAAACCCAGTCTATAGGTAAACCATGATTTTTAAGTTATGGTAAATTTTTGAGCACTTGATACAAATTTTTAAAGTTAGGGTATTATCTAGATGGGTTTTATTTGAAGATGTTCCACTGTCCTTGGCAAATGTAGGGTAGCTTTCCTTAATTTTTTTTGGGTGGGATTCAGTATACCAAATTTGGAATGCAGCCCAAGTCTTTCTGCAAGTCTTATATTCTTTCCACGTATGGCCTAAACTCTTGAGAGGGATGTGTGACCTAATCTTTAATTCTACACAGTAGTAAGTAGTAATTAATACATACCTTATTTTTCCCCCGAGCATGTTATCTACTAACAAGTAATCCTACTCAATGCTGATAAGTAACATGCCATATAGGGATGCCCTGAATCTTTCGAACTAATGAACTTTCTTTATTATGTCAATAAAAATGAAAGTATGAACCAACAAGAAACTATTAGCTAAACAAATCAAGAAGCACAAAGTATAGGATAAATGGCATAATAGGGATGAGTTGATTTTAGGACCATGCTATCCCTTTTCCATTTTAATTGAAATGGCACGCCCTATGTAACCGCACATGTACTCGTAAGATCGTTTAATATATGCGAGGTAAAAAAGTAATTAAAAAAATACGTTCACAAAATACGTAAACATGTTTTGAAGAAAAAGAGCACTTCAAAAAGCAGTCCATGTAAAAGCTACACAACAGCAAAACTAGGATCCTGCATTAGTATGCTCAGCAGGACCTGAAAGTTGTAGCCAGTGTTTGGTATATTTCAGGCATTGACAAGATAGTTTGCATGAATGGTTCAAGCCAACTAATTTAGAACAAACTTTCTTGATTATTCCGAAATAAATGTTCTGTAAATTGGCTCTGTGAAGCACAAGTTCGTAGTAAGAATCGTTCAAATGAACTGCACTCAAATGACATGGATATTTATTCTCCTCATATTAAAGTAAAAAAAAAAAAAAAAACTGGTATCACATATTGAGATTGTATATTTCATTCTTGAACATGATTATTCTACCAAAATGGGTGGCGGACTATGACCATATATCATATCTAAACCACCAAAAGATTTTGTATTCAAGAAGAAAGGGTCCCCAAGACATGTACTCAGTGATTGTATAGATACATATCTGGTGCCCATGATGATATGGGACCAGAACCTTCAAGTTACTAAATAAATCCTGGGCCCTGGAATAGGCCGGGTTGCAATGTTTCGATCAATCTTCACCCTCGGTCCCCTTTTCCAGTTTTGGGGAATAGAATTAGAATTAACAGAGAGTTCATTCCAGGAGTAACGTTTTTGATATTTAATGCTCCCGCCCCGCAGATGAGGATAAACTTTGGGCCAAAATCTTACAGTCTACGCAAATACGCAGAGAAAAATGATGCAACTGCGACTTTAAAAAAATTCCAGGATTTCTTTCTTTTCTGACCTCTATCATTGAACCCATAAAGAAAAATGGGAAGGGGTTGTCAGTGCCATTTACGACAGGATGCAAGTGAACTTTGGTCAAATGTTTTTTCCTTCGAGGGGAAAAGCCTCATTGCACAGGCGAACTCGGAAGTCACCAGATGCATCCTCCATGGCACCCAAATTTCGTGTGAAGTGATAGTGCAGTAAAAGACCATAGAATGACTTTAATTGCACGCCAAAAAGTACCGGATATTTTGTTTGAATTCGATCATATGATTGTAAGATTCTTTTACTGGAAGAGTAGCTTTATGTTAAGCTATCATGTCAACCTAAAAAATTTGTTTATGATAGATACTATTGGAGTTGGACAGATGATTATTCGACTACAGCTCCATGCAACAAGAAATGTAAGCAATCAAATGGTAAATTAGTAAATGCCCTGATCCCAGGGACATGTCAAAAAGCACAAACTTGGGCTGCACAGCTTCATTCTTGTACTGTTATATTTATATAGAACTACTGTTTAAACTTGAAGCAAAGTTGCACTGAGCATGAAGATGAGCAATGACTACATTTGTGGCCTATCTTTTCTTCCCCCCCCCCCCCCCCACCCCCCGGGGTCCGTCCCAGTGGTTTTCAATCGAAATGGATGGGCAACAATTATGCATCACTATTGCCTTTTATGTTCAAGAATTACATGTGTGCGACACATGGTAGAGGGCTGTCCATTATCTGCGAGAATAGGGATTGATAATTGAAAATATACCATTTCTACAGATCTCTGCCATCTCATAGTGCATCCATTATTTGAGCTATTTTTAGAGCTCACATGGCCCATATATGCAGTGCATATAACTAGTCCTCCAGATTTTAGTTAGCAATTGGAAATCTAAGCATATAAAGTAAGTTGTAAAAAAAAAAAAAAAAAAGTTACTCCCGTTTTAGGGAAGGTACGGAATTTTTGATGACTTCAATCTCAAACTGTCTTATTTTTTCCCATTGGCATCTGACGTGCAATCTGCACAATGGTTTTGTGGTCTCTTGGCGTAAATTATGTACCTGCAAACAACACCCAAGTGGAAATTTTTGGGTCTATAACTCCTTTCTTTTTTTGCCCTTTTTTGCTGTTAAATAGCACTTGAGGGGATTACAAGAAAGTTGAATGGAAAGAAAATCGCCATAGTTATTGATTCAAACACTGCTACTAATTAGATGCTGATCCTTTCTTAGAGGGTCCATTATTCTCTTTTCTGTATCTGTTGTTCCCTTCATCTCTCATTTTTTTATGGCTAAATCATGGATTTTGATTTCATATAATTTCTTTCATACTAGATTATTGAATGAGTCCAATAAACTTTTAAACGAAGATATTGCATACATCCAAGTCTTTTCCATGATTTTTAGTCGTGGTTCTTTTCTTCCATCAAGTGGAATGTTCAATCATGCTTTATTTGCTTTAGAAATAAAACACGACATATATAGTATTCCATTTCTTTGTTCAATCATCTATCATAAAATTTTAGGACCCGAACAAGCTAGGGGAGGAAGAGAAAATTCCAAAATGACAGCAATCCATTTACTATATTGCATGTACCCAATGCTTTCTATGTCTGTGTCCCATTATAACAAGCAATTTTGGCATCCTCCAGTCGAATCTAGCAGGTCCATCTATGAGTAAATATATGCCGTACGAAAATGCGTTCACACAACATCTTGAAAAAATAACTGGGATCGAAAGTCAAAATGAATGTACCGATGCAGGCAGAAAGGAATCTGCAAGGGTGAAAATTATAGGCCATGGCAGAAAAAGAGAGGCTGGGCCATATGATATTCATTGATCAACCAACCATCCATCATTTACTTAGGTGTCCGATTTCAAATAGTTGGCAGTGAGATTACACCTTCTGGATTGAAATTCAAAAACTGTCTGCTACAAGCAGAGGAGATGAATATCTTCCTGCATGCCTCAACTTCATTGAAATGCAGTACTTGATATATTTCTCTACGCTTCCCCTTCAATATTCTGTTCTTGTTTTGCCTTCTGTGGGCTCACATATTTTTAGTGCACTGATTTTCACTTGAATATGTATGAATTCTTGTTTTACCTCAAAATTATTTGAATAGTAGCTAAGGTGAAAAAAAAAAAAAAACCTCCCAGTCTCATTTTTTTAAAGCATATTCGATGAAGGAGATAGGACATCTTTTCACCTTCAAGTACATACCAAAGATCCTAGAGGGCATCCAATGTAATGGTTTTTGTCCATATCTTTTCATGAACCAGAAATCTTTTAAGCTCCTGATCCATAATGAGCAGGATTTGAGTTATAAACCCTACCAAGACAGCAATCATAAATTTAATCAACAGACTTCTTCTGTACTAGTACCATGATTGGTATGAAGTAGTTAATGTTTTCCTACTTCCTTCTGCCCTATGAAAACAGAAAGCCGGTTCATACATCATAGGAGTTCAACTGCAGAATGATTCGCCAAGGCTGTGAAAATCTAAGAACTATGGAAAGCTATAAGTCAATTTTCAACCTAAACTTTGCGACTCCAAACACATGGGTAATCAATACCTTCAATGATTATAAATATGCTTCCCACAAATTTCATGAAGTAGTCTACTTCAGTGCAACTAGATTATGGTCCCCCTCCTCTTTCAAACCAAACCAAGAAGCATGAATAGAAACAAGATTGCAAGATTACAGAAAGTTTATATTCTGCATTACCAATTGGAAGTGAACAAAAAATGCTTATTAATATCAGCCCTCAACCTCCTATCCTCTCCTGTTCAGAGGTGCCCATTAAGAGCCCCACCTGAGCTTGGAGATGCGCAGTTTGCCTCTCTCGGTACTAACTTCTAGGGCAAATATTCTCTCCCAGCCACCCTTTTAGGCTGTTAATAACACAGAAGAAAAGTTACTCAGTATTCATTATTCATGCAACACGTAGATCTTCTCTTGCTTTCTCTCTGCATGCCACATTGTGCAATTTTTCCGACAGTAAATAAAAAGATGCAAAAACCCAATAGAAGTATATAAATGGTATAATTTTATCCCACTTTCTTGAGAATTTCAAGAATAAACCTTTAATTAGTACGAGAACTGCCTCTGGTACTCAAAACAGAATAGAAATATTTATGCAAGAAAGTGCAACTTCAGTAGATAATTTGAACAAAATATTAAGCTGGATTACATCTTCTTCGTAATGTAAAACAGGAATGATGCAGCAAAACCCACAAGGAATCAGACAATATCATTGAAACAAGTCAATCTTCACTTAAACTTCATGTGTTTATCACTGAAATTAAGTTACATGAGAAGTAATCCAACTCAAAGCTAAAAACTTACAGATGCCAAAAAGGCTATTGAGACTAGGTAGTAATCACATTAATGTGACTGAGAAAAAGGTAATTGCTTTACTTCGTTTTCTAAAAGGTTCAACTTAAGTGGCCTAGGTTGTATATGCATGAGAACTCCCGCACCCCCCCCCCCCCACCCCCCAACAAACAAAACCTCCTCAACAAACGAAAAGGAAATAAAAATCTGGATAGCATGCAAAACAGTGGGACGATATCACTACATTGCAAAAGATATACTTCCATGTAATATTCTTACTAGTTCAAGCCTATTTCTCCTAATGTCTGAGCTCTTTAAATTAAGTTTTTGCATACAACCTTGCCATAAACTGACAGCTGCAATAATTTCCACAAACAATAAAATGACAAATTTCTGGAGCAGAAAAGGAAATCATATATCAAGAGTGCTCATGAACGAGATAAAAGGTAAACCTGTCTAAACAAAGGCAAATCCCTATCCAACATGAAGTAACCTTTGCCTAAAAGTTTTGTAATAGACATGAAGAAGGTCATACTTAAGGTTTCCTAGAACAGAATCCTAAGAGCAAAAGTAACCTTATCCTACGTCTTTCAGACTTTCAGTAGTTAGCCAGTACAATGAGAAAGGAGGAGGTTCGTAGGGAGTTGTAAAGAAAATTATCAAGCGTACATGTTAAAGGTTGTTCACTTCTTTTGCATGATTAAGTAGTATCGTATCTCATTAACAGTAGCCAGAGATGAATCCAACTTGATTTTGAAAAAAAAAAAAAAAAAACAGAGAGAGAGTTGCTTTTCCTATTTCTTTTAAATCACTTGTCCAAAATACTCACTATACTGACACCTGTAAAACACTAAGGCTATCAGCTATTGGATCCAGTTCCCCCATTTCTTGTAGAAATTAAGCAGCAACAAGTATATCTGAATAGCAAAAACACCAGGGCCATTAACAGAAATAACCCTAGCACGAAGATATATTCATAGGGATTCATTAGTTCACTATCATCATTTTTTCCCTCTGAAAGAGTTCAATGAGTCCCAACCCCTATCAAAAGAGCCAGTCTGAAGTTAAGGTTGGGTGGAGGATAGGATTCTGGTACCCAACAAACTTCCCGATTGAAATGGTAGCTAGCTCGTTAAAGGCATACAAGGCTTTTCAACTTACTCAGCTCTGAAGCTGTTCTCGAGGCTTGGCTCAAGAAGGCTCGACTTCGGCTCAATATTTAACTAAATGCATGAGAGGTCAAAAGTGGCCCACAAAACATGTCCATCCAAGTGTGTAGCAGCCAAATGGTTGCAGTATTAACGTATAACACAAAAATAATACCTTCAATTCAGGAAAGGAAGAAGAATATCACATCACATGTCTTTGTGTTAGAGCAGCAATTTCCAATGATATTTCGCAACGATCCTGCAACCCTTTGACAAGTAATTGACACCAAAACCTTGAAAAAAAGAAACATTTTAAAATTCCAACCATCTGGTTAGCAGATAGTGAAACCAGTCCATAATCATGCCCGATTTTTCCACTTCAAGAGGCACTCATTAATTTTTTCCATAACAAAAGGAACCATCTGCATGCAAGGAACATGTATTGTAGAGGGCCAATGTGATGCAAAACCAAAATGAAATGGTTAAAAAATAAAATGCACATCTTGCTAGGTCTATGATTCCAAGAAAAATAGAAAGTATCTGCATACATCCCATGGCTTATGAGATATTATTATATCCTAGAACAACAAAAGCTTAACAAGGTTGAGCATTGAATAGCAAATAATAAATACTCGACGCATATTTCATGCATATGACAATATTGTTTTCAATGTTATGAAACTTCCAATTGAGCAACAGACACATCCACTAATAGGATTGACATACTGCTATTAGACACTTCCACTAAACAGATTTCATAGTTAAACACACCGTCAAGAATATGCCTACAATTACAAGTTATATAGAACTGCCAATAATATGTTGATGCTGCGGAGACGGGATTTGAACCCGTGACCTCAAGGTTATAAGCCTTGCGAGCTACCAAGCTGCTCTACCCTGCACAGAAGAGAGTAAGTTCCTAGATGAACAAAGACTCGATGTGATTATCAAATCTTATTCATAAACAGACAACATGTTGTTAATGCTCTGTGATTCAAGATAAAGAACTGATGCTTTATATCAAACTCTGACCTAATCACTGAGAAATAACAGAAAGCTGCCAACAGCGCCTTCTCCCCCATTCAACTCCCCAGGAGAAAAAGTTCAAGCATTATATTACCATTATTTCTATAACTTCCTCACTTCGTAGTTACATTACTTTCTTTGACTTACAGTTCAAAAATTCAAATTTCAAACTGAAAACTGAAATTTATTGAGGCATATTGTACACAAAGAATGTAATTAAAACAATTACAAACTCATAATCAGATCTCTTGGGTACATAACACAGTCACCATTTAATACAAAGATATCCAGTCTGAGGCACAAAGATAATATCACAATCTAAAGAGATACTACCATAACTAGTTGATTATGCAAAAAGAACTAATATCTCACTAACTGCCATCTGAGCATCCAATCAGGTACATATCCTACTTATCATGCCCTAGAATAGTTTTTAATAATATTCTAAGGAATTTTCAGAGATTCATAAGACATCTACAAGCAAGTTGGTTTAAAAGGATTATCTCAGACAATTCCAGAATATATTGCAAGCTAAAGAGCCTTAAGCTTTTAGAAAACAACCCACCTGTTGCTTTGCTCAAAACCCATCAGTCAATCCAAATCATCCCAAATACAATTACTCATTTCCAACTCAACTTTCTCCATCCCCCTCAGTAACAAGAAATTAATTCTCAAAATATTAGATCAACAATGCAACAATGATCATGCGTCCATTGTTTAGCCGACTACACAAAGCTAGATGTTCATAAAAGCTCTCATTACAGTTCTAAAATGTTTTTGTTCAGACTGCAGGAATTGCAGATTTCAGTGTATCACAATAGTGGGACTAAGTATTTTTCAGATACTAATCCTAGTTATCCAACATTTCTGTATCCAACTTGCGCAATAATTTCTGCGCTTCTAATTTGATTCAATATCACTTAGCTTCTATCCTCCACTGGTGCTCCATTGTTGTTCGTTCCTCCTACTCAATAGTCTTTTTTTACTGAAGTAATAGTCTTCTTACTGAAGTTTATGCCAATGAAAAAGCTCAAATTACAATCACCCTCTTTTCACATAACTAATTTAAAGACCCTCGATTCTACTCTATTCCGAGCGGAAAGAAACGAATTAAATTAAAAGATCTGTTTACAATGAAGTAAATGCTTAGAGAAACAAGCATGAATAACCCAAAAAAGAAAAAATGAAGAAAAATGTTACCTTTCAGCAGCTGATCAAGGGGTGTGCTACTTCATTCAAAGGGCAGTTAAAACTATCCAAGCCAAATCTAAAGTACCATCTCCCAGCATTATTCACCCACTCTAAGACATAAAAGGGTAAGCTTCAATTCAAAATCCAAATACTTATCGTTTCACAAAAAAAAAATTAAAATCCAAACTTTAACGGTTCATTTATGAAGGCGTATTTGCACAATTCGAGGCCGGGGGGGGGGGGGGGGAGGAGGGGAGGTTACTAAAAATTTTGGAACGAAAGTCATTTCGGACTCAATACTTATTAGATGATCAAATGACTTTTATTATTCTTGCAACTTAGAAAATATTACGTATTTTTACGTAGAGAAACAATTTAGTCACTTGTGCTAAATTAATCATGATTTTGAATATTAAAAAATTTGAAAATCTTGAATACTAAATTTTATAACAATAATAAATATATTTACAATTAGATTTTATTAAATTATGGATAAAATGTAACTGCACATAATCTTCTTTCCTTTCTTTTCCAAAATACTTGGCGTTTCATTTCTTTTCTTGTAATCTAGACATCTAGACAAGATGGTTAGAAAAATTTTTCTACTTTGATGTATTTGTTTTCAATTAAAATCATACCCCTTTTAATAGTCCAAATGTTGCTTGAGAGTTGTTTTTTTTTAATTACAAATGATGAAAATTTCTTGTTAATAATGTGAAATAATGAACCCAGCAAGTTAAAGAAATAATTCAAAAACATAACATATTTTAGCATATTCTATATTTTTATCATTAGCCATCTATTGTGATTTTTTTTTTAAAAAAAAAGGTCATACTTTGTCTTGTTCAATTCTTTTTCAAAATCTTTCAAATTCTTATACTAATAGCTAGTTTGGATGTTTAGGTTATAAAAGAAAAGATGGTAAATGTTAAGTTATGATAGAAAAAAAAAAGAGAAATGAAGAAAAGAGATTTTAATATTATTTGAGAGTTAAGGTAGGGAAAGGGATGATTTTGGATATATATATCAATAAAAATTTGTTCGGTTGACATTTGAGGACAAAATTGGCATTTAGAAAAAAATTTATTAGGCATTCTCAGCTTTTCCGAACTTTGGTGACGATAACAGTAGGACATCATCCGTCCAAATCAAATGCTTTCCATCCTTTTCTAACCTTCAAAAACTCCTAAACGCTAAAAAGAGTGTCTTTTTTGTGACATTTTCTTCTTTTCTCATCAAATCACAGCTCCCAAACTAGCTATAAGAGTTTAGGAATTTTTCATGTAAATCTTGATTTCCCCTCCAGTACTTTGATTTTACTATTTTATGTAGTACTATGAAAAATATAGTTATTGTTACAAAATTCTATTACACTCGTGCTAGAGTTTAGTTTTTATTATCTATTTTTAACCAATAATTCCTTTTGATAACCAACAAATAATAAGTTAAGGGGTATATTTGGTATGAAATATTCTTCTTACTCTTGAAATCATTATTTTATTGTTGATTTTTTCGAATTGATCGAATTTGTAACAAGAACATTAGTTTTTAAGGGAGATTAATGATATTTTGGAAACCTCGAGACAGGTTTTTGAAATTATCCCAAAAAAAACTGAGAATACAGATTGTGAAATCATCTAATCGAGATAAATTGGATTAAACCCAATATGGAAATCATAACTCCCTACACGAGAAGAAAAAAAAAAAATTTACCCAAGAATCAACAGGTAGGCATCAAGATTTTTCTCTCGCACTTTCAAATTAAGGCAAAGTAGACCATACGGTCCAAATTTTAACACATCGGGTATACCCAAGTGTTCGCCTAAGTTAATGCGTGGTTTTAGACCTTCAAGAGTAAATCATTGGCACTGCCTATTGGACTTGCCATTGAAGAAGGCTTGATGTAAAGGCGCTGTGTGTCGTAGTGTTAAAGATCACGCCTTTTAAAAACGTAAGATGCGTGATGAGCACCAAACCACGCCTTCGAACGGGGTTATCTGAAGTAATTAATTATTTTATTTTTAATTTTTTGGTTCGCAATATGACATTAAGGTACTAATGTTCTGTCCAGTAATAATGTCACAAAAACTCTCTTAAAATGAAAACATTTAGGGTTAAATGCAAAACCCCCCAATGAATTATATATCTTGTTGCAGTTTACCCTCCAAACTATTTTTATAGAGGCTTTGCCCCCTTTTACGATATAGTTGGACAAATCTACCTCTTTTATCTTAAGCATTGTTATTTTTCTATATTCCCTATCATTTTCTTTTTAGATTCTTCCTCTTTATTTTCTTTAAGCATTGTTTAAATCAGTATACTAGATTAATCAAAACTTGTTTATTTCTTAATTTTTCATATCAACATTTTATAAAAAGAATTCTATAGTATAGAAGACTTTTTTTTCCAAATGTTGAAGTCAATATCATTTAAGAAATTGAACTATTCAAATATATAAGAACAAAATAGAGATATTGATTAATCAATTATTAATAGTATTAATAACAAATAAAAAATGAATTACTAATGTTGTTTATTCTTATCTTTTTATTTCACTTCAAATAACAATTGTTAACTTTTCTTTCTTACGTGATATATAATAAGTTACTTTTGTTATTAATAGTTGAGTAATTGTAAACTCTAATTGATTTATATGTACTTAAATTGTTGAATTACTGGATTAGTACATTTTACAATATAAGCTACTTATGTTTTGTAATAAGAAGAGTTTATGATGAATTATTAAGAATGAATTTAACAAATAAATGAATTCAAAAAGCAGTTCAAAAAATATTAAAAATGAAGGGAAACATTGGCTAGTTCCATGAGAGAATGGAAAAAAAGGAAGAAAAGAAATGGGAGAAAAGGGAAAAAATGAAAAAAAAATAGAGAAAAAAGAAAAAAAAATTAAGATAATAAGGGTAGTGCTGTTCAAACATATAATTCAAGGAAGCAAAATACCATTATTATAGTTTGGGCAAATTATCCAATTGGCCCTTAAACTCTTTGTCTAAGTAAAAATAAGCCCCTCATCTATTTTTTGCTGACTTTAAGCCCTCGAACTTGTAAAATTGGACACCCGTGACCCTTTTTGCCAGTTTCTCCGGTTTTGCAACCGGAAAGTGAATTCACACGAATACCAGTATGCTTTTAAGAAGGGCATTTTTGTCAAAAGATTCAAAACTCGCGCAAAAACTGAAAGAGATAGCCATCGGGTTGGAGAGGAGCGAGCAAAAGTTCCTGTGGGTGGTGCGCAGTCCGCCTTCTGAGGACAAAACCAGCCGCTTTCAAACTCCACCCGCCCCAGATCTGGATTTGTTGCTTCCTCACGGGTTTTTGGACCCGACAAAGGGTAGGGGTTTCGTGGTGAGATCTTGGGCACCGCAGGTGGATGTGTTGAATCATGGGTCGGTGGGTGGGTATGTGACCCACTGTGGGTGGAACTCAGTGTTGGAAGCAGTCTGTGCGGGTGTGCCTATAGTGGGGTGGCCGCTTTATGCTGAGCAGAGGCTGAATAGGCTGTTCTTAGTTGAGGAGATGAAGTTGGCCTTACCAATGGATGAAAGTACGGAAGGTGGGTTCGTGAAAGCAGCTGAAATCGAGAAGCGAGTTAGGGGGTTGATGGATTCGGAGGAAGGAAAGGTGATCAGGGAAACAGCCCAGGCAAAGAAGGAGGAAGCAAAGCAAGCCATCGGCATTTTTGACAGTCTCGCCACCGCAGAGCGCTACAAAGCGATTGTAGATTGAGGTGCCTGCTTTGTAGGCGAGTTGCTGATAGAGAATGCTCTGGGTGAGGGCAAGGAACGGGGAGTGGTGAGACTCAAATGCCGGAGGCTGGTGGGTATCGATCAGGGTAGCAAGTAAAGGGTCAACAACGCGGAGGTGGTGGAGAGCGGCATTGATTTTACCCTCGACCGACAGGGGTTTGATGATCTGGGGCAGAACCCTAGCTGATTGGACAGCACTACGCCTCCGATTCTTGGGCATAGATGCCGTGGGTGTGGAAACTGTGGTGGAAGTAACAGCAGTGCTGATCGACGCGAAGGTGGAGATGATGGTAGTGGTGGTGGTAGAGGAGGAGGAAGCAGTGGTCGGAATAGGTATGGCAGAAGGGGAGGAGGAAGAATCAGTAATTTGTTGGGCTTTGGCCTCGGAAGCCTGCAAGGTGGGCATGAAGGAGGAGTTAACGGCGGTGAGAACAACGGGGGTGGTGGCAATGGTGGATGTAGGGTTAGATGACAGCTTTCGGATTTTTTGAGGTCGAATAGGTATTTTGGAAGGATTGGAGAGCTTCTGGGAAACGTCGGCATTGATGGTGTCCATGGGGGAGGAGACGAATGGGAGGGAGAGGGAGAGGTTGCGGGTGAGAGGAGAGGAGAGGGAGACGGCATCGGTGGAGAAGTCAATGAGGAGAGAGGAGAGAGGAGTTGTTCCTTTTTTGCTTGACAAAAATGCCCTTCTTAAAAGCATACTGACATTCGTGTGAATTCACTTTGCGGTTACAAAACCGGAGAAACTGGCAAAAAGGGTCACGGGTGTCCAATTTTACAAGTTCGAGGGCTTAAAGTCAGCAAAAAATAGATGAGGGGCTTATTTTTACTTAGACAAAGAGTTTAAGGGCCAATTGGATAATTTGCCCTTATAGTTTAGAGGGTAAGCTGCAACAAGGTATATAGTTCGTTGGGAGGAGGGGGGTTTATCGTTTCAAAACTGAATTCAATACTCAGCTAGTAAAAGGCGTAATTATTAGTATCTTTAAAAGAAATTTGCTAAGAAACTAAACTAACTGTTGTAAAGTAACGTTTAATTTTTGCAGCTTACAAGTCGTTATGTTCATTTACCATCCTTGCATAGGTATCGAGTATTCAATAAAATTTGTCTCAAAAATTGATTGAACGCCTAACATTTACAAAATTGAGACTGCGAAGAAAATTTTACGCGAATTGTAGCATAAAATAAAATGTACTACTAAAAATTTGTTTCTCGTGAACTTCTCCACTCTCCGGAGCATTATTCAATTGATTTTATCTTTGGTTGAGTATATGCCACTTGCATAAGAATGAAGTAAAGAAAGTAAAACATAATTATACTCTCTTAATTAGTTCAATTATCAACCTAAGTATTTGGTAAATAATTATGTTAAACATACAACGATTAATACCAAAACCTTAGACATTGAATAACCTCATAAACATGAGCCATGTTTTAGACATTCATAATATATTGTATGCGGCTATCTTAAACTTTTCTGAGCGTTAGCCTTCAATGCATGGGTAGAGGAGTGTTAAATTCACTGAAGTGACGACTTCATCATCATCACATGGCTAGGGCTTGAAAGAGTAAATCTTATATGTATTGACAGTGTATACATTATTACAGTTAGTTGGATGTACGATACATGTGTAAAATTTTAATTTCAAATTCAAATTTAAATTATGTATCATACATCCAATGGTAAAAATGTATGCACTATCAGTATATAGAAGATTAATTCTTTCTTCTTAACGTTTCTATTTAATATAATTGGAGACTAAATGCGAACAGTTGATAATAGTTTGTATTCAAGATCAAGGCAAATGGCAAACATTCGTGCATATTAACACAATTATCAATACAATGTAAGTAATGAACTTTTATAAGGAAGTAGGATCCTCCCCCCCCCCCCCCCCCCCCCCCCTCCCCTTCCCCTCGAGTGACCTACCTGTAATGAGATCCCTTAACTGTGTATGATAATTCTTTAAGCAAGAAAGTCCGGTAATTTTTCTACATTAAGCCAAAAGCAATACCACCTTTCTTTTATACTAGGATAGTGAAGGCTCTATGAACCTGAGAAAGTGCATGAATGATGCGACACTTTTCTGTACTGCATGCAATGAAGTGCTTGCTTTTTCCACAATGGCCAACAAAATGATGTTTAGCTCAGAAGGACAAGAATGGAGCACTCCAGCTCATTGCACTATAGCTGCACAATTTGCATGATAGCAGACAGCAGAGATCTTACTGCTTGAGAAAGATAATTGCACTTGCTTGGCTAAAAGCCCCAGTGGAATTAGACAGAAGGCAAAAATATCTAATCAAAATCATCCCAATTCTACTGATTTTGCCAAGATTACTGAACATATAGTTCGAAACAATACTTAGCATAGAGTTATTTCGCAACAATTTAGCAGACAAATTGAGATGGATGGAGAGTTCCATAATACAGAATGACAAACTCTTACAGGAAGACAAAGATCAGAAGTTCCGGTCCATGTCATTCCCTTAAGCAAACTCAATACATATAATGTACTAACTTAGCATCCCTAAACTTTCAAATCCCAGTGTCAGAGAGCTGTATGAGCGAAGAAAGATGCATAAGTGACAACAAATGAAGTAAATAGATTCCCCAGTCACATATCACACATTTATACACTTACAAGAGTTAAAACATAAGCCTCCAAAAATAGTTCAACAAAAGTCTGATCTGAACTTCTTACGAACTGATATGCAGCCCCTCTGATGATCCCTGAAGATTCTGATCTCAGAACAATCCCTCAAATCCTCAAGACTAATATATTGTTGCTTCACCATCCTAGAGAAATCACATCCAGTATCATGTATCCAGATATAGGGTTGACATGTTTCATCATAGTAATACAGCAAGCTCCTCATCCCTCCTCCATTGCTTCCTTTTCCTTTGCCAGGCATGTAACTCTTATAAATACTCTTGCATTTCAGCCTTTTCGATGATCCTGGCTTCAAAGAATGAGCTTTCTTGAGTATTGATCCCACTCTTACCTGCAACTCGATTGCCTTGTCACTGAAGTTCCAAATCCTGGTTCCAACTCCTGTGACTTGCGTATGATCACGACATCCATTGAAGCACTTCGCAAGCGAGAGAAAGCTTATCTTTCGCATTTTAGCCCCAGAGAGTCTCAAACTTGGGAGCTATAGATTTGCAGTTATCAGAGTTTGGTGATGTTTCTAATCAGGGAGACACTACACTAAAACCATAACTCTCGGTGTTCATTCTAATGTCTGCTGATTTTGATCATTGATTGCTGGTCCTACGAAAAATCTATCATCAATAGTCCACTCCTGATATTAAGAGAACTCATTCCTAAGAGCAGAAAGTTTGTTAGTATAGGGACGCCCTTTGAGCACTTTATTAGAGGATTAACATTTTGAGCAAAACAGAAAGTTAAATTTTATCGCAACTAACACCTTTTGGGCCTGTTAGGAGAGCAAAAAGAAACAAAAGGCGCCCATAAAGCTCTCAGAACTTAGAATGTCATGATGAAGTGGTATACTTTGTTGCTTCTACTTTCATCATTATGCTCATGCTTTTGCATAGACTTTTCTTTCAAGTTTCAAACAAGCATCTTCCCCTGATCCCAGCAAAACTTAAACTATTATACGTATTTCGGTTGACCCTGACTTTTGATCTACCATCCATTTGGTATGAAGCACTAACAATAGTTAGTTGATTTGATCCCACGATTGCCTTTCTCAGTGGAACTGTAAAAAGTGCAGCAGCTGGTAATGGTGATTGTTGTGAATTTCAGCATTCTGGAATCGTATGAATAGTGCTACCTCTTCATAAGCGAATTGACTATAAACCAAGGTAAGGACCACAGCCGACATCAACCCCAGTAAGAAACTCAACTGGCCACCCCTTAAGGCCTTAATTAACACCATATGTCTGAAATCAATTTTGTTTATTTGCATGCGAGCATGGTCACATGCATTCATTCATCACCTGTATGGTGGTTTTATTTCATTTACCTGGTGGTCCGAACAAAAGATTTTCTTCTTTTATAATTTTATTGCTCAACTACTATAAAGGGATAGGTAGCAACATCAGGTGCGGGAATTTGGACTTGCTATCCCAGATTAGTGAAGTTGGTCTTCTGGTTTTCCTACTCTATTAATGATTTTAATCTAACATCCATTCTCAGCCACAAATTGGAGCCGATAATCAGAAGGCTAAAGAATGCCCATGTATTCATTCCATTGCTGCAGCAAAAGAACCAATTAATATGAAAAAACAAAGGACTAGCAATATGTATTAGCAGTTTATACCATTTCAAGATGATGCAAAAAGGGATTTCTCACACGAGAGAGAGAGAGAGAGAATAAAGTACAGAAGAGTGGAGCAACATTTACATGGAAAGACTAAAACTAGTTCATTTATGAATTTGACTGATAGGGTTTTTTCTTTGAAGTACAAAACTGATTGCTATCCATGAAATATACCTCATGCTCTCCAAAGTCGAAATGGTGTGTATTGTGTAACATTATCAGACTGTACAAGTGAAGAATATCTATTAACCATTATCAGATGGTGATGATGACAAGAACATTGGAGAGGTATACTCTATAAAAATAGATTAGTCAAAAGAATTTACATTAACAAGAGGTCTACTTCTCGTGATTATCTTGAGAGGGATCTATCTTGATTATAAATGGTTCATTAAGATGTACAGGAGAATCAGCCACAATCGGCAACTGCGGTGACGGAGCAATACCATCGAAGTCCTCATTTTCAGCCAATGCTTTCTCCAAAGCCCTCTTTGCAACTCTCGTTACACAGAATATTAGAATGACTGCAAGGACAGCCAAATGAGAAGTAAACATCTGGACCTCAAACAAAGTCAACGTTCTTAGGAGATGACATTTACCAACAATGCTCATGAAGAATACAACCTTCTTCATGTCAGAGTTCATATTTCATATTTCAATTTCTATTAGCACTGAGACCCTACAGGGAAAGTACAGGAAAATACAGAAGCCACTAACAACAGATCTATACAATCCATGGGTCAAGATGGAACTCATGGAAGATGAAAGGAGAACCAACAAAACTTACCAGACACTACAAGGCCCAATGCAATAAATGCCTGCATCACAAAAAACAGAACACAGGAGCACAAGTCAGAATTCACAAAGAAGAGAACTTCATCTTTGTTCTAAACATTTTCATGTCATGATTTGATGATTAGAACGTGGAAAATAAATCTTGGAAACAGATATTCAGGCCAAAAGGTAGTCAGAAAACAGCAAAAGCTTTATATTCCTCTCATGCAAGCACCACTGTTGCTCACAGAAACCAGAGTTAATAAAGACTAGATCCAGTATTACATGTCGCCACTCGATTGAATTTGACTACTACGTGCAAAGAAAGCGCAGATACAATATACTTGCAGATTTTAACATCATCTGACTCATGCCCTTTACTTAAGAACCCAAGACTATGCAACATAGGAAAAAGTGGGCTGTAAAGTGGGAACCGTGTAAACGATATATATAAAGCTAGTCTTTCTTTCCTTTTGTAACATTTTAAGTATCTTGGAGAGTGCATGTAAACTTTGATATCTTAGTTACAGGCAGCAGTAATTTTTGTTAATAAAAAACCGGGTGTGATTCTAAACATTTGAAAGCCAGAAGTAAACTATTCAGTGTCAATGATGATATCATCAGCAATGGGTGTGTAAAATAGCAATATATACATACAAGTAGCCACCAGAAAATTTCAAAGAGAACAAAAAAGAAAAAGAAAAAATAAAATATTCAAAAGTGGTTCTCCTCCTTCCTCAACAGCAAACATGAACATACATGTAGGATCTATGTGAGCATATGCAGGCAATATCTATCATACAGCTATAACATGTAACCAAGTTTCACCAATTAAACCCTCGCTAGAGTTGAGATTAACAATTCAAATCACATTCAATGATGGAACCATTCGCAGTGAAGGGGAGGACCAGACTATTTACTGCAGTATGTGAGCCATCAATTAAGATCATCATTTTTCCCCCTTCTCATACTTGGAATAAGCAAATAATGTCAATATTTGGAAACTTGCATCTTATTCTTATTCAAGGAAAAAGAAAAGGGAAACCAAAACCATCTAGGTTAATCAAGGATGAGTGTCAGGCTTGGCTCTTACCCAACGAGTTTTCGAGAATTCACTCCATCCATGAGTTACATCAGAAAGATCCTTCAACGTTGTTCCAACATATACCAGAGCTAGAGTTATTGGCTGCACAGAAAAGAATAATAGACAAGTTTAAAACTATAGAACGTACAGATGAAAACATAGTTGAGAGATGTATAATGGCTTCATTTTTTGTTGGCACAACTTAGGTCAAGTCACAAGTGAAGCTCCTACAAACCAAGTTTGATAAAGACATACATAGTGTCATTCAAAACATTCAATTACAAACAATTTCTAGTTAGATACATACCATCATTCCCAACCATGAAGCCAGCACATATTCGCCAAAGGGTACTGGAGTGACGGACAGTAGGTAGTTTAACATGTTAAATGGAAGTAAAGGAACAAGTCGTAGGAGCAGCACAATCTGTCACAAAGCCATAGGTTAACTTATAATTGAAGAACTCTCCTACAAGGTACAGATAACGGAAGTAGAGGATTAACTGAATTAACAACCCAACCTTAAAGCCAGATCTCCGAATAGCAATTGCAACTGCTTGGAACTGTGGATAGTCTTTTAATTTGGAAATAACAAATGACCTCCCAATCTATTGTGACATAGCACAAGAACATTCATTAGCAAGATGAAGCATCCAGTTTAAGGCAATAGTTGATTATACATTCTCAAGGGAAGATGACTAAAAAGATTTTTTTTTCTTTTAGCAAATGAAAAGTTTTTTTTTTTTTGAGCAATTGAAAAAGTTAAACATAGAGATAATGGAGCTCAAGGAAATGGCTGTCACAAAACTTACAGTTCTGCCAAGAAGAAATGCTGCACCAGCACCAATTGAAGCACCAAGGGAATCAGCGATGAAACCCACAGGCAAGCCAAAAAGATAACCACCACCTAGCTGAAAGAATTACCGAATAAAAGTTTGGCTACATAAGAACTGAGCATTATTACAAAAGACCGCACTATATTTTCTCTAAATAGAACTGAACTCTCAGCAGTGAAAGGACAGTCAATTGATTTATCAATCAAAACTACATTCAAGAACATCACTCAGCTCGCTAGATCAAATTATTTTGACAAGTAAGCTTTTAATGTTACCACTTTTGAATAGTCCAGTCACTTCAACATACTTGAGTTCAATTACTGCACTAAATTTTCACAAAAATCTTGTCTGTCAATTAGTGGAATAATATGTTGGCAGATGTTCCTCCTATACACGAGAAACAGAAAAATCAATTATGACTTTACAAGAAAAAGGTAGACATCATACTGTGAGTATTGAAGCTGGAACTGCCAGAATTGTCAGGGGGATATACGCAACCGCCCTGCGAGTTTCAGAAATCACATTAGCACAAGCTTAGAAGCACAACAACACATTCATGTCCTATGATATCATTTATATAGCTATGATCCTAATTTCAGAGGTGATCAAGTACAGTAGGCTCTTGATCTACGAATCCAGTGTACAACGATTTCATAGAAACCACGTCAACACATTCTTGCTTATGCTTTTTGCCTCAGCAAACCATAATATACATAACAACAGAACAATTGTTCTTAGTAGACACTTAACCACCCCAATACAAGGACAACTTTCTAAATTTTATTCAATGAAAATGTTTAAGTTTTGAAGACACAACCACCAGTGAAATAGAGAAACAATTATCCGGAATAGTTTTACCAAAATAACAATACATAGCAACTGATCACAATAGTCTTGGTGCAATAAGTTATACATCTCCATAGGCACAGTCCTTTATATTCTAAACAAAATTCGAGAAACGCAATCTGAAAGAAAAAACGATGTCTATGCTACTTTATTAATGCACAAAATGTCACTGTTGTCTCACGTTATTGACTACCATGTAACCAATCATTCTCATAATTCATCAATTCTCTTTAAGAGAAGGCCATCGTTAATCTCAGGGGGATTATTTATAATAAACATGTACACTGCAAATGCATCAACTATGTTTCTCAAAACAAGAAAACCAGAAACCAAAATACATTAAGAGAAAACAACAAAACTCTATCAGCAAAAACCATACTTACAAAACAAAAGGACCCCAAGGACCAAGATCCTGCTCTACCCATACTAAAAAGTTCTTCAGCATCTGCAAAAATAAACAAGTTATATAAGCACATAATTTTGGCAACCATAAGTTACTCCACGAAACAACAGTTTAGATGACAATATTTGGGATCCTAAGTGAAACCAAAACTAAACACTATACCTCCTGACATAAAGCCTAAACCCTAATGCCCCTTATTGGAGAGAGAGAAGATTATAGAGGGTAGACGAGTATCATACCAAATCATTCATGTTAAATTCTGAGCTCCAACAAGGACTATAATTTCAAGCACAATGAAAGGGTTACTGCACAAGATGCAACTTTTATCTATGCGAATAAAGTTGAAAATTTATGTGTTATATTATGCTATCAATGGGAAAGGCATATGCTAATGAAGCTTATTACACATATCTACTGTCCATATAACTACTCCTTTGATCTCTTGTTGCATTTACATCCTTTTCAAATTGTTGCAAATGTTCTTGAATGAAAAGTTTCAACTAAAAATCTTAATTTGCTTCAACGTTTTAAAACAAGAAAAAGGGTATTGGGTCCTATTATATCCTCAAAATTGAAAATTATATGATCATTGTCACATATATTTCCTTTTCCTCTACAGACAACGTACCCTTCCAGCCCTTACTTAATGCTCATGATTATCAAATTAAGTCATTCAACTTGGGTGAAAGGGAGCATGTAAGTAAAAGATTAAATGATGGACAAAGTTTACATATGCTCTAAAACATTCCCACTGTCCTTTAGTGATCATATATTTTCCTGAAAAGTAACATTAAAATGCAGGGTCCAGGAACATATCCTGGCAAGTGCCTCCTGCCTAGCAAGAAAAATTCTTCCACTTAGCTATAGATGGCAGGCCAAGAAGTCAAAGTTTCTTTGACTTAGCTACAGATGGTAAAGCCAAGAGGTCAAGGTCCCATTCTTCCGCTTGCTCATACCACTACCTACAAACTAACCAGCCATCATATTTGTATCAGGTAGCATGATACTGGTGCCAAGGATGGCCATTACTATTCATTGAAAAATCACATTGTTATACTACTAGCATACTTTTTTACATGTTATTTCAGTCGATTTTTTAATCACTATTCTCTGTAAGCTTAAATATCTTATCTTGATTTTTTAGCCAAAAAACACTTAGTTGATACCACCTCTTGATGACGTCCATTGTTCAGTCATGTCTAATAATGTCAGAAAATAAGCTTTCGTGGTTCCAGATCTCTGATGTTAGATAAGAAGTCCTAGATGGAGAATGGAATCTTTCAACCTCAAATTTTATGAACCTAAGAAGCGGCATTGGTGTTAGAAGGCCTTAAAAAAAAAGCACACACATACATATTGCCACATTCAGAGAACAACAAAGACATGACCACTAGAGAATTTATCGTATAGGATGGTGCACCTAATTAGAAAAAAGCAGATCCTGCAAGATGATAAGCATCACAATGAGTTCTTAATTGGCAATATAGATGAAGTGAAGATAGTCAAAACACTTCAGCAGCTTAAGCTCTAGCTCTACTCTACTGTGGTATTCTTTTTTTTTTCCCCATTATTTTCTCTTTGGGGTCTCTATTTCTTTTCTTGACACTTCTTTAGGTCCAGCTAAACTTAGTCTTACAGTCGCTAGACTCAAAAAACATATGGAACAAAATCTTCAACAATTTTGATAGAAGTAAACCGAATCAGACTAAATCGCAGATTGATGGCATCACATATAAAACGGTACACCAACGTAAATGGCAGAAAAAGGTTGTACAATACGAAGGTAAATGCCAAATGCACAAGCATAGAAGCAAACATTAATTAAAAAAACTGGAAAAAGCAAGAAGTCAAGGTGTCCCAGGTAAATGTACCTGATGTGACAAAGAATGCATCGAGGTAATTCTCACTTAACAAAAATTGTGCGCACTCATGATTCAAAATGAAAAATCTCAGAAAATAAACAAATTTTGGATAAATTAAGAAAGCCCAGATCAATCAATACTTGGAATCATCCAAAGTTACACCAGAAGTGCAAAAATCAGGAAGGAAAACAAACCAGACCTAGATCAGGAAAAAGAACAAAAAGTCCAACAAAGCACAAAAAAATCAGCAAAATAGAACAAAATAAACCTGAACCCGATGAAAATTCGTACCTTTTCAATGGGGAGAGTGTAACAAGCCGTGGCAATAGCAGCAACAAGGATCAAAAAAAGGGTAATTTTGAAGAAAGAAACCCAGCTGAATTTGAACGCCATTATTGATAAAGAAAGCCTTTTTCGCCAAGGCCTACACTCCTCTTCGTCTTGGTCCTCTGGATAATTGGATTGTTTGAATGGCAACCGAGGCCTTAAATTCAATCCGCCTAAATTTGCCAGATTTTCTCAATTGAAATGAAAAAAGGAGAAAAAAAAAAACTAAAAACCCACAATTACTTAGTTTGAATAGAATCCCAAACTTTAGCCCATGTATTTCTGGTTTTCCAAAACACACTCAACTGATTCTTCTCTGCGTATAGATATTAGATAGTCCGTTTTTGTGAGTGTGCTCGGAAGGTGGATTATGTTTTCCTTTTCTTTTCTTTTTTTTTTTTTTATGTCGAAGAAAGAGATGACGGCAGGAGTTAATTTACTTTTTTGTTTGCTTCTTTTTAGTTTCCTTAATCACTCGGTCTTGTTATTGTTTCCTTGGTCAAGGTTCAATGTGCTTGGAAAGCAACTTCGCAAAAGTGAGATCCAAGTCTTCTAATTTTTTGTTTTCTTTTACCTTTCTAGTATTTAACCTTTTTGGTGTGTGTTGGGCTATGTTTGGCTCCACGTAGGGGCGTAAATTGTAAACGAAACTTTTTAGTCACTCGAACACCTAGTGTTCAAATTTATTTAATTATTTTAACGAGTTTAAAATTATTGTGTTCAAGTTGAGTTTGTTTACTTAATTTATTACATTTAAATGAAATTTTATTGACCTGAAGTCCTCTCGAATTCGAGTACTTTGAATCCGTTGCCTAAAAATTTTAATTTTATGCTAATCGAGCTATATCCTAACGAAAGTCAAGAATTGTAAAACTAAAATTAGACAAAAATGAAATAAAACATTATAAAGAAGAAACATATTGGAACACTCACAATTTGAGAGAAGTCATCTGATTTTCTTTCGTTACATTTTTTTTTTTTTTTGGCAAGGGGTCTTGATTAAATACCTCTACAAGCGTCAACAACAATTACATCATGCTAGATAAACTCCAGCAAACAAATGCAAACACTAATATAATAGATGTAGACGCTAACACAACGAATTTTTTTTTTCAGTTATTGAATTTTGTGTCTAAAAATTGTGTTAACATTTGCATTTTTATTGATTTAACTTCTACATTATTATTTTAATATCTATACTGTGCAGTGCAATTGTGCATGACAATTGCAGTGCAGGTTACTAGCAAGTGATGTTTACTAAGGATTGACCCGTAAGGATTGATCCGGACACCCCTCTGTGTCGATAAAAAAAAAAAAAAAAAAGTGATGTTTACTAAGAACATCAAGAAACTTTTAAATTTACTTGCCTAGGTACAGCTGTGAAAGGGGTACCCCGACCCCCAGAAAATAAACAGGAGGGTGTTCTTCAAACACAAGGCAGTGACAAAAGGCATAAATCCATAGCCACTAAATACAAACACAAGCATACGAGTCAACCACTGAAGAACGCTCCAAAAGAAAACAAGAGCAGAAAAAGAGTACCAAGTGCACAACATCCTAGTTGCAGCTTTCTTTTTCTCTCATTTTCTTAAGAGAACTCAAGAATTCGGCAAATAAACCCTGTATCCCTGTGCTATCGTCAAAAGCCGGCAACTTTTGACAACGCTCAAGGGACTTATCTACCCATTCCCAAACCCCCCCTCCCAGTACCGACGTGGGAACGAAACCCCCCACAGGGGCAGCTTTCGATGGTAACTTTAGGTGATCGATTTTGATGATACTTAACATCGTACTTTATTGGAACTTTACAGCAAAACGGTTATAAAAAATAAAGAATCTATAGATGTATTCAACTATTCTACAGTGGTATTTGACCAAGTGGGACACCAACGAACGACAGAAAATGAAAAGAATCACTACTGAATTTTCACAGTACAACCAAATGTAAGTAGTATGGAAGGACCAATTTAGTCCAACCTCCTATGATTGCGCTTCCTTCTTTGCCTTGGCAGACCATCTTTCCTCTATCAAAATCTCAACAGCCCGGCTTGAACTTTCACTATGCCAATACTTTCCTGCACTCGCCGACTCCCAACTAAGAATTGAGGCATTGACAGCAAAAGGCCTCCCAAGTGAGCAATATGGTTTTGCCTTGATACACTACGATCTTGCGCATAACGCGTTCAGCAGTACATGACCAAGCATAAGGTCCACAAAATACTGGTGACCAATTTGGCCATCCCTCCACTTCATCTTCAGCGGGGCACGGCCATAATGAACCCCATCGTTGGCCCTGTTATCATAGTGCCACGGAAAGGTCATATCAAAATCATCGATCACTCTGCTGATCACATTGTACTGCCTCAACTTATCTATCACTACTCCATTGAAGGCCTCCATCTTGGACGGATTAAATCCCAAGCTTCTAGCATAGCCACCAGTTGTCACGGTGGTTCTATATATGACTTCTGGCAGGGGCATCCCCTTCCTCCTCAGCCCTTCCAATATCTCAGACCAAAATGCTGCGGCATAATCTGCTCCCTTGATGAAATGCCTAAGATTAGGCCAATAGATCCCGTCGTGTAAACCAGAATTCATTATCAAAGTGTCTGGGACAACTTCACGTGAAAAGTAACCTTTCAACAATTCTCTGTACTCTGCGTTTGACAATGAGTTCAATCCCTGATAGTTTGAAGTTTCATTCCAATGACCGTTGAAAATGCTCGTAATTCGAACAACTTGCGAAGGATTCTTGGGATTTGTGATGTTCATATCGAACCTTCGAGGAACAGTTGCAAAGTCCAATCCTAGGATGAAGTTAAGGATGTTACGGATGGTGTCACAATGGTTTGAGTCTCCCCACCAGAAAATCCAGCGATTACTTAAGCAATTCCAGGCTTGTTCACTGTTAAACATCTTAAATGAACAATGTGTTGAATACACCCAACCATTACTTTCCAAAATCCCCATAGGGCCATCACACCATGGATGTTGGCAGGGGAACAGTGGTTCTTGGCATCTGTATCGTCCATCGTAACTAATAGGGCAGCTATCATTCTTGGCATGCCGAGTCCATCGACCAGACCAAACATCTCTGACAAAATCAGACTTCACGCATTGACAGATTTCTGGTAACTGAGCGGATGATTTCTGGAATTTAATTGGGAAAACACGAAGAACTCTATCAATTGCAAATCTAGCAGGAGAAAATTTTAGTCCTTCATAATGTCGAAACAGCAGAATAATGGTAAGATTATAACGTCCTTCAAAATCTGGATGGACTTGGAGCCGAAATGTGTAGGTGCCATTCCCCATATCCGTAATTGGAGGCCTAGACTTCCAATTTTCACCAGAAAGGTCAATTTCAAAATAATCACCACCTAAGCAATGATGCTTTCCAAAACCATCCAATGCCTGGATCCTAAATTCATGGATATCTCCAGTAGACAACTCGATACTCTCCTGACCATCCAGACTTGGGACTGAGATACCCTCAGTTCTTGAATCCTTACACGGTTCACCACCAGGAGCCAACCAACCAGAAAGCAACGTTGATGAATAATTTGCCTCTAATTCAGCTAAAACCCAAGGGATAATCATTGGCTTAACAGTGTCTTCCAAATTTTCATCTTTTCGGGCTGAAAACAGGGGTAAAGCTTGAGGATCAAAACGGGTATCATTAACTCCCTTCTCAGCCAAATTGGCTGGTTCAGGAGCAACATCTGGAGCCAAAATTTCGTGGATTTTTGTCAAGTTTCTCAGGGTGTGATTCAGATTCAGGTAATGCTGTCTTATATACGGCTGAAGTTGAGAAACATCAGTAATGTTCAAATCTTGAAGGCTTTTTGTCAAGTTTGTACTACTATTATTAATCTTCAAAGTAACAAAATTCCTCTGAAGTCCACCCATATATATACCATCCATGCTACAAAAAATCAACATCCCAAGAAAGACAGCCATCAATAAAATCTTGAAACCCCAATGAACAGTAGGATAAATCCATGCAAAGTTCCCAACTTTCTCTGGCATGTGAGGAGACATCATTGTATTTCCTAACATAATTGCCAAAACCAGCAAAAACTCACTAAAAATTTAAGCACTATAATAACGTAAAGGAATTAAAATTTCCCATAAAACTCGCTGACAAACATACCCAAAATATACGCAGTGTACTAGTAAACAATAGAATTGCAGGTTTCTTGAAAAGATAAAACAAATAATTATTCTATAATACTTACCGTTAAGCTTCAATTTTCTGCTGAAAGATGATAAATGCACATCAAAGTTGGAGCGGTATAAACTTTTTTATCCAGCTAGCTAGCAGCTTATGAACTAATACAAAAGAAACTCCAGATGAATTGTGCAGAAATCAAAGAAAAGAAGACAGAGAAAAAGAGGGAGAGTTCAATAATGGAAGATAAGAACACTTAGTGGAGCACTAGACTACAAACTACAAAGTAGAAGTGGAGCAGGAGGGGAAAACTACTGGTTTTTAATGATGATAATACCCTTCCAAGGGATCAAAATTACGTTGAGGCACGTAAAGGACGATTTGTACGGCGCCGACAGACTGGTGGGCAAAACTGGCATCTGAAATTGATCCGTGCTCCACATTAGTACGAACAGTTAAATTTAAAATTTTTTTCCTCGCATCATCGTTTTATTTATGGGATAATATCAGAAACCTACCCTTAGGAGGTTTCTCTTAGCATCACCTAAGGTTTCAAAAATATCACTTACCTCTCTTACTTTAGTTATTTGTGTATCAAAATTTTTAAAAATCCTAAACTACCCTTTCACTTACTAAATAAAAATGTTCCTAAGTCACTTTGTTTACTTCAAGAAAACCATCACTTCGAAAACAATCTCTTGTAGTACTACTACATCACAATGCTATATCCTATAAAAATATAAATTTGAAAAATAAAAATGATATTTGAAAAGAAATACATTTGTATCAATTTAATTCGATATGCTCAAAATCGATTTCTTATGAATTTACATTTTTTCCACCATCTTCTTAACCCTTGCTCAAACCATAAAATTATACCAATTATTATAAAAATCAACTCAAAATAAGCAAATAAATAGTACCCTACTTTATCACAATCACAAAAGGTAAAAGATAAATAAAATTTAATTTTTTATAATTTATAATATAATATTGCATATTCATCCAAAAATATATGAGTAAGAGAGAATGATGGAGAAAAGGGAAAAAGAAGAAAGTGACTTCCATTTCTTTTTTTTTTTTAAATTTGAGCTTCATTTAGTTAATATGTTGTAAAATATGTGTTAAATGAGGGTTAATATAGTCTTTTGACAATTATTAGGGGAGGAAAGTGATATTTCTAAAATCTCAAGAGTGCTAAGTGATATTAAGAGAGGTTTCTAATATTATCCCTTTATTTATACTTAGTTGTAGACAAGAAAGAAGAGGAAATACACAAAAGGGTATGAAGCCTTATTTAACAAGAAAGACAAGACACAATCATTTAATGTGTATTTAGAAATAAAAGTATTTCTATTGATTTATATGAATAATGTACCCTTTTGCTCAAGTTGTTTTTACCATTTTAGGCAAAAAATTCTTTTTGAATTGCAAAAAGATAGTAAAATAGAACAAAGGAAAAAATATAGTGGAAAGACAACTTAAGAAAAAAGCAATCAAAAGGAGAGGTTGTAAATTAACTTAGATTATGTTAAATTATATTACGTCTAAGCAAACAATGCCATTATAGTAACTTTGGTAATTAAACTTTTTTCTTGTAAAATATTAATCATTACTATAAATATTACATTGTATTCAATTTTTTTTTTGAAAATTTCTATTTTGCCTAATTAATATATATGCCTATGATAACAATTTATTAGTGAAATTCTCAAAATATTTAAGCCTTGTTCTCAACTGATTTTCAAGACCTGATATTAGATTTTAATTTTGAAAAAGTTATTCTCAATTAAAAATAAAATAAAAAATAAAAATATATATTTCGATGCTTTTTAACTCTGATTCTCTAAAATCAACTTTTACACAATCAGAATTAATTAGGAACAGGACCTTAGTCCAATAGCTCTCGGCTTTTTTTTGAAAAGAGATTTTCTACTAAAAAATTTCCACGTTTTCTGTAAAAATATTTTCAATTATTTGTTTTACCTCACATATATCAAATCACTACAATATATTTTTTACAAAAAATTTCAGAAAATTGCAATCCAAGTACAACCGTGTTGCTCAAACAGTAGTCCATTCCAACTCCAGTTTGGACTTGAATCATTCTTGTTAAAATGAAGTGGAAGTTTATTAATTGGTAAAAATAAATTTCCAAGGGATCGATGTCGGTGCCAGTTTAGCCTTAACATGGGTGGTCGATGCTTCTCCAAGGAGTAACACCAAACGAGAAATCTCAAATCTGTCCAAGAAAGTGATACTAGAAAATGAACCCCAAAAAAAAAAAAAAAGTGTCGACGCGTGAATTCTGCAGACAGAGGAATTATTAAATTTGAATACGCTGAAACGGCGGTGGGGGCGTGTCTGTTCTTTTGTGGATCCATGTGCATGCCCATGGTGGTTCCAGGCTTCCAGCTCAACTGCAGCTACGTGCCCCGCCCCCTTAGATTTTCTCATTTCATTAATTAGTCTCATTTTCTTCCATTATAAATCTGCAGGCGGAATGAAATCTTGTCTTCACGAAAAGATCACACATTCATCAAGTTTTTGTCATAGTCATTTGTCAATTAATGCCAACACAAGTTACTTCAGCCGTTTAGATAACAAAAACGAACACATTCTCGTAATAGTAATAGATTGTGTGTTACGTAAAAATCTTTATATAAATTACCTATGAACGATTTATAGTCTCAAAAACATATAAACGATTTATGATTTAAAAAAAAAAATGCTCTGACCTATGATGATGATGATGATCGAAATCGAATCCGTTCAAATTTTTTTCTAAAAAAAAAAAAATTATCAACTAATCATAGGTCAAGGTGGAAGTCCTCTTCTTTATTCCTCTTAACAGCAAACAACGGGTTTGTTTGGATTGTGAATTATTAGAGATATTTTTACTGTAGCACTTTTTGTGATGTAATGTATGTGAGATAAAATGATAATTGAGAAGATAAAAAGGTGTGTTAGAAATTGTAATGATGATGTAAGTAAATATATTTTGGCAAATAAACAGCAATCGAAACGAACTTGCCAGACGATCAAATTCGAAAGCTACTTTTGGGAAAGAAAGTGATCGAGTTGAATTTTACATCTCAAAACACTAAAGTGCTTTTTCATAGATCCCTCCATCTAAGGACGAATGTAATGTACCGTTAAAGGCTATGTTTGGATTTCCAATTTTAGAATTTTTTTTATAAAAAAAATATATTATAATGATTTGATGTATATGAAATTTTAAAAAAAATATATATTTAGAAAATATGGTCATAAAAAATGTAGAAATTTTTTGCTGCGAAAAACTTCGATCCAATCAAGACTGCTTCATGTTTAATTGAGAAAAAACAGTTGAATGAAGTGAATGCTTTCATTCTATCATCCTGCAATAAGTTACCCTTGTTTTGTGGCCTTTCTTAAATAATCGTACAGTAGTATTTTATTAGGCAAGATTCAAGGCCCTCATAATTAGCTCGATCTTTGCATGAAAGGGCCATGCAGTATCTTATTGGGGACTTTCCTTAACAATCTTCCAGCCCATGTTGTGGCCACTGTACTTTTCTTTTAGAACACTAAGCTTAATTCAACTATTCAAGGAAAGGAAAACGGTAGAAGAAGAATTAATAGCTTTCTCACATGTCTCGAGCATTTTTTCTGGAGGAAATATTTATCCAATTATTTTTTTTGGAGAATTACTATTGATTGGTCCCTCGTTGTGGTCATTGCATAAATCCTTCTTCAATCCCTCATTTAATTTCCATCATCATCATCATCCTCCTCCTCCTTCTGTAGCTAGCACTACCTCCTATACCATAACACAATGGGAGGAAGGTTAGCTAATTTTTTTTTTTTCCCAGACGGAGGGGTATCCGGATCACCGGATAAACCGAACCCGACTAATCCCCCGGTCCGAGAGGAGAGACCTCGTCCCCTCGAACACGTTAACCCTGGACTCGATCCCTGGTAGGGGAGATGGACAACGGTCGCTTAGGAGCTTCCGTGACCAAACGAGCTGCTCAGGAGAGGCAGGTTAGCTAATTCGCTTGTTACTATACTATTGTCAGTCTCATGAAACAATCTCACATGGCAAGATATCATATGTTCCCCTCATCCACCACATGCATCAGCTACCATTCTCTGTCCCACTCACCAATCACATTGATTGTTTTTAATGAATAATTACAATCAATACAAAGTTGATTGCCTTATTAGCTGAACTAATATGTACCATTGAAAATATGTAAAACGGAAATAGAAGTTCTGGCCAGTTTTTGGATGGAACAATCTTACATCAATCTGGTGTTAAGAACTATGAAATATCCATGGATATATATAACTGGTTAGGGAAACTGCTTCTTTTAAATTTTCTTTTACTGATAATTTTTTTTCTCCTTTCCATAGTACATTATGCTTCTATGCCTTTAAATTCTGGCATTTTCCTACTTTCTGCATGTTGAAACATTGAAAGCCAACAAGTTTGATCTTTAGTTTTTGACTGCGTGGGTGCTTTAAAGTTCGAACTTCTGCTTTTCGATAAAGCTCAAGTTATCAGCATATTTGCATGAATGGCAATTGGACAGAGTAAAATATTTCCCAACTGCATTTGGTTAACATTTTAATGGAATAGATGTAAAGGGTTTAGATGGAGGAGTTAAAGGATAAGGTAACTGCAGGTGAGAAGGATCTTGAAGCTTAGCAGGATAGGAATCCATAAAACTAGGCATGTGCCTCTGCCTTGAGGGTGGTGGTGGAAATTGGCAGGGTTGGGTAAATGTGATTCTTGAATCTTTTGGCCATCTGGGCACAGGCAATCTTTTGGTTTTTACCTTGATTTCGTCGCAAACTTCTCCACAGCTACAACCATGGGAGGAATGAATTTATCATGGTACAGAGGAGGACTACTGCTACTTTTATTCTTTTATTGTATTTGTTAATACTCATAAAAGTGGAAGCTCCATCGCCATTGAGCAGCCCATTACCATTAATCACCACACCAGTGACATTGCAAATACAGACCCTTCAACACGTGCAATCTTAGTAGCGAAATCATCTTCTCGAGAAATGGAGAGCACAGATCTGAGCAAACCAAAACGTAGTTGGTGGCATCAGTTATGACTGATGCCAGCGTCCAAGTAAGTCGAGCTCACAAGCAGCAATGTGCAAACTGTGAAACCCAAGACTGGTGGTATATGAGAAACCCTCAAATTCCATACCAATCATTTAGAACAGGAAAAATCTTCCCTGTCATCGTTGATTGGGTGTTAGGAATACATACGTAAAGAGAAATTAATCACACCGTACAATTAGACCGAGATCCAATGCAGAAACAACAGATAATCCTTCACTTCATTCCTGCCACAATTATGTCAGATACACAAGTCTTTGAACTTTCCATTGAAACTATAAATTCTTCCAGAAGAAAAGAAACTATACTAATGTACAAGCTTTGCTATAGATGCCGTTCCGTACCTATAAAAAAATCAAACAAATTAAAGAAGGAGGACCACCATTGCCTGAATTCAATGACATAACAATTAAAAAAAAAAAAGGAAAAAAAATTTGATATTTAACTCCATGGGTCATCCCATCCCTTGGGTCCCTCTCTTTTGACAAAGTTTATTATTGCCTGGACAGCTTCCTGAACTCGGTTGGACAGGGCATGGTTTCCCCATTCAATTTCAACCTTTTCTGCACCACCCATTGCTCTGCATAATCTGAAGACGTACAAGAAAATATCGACAAAAACAGAGGTCAGAATAACGACACAGATCAGGTGAAACAAGTTAAAGCATGTTCATCATATCTAACAAATATTAGACACACGATTAAAAACTTTGATAAGATTACAAGTCTTACCTCTCAACAAGCGCTGTCTTGTCAACATACTCTGGTACATATTCATCAGCCATGGAAAATATGATCTGCAAAACACGAATATTAGAATGGCACTCTAGACCATTACAAAGCATCTTGTATAGTCACATCACAACCAAGATATGGTGATCACAGGCACAGAGTAGCCATATAAATGAAATCTGCAGGTGTAAATTCAGTTTGCGTTCAAGCAATTCAACCAACCAGAAATCATGTCATGCTAGAAATATAGCCTTTGGTCTATCAAATGCGATGGAAAAAATTACTGATTTTGGACATAACTATGTACTGCAATTTCCTACCTGACAAGGTGTGTGGGACATGTGTCCAAGTCTCTGCCTCAGCTGGTCCTCACTTAAGTCGGAGCTAAACAAGTCATCATCACCATTATATGCACAAAGCGAATGATATCTACAAGACATGTTGCCATTTGGTGTCATTTAGGTAAGATGACCCTATTCAAACATATCTTTATTGGTAACCATAAGCCAATAACAGGTTTATCGATAACCACAGGCCAATAACGAGTTAACAATATGCAATTAGTCACCTATAGGCGGTCATAGGGACATCTGGATTTGCTTCCCTGGGCATTAGCTCTGACCCTCGGCCTTCACTTATCATTTTTGAAGCCAAATCAATTATTGAAGCAGTTTCGGGGAGCGTAGCATTGTACTCCCGATCACTAACTGGTGCCTGAACAGCCAACATTGTCAACAAGCTGAAACTAAAGCTCGCCGTCCAGGCAACATTACATACAGTAATGATCACAGTACCAACACTGTCAAGTAATACACTGAACAAAAGACAGTATAACTAAGCAGATTAATCATTCTCCTTTAAACATCAGATAATATATATTATGTTTGACCAACTACAAGGGGCACTTGTCACGACAAAAGGGACGAGTGTGGATGCAGACACAAAAGTGCACTGATTCAGGCATGAGAGATTCTTAAATTTCTCTCTTTTATCTCTTATTTGTTATCTAAGGACCAATTTAGAGAAGCTAGCTTCAAAGAATAAGATGGTTAAAAGATTGAATCACCAAGACATTGAGAAGCTGAATATATATCTTGAAAGTAGAGTAAAACTAAATGGATTAACTAAATTACCTGCAAAATGGCAGCACGGACTGCTTTGGAGCATGCAGTATTTGTCCGCATGTAATGCACAATGTCCTAATCCATAAAACCAAGTCAGACATGTGACAACTACACAGTTTTCAGATGCTCTGATGCATACAACGTTAAAGCAAAAGAAGAAAGAGGCAATCACCTGACAGCCTGTACTATGTCCAAGCAGTACAACACCCTCAGAGTCTTCCTTGTTTATTAAGTAATTTATCAATTGATCCAGCTCCATAGCATCCTTCAGCATAAATAAGCAGAAAAGTGAATATGCAAAACAAAGAGAAAAGATATCATTCAAAAATTACATAACTAGTGCCACATTGGATCTCTACAAGCACAAGGTTATGAACTTGCAAACTAAGCAGTTCCAAATCTTAAGAAAATTGGATTAAGCAATGTGTGCACAATTTACTTTGGCAACTTTTATTTCACAAGAGGGGGATAAGTTTCAATTAACCAAAAAATAATAATAGGAAAAGAACCTGCTTATCTAGAAGATAATAGTATATTGCTCTTCCCACATACCACTTTCATGGTAATTGAAAATTACGGACATCAAGGCAAGCAACTTAGCAATACTAGAATGAGATATATACTAGTGCAAATGATATATGACAAGCTTAAGGACATATATTGACAAATACACACTAACAGCAAATTTGATTGAAGAACTTTAAGATAAATGCTGAAAGGAACTACTTTACTTGCTTCAGACTTGATGTGCCATAACCGCTATATGAGGATGACATCAGGAACTGAACTAGTGACCACTTCTCCTTCTCCAAGGCACTTGCCAAAGGCTCCATGTACCTGCAAAATATATCATCTCCCTTAGGAGCTATACCAACCAATTCAAGTTAAGCTGTTTTTGTGTTGCCAATTCAGCTTGACATGCAGATGAACTTAGATCCTTTGCAAACATTGAATGAAGAACATACAGACACATACAATGTTGCAGTAATTTACATACAGAGGCATACAATATGCTAGTACTCTGCACCTGCTCTGCAAATGATTAGTGAAAACACGAAAGAGAATGGTTGCTTAGAGCATAGAAATGCTTCTTTCAACTGATGAAAATCCAACGACAGCATAAATTTATGAGAGCATGTCATGCAATGTTAAGAATTACTCCATCCTATAGTATTCAGGTCCCATATACTGTCTCCTTTCTAAAGCTTGGGTACCATACCAGTAAATCTGAATATCCTAAGAATAAACCCGCTATCACCATGAGTCCAGACTTAAACATATCAAGATCCTCACAGCAAGCCCAAAATTTCTCAGGTTTGGTAATATTCAATTAATTACTTCAGGATGCCTTTTCAGCAAAACTATCATAGATAACCATGGAAACTTGTATTCTCAAACCCAACATACTCCTGGTGCAAGAAACCTTGCTTTTACTTTAATTAACATGTTTAATCTATATGTTACTTCCATCCACTTTTCAACACCATCATTCAATGTCTCTAACTCTTACATTACTTCTTTTACTTGCCTCTGGTGAACATAACATTTTTACCTCTGCAACCCTCTATTGAGTATTATTGGAATATTAACTGCAAGAAGAGACCCCCCCCCCCCAAAAAAAAACCCAGCTAATCATGATTAAACATATTCAGTTTCAGTCAGAAAAATCCTAGTGCCACACTCACATATCATTAAAATAATGCATGATTCATCTTTCTCATGTTTGTTCTAGAATGCCCTGCTTTCAATCAGGATGAAAAACTGTCACATCCTTTAATTACTTGACTCCATAATACTTTCCTTCACTACATATTACATCTAATGTTTTGGTCAACATATTACATTCATAACTACAGATTGACCAATTGTAGCCACCGTGAAAAATCCTCGACTCTTCAACTAGCCACAGGTTGATAAACAATTCACAAATAATTCCGATGATCAACCACAATGAATACCACAGAGGGGTTCACGCACTATAACGGGCTAAAACCAAAACCAGGAGACAGAATAAGCAAGGAACTTCATAAGGTGCAACAAACTTATAGTATTACTGTATCAGAATGACAACACATACTGGGTAGCCAAAAATCCATCTGTCAGTCCCCCAATAAAAATCACTTGCTGTTTATAATCACCTGTTTTGAATGCAACCTGCACCAAGCATAAACACTTCATAGGCACCATGTTCAGAAATACATGTATAGACTGTGGAACAAAAGAGAAATACAAATAAACCCACAACATTCAGCTGCCTATGGCATTGAGTTACTACACTCCGAACAAAGGCAAATGCTTCCACAGCACTTTATGACTCACAAAAGCAGGAAACTAAATTGATGGCCAAAGTTGAAAGCTTTGTGAGTGATATGGTGGTGACTGCACGTGTCAACTCATTCACTAGACAGAGTAATCTTGATCCATGTTACATAATTCGAGAGGAGAAACAACTGTGATCTTTTCTCAACTTAAAAGCCACCTAATCTTGTTTATAAGGAACAGTATTAAATGCCAACTCAAAATAAGATTCTATTCTATCCATAATAATCCGATTTATATTGCTCATAATTTAAATTAGGGTGTTAGCCTAACCCATTGATGGGAGAGAACTATGCTGCTTCCCTGAATAACGTCATCAATATTCTTCTTAAATTGCTATTCCCTTGCGCATGTGCCAAATCCTGCCCAGAGTAAAGGTCCAAATTTGATTTCTTCCCCATACTCAATGTACATGTTTGTATCAAATTTACAGTCTAATTTCTATAAGTAGCTCCTCCTTTTTCATCCATCTAGTAGATAGCCATGCCATTGCCAAAATCCATCCGTCATAGCAACAATTCGACCTCAATATTTAATCTCTGAGAAAATTACAGGTTTCTTCCCCCGCCCCTCTACTTCTCTTCCCTCTAAGGTTCTAATCCTTGACATACTAGCCATGAATTTTCATGAATTATCGTAATTCAACCCAAGAACACAATTTTTCATAACAACAAAGAATACCCAATATCACATTTTGAAAATTCAGCATGGAACTAAAAAATAAATAATTCATTGCATAAAAAGAACAATTAGGAAAAGCCCAGATCAAATCATAAGAAACTAACTAAAGGGAAAGTAGAGAGACAAGAAATGAAAGAAAAATAATCAAATTTTATGCTTACCTGAATAGACTTAGGACCGTACTTGAACATGACACCCACCAGCTGATTTTTCTTGTTAATTGGTCCACCACCGTCTCCGCCTGCGGCCGCCGGGGCGGAAGAATTATTAGCCATCTTGAGACTGCCGGAACGGCCTCGGACAATGCCGGAGAGCCAAGAAGACGATGACGATGACGATGACGATGACGTGGATGAAAGGGAAGCTGAAGTCGAAAGATTCATAGCGGTAGTTTTAGTTTCATCCCAAAATATTTATGGGGAAAAAACTTGAGAAATTTTTTATTCTTTCTAGCAGTGCCAAGATTCAAATGAATTATCTTTTTTATTTTCTTTCTTTCTTTTTGTTCTTTTTCGGCTTACATTTGGTCCTATGGTATTACAAATATTATGGGGTTGATTAACAAAATATTACAAAGGCAATGTCACACGTTTGAGTGACACAGTTGTTCACTGATCTGTTGAATTAAACAAGAAACCCCAATCATTCGTAAGTATTTTTGTACCCAATCATAGATAGATTATAGGGGTGTCAATGTAATCGGCTCCCACTGGCTTATATGATTCGTATCTGAATAGACTGAATTGAGCAGAACTTTGCTTAATTATACATGAAATAACATGTACTAATTTCAAAGGCTACAAAAAGTTGCAAGTTTTGAGACTAATTGGTTGCACAATTACATCCGGTGGAAGTTGCAATAGAAGTTTGTATGACCCTTTTGTTTTTGATTTTTTGTTGGATTAGGCCAATTGGCAAAAAGCCCAGCCACTGCGTTGTGCTAATGGATTGGATCGTATGCACCATCAAGAAAGACCTGAATTATAGCATTGGCCGTTCATGGAAAGGGGTGCTGTGACTGCTGTCCACATGGAAGTTGTAAATTAAAGGTCTAACCAATTGTACAGGTGCGGGTTTCTGTTTGGCCTTCATTAGTTTTAAGTGTGGTTAAGTTTGAAGTCTGAACCAAAGAGTAGAGATGAAGACTATTCTCATCAAAGAGTTGCTAGAGCTATTAAACGAATCCAACTGTTTGGTAACTTGGTTCGTTTCGACTCGTTTGTGTTTGTGAAAAACTCATTTAAAACATTAAATGAATCAAGTTCGAACATTTTTTTTTTAAATTAATAATCGAGCGAACACGAACATGTTCGTGAGTTTTGACAAACATTCGCGAACATCGACATAATTGTCATTTGACAAATTTTAGGATTAAATTTATGGCTGGACTTTTATATTTGGAGGGCAAATTGCTTTGTTTTATTTGTTGTTTTTATGTTAATCTTAGTTATATTGTTAATGAATAATAGAATTTAATCACTTAATACTTTAATTGTTTTTGAGGATGATTAATGATTTGTATGACATATTTAAGACTTAAAATAATCTGGATTTGAGCTTTTCGAGCATGTTTCGCGAACTGCTCGTTTATGTTAAACAAGTCGAACACGAACTCGAACTCGAATATAAACTTTGTTTATCGAGTCGAATACGAACACATGTTTGGAGTTCGAAAGTTAACAAACGAACACGAATCTTGTTCGAATCGCTTAATGAACAAAGTTCAAACATGAGATACTCGATTCGATTCGACTTGTTTACAACTCTAGTTGCTACCTCTTTCTTATTCTCATCTTAATATCCATGCATAGTTATTAAACTCGGCCCGATGAGGAATCGGACAAAGGGATCGGGTCACTGGTTCAACTAGTACTAATTGAACCGAAGAGTATTAATTTAATATTTATAAATATAAAATAGTAATTTTAATATACATAAAATATATAATAAAGTGCTTTTAGATATTCATTATTTTGCTTAGAAAGATATATAATAGATATATAGACATTAATAGAAGATTTAATTTCATGTTATCGTACTTTTAAATAAATAAATAATATAGTCAAGTATAAAAACAAAATATATATCGCTTGTTTTAAAAAATATAGCATTAATTTTCATTATTTTATTTTTATTTAAAAATAAAGTAATTTTCTAACTAATTAAATATTGTCAATTTAAAAGTTAAAAGGATTAATTGTATAATAAAAAAATAAAAAAGTTTATAAAAAAATATTTAGTTATCCAATAAAAACTAAGCAAGTGGTAAAGTCTATACATATTTAAATAAAGATCGAATGTACAAATCTTATCAAAAACATATATACATTTTGTTTCAATTATACAGACCCACAATTAAAAAAAATATATAAACTAGGTCAATTGAAAAATCGAGCGGGTTCTTGATTGAACCACCGGGTCAATCGGATTTGACCATGTTAATTGTTTGTCCGATCCAACTAGAGATCCGGCCCATTCTAACGCCCGGATTATCGAGCCGATCGATTCAACCACTGGATCAGGCCGGGTTTTATAACTATGTATCCATGATCCTTAATCACATCATTTGGATTAGGCAATTCATATTTGGAAGGAAAACGCAGAAATGACCGGTTTTATGTTTGAGTTAACTTTGCAAAGGCAAGGTAAGGAGTCAAGAACAAAAGGGACGAAAAATATAACACCGATGGAGAAATCGAGGAGGTTTCATTTCTTTTGCTAATGAGCCTTTGTTCTCTGCCCTACGTTCCTTTCCTTTTCTACATGATAAGTATCCATTCTTTTCCTTGGAAGAAATTGTTTGATGCATAGTTATTAAATTTGTCACAGTGAGATGATTTAATTGGTCAACTCAATAAATCCATCATCTAGTCCTAAATTAATAATTGGGCAAGATAAGGAACAAATTTATTGAATAGTCAACATCCCATCAGTTCACTAGTAAATCCTTAATTATCAATTGATTTAGTCATCAGCCCAACCGCCAATTCAATAATTACATTAACATGAATATAGTAAAATACCAATTCAATAATTACATTAATATGAATATGTATAGCGTTCTACTGTATCCTGTTGCCACCCGTTCAACAAGTGACCTTGCAGTTGAACCGCCAAACCCATTAAACCAGTAACTTTGTCGGGTTGGTATCCGGGTAGGGGTTAGTAACTATGGCTTGAGGGCTTTGAGGCTTCCCCTTGCAAAAACCAATCAAGTGGGCTACACTTCTTGTTTTCTTTAGGTATGCATGGTAAATCTCTATGGTTGGTCCTCTTTTTGATTTTTTTCTGCACAAAAGTTTTTTCAGTAGGAATGGAGAAAGTTTGATTTCAGCAGTGTCATGTAAACATGGGCCAATAAGGTACCCAATCTTGGTGCTTACTTGCCGGATGTCAATAGGGGCCATGCGTTATATAACCAATCCTGGTGCTTCCTGCCAAGTAAAGAACAAGCTGCATCCCAAGGTTTTCTTCCCTCTCCCCCCCCCCCCCCCCTCTCCTCATGTCTTGACTCTTGAGTTGGAGAATATTGAGAGAGAGAGAGAGAGAGAGAGGAAAAGACTAGCCGGCATACTTGAGGGTTTTTCAAGTAGTTCTTTATGACAACTAGCAGGCATAATGTTGTTACCAAATAAAGACAACTTATGTTCTCCATTACTTTCTTGCTTCGAAGTTTTGAGTGGTCAATTTAGGGCGGAGCTAATGCGCGACTATGTGTTCGTATTGACAGTTTGGTAACCCTAAAATTAATGACTAATACAAAACTCAACTCACCAGACAAAATATGGTAGTTTCGTAACTAATGAAAGTGATAACCATCAAGGGATAAAGAGAAGAATATTGGTTTCAAAGTTGAACTGTGAAAGGAAAGATTGGTCCTAAAATAGATTAAAAGAAATAGCGGTCCTTCATAGAGTATATAGTGTATATATATGGACAACATTACCAAATTAAAACTGATAGGTTAGAAAAAAATGTTTATAAAATCATAGGATTCAAGCAGTGGAGCTGGTAATTAGGATGAGGAGTACGTACATGCATGTGAGGTTATCATGTCTCTGATTCCTTTGACAATCTAGTATATTTTTCATCCCAATTGCATACGAAGTAGAATTGTTGTGTTGGTGATGGTTGCCATCCTGCAGACCAAAACTACACGAAAATATGCATTGTCAATTTGATGCAAGTGTATAATTGTCTAAAGCTAGCAATTCTTCTGGCAGTATAGGTATGGGAAAGCAACTTGGTTTGGCAGAAACATTGGAGTATAAGCATGATTCTCGAATCTTGGTTAACAGCTTGGTTTACTGCATATAGGAGCTAGTAGTAATATATAGTCCGCTCTTGTCTGCTCTTTGTTTGTCTTTGGCAGGACAGACATTTCAGCTCAACCAAGGTTACATAATTAGCTTTGGCTTAATTGATGAAGTTGACAGGTTAATGACGGGGTCTCGTTACATAATTAAGCATTCCCCCTCGCTGCATAGTTCCTTAATTCAAGAACCTTCTTTCAACTTCTTCTTAGCTTCACAAAGCAGAAAATGTCGAATTACCATGATCCACTAAATCGGCTAAGAAATAATGATTGTTTTTAACAAGAAATAAGTAATTTTAACATGGTCGAGAAAGGCATTGATTCAGTGATTAAAGTTAAAATTTCAGGACGTAGAGATTTTATTTTTAGGTTTAAATCTCCCTTCCATTTTTCGCTTAAATCCCACACCTCACTTATTAGGAAAAAAAAGTTTCTACTTAATTTCATCCTACCGCTCTCTTATAGAAAAATTGTTTTTTTTTTTTTAAAAAAAAGTAATTTTAACATGGGATAATATAGAATAGCCAATAAACAAAACACTCTCAAAATTCCATCACCGGGATATGTCTGAGTATTATCCATTGAGGAAACAAGAAGGCAAAGGTGTGATTTCTTGAAATCCAGAGTTTGTATGTAAACAAATTAGTTGGTCGATGTTCCCTTGGAGCTACCTATTATAGTTACTAAATCATAAAATTTTGGGACATCTACCACCAAGATACATTAAATTTTGTGACATCTACCACCAAGCTACACTAAGAATAGAAACACTAAACAAAGCAATGCTTAGGAATTTTTGATGAATGCAATGAATGGAAGTCAGTATGGTCAATTTGGAATCAAAAGAAGGTGGACCCGACTCAACAAATGACCCTTAAAAATAAATTACAAAAATAGTGAGCTAGGAAAGTGCGAAATGCCTCTTGTCCCTAGCCAAGTGTGTGCATTTATATATTATCTTTAAGGTTTTCGCCCGCACGGAGGCTCTTTAGAGAATACATGGGATTTCTCCATTCTGTATAAAGAAATGCATCATTGACTTAGCTCATGATTGCCATTTGCCACTACAGTTTTTTTCTTTTCAGTTCTGCTTGGATGGATAGTGAGCCAAATGATTCTCTTAGAGACATAAATTACACCACTTGGTTATCAAAAAGTCCAATTGAGATGACCGATGTGATTAACAAGTCTGAATCACTTTTATGCATTCTCTTTCTTTCCTCAAATTTCTATGTTGCGAAAGAGATCAGACACAATGATTTTATCATTCGTTAATTCTTCTTTGCATTTCAAAGGACATAAAAGTTTGTTTGGCTAATTAACCAAAAGATGAATTTTTATTGTGTGTTAGCATGCACTTAACTCAATGGTGTGACATGCGATACAAAGATGAGCGCTCAGGAACATAATTGATTTGCGTATTCAAAGACGAGCCTGTCTGGTTCAGTTTTGTTGTGATTTTGCTTAAAGAGGTTAATGCACAGTCGATGCAAAAGATTTGAGGAGACTGGAAAGCAGCGCAAGCTATGGCCAACTAGAGCTTGGATATATTGTAATAGAAAAAATGATGATGATTATTTTCCATGACCAAGGATGTATATTCAATGGAAAGGAAGGTGATCCAACAATTCCCTTTTAGCTTTGTATTTTAATTTGCACTGTATTCAAGTTGCACAACTGCACAATGGCACTTGCATTTGAATTTGATTTATAAAAGACAACTTTTCTGCTTTCCCGCACGCACGAACTTAATGATCCTATCATCATCATCTTGATGACAAAAAGAATTGATTTAAACATCATTACTAGCTACTACCTCGCTTCAACTCCTTGGAAAGAAGATGCTCGATCTTAATTAGTTCGACTGATTACTACTTCTCTTTTTTGAAATACCGAAAAAAAAATTATATGTACCATAACTATGCACATATATATATATGTATTAACTATTTCGAAAGTGGGTTCTTCGAGATAGTGACATGGTCTCTCTTCATGATTGAGTTTACCAGTCAGTTTGCTGCTGGCAAACACTTTTCCCCAGGATCATATGATGCTATGAAATCTTTATAGGTTTCTCAACATCGATCCTACGTACATTTGAAAATTTCACCCCAATTTCCATTTCTTTTGGTGGACTAATTAACCTCTCACAAGCAGTGTCCGTTACGTAAAAATGTGATGAAAAGGTGGAAGAAAATGCTCTGGTGAGGCTAGGAACTAATTAATTTGATGGTTTAAAGATGTCATGTGATGATCAGTGCTTTTGGCGCTTGGACGATGATAACTTTGTTTTTCTGGTTTGCAAAGCCACTTTAATATATGCACAAGTTTTTAATACTACTGATTTTAATGGAGGGCCAGCCAGGAACTAAGATTATATATTTATATGCAAGACAAAATGCATCCCAAGCCCCTCCTAATTTTGTAATAATGTCTTTTGGACCTATAGATATCATTAAGAATTAATCACAGCTTCACTAGCTGAGCATGCAGTTCATTAAGTACCAATTAATCGTTTTGCAACCGTACATATATTTTAATCACGGACGCTTAAGATGGACGTTAATTACGTAACCTTTTCCCCTCGATCACCGTAGAGTCTAGGGTTCAAGATTGGCTTTTTTGCTCTGTGTGTGTGTGTGTGTGATCTTTCTTTAACGTTAACGTACTGCTGATGGTGACAGTGTCATATGATGGTAGTTGAAGCAAGTCCCACACTGATGATGATTAGGAAGAATTTTCTCAAGTAAATGAATCTTAGCTAAGGGTTGGCTTATCTTGATCACAAATTAAAACACCAAGCTTATCACAAGGCATTTTCTTTTCTCTGTCTTTTTTTTTTGTTTGTTGAAAAAAAAAATTCAGGGTCGATCGAATAATGGGAAAGGTGTAGTAAGTTTCAATAGATGCAGCTCCTAAGAATTTATACCACTATTGGTATCTTATGAAAGGAAAAACCGGCTTTGATATATCTATATATGCAGCTTTTGACTTCAATCTTCCAATAGTTTGGAAGCAGAATCAGTAAATGGTTGATGAATTTATGCCAACTGAGTTTTCACTTTTCCTAGCTGGAACTAGGTAACAAGCAAGTAAGTACTGCCTCATTTTATCTTAGAAGGCGGTTTAATTGCAAATTAACTTCAAAGCATGCATGCATAAAGTCCTGAAAGCACTGATCAGTGAATTAATTCATTGCCTTAATTAACCATATGCATATATCTTGCACTTCCAAACGATTCGATCTGTTTATTCTTAAAGGTAATATTTTGAGAGTACGTTATAAATAGTAGTATGTGTCAAAATTTGAATTGTGATGATCACCTTCTAATTAATGCAGCTTAATTACAATTTAAGAAATTCCTTTAAGTACGTATTTATAAAATGGAAGATGGGAACGCCAAAAAATTAATAATAATAATTAAGTAGCTAGGTGGTTCAATCACCTCCAAATGGAATTAGTAGCTAACAACCGGTTATAATTTTCAATATATAAAAATTATTGTGTTTGTGACTTTGCTATTTTCCTTTAAAAATGATTACAAAACTGAAGGTGGGGAGAAAAGAAAGGGACAAGCGCAGCTGGTTAATACTCAATCGAACCTCATCCTCTCTCCATTAGTTATCTGATAAATTGATGAAAAGGAATACGAACCAAAGGAGTTTGATTTGTAGTTTTGAGTTGGAGTGAGGGAGAATGAAGTCTTACCAGTAATAAACATGCATCACCTCCACCCCCCCCCCCCCCATTGCTTTCTGAATATCTTCAGATTCCAAGATTCATCCACCATTTTCTCCCCCAAAATAATTTTACAGATATTCTCTTGCTTTTATCCCCAACGATTCTTCAGTCTGCCATTCATCTAATGCCATAGAAATCATCATGTCCCACCCTTGGAATTGAAAGCGAACAAGAAAAGCTGTTACATCTACACAACCCTTTTTATCTTTTCTTAAATTCCATTCCCAAGATGCAACATAAGTGAGGAAACTCTGCAGTGACAAAAGAAGCCTAACCTCCACCACCACACCCCGGAAATGGGGCAGGAATGACAACCGTTCCTGAAGGTTCACGGCCACGATGTGGCCTCAAAATTTTGTGCGGCTCAAATTACAGCATGTAACTCGATTTTCACGCCATGTGTGGGGCCCACAAAAAAGTGTTGTAAAATTATGTCGTGTGCAAAGTAAGTTACATCATGTGCAATAGAAGTTACGCGTTGTGGAAAATGAATACAACCGGCACAAAATGAATACACCTGCAACCATTTGTGCCCCTTGTCCACCGCACCCCACCCCCCCTAGCAAATGAAAAAAGGTACCCTAGGCACAGCTCAAGATCAAAGTAGCAGACCGTCAGTAAATTTTGCTTCTTAATCTCGAAAGGACTGTTGTGAGACTCTAGGCACAGCTCAAGATCAAAGCAACAGACCGTCAGTAAAGCAACATCTCCTTTTGAACCCTTTTTTCCTATCTCCTTTTTTTTTTTTAATATACAAATTCGAGTGAGTTTGGTTTGCCACTTTGCCTATGCTGAATTTATATGTGCCTAATTTGTGTTGAAAGCATAATCTTTAAATGTACGAGAACATTGAGATGCTTCCAAGAACAACATTGATATATATTGTTTATGCAAGAATGACAATCGAGCTAGCTAATCGTGTGAGGCAGCCTTCTCAAAATTAAATCAAATGTTGTCGGTGTGTTTTTTTTTCCTTTTTTGGGGGTGCATTCACTGTACCACATTTGCCACAAGGAACTAAAATTACAGAATCACAATTAGAGCTAAGATTCAAAACAAGAATTCTTAATTAATGTGTCATTTCACCAAGAATAATAGTTTTGAAGCCCCCCTTTCGGCAGCTACTTTAATTAAAAAAACTTGCCCACCAAGTGCAGATAATGAGAGTACTACTGCTATAGTATAAATTAAGGCAGGATAATCACAAGAATAAGCCCAAACTAAGAAAAGTTAGTACTAAACATGCTTATTAAGGCGATTCAAAGGGATTCCGATTAGTAGCCACAAACTTCTTCTCCTAATAATAATTGACCAAGCTTAACACCATTAATAAATGTCTAGTATTAACTTGGAAGCTATGTGTGAACCTGTGATTAGTCACTTCCGAGAAAGAACCAAGCGTAATTAATGTGACCCACAAATTTTAATCTAACCAAAGCTACATCTTTAAGAAATGATAAAAACTAGCTTAAGAGTTTTATTACGTTATTACGCGTGTAGCTGGACCCCCTTCACGAACTTGTACGGAAACCAGATTGTTCCTCCATAAATACCACCCACTTCAATGGTCTGGGCAGGTGATCAAGCTTGATTTCAAGGTGGAAAATTAATATGGTATATACATCTCTAGTTATCTACTACTATACTCTTTCTTAAGCCCACATATTTAAGTAGCAGTCTCTTTCAAGCTAAATAATTGCTCCTTGTCACTTCATTTTCCGCAGACCCCGTATATATATATATATATATATATATACATATATGTATATATATGTATATTGGAGTTAACATCTTCCCTAGCCTATTGTGCTGCCCCAGTTGAAACTAGCTAGCACGTAAAACACACACCCAAGACACACATTTCTGTATACTAGTACTTCTCCTCCTTCAACTACCACTTTTTTTTTTTTTTTTCCTCCGGCGGAGCAACTTGTACGGGCTCTCCAATTATCACCAAAGGTATGTATGGAGTAGTTTTCTAGCTAGCTTCCAAGATCATATATTCCAGTTGGGACATTTTTGTACGTGTTATTAATTACTCATGCATGCATGTTTAAATGTGCAAATACTCACTAGCCAGCATTTGCCTTATCGTATGCGGTAATTCTTCTTGATTAATCTAACTTGGTCAATGAATTTAATGTTGGTCATGTGTAATTGTGCAGGGAAAAAATCATTATGATGAGGATCTCACTCTCTGCCTGCAAAGAAGTGCCACCCCTAGTGAGTTTTCCTGGAGGACTGAACATGGACCCCTTTATTCCCTGGCGGAGAAAGGACAAAGTTGTGATAGTGATGGGAGCAACGGGGACCGGGAAATCAAGACTTTCAATTGACTTAGCTACACGTTTTCCGGCTGAAATTGTGAATTCGGATAAAATGCAAGTCTACAAGGGCCTTGATATAGCCACCAACAAAGTTACTGAAGAAGAATGCCTGGGAATTCCTCACCATTTGCTAGGATTCGTGGATCCCAATGAGGATTTTACAGCCCACGATTTCCAAAATCATGCATCACTGGCTGTAGAATCTATCATCAGAAAGGGAAGGCTCCCGATCATCGCCGGTGGATCTAATTCCTACATTAAAGCTCTAGTGAACGATGATCTCGAGTTTCAGTCCAAGTACGACTGTTGTTTCCTCTGGGTTGATGCATCAGTGTCAATTCTCCATTCATTTGTGACTAAAAGGGTCGATAAGATGGTGGAAGCTGGTCTAGTGGACGAAGTTAGGGAATTTTTCAACCCAAAAGGCGATTATAGTCGTGGGATTCGACGTGCTATTGGTGTCCCTGAAATGGATCAATTTTTCAGGAATGAGAAACAAGTTGATGAGGAAACTGGGAGAAAGCTTCTGGAGGAAGGCATTGACAAAATTAAATCAAACACTTGCAAATTGGCCTGCTGCCAACTTAGAAATATTCTAAGGCTTCAAGAGCAATTGGGATGGAATATGCACCACCTTGATGCAACCGAAGCTTTCCTTAAACGTGGGGCTGAGTCTGATGAAGCATGGGAAAGACTAGTGGCGAGGCCTGGTACCATGATTGTTGGCCAATTTCTTGAGGAAGATGAGTTCGTTTCAACTCTCTCCACCACCCCACCATCTTCTTCCGTTATCGCTGCTGCATCGGTCCTCGCCACCACAAATGCCACTGCCGTTGCTGCTGCCACTCATTAAAGTGACCCTTTTACTAGGACACTATGAAAAAATCCAAAAAAAAAAAAAATGCTCGAGATGCCACGTGGAAGGGGACAAATCAGCCTATTTTCCTTTTTACTTTGTTGTTACAGAGGTTGCTGTCAGTTCAGGTAGTTAAGTACCTAAATTTGGCGGCCGAACAGTTGGGAAGCAATTTAGAAGTCCGTGCTTGGCTGCGGTTGCATAAAAGATTTGTACGTATGATATGATATTCTGCAGTTAAGTCGGTCATGACTATACAACATGCGTGATGGCAGCGGCCGCCGATTTTTGGTACCATATAGTAGTAGTAGTACGCTGAGGTTTGTAGGTTCTGCTGTGATGGGATGGTATTGCGAACGAGATCACACAACCGTGTAGACCCCTCCACTGAAAAGAGAGAACAAGAGATTGGCTTTTCTGGCTTTGTTTTTTTTTTTTGTTGTTCTTTTTTTCGTTCTTCTGTCTTTTTTTGGCAATGAGCTGTATTATTCTGGGATTTGACATCTCAAGATATGGTATATAGAACTTCTGCACTGTTTGCTTTGAAGTTTATATCGTTTTTTAATTTCTTATCTCTAACTCAGGATCGGTCGGCCCTGCCCTTGACTCTATTTCTCATAATATATGCAATGTCCACCTATGGATTTCCAGAACCTGATTCACAAAAATTGTAAAGCATTTCTTATCACAAGTCACGACCCTTTTCATTAACGCAAAACTCAAAAGGATAGGTAGTTAAAAGCTTTGCTTCAAGCCTGTGGTGATACTTTAGCGTCGTGATACATGTAGTTAACAAAAAGTTTTAATGCAAGATCTTGATGAATTTCGGTTTCTTTAAACTTGGACTGATTAATCTTGATATGGATAGAGCATCACCGCACCTTGCATAAAATCCTTGAGATGAAATTCTCTCATTCACTATCCGGAATCGAGAAGTAGTTATGTATGTATTGAGCGAGACGCGCTTTCTTGTGAAAGCCACACGCCATCATCTTTAGGTTAGGTGTGGGTACATCGAATAATATGAAGTTATCTAGGTTAGAGGTTGGCAAGTCATGGAGAAAGGAAACTTCTTGCATGGAGCAGGGGTACGTGCGAGCCAAGTTGCTCGTGAACTATTTGCGAGCAGTTTGATCGAACACTCGACTCAAACTCGGTTGAGCACGAGTTCAAGCTACTTGGGCATCCAACATGCCCTTATTCATAAACATTCGATGTATATAGCGAGTCGAGTTCAAACATCAATATTTAGTACTCGAGTGCTTGACGAGTCTAATCGAACTCAATCGAGTCGAGTTGAAGCTTGAGTAGAGCTGTTAATCGAATTGGGTAGCTCACGAGCCGAGCTCGACCTGGCTCGATAAGGGCTTGACTTGGCTCATTTACTGAGAGAAACGAGCCGAGCTCGAGCTCAATTAGATGCTCGTTTAATAGATGAGCCGAGCTATGCTCAACTCGTTTGAAGCTTGACAAGCTCGAATAGTAGGGGCATTAGCGTCATTTCATTGTGTATTTGATACTCTAACCTAATTCATTCTCTTGTTTCGAGTTCGATAAGCTCGGCTCGTGGTTTTCACTCGAGTTTCGAGCTCGATAAGCTCGACTCGATAGAAAACTCGAGTTCGAGCTCGAGTTTTCTACCGAGTACACCGAGTCGATCTCAAACAACTTGTGAAACTCGAATTACTAATCGAGCTAGCTCGATTGGAGGTTCAAGTCGAGCTCGGTTATCATGTGCTCGAGTTCGACTCGACTCGTTAACAGCTCTAAGCCTGAGTACCACTAGTATTTATCGAGTTCGAACATAGTATTATTCTAACTTGATTCGACTAGACTAGACTGGATAGCACCCTTAGTAGAATGGAGTAGCTAACCATGGCCAATTGGAGAGAGAGATGCCAAACCAATAATAATGGCTTACAGCTTGTATTTATTTATTTATTTTGGTTAAATGAGATTCTAAACCTTACAAAATGGGAAGAATTAGATAATTTAAACCTTACATAAACGTAGCTAAATCATACCTATATATTTCCGAGGTAAGAATTGCGTGAATTAGTAACATATATACTGTCTACTTTTTCTCGAAGTAAAACTTATGCTTCGTTGTGAATAACAGAATGGTTCTCTAGACATACAATATCTGTAACTCAAAATTAGATTCAGCAATAACCAATCAAACCTACGATTCTAAAGCAAATGTGGAGAACCATAAAAGAAAAGATGATAATCATTGACTAATGCTGAAGTGTGTGTGGATTTCTTTATACCACCAGCCTGGGGCAGCATCTCAATCTTCATCCTCACATGATTGATCACTGTCTGATCATTACTTCAAAGGCCACGCAGTACTTGTACGGCTGAGGAGTTGAAGTCCCAGCCTGATGTGAATATGCTTCGGAGGACGCTTGATGTTGAATTGATGGTAATGATTAAAACCATATGCATTTAAGAAAAGGAGGAAGGAGGGGGGGGGGGGGGGGGGGGGAGGTGTTACTGGTACAGCACCTAATTGTTATTCTTTTTTTTTTTTTGTCGATACAGGGGTGTCCGGATCAATCTTTACGGGGCCCGACTAATCCCCTGCGACTCGGGTTCGGCGCCCCAACCTGACCCGAACACGTTAAGTGCGCGGAGGAATCCAGCGGAACGGAGACTCAAACTTGTGACCTCAAGATTCACTGGTGAGAGGCGCTGCCGCTGGACCATTCACGCGGGGCACCTAATTGTTATTCCATTCCTATCATTTTTGTAGCACAAAAATGAAAATTTACCTCTGGGGAATCCAAAAACAAATTAAAGGCACAAAACAGTTGTGTTTGATGGGACCAATCCAGAGAACGTTGTCGTCTTCATGCTTCTTAAATTTTCGTTTATATACATACGTTGGCTATCCGTCATTATGCCCACTCACTAAAAGACTTGTGGTTCTGGACCAGGAACAGATAAATAAAGACATCTTTTGTTCTTAATTAGTTTGAATTTTCCTCGCCTGGTTAAACAAATAGGAAAATTACCCTATATGTCAAATCAAGCTTTTGGAAAAGTGGTTTGGCTAAGCTTTGCATCCCAAATAGCAAAAAGGAGACAATGATTTCTAACCTTTTACGGGAATCTAGTATCTTGTGTCTCTCATCTCTTTCTTTCTTTCTTTCTGAACATGAACTCGTACTAATACCACCATAATAACCAGTGAGTGACCTAACACACCTGGAAAAATATAATATTTATGTTGACTAATTATCGTTGGGCAAATGTACGTGTAGTTCCTTCTTAGTTTTGTAATTCGAAATTCTCAAAACTCCCTCTTTTTCAAGGTAAAGCTTAGCAGCTGGACAAATACTCAATTAAGTATTCATTTGTTCACAAATTAAGGATCCTCCCAAAGAGATCTGATATGCCCGATTGGCCATGTGCATCTGTCATGGGATTTTCCATTTCTGGTGGTTTTTTTTTTTCTTTTTCTTTTGTCCGATTTCCCTTGTGCCAATTAATTAGGTTTTTAATTAAGGTCTGTCGATATAGCCAGTGCCCTAGATAAAAATCGAAATTATATAGTGAAGAATGATTTCAAGCTCAAACTCAGAGAAAATTGCATGAACATGGCTTCTATTTTTCAAGACAAATACTAGGTTGCCCGTGTACATTATCACAGAATTTAAATGTTTTAAGTGAAAATTTGAGCTTCTATCACTGCATTCATGTAAAATCAAGCAGGTGGTGGCAGTAATTTTTTCCATCACTACGAAGTAGATGAATCACAAAAGTAGAATGAGTCCAATGCTGCTGCCTTCCATTGACGTTATGGTTCTCCAACTCGTGTAATCTAAGTTAACCAAAAAAGGAAAAAAGAAAAAGTAAAAGCGAACTTGTAACTTTGGCATATAATTGCACTCAACCAACATGAGATGTTTGCGCTTTTGTTTCTACATTCCAACAGTCACCTGCCAAAGTAAGTACATCCGTAAAAGGCAGAAGAAAACCACACAAGATCTCTTACTTAATTTGAGCTCCTTTCTTACATTCCAAGAATCCTTCCAGGCCTAAGTAGGAGATCGTATCATCTACAGATTTCTCCCTAGCTGCACCACACCATTTTTTGCATCATGCAAAGATTTGGGTTTTACAGAATTTGAAGTATTTTTACTTCATCCATTTATCTTATTTAAAAAAGACAAAAAAAAAAAAGAAAAAAAGAAGAAGAAGAAGAGTTCCATTCATTGAGTTTTATAGTACTTCATCAGTGCCATATCCTTAACTCCTCTAGGGATCGATGTATGGAAGCTTTGTGAAAGTAGTGCAAAAAAATCAACTGCTACAGACAGCACAAGTGTATTATCATCAATCACTGATCATCTTGTCAAGGGCTGCACGTGATTGATGATACGTAAGTGATAGCCTAATCGAAAGAAATCAAGAGTGAAGCCCTTTCTAACACAGGCCAGAATAATGGATTCTGCCTCCACTAATGTCATGGTCATTGACATTGCTGTTAGCAACAAATTGCAAAATATCATTCCCCTTGGCCATGCACGGCAGCATATATGGCAATATGCTACTTTTCACCTTCCAAAATCTTCCAATAAATCACATTCTAAACCATCTATTCATGAAAGTCGACAACACCTCATGTATGTATACAGTCTAATGCCAAAAGGGGGGGAAAAAAAAAAATTAAGAACCAACCATACAGGAACCCAAGAAAAAGAAAAAAAAAAAAAAAGGACTAGACGTACAGTAAAGGACTTGTACAACAAACTCTAGCTTGTTCAAAGAAATATTCAAACTTGTAGCCAAATGCGACCAAAGTGTCTAGATCGGGCTCCTCCGACAAGTGATCACAATAATGTACGCTTCTAATATTTGGCCGAATGCCATCGATGTTTTAAGCGAGAAGCTTCGCAGAAATTAACCATTCCATTCCTGCTTGGGCCGTGCATTACAGGGAAGCCGTTTTCATCATGTTTCGGATTTAGAAGGGCGAAAAGGATAACTTCGGTCTAATATCTCTGTCTGTGTCAAAGTCGTGGTTCAATGATACTGCAGAATTAAGTTGCATTCACAATATTCTCTTTCAATTGCTTATCTTTATTTTATTTCTTTATTCTTTTCTTAACGTTTGAATTTCCAAGCTACAGCAAACTTATGTCCGAAGGTACCAACGCACCATTTAGGTCGCGAATAAGTTATTATTTGATCATTCTACAAAAAAGGAAATTATGCGAGTTCTATATCAAATAAGTACTTATTCAATCATGTGTTTCTGAGATTAATATTCGTTGTATGCTGATTGAACCAGATGGTTCGCACCAACAAGAAAAAGAAAATTGGAAAGGTAGAACATTATTTGGGTAATTAAGATGTTCAGTCACTCAATGGAACATTAAGAGTGATATAAAACTAATTAAACTCGAGAATTTCGGGCAAAACTAAAAAGGAAAAGTGCCATACATATGGTGAAGAGAATGAATCCTCCAATGGGCTGGAAATTGGGTTTTTGTTGGAAGGCTCATTTGTTTTTTCTTAAGAGGCTGTAGCAGTAATATAACATTTGCTAATCGATTTTTTCCATCTTCAGCCTCCTGGGCTCACACAATTAGGCAGGCGCTTAGGGCAGTAGCTCGGCTCATTTTCAGCCCACTCTTTCATCAGATTTTTTTGGGCCCCTAACGAAAACCCAAAATCCTGTGTCACTCACAGTGGGCAGCAAGGCGTTGGCTTTCTTGCACTCTACATGAATTGGCATTGTCAAACTGCATGGCTATCTAGGATTGTACTTTTACTGCAGACTAGGAGGGGAACACCGCGCATCGCGCGGTGAAAATTTTCATGTTTGCCCAGTTATGCATGGTACATAATTAAATTTCAAGCTTGTCCAATTATTTAGGTTTTTCCAGTTATACAAAGTACATAATTGTTGCAAATTATATTAAGCTGAATCATAAATATTGTATTCACCCATTCAAAATTAGATAAAGCTGTGTCGTATTTATCCATTCAAAAGTTTCTAAAGCAATTAGCAAGAGTAATTTTCGATGATACTGTAACTGTGAAGTGCATCCATGTAAGCAGACTTGAGAAAATAGACTCTCATCTAGAAAGAAAACGAAAAGTATAATTGTAAGTTACGGACTTACTGGATTTCTTTCTCCACCAGATTTTACCATTAGAAAGCAGTATCAGTACAATATACTTAATGTTCCAAAAGGTATAAATTATAAAAATACAAAAAGCCTATGAAATGCCCTTTTTCTCTCAACTACTAACACCCATGAAGACTCCCTTTTTTAATGTAAATACTAAGAGATACAAGACTCAAACACAATCGGGAGTGGAGAGCTGCATATGCTTCCAATCTGTGATAAGATAAACAAGTCATTATCTCAAGTTTAGAACCTTGTTGATACAGCAAATGAGATACGATAAAGCAAATGAAATAGATATATAATGGAAATATTTTGGGTGCATGATAACAACAAAGAAAGGTATCAATATCTTTCAAAATGGCATTTGAGGCCAAAATATTCATCCACTGACCCAACAAATTTTATCACTTTAATCTTGTTTTCCTACAACAGTAGAAACTTATTCAAAAATGTTTTTGAATCTTGGAATTAAAATCACCAAAAGACGAAAGAAGTTCAATTTCTTTGGAATTCATAAAACGTAGAGACATAAAGAAAAGAATACAGGAACTTGTAGAATAGAAAACTTGCAATATTATTTTTTGAACTAATCTTGACTATTTAAATAACATAAAGTAAGAACTCACCAAGGAGGCTTCATACTCTTGTTTCATCAAATGTAATAAAACATCTCTACACCACCAAGTAGATACACAACTATTTATTTGGCTGAGTTAGACTAAGTATAAAAATTGTGTATCTCATGTTTAAAGGTTTGAAACTGCACACTTGTCAAATGGATTTAAACCAAATTTTGCATTCCCACTTGTGCTCCCAAAAAAGGACAAGATATTAATCAGCCAATAGTCTGCACCTTTTTGTCATTACTTATGGGTTGTATATAAGTTCTTACTTGAATTCGAGAAAAGAAGAAAGACAAATTTTTTTTTTGTATAATACATACTGTATAAAAAAATCAATAAAAAAGAAAATGACAACTTCTTTAGTGCTACAATTTAAACATGTTTCACCTTTTTTTAAAAAGACATTTTTTAAACCGTTTCAGCCATTTAATTAGTTAAACCACTTCCTAAATTGTCAAGTCCTTGTGCTCCAATGAAACAGCAAAAGTGGCATGCCACTTAAGTTCCTAATTTATATTAAATCTACCATAGGAATTTTCTCGTCTTGATTTTTGTGCTTATTTTAGTAGCCAAAATTTTAAAGTCAATGATTAAAAAACTTATTTACATAACACGCCAAACATCTTACTAAAGCAAGTAGCACATTGTGGGCATAATCAAACATATTGATACAAAACTAAGAAAACAAGAGACCAAGAATTTAATTTCACTTACTTGAGTTATAAATTGCTATCCAAAAGTGTGAAATAGCTGGCTACCTATCTCTCATAGTAGACTACGTATGCATAAACAGTTGCACCTTTGCACCTTTATCTTGGGCACAATTTTCTTACTTCTATTTTGAAAAGAAAAAAAAAGAAATTTAGAACCAAGTTTTTACCATAGCCACGATGCACAGGTATTCAAAGATTCAAGAGTCAAAAGAATTAGCTTTCTGGATGATGCCCTTTGTGTCTTGCTTAGGAACCTTATATACGCTTCAATCAAACAAATTAAATTGCAGCAAGAAGTACAATTACTAACATGCATATCTTAAGTCATAACCATTTTCTTTTTTGTCAGGAAGAAATTACCTTATTTCTATGTGCTTTGGTAGCCATCAACTATGAGGAAAAAATGATCAAAAAGGATGTCCCATAATAGCTTAAACAAATAAAAGCTAGAACAAGAACAAAACCAAGAAAATGATTTGAGAAATCACCAAACAATAGAATCATTATGGGAACAAGAGGAGGTTCATCAAATAGAGCCGAGAAAGAGTATTCATTGCCAAGATATCATCAATATACATTATATTTAGTCATACTAACACAAAATCAATAAGATTCCAACATTACTACAATATGTCTTGTTTTTTTACAACTAAACACTCACCAATGGAAAAATTGCAAAGATAATCTGGCCGCAACCAATTGTTTTTTATTTTGTATTGCTAGCAAAACAGTCAGATATTCCCCTATATATGAAGTTTCACTTGGAGGTTAATCTTTTTATTCCCACAATCCATTTTGCAGTTTCAGGGAATGCTTCAATATGATGCAAAATATACGAGAAGAGAAAAACATAAAAAATAAAAATGAAATAGGTAATCCACTAACTTTAAATCTAGAGGAAATAGGATAACCTTCCCAAACAATCATCCTCCACTTTTTTCAAGACCAATAAATAGGGCAAAGTGAGAAAAAATTTACAATAAACTACTACGGAGGGATGGGGAAATGAAGAGAACACAAAAACATTAAAACACACCTTCATGGTTGAATGGAGAAAAGCAGCCTCCTTTTTCCTTGTTCCTTTATCTAGCAATAATATAGAACAAACAAATGCTGAAAAAAACAAATTAATTAGGAAAAAGAAAAGACAAAATCAAATTAGATAAACTTTTTTCCAGGGAAAGAAACATAGAGTCTAAATAATGTGCACTTTGAGAAAAGAATTTCTCCAATCCTTTGTTGCATATCTTAATATCTTGTAATAAACATTTGGTACATATTAGAGCATAAAGGATATGAAGCAAAACAATAGCAACAAAGCCTGAGGATTAGCAGGAAGCAAAGAACTTGTGTTTGCCAAACCATAAATAGGCATTAAGCACTAAACATTTGAATGCATTTCCAAAGTTTCACATCCAAATTGATTAAGAAACCAAAATTAAAGAAAAAGCCAACTGAAAAAATCGAAAAAAGGTAAAGAAAAAACAAATCCAGATTTTTTCATCAAAGAAAACTATCAAATTCCGCATATGATAAATTTCAACCAGCTAGACCTCTTGTTTCTTTTGGGTGGTTCTGCTTGACTAGCAATGCAAAACATAAAGGACCGAGACTGGAACCTGAAATATTAAAATCTCAAAAAAAAGTCAACTTATATAATGCAAATACATGTTAAATACAAATACTAAAGCAAATCATATGATTTTTTCCCAAACAAAATCTGCTTGTTTGAAGCAAATCATGTCCACATCACGCCTGTGCTACCCTACGTTTTGCTATAGCCATAATAAAAATCTCTTCTATATGATCATAAAGTAAATGACATCCCAAAAAAATGGTAGAAATAAATCTTGGTGAATAAATCAACATGAGTAAATGTTTTTTACACCTGCAGTCTTCAAGGCAATAAAAAAACACTGATTCCTAAAGCAAAAATATTTACCCAAGCAATAGCAATATGTCGAGATCTAAAGGCACTAAGCCAAGTATAACTAAGCTAAACTTCTCTAGCAAAACTGCTGCATTAAGCAAATATGCAGCCATAATTTCCTCTTATACCTGTTAATGGTCTCTAAATACATGCTAGGAATAAACTCACCACATGTAATAGTCTTTTATACACACACATACACATACTTCACCACTGTTCTATAATAATCTGGACTAAACATTTTAATCTTTAGTCCAAATCAAAACATCATATGCAAAAAATAGATAGACACACAGACCAGCCATTTTTGTAATAACTGGTTATCTAGGTGTGATATTTCAAGTAAACCTCTTTTTGTTCCTAATACAAGAAACACACATGGAACAAAATGTTATCCGGTGATTAGCAAATGAAAGATAATGAACAAATTATACCTTAGCAGCATCTTTCAAGGATTTGTGGTAGAGTTCACTACTTAAATTCTGCAAAATGAGAATCAAGAACCACCAAAATAAATCAGCAGAATGTAGTGTTTTATCACCAAATTACATATACCTTAGGCAGCATCTAGTTAATGTTCATACAGAGTTGCTCTGTCAATTGACAAATCTTTAACATGCCTTTTATGCTTGTTCTTTCCCATGTTAAGACTTCTCTCACTCCACTGCCAATTAGTCCCACTCTAACTTATTTTTTGTAACCTGTTAACATATTAATTAGTCAAATAATAATCCTCTAATTGCTAAAAACACATGTCATACACAATATAAACCCAGAAGGAAAACCCGTCTAAAATAAGTTGCATGAAAAAAGGTAGGAAGGCTACTATTAACAAACTGTTCACTAATGAATTAAAGGAGTGAATTTCAAATTATTAGAGCCGATTTTCACATATCAGTTTCTACCATCTATAATTGAGCATAGACATTTCTGATTCATGATATTTGTTCAAAATCTGGTATTTTAATAAAACAGAAGGCTGAAGGGAAAAAATCATCAGAAGATTGCACCTATATAATATCCAACCTCACACTTTTTCTTTTGTCTAAATAAATAGACCAACCAAAATATTATGGGTAAAAAACCTGCACCATGACAAAGATTACACATTCGTACTCATGGGGAAAAATCTTAAATAGAAGACCTCTCTAAGAGATTAGCATTTAAAAACAGATATTTTTCCTTTTGTAAAACTACAATAGAAGAAGAGATTATATAAGCACATAAAGCTTCTCCTTTTTATCAGTAAGTGAAGACCATGAGAAGAGAGAGGAAATTCATGGATAGAGGAACAAAGTCTTTCGGTTGAAAATCAAGAAAATAGATTATAGGGGACAACTTTTTTCCAATTTTAGTTGCTATTTAACAAATTAACAGTTTTAACATTTTGTCAAACATTTGATAAATTAAACATGATTATATCATTACATTACTTTAAAACAGAAAAGGGGAAAAGGGAAAGAAGTAACCCCACGTACAAAAAGACCCAAAAAGTGGAGACCTATGAAATGCACAAATGAATCCAACGTCTAGTGAGGATTGATCAATTTTAAGTTTAAAAGGCTCAAGGAAACATGATAAATTTAAACTTTCCAAGACACAACTAAGAGGATAAACACTTCATGATAACCAAAATTGAAACTTACATCTAATATGTCATAACAAGAAATAAATAACAAAAAAATCCAAAGCAATCTCTTTTGCAGAGAAAAAAATAAAGAAAAGCAGAGTATAAACTGTAATCACATATACGCAAATAGAAGAAGGCTCGCTCAAAACATTCACCAATATTATGCAAAATAGGTTGGGAATATGTTGATCCATACCACCTTATTAGTAGTTTTTGAGAGAATCAAAGAAAATTCCAATTTTTGGACCTGCAACGTCACCAAAATATACAAATTATATAATCAAACATGGATAAGGAACTTTTTAAATCCACCAGAAATAACTTAATCAAATTTGTTAACTGCATTTTAATGTTTTTTAGTCACGGACGGAAAAGATGGAAATCAGGCAAAAGTAAGGGGAGGAAACAGCAAAAATAACTCTTCTTTTAGAAAATAACCATATAAAACCTACCTTCAAAAAAGGGGGGGAAAGCTCAGAAAATAGCATGAGAATGATGGAGGTAATCTGCAAATTTCGTAACTGCAACATCTAAACATTGCAAAAGGAAAAAAAAAAGGAAATTAAAAAAGAAGGAAAAAATACATAAGGCTAGAGAAGCTCTAGAAAAAGAAGGAAAAATAAATTTTGAAGCGAAGCAAAAAATTCCCAACCATATATTTGGTATTGTTGTCGTCGATCAGAGAAAATGAAGGATAAGATAGGAAAAGGAGCAGCTTCAAGAGGGAAGATAGACTTACAAAGTAGCATGAGAACGATAGAGAAAATCTCCAAATTTCGTACCTGCAAAATCGCAACATCACAGACAGCAAAAAAATAAGACAATCTAACCCGTAAAAAAGGGGAAAAACAAAAGGTTAGAGAAGCTCTAGAAAGGAGGAGGAAGAAGAAAATTTTGAAACAAAAAAAAATACCAACCATATCTTGGTTTCGTTGTTGTCGATCGGAAAAATGAAGGATAAAAGAGGGAAAATGGCACCGTTGGTGATGACGAACAGGAACAAGAAGAGAGGAAGAAGAGCTTTTTGGGGGAAAGAGACAGACATCGAAAGAAAGGAGAAGAAAAGGCGTTGGTCTGAGCTCTGATGTTTCTCTTTCTCGAGCCATGTGCACACCTGACACCACGGAAAAGGAATCTTTGGTAAATCCCAGTCTCTTGTACTATGCTTGGTTGATATAACCAAGTTCGGCGCCTGTCCAATTGTCAAACGGGCTGGACGACCATCAAGAGGAAAGAATCACGGGCCGGACGACCACCAATCATCCAATGGAAGCCAGCCACGTCAGCAATTGAAGCCCAATTGAAAACCTCCCCATTCCCGCATAGACTAGATATGTTAATAAATGACATCCCAAAAAAATGGTAGAAATAAATCTTGGTGAATAAATCAACATGAGTAAATGTTTTTTACACCTGCAGTCTTCAAGGCAATAAAAAAACACTGATTCCTAAAGCAAAAATATTTACCCAAGCAATAGCAATATGTCGAGATCTAAAGGCACTAAGCCAAGTATAACTAAGCTAAACTTCTCTAGCAAAACTGCTGCATTAAGCAAATATGCAGCCATAATTTCCTCTTATACCTGTTAATGGTCTCTAAATACATGCTAGGAATAAACTCACCACATGTAATAGTCTTTTATACACACACATACACATACTTCACCACTGTTCTATAATAATCTGGACTAAACATTTTAATCTTTAGTCCAAATCAAAACATCATATGCAAAAAATAGATAGACACACAGACCAGCCATTTTTGTAATAACTGGTTATCTAGGTGTGATATTTCAAGTAAACCTCTTTTTGTTCCTAATACAAGAAACACACATGGAACAAAATGTTATCCGGTGATTAGCAAATGAAAGATAATGAACAAATTATACCTTAGCAGCATCTTTCAAGGATTTGTGGTAGAGTTCACTACTTAAATTCTGCAAAATGAGAATCAAGAACCACCAAAATAAATCAGCAGAATGTAGTGTTTTATCACCAAATTACATATACCTTAGGCAGCATCTAGTTAATGTTCATACAGAGTTGCTCTGTCAATTGACAAATCTTTAACATGCCTTTTATGCTTGTTCTTTCCCATGTTAAGACTTCTCTCACTCCACTGCCAATTAGTCCCACTCTAACTTATTTTTTGTAACCTGTTAACATATTAATTAGTCAAATAATAATCCTCTAATTGCTAAAAACACATGTCATACACAATATAAACCCAGAAGGAAAACCCGTCTAAAATAAGTTGCATGAAAAAAGGTAGGAAGGCTACTATTAACAAACTGTTCACTAATGAATTAAAGGAGTGAATTTCAAATTATTAGAGCCGATTTTCACATATCAGTTTCTACCATCTATAATTGAGCATAGACATTTCTGATTCATGATATTTGTTCAAAATCTGGTATTTTAATAAAACAGAAGGCTGAAGGGAAAAAATCATCAGAAGATTGCACCTATATAATATCCAACCTCACACTTTTTCTTTTGTCTAAATAAATAGACCAACCAAAATATTATGGGTAAAAAACCTGCACCATGACAAAGATTACACATTCGTACTCATGGGGAAAAATCTTAAATAGAAGACCTCTCTAAGAGATTAGCATTTAAAAACAGATATTTTTCCTTTTGTAAAACTACAATAGAAGAAGAGATTATATAAGCACATAAAGCTTCTCCTTTTTATCAGTAAGTGAAGACCATGAGAAGAGAGAGGAAATTCATGGATAGAGGAACAAAGTCTTTCGGTTGAAAATCAAGAAAATAGATTATAGGGGACAACTTTTTTCCAATTTTAGTTGCTATTTAACAAATTAACAGTTTTAACATTTTGTCAAACATTTGATAAATTAAACATGATTATATCATTACATTACTTTAAAACAGAAAAGGGGAAAAGGGAAAGAAGTAACCCCACGTACAAAAAGACCCAAAAAGTGGAGACCTATGAAATGCACAAATGAATCCAACGTCTAGTGAGGATTGATCAATTTTAAGTTTAAAAGGCTCAAGGAAACATGATAAATTTAAACTTTCCAAGACACAACTAAGAGGATAAACACTTCATGATAACCAAAATTGAAACTTACATCTAATATGTCATAACAAGAAATAAATAACAAAAAAATCCAAAGCAATCTCTTTTGCAGAGAAAAAAATAAAGAAAAGCAGAGTATAAACTGTAATCACATATACGCAAATAGAAGAAGGCTCGCTCAAAACATTCACCAATATTATGCAAAATAGGTTGGGAATATGTTGATCCATACCACCTTATTAGTAGTTTTTGAGAGAATCAAAGAAAATTCCAATTTTTGGACCTGCAACGTCACCAAAATATACAAATTATATAATCAAACATGGATAAGGAACTTTTTAAATCCACCAGAAATAACTTAATCAAATTTGTTAACTGCATTTTAATGTTTTTTAGTCACGGACGGAAAAGATGGAAATCAGGCAAAAGTAAGGGGAGGAAACAGCAAAAATAACTCTTCTTTTAGAAAATAACCATATAAAACCTACCTTCAAAAAAGGGGGGGAAAGCTCAGAAAATAGCATGAGAATGATGGAGGTAATCTGCAAATTTCGTAACTGCAACATCTAAACATTGCAAAAGGAAAAAAAAAAGGAAATTAAAAAAGAAGGAAAAAATACATAAGGCTAGAGAAGCTCTAGAAAAAGAAGGAAAAATAAATTTTGAAGCGAAGCAAAAAATTCCCAACCATATATTTGGTATTGTTGTCGTCGATCAGAGAAAATGAAGGATAAGATAGGAAAAGGAGCAGCTTCAAGAGGGAAGATAGACTTACAAAGTAGCATGAGAACGATAGAGAAAATCTCCAAATTTCGTACCTGCAAAATCGCAACATCACAGACAGCAAAAAAATAAGACAATCTAACCCGTAAAAAAGGGGAAAAACAAAAGGTTAGAGAAGCTCTAGAAAGGAGGAGGAAGAAGAAAATTTTGAAACAAAAAAAAATACCAACCATATCTTGGTTTCGTTGTTGTCGATCGGAAAAATGAAGGATAAAAGAGGGAAAATGGCACCGTTGGTGATGACGAACAGGAACAAGAAGAGAGGAAGAAGAGCTTTTTGGGGGAAAGAGACAGACATCGAAAGAAAGGAGAAGAAAAGGCGTTGGTCTGAGCTCTGATGTTTCTCTTTCTCGAGCCATGTGCACACCTGACACCACGGAAAAGGAATCTTTGGTAAATCCCAGTCTCTTGTACTATGCTTGGTTGATATAACCAAGTTCGGCGCCTGTCCAATTGTCAAACGGGCTGGACGACCATCAAGAGGAAAGAATCACGGGCCGGACGACCACCAATCATCCAATGGAAGCCAGCCACGTCAGCAATTGAAGCCCAATTGAAAACCTCCCCATTCCCGCATAGACTAGATATGTTAAAGAACAAAATATTTGTTGGGATTGAAATGGGGTTATTTCCATTAATTAGTTATTTATAGTTAATTAGTGCTCTGATAGCTTAATCGTTAGATATCAGCAAAGGAAAAAAAAAGGAGGGAAAAGAAAGATAAAATTTAAAAATTTTTCCTTTCAAAATCATGAGAATTGTAGCAAACATCATATCAAAAGAGATGACTAGTCTGTTTCGCTAAATCTAATGATCATTAATGTAGTTTTGTTGCTTATTTGTGTTGTTTAATTTATTGAATATGAACTTTTTGAGCGGTAAAATGTGCGTATTACTTGTTTCTAACTTTTAATTATTTTCATTCTTCTACTAATTCAACTTATATACATGTATGAGGGGTGTTTATGAAATAAAAGTTTCATCTCTCTCTTTAAAGTACTTTTTTAATGTTGCTTTTTCAAATTGGACGAATTTTGTTATCAAAATCTTAATCTCAGGGGAGGCTTGTAAAATTTTACAAATTTCAGAGGAGGCTAGTGAAATGTTTTGAAACTTCAGGGGTGGTTTCTGAAATTATCCCAACTTGAAATATATAAAATATGAGAAGGAGATTCACCAGTCAGTCACTACAAAGTGTGAAACCGACAAGCCCTGCGTCAGTCTCCTCATTGACCTGTTCCTCTCCACACAGAGAGTCTCGCTCATGCACACGTGATCGCAACCGCCTCCCAAGCAACTCCATGCTCCTTGCACATCATCCTTCAAATAAACTATTTACGCATTTGTATTGAAATTGAGATATTCATTCTTCAATAGTAAATATTTTTAATGATTTTTTATTTTAATAACATCAAATATTTTATTCTAAGTTTTAAAATTATTTTAAAAAATTCGTGATTCCCGTGTAAAATATCTATTGTGTATCATTCAAATTCATCATCAACTAATTATGCCACAAACTAATTATAATTTCAAAGCAAATAAACTCACAATCTTTTGTCGTTTGGAAAAAAAAAAAGAGGCTCATTGTTGATATAAAATGGGATTCCTAGGAGCGTCCTTGACATCATATAAACTTCACATCATATATGGAATCCTTATAGAATTTTTCATTCAACTTTGTTAAACAAAAAATAATTTAATTAATAATATTTTCATTTTATAAAAAAATTTATAATTTCAAGGCATATTTTTCATGAAATGACAAATTTATTCTTTTTAAAATAAACACTTGATCTTTAAATAGTGAACATTTTAATTGTTACTATTTCAAAATAAAATTTCCGTACAACTAAAATTGATGCTTCATTATTATCATTTGTCCAAGACTCCATAAAGCCTACCACCATTATTTGGTAGTTTGTGGATAACTAACGCGCCACAAGCATTTAGCTTACGGTTCACGTAATATATCTAATGTTTTTCATGTGAACCCAAATTACCCAATCCCTTCTCCCCCAGCCCTTTACGCTCCAACGATTTATAGGACCCGCAACGCAGGCTTACCCCATATACGAGTTCTGGAATTTGACCACGTGTCAATTGCTAAAAGGAATCCAGCCTAATAAAACGTTGTACTACAAAAACCCCATTAAAAATGAAAAACTGAAAGAAAACTGTTGAATATTCCGCAGAAGAATAGAGCAGGAGCAGGAGGAAGGAGGAAGGAGGAGAATAGGCTCTGATTAACTGAAAAGATTAAAAATGCAACTGATAAATGCAGCAGAGATTGTGAGGATGGTGACTCGGGATAATAGTGGCAATATGTTGGGGGCAGAAATAGAATTTGGAACGGCGTGGTGGTTTATATATGCAGGGATCTCATGCTTTCTGGTATTATTCGCCGGAATCATGTCTGGATTGACTTTGGGGTTGATGTCTTTGAGCCTTGTTGATCTTGAGATTCTTGAGAGAAGTGGGACCCTTACAGAGAAAAAACAAGCTGGTATTCTCATCACCATTCGTTATTTATTTGTTTTCTGTTCAAAGTTTTCATTTTTAGTTAATTGCTTGTTTGTCGATGAGAAGTTGTGGTATGGGATCAGCTTTTGTTGGACCGATGCTGGCTAGAAAGTTGTTGGGATTGTCGGATTATTGCTTGTCTAATTTGGGTTTTGTAAGAAAGGTGAAAATTTGCATATAATTTGAATTTTTGGTACTTAATTGGTTGTTATGATTTCGTTGATGGAAAAACTATGCGTTCCTTTTCGTGTAATATTGTGGTCGGACCCCCCAAGGAGAGTAGGGGAGCTTGGTGATGCCATTGGCAAGGATCATCTCATTGTTTGCTCTATAAAATTTTGTTTTTGATTGAAGAAGAGATTGTAGGATGAGTAGTATTTGTTTGGACCAATGCGAGTTGGAAGTTTGAGTGGGATTGTAGGACGATTAATTTTCTGATGCGGGTTTTTGTGTGAAATATGAAAAATGGATAGAATTTGGGTGTCCTGGGATTTAATTGGTTATCTTGGCAACAATATGTGGTTCAGGACTATCATTGGCAACCACTTGCCATTATTCCTAACGATGCTTGATTGTGCACTAATCATGATACACAAAACTTTCCTAATTATAACATATTTTGATATTAAATCTTTGTTATCCACTAGTGTCCTTCTACTGTCTGTATGTTGTATTTTGTGCTAGGTGTGTTGTAAAGTGTTGCATACATGTTCCACAAGCATTCCAAAAGTGTTGAGCGTGAAATTGGTCCTGATTTTATGTCAACTATGGAAACAACTAAAGGAGTATCGGATGTGTTTCCTGAGTTTCTCTATTGAGCACAATCTCATACGAGTTTTGAGTGTCTATGGTCATGGGAGCTGTTGGCTGAGTAGTAATCCGAGGTCTACTTTTTTGTTCAGAAAATAACTAATAAATTTCCTGCTTCCCATTGTCCACTTTTGTTTGTAGCTACCATACTTCCAGTGGTTAAGAAGCAGCACCAGCTTCTTGTGACTTTGCTCCTATGTAATGCTGCTTCCATGGAGGTAATACTAAAATATCTGCTTGAAAGCCTGAATATCCTGCTTAAAAGAAGAAAGTTATGTCAAATATCTTGGTAGAAGGAAACTTTCAATTTGTCTTGGTGTAGTGAAATGAAAAGTAGGATAGTACTGATGAACTCGGCTAAAATTTTTGTGTCATGATGACTTACCCTTTATCTGTTTGACTATCTGTCGTCTAATTTGCAGGCCCTTCCAATATACCTGGACAAGCTTTTCAATCAATTTGTTGCAATTATATTGTCTGTGACTTTTGTTCTAGCATTTGGAGAGGTAAATTGGATCAAACTGCTATTGGATTACAAGTCATCGGTACCTTTTGTCTTCATTCCGTCATTGCAAATTACAATCACCAATTTCTGGTTAGGTCATTCCTCAAGCAATATGCACTAGATATGGACTTGCAGTTGGCGCAAATTTTATTTGGCTCGTGCGCATTCTTATGATCATTTGCTATCCAATTGCTTATCCTATTGGAAAGGTACATATTGTGCTACTCAAGTGAAATTATCTTTGATAACAAAGCAGATTTGACATTTGCAATCTACTTCATTCCCAAGTCAAGATGGGTACCACACATAAAGTCTGGATGAAATCTCTTTTCATTATTTCATCCAGTATCTGGGTGTGCCCCGTGTCACTCTCCTTGTTACGTATGCTATCTAGAAGCTTTATTTCTAATGGGTCAATTGATATACAACCATCATGCTTCCCGTGCCTTAATTTATATATGTCGGTTGATCTGTATGTCTTGGTCTATATGGTAGCTTCTAAAGGAGATTTCGTCTTAGTAGGCTGTACAGAAAAGCCCATGGGATTTGAAAGATGTCCCTCTATCATTCCATTAAAATCACAGCCAATTTATCATGGATGTACTTGAATTGGTGTGGTTACAGATTCTAGACTGTTTGTTGGGACACAATGAAGCACTGTTTAGACGAGCTCAACTGAAAGCCCTTGTCACTATCCATAGTCAGGAGGTCAGTTATGTTGCAATTATTGACATTAACTCAAACAGAGTTATAGGATGCCAATCTTCAGTAGCTTTTTCTTGTGAGAAAATGTGCTATAGTTGACATGTGCAGGCTGGTAAAGGAGGTGAGCTTACGCATGATGAGACAACGATTATCAGCGGAGCACTAGATTTGACGGAGAAGGTACTTCTGACAACAAAACTATCTTATTAAGAAGTATAGTTCTATATTTGTTTGCTAACTTGTTTGTCCTTCTTTTCACTTAAATACCTCCTGAATCATGACACAGCACACAGACACACATCCTAGTTGAACAAGCATTTTCTTATTTAAACTTTAGCATGTAAGTGCTTTGAATTTGGTTTCTGCAAAAGTATGGGGATTGAAATGAAGTTGGTTTTAGAGAATTTCTTCTTTTAAACTCTTTGCCCCTTCATGATATTTAACCATGATGTTAAAGCTGATTCATATGCAACTATTGTTAAAATTGTTATAGGGTAATTAACTTTATACTACTATTCCTCAATTACTTGCCACAGGAGTCGTTCATTTCTAAAATTTAAATTTTCCTTTTCATTCTGGTTGACAGACTGCTGAGGAGGCCATGACACCTATTGAGTCAACATTTTCACTGGACGTCAACTCCAAATTGGACTGGTAATGCTGAAATCCATGCTTCAGCTAATACTAACTATATGATCAGACTGTGTGCTTGTGTCTATGTGATATGGTAAATAAATTTGGATTTTCATTGCAAGTTTCATAAAGATACGGCTCGTATAGTTGATTAGAGTAACTGCTTTTAAATAATATGTTTTCGTGGTCATGAAAATAATACAAACAAGTGTTTGTCTCCATTCTTCCAAGAATTGAGCCTGGAGGGCACCCATGGTGAGGAAGGAGAGAGTTTATATTGATCTTGACACCTATTTCTTTGAAAAAAAGTCTTTTCTTTGCTTTGAAAAACAGTCTTTTCTAAGTATATGAATTGTGGTTGCAGAAGGGCTTGTCTGCTTGATTTTTACTCTTGTTGGCTCCATGCATGCTTTCTCGATTGATGATATTGCATTTTAGTCATTGTTGTTAGATTGATGGTCCAATCCATGGCTCTATGCAAAGTAGAAATAAAAAATGCAGAGGGTAACAAACTTTTCCCCGTTTGCATTAGGGAGGCCATGGGAAAAATTCTTGCTCGTGGTCATAGCCGAGTTCCTGTATACTCTGGGAATCCAAAAAATGTTATTGGACTTCTACTGGTAAAGAGTCTTCTTACTGTTCGGCCTGAAACAGAGACTCCAGTTAGTGCTGTATCTATCCGAAGAATTCCACGGTATGGATACTAATCTTGTACCCTAGGCATCCAATTACCAAAATTTTAAGAGTCAAAGTGGTCATTTAAAAGGTTTCAACCCCAGGGTACCCTCAGATATGCCTCTATATGACATACTAAATGAGTTCCAAAAGGGCAGCAGTCATATGGCTGCTGTGGTGAAGGCTAAAGGGAAAAGCAGACATGTTCCACCAACAGTAGATGAAGGAAAATCTGAAGGTAATGCTGTGAGTAGCGGAAATTCTCGCCTAACTACCCCTCTGCTATCAAAGCAGGATGAGAAGTCAGAAAGCGTTATTGTTGACATTGAAAAGCCTTCAAGGCCGGCCTCAAATCACACACTTACATACAGCGAGGCAGTGACACATGGCTTGCCTTCTACAGTAGATGATGTTGAAGAGGGCGAAGTAATTGGTATCATCACTCTCGAAGATGTATTTGAAGAGCTCTTGCAGGTCACTTATATTTTGTTGATTGATACTGCCATCTTCCGCATGATTTGTTTATATGGCACTAAAAAGAAATTACGCTTTTTGGTATGTGCAGGAGGAAATTGTAGATGAGACAGATGAATTTGTTGATGTACACAAAAGGTTCTACTGATTGGTGCTTAATTATATGCTAGTATAATGATGGACTGTCTGAAGAAACAATACAACCTTTTCACTGTTTTGCAGAATACGTGTTGCTGCTGCTGCGGCTGCTTCATCAGTGGCACGTGCACCATCAATTCGGAGGTTAACAGCCCAAAAAGGATCTGTAAGTCACTGAAGTTTACAACATCTCACTGAAATTTTTGAGAAATTTGCTATTTAACCAATTGTTTTAGATTTCAAAATGGCATGTCCAAATGGATAAAGTAGCAGCTTCTGATAATGTGTCACAATCTCAGTAGGGATTTTGGCAGAGGAAAAATAAATCTCATATTTTCCTCTATTACATGCACTGTGATACCGCTAAAGGTGCAAGGCTGAGTCTTTTAATTTAATTTTCCCCCCTTTTTTCTATACTGTTGCCTGAAAGTCACATCAACAAATTATGCAACTTGCATTTTCAGGTGAGAGGTTTCTGTTGTTCTTAAGGCCCCATGCAGTAGGTATCATATAACCAGTCAATTCCAAGATAATTTAGGTGCCTGTAATCTGCTGCAGAGGTGATAATTAGGTGCACTGTCTGAAAATACGGATCTAATAAGTATCACCAGTTGAATAGAGATTATGGATGGCCAAAAGTTTATGTAAGACAATTTTCTTAAACAAGACAAATACTTCGGCTAATGAAAAGCTCCTTAAAGCACTAGCTGGAAACATTTGCTCTGCTTGAACCTTTAGGTAAGCACTATCTTCCTGACCTGCAAACCCCCTTGTATAAGAGATGAATGTGCATCTACATTTTTATTTCATTTTTTGACAGTTAATGGTATTGTGTGGTGCATGATGTTGTTAGACTCCAAATACATGAGTATTGTGAATCAACAACACTATTTTCTGAAGCATTGGATTCTCGTACGGTTGATTTCATAATCCATTTGATGCTTTCCTGATTTGACTAATCTTTCTGTGTAAATTACATGATAGTGAGAAACTTCTTATTATGTGATTTGTTGTACAAGTATGTGAATATGGTTTTTTGTCTATGTAAATTACATTATAGTGAGAAATTTCTTATTATGTGATTGTTGTACAAGTATGTGAATATGGTTTTCTGGTCATGTATTTACTTTCCCACAGTAAAGAGGTTAGATAGAAATTTACAAGCGGTTTGTTGTTAAAATCTCTTGCTGCTGGAAATTTACTTTTTCCTTTACACTGAGGAAAACAAACTTCCTGACGTTGGAAACAATTTTATATTCCTCAGGCAGGCCAACTTAAGCAAGGTAGTACGCCAAGAAAGTCTGGTGAGGTTGATTCTTCATCAACGAAATTGCAGGGTAATATTGGAGAGCCTCTTCTTGGCGATAAGAGATGATACAGACAGAGCTCGTAATTTGGTGGCTTCCTGAGAATATACAGTGGCACCCAGAGAGTACAAAACGTAGTAGGTGACTGAGAGGTGGATTAATATTTGTCCATCATTATGTAGTCCTGAAACTGCATATAATTTTTTTATGTACGTTTTGACGAAAATTTTGCCATATGTTTAGATAAATATGATACTGGAGCTTTTAAGGTCTATGTGATTTGCGGATTCTTGCATAGCTACACAGTGACTATATTAATACCTCTTAGAGAATGGAATACATGATATCAATGATCTTCCACTGAAAAGTTATCTTCCTCGAGTTAGAGAAAGTAATTCAGCATATATGAGTGCATTTTACGTGTAAATTGGCCAGGTTTTAAAGTGATAAAAAAAAAAGGCATATGTAGCAGTCTCCGGCTATTGGAGAGAATTACTGAATTGAGGGATATTTTATCACAAGCTTTGAAGTTTGAAACTAGAGTGTTCACTGCTGTAGCCCAGGGGATCCGTTTGCGCTAAAAACAACGGTGAAATTTCAGATGATCCGTTTCATAGCACATCTCGAGCATGTAGATTTGGCATGTGGTACCTGACTGAAGTTTAGTGAAGGGAGGAGGGGAGGGGTATACAGAAAAGATTACATCTACATCATGCTAAGTAACATAAATTTCACATAGCAGCTGTGGTAAATCATCATGATCACAAGCTTTCTGGGAGTTCATCTTTCAGATTTCCTGGCTTTGGCTCTCCTATTTCTCATGCTGCCCAACTATCCATATAGCACCGCCTATAAGTTAGCTTTGTCGTCTGTTACATAGTCCTCCTTTTGCATAGCTTTCTTGTATGTTACACAGTCCTCCTTTTGCACTAGATGATCCTTCAGAGGTCAAAGCGTCACAAGTCATTCCACTGCAGTAGAAGTATTGAACACTTCCATATTATATAGAGGCGGGTACGCTGCTCCTGGATGTACCTCGAACACCTCTGCCATGACCAAAACCTTCTTTGCTTTCTGCTAAAGATTGACTGCTCAGCCATGGATAGAAAAACTGAAAGTACTATAAGAACTAGTTGAGATCTTTAGTACTAGCAAGAGATGAGAAATGTATATACAAATGTAGTCAAGATTTTGTGTTTAGATGATCAGTGTAGAGAAGAGATGCACTTGTATATATAAGGTGAATGATGAAATATCAAATATGTGGTGGTCAACAGATGTTGGCCCCTCATTGGGTTGAATTGAGGACAGCATGCAAGGGTCCCATTGTTCACCAAAAGATGAATAAGCAGAGTCATCAGGTTGTCTTCCTGCCTTACAGAGTGAATGGCAATATCTGTCAGTTTACAGCAACATATTTGTCTCTCTGTGTTAAGATATAGATATTAATTCCAGAATCCTAGCAAAAGAGGCATTAAAATGGATATTTATTCCAGAAAATTCGGATAGTGTTGGACAAGGGTACTGTGAAAAATGTTCAGAAGATTATTCGCATACAAGGGGAGAAGAAAAAACAATAAAAACGCTAAGGAAGCAAGACCTGCTTCAAGAAGATTCATTTGTCACATTAAAAGAGTTCCTCTTGCATTTAAAGATTTTGGCACAAGTGATGAATTCCTAAGATATCATTATAAGCTTCAGCACAACTTGCCTGTGAAAATAGCATGACTCTTGCTGATTATTCTTCTTTTGTGACTTCCAGCATCCTTGAGACAATATCAAGGTGTTGGAGTTCGAATTTTGAATCAAATACTGAGGATATTTACCACGCCCAGGCTCTTAGGAAAAAGCAAATGTATGTCAAGTAGAGTTTTCAAAAGACACAGCATAACATGTGATTCTTTCATTGTCTGTGTGGGGACTTTAACAAGTTACTGTCACTCATCAACTAACTTATAGTCTCTTCCCAGGTAGGAAATACTTCAGTATTTAACCATTTCGCATGGTTAAATGCTAAGTAGTCCCGCACGAAGTGCAAGCAAATGAAGGAAATGGATACAAATTAACTACATGTAAGTTGCATGCTTCACTTTGTATGCCCAAAAAGGAAAAAAAAAAAAAAAAAAGAGAAGAAGAAGTTGCAGACGTTTGCCTGACTGCTTCGAAGAAGAGGAAGTTCACCTTTATACAAAGTTGTAGGCACGTCCAAAATAATGAATACTGAGACATAATTTTTGCTTCTCAAGTAGGAACTCAGAAGATTTGCATGCATGCATGCTTGAAGACGTAGATGCATGTCATCTAACATCTCTGCATGCCATACTGAAGAAGAGAATGACATCCCAATATAAAATACAATACCATGCTCAAGCATCATTTAAAGTGGGAGAAACATTAAGCTCACTGGCAGCCAAGAAAATTGCAATAAAAACAAATGGGGAACTAATTTAATATAGAATGAATAAATGGAAACACTCATTTAATACTACAGGTGAAACATTTGAACAGAACTTATTCATTACCATTTAAAAACATATGAACAAGTATATATATACTACTCACAAAGCTGAACAGATTCTGAAAAATCTATAACAATTACAGTGCTCATCCTGCTTGTAAAATCTAAGAGTACTTTTCATCCCAACACAATAGCATAGTTATGCACACCCTTATAATGTAGAGCCTCCCCCTGAGTTGTCTCACTATTCTTCTCCACTTGCCAAATCTCTTTCCCATAAATCTTCCAGCAGGTAAGTCCTTACATGCACTAAACCAAGCTTTGCTGTAACTGAGGCCTAATTATTGTGATTGTTAGCTTAAATAGTGTGTGCAAAAGGACTGGACTTCGATAGCAGTCAAATTGGATCCACATGTAGATTTTTGGAGGCTTTACGCGCACTTTGTAGTTAGTGGGGACTTCTTGTACCCTCAGAATCAATTGGCTTCACGTGCCCTTATCTATCTTAACTCAAGCTAACATCTTCTCAATCAGTTGAGACTTGCCTGCCACTTATCATTGCCGCCCGTGTTTACTAAAGGACTTGTATCCAGGTCCTGGACTTGCAATGAACCGTGTATTGGTCCCTACCTTATTGCTGCAATGAGAAGAACAAAACCCTCCTTGACCAAGACACCTTCTTGAAGATTCTCTAACTAGTTAGCAATTCTTCAAACATCCAGGAAAACAATAACGCGTGCAAGAAGAGGATTTCTTAACAATTATTGATTTGACTCATTACTATGCATTTAATAATACCATCAAAACATTGTGTACATCTGGTAATTCAAGACATATGTTTTTGCTTGTGTTGTAAAACTAGATTGATAATTCAAGACATGTACTTGCTAGGGAACAAAGAGTTTTGTGTTTAGGATCAACTTTATAATAAAAAACAAATACAGTGTAAACAGATTGAATTAATACATATGTTGATGAGTCCAAGACTCTCTTCCCCATAGTGGTAACCCTTGACTATGAGGGATCATCAATTTCAACTTGCCCCTACCAAGAAACAGTAAGATAAGGTACGAACTTTGAACCATGTCCCACTTTCATTTGCAAAGAATGGCAAGAAACAAGAAGGGTTCACTTCAATCTTTATCGTAATGAAGAAGATCAAAGATAAGATCCTTTATATTATCAGTCTAACAGAGAAATCTTGGTGGACCTTTAGGATAGAAAGTATTGATAACCAGCTATCACATAGGCTTCAATTAAAGATAACGTGGTTGATACAACTTAAGGACCCTTTGGGAGTTCTGGTCCAATGCCAATTGAGGACACACATTTAGCTTAGCACCCTTGCTGTCTGATGGCTTGAAAGACAGGTGGCAGAATGTTATTGGGGAATGTTGACAAGTTGGAGACAACTTGAATGTTTGTGCTTTATAGGTTATTGAACTGAAAAGCAAGAAAATGAGAAAAATCTAGAAGTGTGGGGAGTGTTTTCCTGTTGCAATTTTTGCTTTCTTGGTGGGAAGTACAATAATGGATGGAGATGAAGTAGTTAGTAGTATGTAGTCCATATGACATGACTAACTGAGACACTACAATCACAACATTCCCTTTCAAGGGACAGGATGAGAACTGACAAGAGGAAAAGAGATTCTAACTATGCAGAAAGAGGGGAGAGTAAAAGCCAATCTTCATCTTGTTCGTTTATTATCTGTATAACGAAAACTAAAACTCAATAATCAATGGGGAAATAAATGGGATGTGATAACTGATAGGAGAGGTTGGGAAGACCAATCCATGATTGTGAAGGAGGAGGAGGTATATATGGGTCTTGGTTAGGTGAAAGGAAGGAAGGAAGTAAATTGTCAAAATCATGTATATTGACAGTCTAATTACTTATCTAGGAGCGGTGAAAAAAATGCGTTAAGCCATTTCTAGAATTCACTTTTCACAGTAGATATGTTTAATATGTGTAAATTCTACCATACTGGAATGATAAAAACTTGCAAAGGTTTTCAACTCTATATCACCCTATGGTTCCATTTAAGATAGATCATATCCTAATTACACACATAGAGGGATACGTGGTTGAGCCTAGTAATGGTGAATATCAGATATTGTAGAGGAATTCAGGGGCATCTTGATTGTTGAGATGAAGAGTATAATTGTTCCTAAAGCTTTGTGAGTCTCATTATCAGAAGTCGTCTACAGGAATACCACAGGCTTAGCCATTTTGGACCCTAACATTTACTACCATACCTGGACTTAGTACATATACTGGAGCCAAGTCAGTGAATGACCCAATAAAGATTACTCGTTAGGGCACATGAGTACAGCTGAAAATAGTTTGATGGCATATGATGTAGGAGAATGGAAACAGGGAAGTGCGGACAAGGAGCAGGAACGGACGGTTTTGGCTATTTTTAATGGCGCGTAATTTTGGTTGCACATAGCGTAATTTTATTTACATAATGTGTAACTTTTATACAAAATTTTATAAATTTCACACACATTATGAAAATCAATGTACAACTAGTGATCTGGATCATATATATATTTTTTTCTGGCCAAAATCTGGCCGTGAATAGTTCAGGAGCAGTCGTCAGAGACCGCTCGTGCCCCTCACCGGGAAAGTGCAAAAAGAAAGACAATTAGATGTACTAGATCACTAGTCTAGATCTGGTAAAAGAAACAGGCAGTGACCAGACCAACTAGTGAATAGTGATGAAAGTACAAGTTTTCAAAGAATGACAATTAGATGTACTCATCCTTTACCAGCAAATTTTCTAAGTCACCCCAGGTCTCCAACAGGCGAGCAATGTTGCACAACCATTGGTCCATTTTTTTTTTTTCCAACTCAAAGCAATTGACTTTTGCCAAATGAAATAAACCTAATCCCAGAGTTAATACCAAAAGCTGGCAACTCTTGGTACAATCCTAGGGACTTATTTACCCAACTAACCCAACTCTCCGACCCGATGTGGGATAAACTACTCTAGGTGTTCCCAACCTAAGCTAAGAACCCTGGCACATGAACTAAGCATGCTAATCCTAACGAGCAGTTTGTCTTTTTTCGACTCAAAGCAATTGACTTTTGCCGAATGAAATAAACCTAATCCCAGAGTTAATACAAAAGCCGGTAACTCTTGGTACAACCCCGAGGACTTATCTACCCAACTAACCCAACCCCCGACCCGACGTGGGATAAACTACTCTAGGTGTTGCTTTCTAAGTTTCTGTATGCATGGTAAAAGTAGAATTACTTGCCTGTGCATTAGCTATTATTGCACCCTTTTGTCCAGAGAGAAAAACTACAAAATTTCCTGATTAATTTTGAAGGTCTTGGGATTAGCTTACGCTTTGTCAATCTGAAATCCGCTCTCGTACCAAAGTAGTTCATTAACTTGCACTTTATACCTATCAAATTATCCTCCTATAGTAAGAAAGAACTAAGTACAAATGTACAATACTTGAAACAGGAAGCCAACGTAATTTTCCAAATCATAGGAGTCCTGACTACATTTCTAGCAAACTTGAGGGAGGTCAATGCAATTCAAGATTTTTTTTTTTCGCGTTCACGGTTCTATCCTTCCAGCTTGACTGAACACGTCTCATGACCCTCATCCCTTGTTTGAAGAATTGGACAATCAGCTCCATAGAACAGATATTCACGCAGAAGGGACAGTAATCAAATCTACGCAAAAGAGAAGCAAGAAAGATGTCGTGCTTGGCATCATGCTGTGCATCTCTGACATGTGGGCTCTGCTCTTCAGTGGCCTCAGGGATCAGCAAGAAGTCAGCTAGACTTGCTTACTGTGGCCTCTTTGGCCTTTCCTTGATCATTTCTTGGATTCTCCGTGAAGTTGGTGCTCCACTCTTGGAGAAATTTCCTTGTAATTTCCTCAAAATACCTTTTTTTCCCTCTTTTTGTGAAATCTTTGTCCATTTTCATTAATTTTCTTATCTGGGTTCTTTTCCTTTTTCCGACATATCTAATATAAGATGTTTATTCACAGTGATAAAAAATCTCACTTTCTTAGTTGAACTTGATTGGTGAATTTGATCATTTTACCGATATTTCTGACGGGTTCTTGTTATTTATGACTCATTTGAACTGAAGTGATTAGACAACTTATTATCTTCTTCAATATTAAGTTCAGGGCAACTGACGAGATGGTGTTTGATTTTGTCAAAGAATTCCAGTAATTTGTTGATTTGGGATTTTTTCCGTTGGAATTTGTGAGCTTCTTTTCGGTTTTCTTCTAGCAATTTATTCTTTTTGTGAGATATCACAAGGTGGAAAAAAGGAAAACTGGATTCTTATCTATGTTTTGCGTTTCCTGGTGCTTTTGTATTCATTTGTCAAATATAGAGCGGAAATCCTGAGTTTGATTCCACTGTGAGATCAAGGAAATTATGAGAGGGGATAAAGTTAAAGAGTTTTAATGGGGGAGCCATCTTAGAAGAAAAAGATATCTATAATAGAACGGAAGGGTTTTAGAAGTGTCAATGGTTTTTTATAAAGGAACATACTTTCTTTAATTTTTTTGACTTATTTGGGAGGATTTACAAAGAAGCAGAATCTTCTTAAGAAGACAGAACTAAGCAACTACATGCAAGTGGTGATTGTCTCCATGGTTTCAACATAAGCTGTATCATGGTAACAACATAACAGCATTCTGAGAATTGCTAGTTTTGTCAGACTAGTTCAATGAGATATGACCCTCGCTAGTTGGTTAGGATAAACACTATCTAGTTTCTTTCTGTAGTTGTTGAATGATAATGGCAAAAAGCTACTTTCTTTGCCATTGAAAGTGATAACAATAACATAAGAAGATCTGCCTATGCGTTCGAAAATTCCAGGAAAAGAATACTTGATGCATTTTCCTTGCAACATTATCTGAGTTCTTAGACTCCTTTCCATGTTTCTCTCTTTTAAGTTATACATTTGAGCTGAGTTCTGCAAAGACTCAACAGCTCCTGTTTTCTCTATAATACTATTAGTGCGTTGAAGTCAACCCAAGTTGGACTTTCATTCTTTGCTTGTAACTTCTGTGTTCATTTCAAATTGCCTTTGTGATGAACCAATTTGTGACAGCAGTGTAAATGGAGTTCTATGCTTACTAGTTGAACCTATATCCAGAAGCCCCTATTCTCCGCCAAATCCTTGTTTTTAGTTGTTTAAGTCATCTGCAGATATAAGTCTATATCTTCATGCTATTTACCAAAATATTGATATTTTTATTTCCTTTATGTTGTTGGTTTTTGTTGGTGCTCCCAAACTAAGGAAATGTGTTGTAAAAATTCTGATTTTAAAGTCTCAGAAATATTATTGGGAATCGATGTAGAAAAAGAAGTCCATTTCTAGCGAATTGATATAAAGTTGATTTCCTAGAAATCTCTTTCCCTGTGAAGGAATACAAATAAAACCAACAAAAATTTTCTTTTTAATTTGCACTAAAAATATCAATATTTGGATAAATAACACCTATAAGGCCAGGCATATATACTTGACAAAGTAATGACTAAAGCTATAAACTTTGAGAAGCTGATAATCTCTACTTGCTTATGTGTTCAATTAAAACTTGATTTCATATTTTGGCCTCAATATATTTCTAGTTCACAATTATATTTAGCAGAATTAGACGTCTCACTAATGTGAACATATTATTACTTCAATTCCTAGGGATCAATACTTCGGATGATCAGTCAAAAGAATGGTTTCAAATACAAGCAGTTCTTCGTGTCAGCTTGGGGAATTTCTTATTTTTTGGAGTTCTTGCTCTTCTAATGATTGGTGTCAAGGATCAAAATGACAGGCGTGACTCCTGGCATCATGGTGGATGGACTGTCAAGATGGTCATTTGGGCTTTACTAGTCATCCTAATGTTTTTCATCCCAAATGTTGTTATTACAATCTATGGTTAGTTTTACAACTGTAGATGTAAATATTTCTCCAGCTTGAATTTTTTATTGTTCAAATCTGAGTTCCTTCTGCTGATGCATGGAGTTCTCTGCATGGTGAAGATTCTAACTCTGTTATGATCCTGTCTGAGTAAATGTCTATAATACAAAATACTTTGGCATGGAAGGGGCTATACAACAAAATATTTCACTACAGCCAAAAAGGCTCTTCAATAGACACTTGCCCTTCAGCGGTACTGGTCTCAAGTGATAGAATCTATGACAATGCTTTCAACTTGAGACTTACCTTAAGAATCTGTGGTAGATATCATTATTTAGTATGCTGATACACTCCGGTTTGTCATTTAAAGAATTCCAACTAGGAATACTTGGACACAATTCATTAAAGGCTTGTTGCTTGGCTTTGTTTTGTTCAAACTTTCAATGATGCTGATGCTTCCTATGTGATATGCTAAGATTGTTAATAAACCTACTGTGATTGGTAATTTTGACTTATTTCAGATAGGCAGTTATTTATATTGCTACTACTAACCAATTTCCTTTGCAGGATTTATTTCAAAATTTGGGGCAGGATTATTCTTATTGGTTCAAGTAATAATACTATTAGATGCTACACATACATGGAATGATGCATGGGTTGCAAAAGATGAGCAGAAGTGGTCTGTTTAAGTTATTATATTTTATATCTTTTCTCAACCAGCATCTTCTTTGATTGTTTCTGATACTTTGATTGATCTTTTTCAGGTACATTGCTCTGCTTGTCATATCAGTAGTATGCTATCTTGGAGCTTATGCATTATCAGGGGTTCTCTTTATTTGGTTCAATCCTTCTGGTCATGATTGTGGTCTTAACATCTTCTTCATTGTCATGACTATGATTCTTGCTTTAGCATTTGCTGTTATCGCACTACACCCAGCGGTAAATGAACTATTTCTCTCTTTTTCTTACATTACTTAGGATTTGCATGTTACTACACCGAGCCCAATATATTTTATTCATTTTCAAGTACATTTACACTTCTACCATCCTTTTGTCCCACTGCTGCAGTATATTTAAGAGAGCAGATGAAACTAATGAGTAATGTAAATTAGTTTGTGCTTTTTGGCTTTTTTGTGAACTGCAATTCAAGCACATGGCACCATATTCTTTCTGTTTTACCTTATGTTCTTTAGGCAGCCTCATTATCCAGGTGGACGATGTCTGTGATAGATGCCTTGCCTAACAACTTGTGGTCCACACAAACTAAGTCTATATCTAATGGGTGTTTTCCTTTTGTCAGATAACATTCTGGAACTTCAAGAGCCAATCTTGCCATCCTTTGATTTTCATTGTTAATCATTGAAAAATCTTTCCTTTTTCCATTGCTTATTTTTACTCGCTTTCCATAGAAGGTCAACAATTACAAATTTCTAGCAACTGTATGTGACTAATCTCATCTTGTCTGACAGTAATGTAAACATTCCCATTCTCTTTCCACTCGAATATGATCTATATGACTTGGATAAAGTTCTGGATGAAAATGAGATGGAATTTATGTGTACAGGGCTCCTTTCAAAGGCACTGCAGCTTTGTTGAAATTTCCAATGAGTACAATTTTTCACTTAGAAGATAATGGTTGTGATAATGACATGGTTTTGGGCAGGTAAATGGGAGCCTGTTGCCAGCTTCTGTGATTTCCGTTTATTGTGCTTATGTGTGTTATACTGGTCTGTCTAGCGAACCTCGAAATTATGTTTGCAATGGTCTCCACAAAGCATCAAGAGCAGTATCAACAAGTACTCTTATTCTTGGGTTGCTTACGACCATCATTTCAGTTCTATATTCTGCACTCCGTGCTGGATCGTCTACTACATTTTTGTCCCCTCCATCTTCACCCAGATCAGGTACCAAGATTCAGCAGAATCTAGTGCTTCGTAACTTTTTAAGATAACATGGGCTTTATTAGAGGTTTCCTTCCCTAATGTTTAACTCATTGTTCAGAAAATTTAAGAATTTCTGAGGCTATGTTAGAGAATTATAAAATCAAAGATGTGCCGTGCGGTTTCAAGAGTGAAGTAATGTAGTGTTCTATTAATATTCTGTCACCATTTTGGTACTCATAAGAATGAAAGATTTCTACTTTGATAGAATTTTTTTAATTGTCTACCACAAGCCAAAAAAACAGAACCACTCTGTAGTCCACCAATAAAACTTAGCTTGGTTGGGTCTTCTGGACATTTCAATTATGCTAAAACTGTCGAGCAACTACACATCTAGAACAATTTCTAGTATGACTGAGATAGGTGGTTGAAAATGACGCTTGAGATCATGATTTTGTTTTCCTGCTTTTGTACCTTTTTAATGAAAATACTTCTCATTGGCATGTAAAATTTGACTAGGTTTAACTGTCGAACTGCATGGGTTTCTACAACAGAGTTAGTGCTTTCTTTCTTTCCTAAATTTCTCAAGTGTGCTAGATGTATTTGTCCAGCTTTCCAAATTATTACTAAGTTTAAATAGAGGTCTCATGATTTTTAGGAGAGTCGTCAGTGCTGGATGGTTATTGTTATCATCCTGCTCTGTTAAACTATGACATAGAAGTTTGGTGCTGAAACTGGATGTCTTCCTAGAGTTGGAAGCCTTGATCATGCTGTGTGATGTTACATTGAATTCTAATTTGTTGAACAATTTTTTTAACAGGTGGACAGAAACCTCTTCTTGAATCTGATGAGTTGGAAGCTGGAAAAGATAAGAAAGATGCTGAACCACGGCCAGTTAGTTACTCGTATTCATTTTTCCTCCTGATATTTGCTCTTGCTAGCATGTATTCAGCTATGCTTCTTTCGGGCTGGACTAGCAGTTCTGAGAGCTCAGATCTAATAGATGTTGGCTGGACATCAGTTTGGGTTCGTATGTGCACTGAATGGGTCACTGCTGGCCTGTATGTGTGGTCCCTCGTGGCCCCTTTGATCTTCCCTGATCGTGAATTCTAATGAGTTATTCATGCTGGATACCAGGAACTTTTCTGCTGCTGTTAATATTTGTATGCTATGGTAATGTTTTTAAATCTCTGTAAATGATAATATGTAACTACTGTCGACGCATCTTATGCGTGCAATCAGGTTCACTGCAGTATTTAATAAGTAGTGCTTTTCTTAAACTTGGTGCTTCTCTCTTACAATAAGAACGGAAAATCTGGGTGCTGTATGATCCCTCCAGTTCCCCTCGAAGCCTTTTCCTGGTGTTAGATGCTGTTTTCTTTTAGCTAGGAGCTAAATGCAGCTAATATAGGCCGTAGGGTGGAAAACATTGCAATCAATTCCTGCTCAAAATAGTTGAGATCAAGATTTTTTTTTTTTGTTCATACATCAGTTACGGGGGAACTGGACAGGTTCAACTCGACCCTTGGGATCAATGCTGGCTGAATTATCATCGGATCAGACGAGACGTGTGTGGCATTTAATGGGGCCAAATCTCAGCTACTTGCAGCAGCCAGGAAGCACCCACAGGAGAAGTTAGAATCAGTGGAAAGCTCCTGCTGCAATTATGCCTTTTTGTGGTACCAAGCTTATTTACTCGTCTTCCTCTAAAGTCAAAGGCACTGCAATTTTTTCCAATCCTTAAATGTAAATTGCAACTTGCAAATGCTTTAGTCAATTCTGGGACAAATTCTGCATTCAACATGTGGAAGCCGTGTTGAATTACAGGATTTTTGCTGCACGCTGTTCCCGGAAAGCAACGCTATAATCTTGAAGGGTTTCTGCGCTTCTTCCATAACGTCTGCTTTTTATGCATTGGAAGCTGTAAAAGTACTTTATCTTATACAACAATAAAGAACTGCGGAAATAAGCAAGAAGTCCAAACTTCACTATCTTATCTGAGAAGATCCGGAATATGTTTCTGCACAAGTCATCATCTGAACTAACTATGTGAAACTTGGATTTGGGGCAGGGACGGTCATCAGCGGATCCATCCCGAGCAATTCACAGCCAAAATTTGGTTATAGTCCAAATCTCATTTTGTACCTCGTTTTCAATAATAGGTGTGGAATTCATAAAATTTTGTTCTAAAATTATACGTTATTGAAAGTAAGTTACACAATATACAAACAGAGCCATGCTGTGTGCAAAATACACATAACCTTCAAGAACGGTTGCACCTGCCCTTGGCTAGTGAAACTTGAACAGCTCAAGAATACTGCAATTATGAGTCATTTGAAGAGTTACTTAGATATAGCAACACTACTTGCTAACTTGAGCAGTAACAGTTTCTGGCGTCTTTATTGCACAAGCGTTAATAAAATCTGAACTTAAAAAAGCATTTTCTGAATCCAATCGGCTATAGAAACACACATAAAACATAAACGAACAGACCCTCCAGAAATGAGACAACGAATTGAAACAAAAAGCTGATACAAGATTTAGATATGTATATTATGTATAAATAAGCGGTGGCCTAGACTATGAACTGCCAAGTCTCTTGACCATAACTGCCTTCATGATTAAACAATTGGTGGAAAGATAACCTACGCACCCTCTAAAGCCACCATCCCACCATGCTAACATGCGCGCATCCGCCGTCGACGACCCTTTTTCACTTCTCTGCTAAGCTGCGCACATCTGGCGCCCCTCACCGCTAAGCTGCGCACAGTCCACCTTCAAGCTTCAACTCAACATTTTAGTATTTTCCACATAAACCAATAAATAAAGAAATAAATAAAAGCTAACACACCTGAAAACCACCCACGCCATTCCCAGCCTCCTCCCCGAGCCCTCCTTACTAACATGCGCCATCACCTCCTCTTCTCAACCATCACCATGGCCCCTGTCACCACCTCCGCCTCCTCCTCCACCACCCACTCCTCCCCCTCCAAACCTCTCAAAAAACCCACAAATCCCACCTCCTTAAATTCCCAAAATTGCCCCTCATCAGCCTCTAACTCCCACTCCCTCTGCAAACACTCCTCCCCTTCGGCCACCCTTGACCTCCTCATCCTCATCCTTGTCCTCTTCGCCGGAGCATTCCTCATCTCCTCCTGCTTCTCCTACATCTTCCACTCCCTCTCCCTCCTACTCCCTCCATCATCATCTCTCTCTCTTTCCACTCTCCTCTCTTATCTTTACTCCCACCTCCAAGTCCACCACATTTTCTTCACCTCCCTGATTTTGTCCTTGGTTTTCATGTTGATTTTTTTCGAGATCTGCTGTGGGCCCAGATCAAGAAAGTGCGGGAAACTTGGGTGTAAAGGGTTGAAAAAAGCAATGGAATTCGATTTGCAGTTGCAGGGTGAAGATTGCTTGAAATTAGGGAAGGGTAATAAGGCTGTTCAGGAGATTGATGAGTTGCCCTGGAAAGGTGGAAACGAGTTTAACCCGGATTATGAATGCTTGAGAGCTGAGTTGAGGAAAATGGCTCCTCCTAATGGAAGAGCTGTCCTGCTTTTCAGAGCTAAGTGTGGTTGCCCTGTTGCTAAACTTGAAGGTTGGGGCCCTAAACGTAGTAGCCGCCGTAAAAAGTGAGTCTTTTTGGTGTTGATCAGATACTCTTTTGTTGCATTTGAGATTTTATTAGACTATGAATTGCTGGCTATTTCTTGTCTGATTGATTGTTTATTGCATGCGGTTTAGACGATAAATTTGGGCCACTGAAGTAGAATGGTGCGCTTTGATGCTTATGCCAAACTGATTACCGAAAGGATTTTTTTGTTGAGCTGATTATAGGACGAATGATGGTTTGTGTCTCAATGAATTTTTTGAATTTATTTGTCTTTGAGTTTGTAATGGGTTTTTTTTGCAAGTTTGTGGGGTTAAAGCCATTTGTTTTACCGTATAAAACCATTTGGATTGTCTAGAAAGGTTGGATATTTTGTAAAGTTGACGCTTCTACATTATTCTCGATGGAATAGTCTTCTGACGTTTGTTATATTTTTCTTGATGGCTATGTATTAAGGTCTTGCCTGGCAGTGGTTTTGGTTACAGACAGAGTCACATAGTAAAACTAAGACTGAAGGAAGTTTAAGTTAAGCTGCTTTCTCACAGAGCACACTAAGGTGGTGGCCTCCCTTGTACAAGGTTTTCTATTCCTGCATAGCCTAAGCATAATTACCCAGAACTGGTTTTTCACTTCCTCGTGTAATGTTCAACCAAAGCTTCTTTCTCTTCTCTTCCCCTCTGCAATGCCTATTCCATTACCTGTTGGATCTTCCTACTGAACTACTACCTTACCATCAACTGATTGTTAATCCAGCGATTATAATGCTCGAGATCCGATGACATTACCCCCTCTGGATTTGCCATGATGGTATCTGTGAATTGTGCAGGAGAGGAGAATTGGGAATTGGGAGAGTGTCCGGCTGAAAAGGTACTTGAAATGAACTAAAATGGGGTTTAGAAAACCATGGGAATTTGGTTTGGATTCCATTTAGTTTTAGACTGTCCAAGCACCAACTTTTGATCTAGTTAATGGACCCAAAGTGCCTTTTTTTCATGGTTGGCAAATCTCAATAGATCCTAGATCCTTGACTTTTGAGAAGATTATCAAGGAAGGTCTTGTAATCGTCTGCACTAGATGATACACATCGTATTGTTTCTCAAATTAGTGCTGTTAACATCTTTGTTAAGGCCTTGCATTTTAGTTCTGTAGCTCTATAAGGTTTATGGTCTGGAAGATATATGCAAGCTTCTTGTTTTTGTGAGATCTGGAAGCTCACAATGGACCTGGATTTTCTTGCAGCCCTAGCTCCTGGTGAGTTTTATGTATTTTTTGGTGTATAAGACAGCAAGCTGCTCATTTTGGAGCTTCCAAAAGTCTTTCTCTTGATAAAACTAATGGCACTTCTTTTAACCGGCAATCTTTATATAAAATAGCTTGAGAAGACGATCAAGTTATTGTTGAATTGTACTTTGAACACTAGTGGCTATAAGTAGAACTCGGTTGGATCAAAATCAATACCACAAACTATTTGACTATGGTATCCAATGAAAAATGTTAGTTTCAAGAAAGTTATCCAACTAATCATGTAAAAATGTCTTTCCATGCATTTACATTAGACATCCCAGGTCATACCAGAAGAATTCCCATTTTCCTATAAAGAATATGGGTCATTTTTTTTTTCACCACTGAACTTACTATTTGGAAATGGGAGCTTCGAATTTATCTTTTGAAAGAAAACTATATTAAGATAAATATACTATAGTCAGACTTAAGTCATATATTGAAACTGAAATTTCTCCAGTACTTGATAATGGATGTCATTTCCTAGGAGCGGGTAATTGTCCTTAACCAGCATTATTGCGATTATCAGATAAAGATCAAATTGGATGATGGACAACAAAAAGTGGGCGGGTCTCTATGAGTCTTTACTTAATGTCTAGATAAAAGGTTGCCATATCATTGTCTAGATTTTTTTTTTTTTGGTCCTTCTCAGGTATCAATTTTCTACACCAGTTTGTTGGCACCTCCTCTTCCACATTTTGACTGCAAGCCATGTTTCGTTTTCTAGCATTATCCTCCATGCTAATCTTAGGGCCAAATGACATGTTACTATGAGTGGTAGGATGTAACTGCATTTAGCTGGACTAACAAAAACTGGTAAAAGTTTGTCCTAAAAATCATACGGCACACACAAATAGCATACTTTTGGGTCTTAATTCCTGCAGAGGTATGCGGTTATTGTTGAGAATGTTTGCCACATGAGTTTATAAATCTTTCTAGTGGAGCATCTTTTACATATGATGCAACTAGGTTATTTGAAGCAACTTGAGATGTGTGCTGGAAATGAAAGATGCAATTGAGGCAGAAATATTAAATGCTTGTAGTCCCTAAGCATCTGAAGAATGAAAAAAGGATTGGAGCCAAAGGAAATGATTTTGGATCAGTCGGGTTAATGGGCTTGCTATAGACTTGAACAAAGCTATCAGTTTTGAGTTTGAACTTGTAACTATAGCCAGATGTTACTTCTGTAGTTTTCCAAATTCCTGCATTTCTGTGATAAATGTACTTCTTAGAGGTCAACTTATGGTTCTAATAGTTTAGTTAACTTAGGTTTGTATGTTAAGCTATTCTTGTAGCATATAAACTAGAGTAATTAACTTTGGAGTAGGTTTACCCTTATGGAAGCATATGATTGCTGAAGTACTTAGCGTACTCTTTCAATCACTAAATGGCAAAGGTTATAATGGTTTGATTTTATAGAATTATGGCATTGTCAGCTTGCCTGGGATGTTCATAGCAACCCCATCTTTAAAGAAATCTTGAGGATTTTTGAGAATTTCTTCTCTTATTTATCCCCTTTAGTTGTTACTATTTATTAGTATTGTCCACAATGTTAAACCTTCCAGACCTGTATTAGACTCTTTATGACATTTGATATGCCATTGATGTGTCTTGTTCCTTGAAACATAGCAAGATGAGGGCTACTCATGTATTGTTCATATCGGTAGTATAGTGACTATTTGCTGGCTGTAATGCTCAAAGTGTTAACGTAGTAGTGACTATCTACTGGCTGTATTGTTCGAAGTGCTAATACAGCATGGAGTTGTAATGTTTCACTCTTTATGTTCCTATTTGCAGGAGTCTTGCTCTTTATGGTGCTGGCGATCATCGCTGACCGCTCATGATGGCTGTGCACTTTGGCTCTCAACCACATGCTTTTTCTTGCACCATTTCTTTTTCCTTTTTTGTTTTTTTAACATCTCTGTTGTTCTTGTTTAGAACCATTCTTTAGTCCTAATACCAGAAGACATACCTCCTCAAACTCTACAAATTCTTGTCTGGAAGGATATACCAAATGAAACGCGAATAAATGATAAAAATCAAAGTGGACAGCTTTTAGCTACTAATTAAGCTATGGTTTTAGTCTAGCACCAGGAACCATGTCATTCTGTCTTTAAAAGTATATTATTAATCTTGGCATGTGTTTGTGGGACTGTGTATACCATGAGCAATGTTATGAAGGATCGTGGTGGTTATTTTATTACAATGGAGACAAGGGCTTTGCAGCTAGCAATGAGATTTACAATAACAAGATCAGAAGAATTTTGTAGGCATTGGTCGATACATTTGTCGTCTTAAACTCCAAGAATTCCATTAGAGGGAAAAATGCCTCGATCCCAATGGTTTGTGCAAGTCCTATTTTTTGCGACTGAAGTCAAACGACAAAGTTAAAAAGAGTCATAAAATCTACAAAGCTGCCCCATATATGTTCAAAGAAGTGACTATAATGTGAAAGAGGCCTTCTTTTTAGTATAGTTGGCATCTTTTCTTCCTCAGTGAAAAAACTGGTTTTTTAAAATTTTTGTCCCTCCAGTCCTGGTCAGACAAAATTGTTGTAAAACAGAACAGAAGGCAACCGCGTCAGAAGAGACCCGATTTTTCTTTGTAACAATTTAAAAGTGGGGAAAAAATGGAGTTTAACGCTGATCATTTGTACCAGGCCAAAAAGTGGAACGGCAGGTGAAGGCGTGTGATGGTTGGTTTGCATCAACATTCTACGCCTTTTGGAGCCTGTTCATAAAGGCGTTGTTTCTTTAGCAGGGTTTAGAAAGGACCAACCTTCATTATTAGCTCGTCAAATTGAAAAGGCCCAGTGTGTGCCAATCGGCCGGGTTTTCCACCATAACTGCCGTTCTCTTCCCCTCCAAAAGTTCGTTAGCAGACGGAAACTCTCCAGAACAGAACTTGGAATGCTTGGAAACAACTCCTCATGATCTCGTCTCATGAACTTTGCTCTCAGACCCAAATCACCCCTTCATTTCTCAACCCTTTTCTCTTTACTCACCTATCAATCTCCCAGATGCCTGTCCTCTGTAACCCCTTTGAACCAACCTCCCCATCCCACCGAAGAAAACCTAAAAGGACTCAGAAGTTCAAAACCCAATTACGAGCTCCTAATCATCTCCGCTTTGAAAGATTACTCTTCTATGTTATTGATTCCTAAAGGCCAAGGAATTCATGGGCATATAGCAAAATTAGGCCTTGATTGCAATATTTTTATCCGAAATAGTTTAATCAGCTTCTATTCGAAATGTGGGCTGATTTCTAGTGCAAAAAGGATTTTTGATGACTGTGAGAAGCTTGATGCTGTTTCTTGCAATATTATGCTCTCTGGCTATGTGAAATTAAGGTATATGAATGATGCCCGTGAGTTGTTTGACAAAATGCCTGGGAAAAACTGCGTTTCTTTTACAACTATGATAATGGGTCTGGCTCAGAACGGGTCTTCGAGTGAGGCAATTAAGGTTTTCCAGGAAATGATGATGTCTGGGGTGCTTCCGAATGAAGTTACCATGGCAAGTGTGATTACGGCTTTTTTGCATGTGGCTGGTGGGGGATTTGAGAAAGGGAGACCACTGCATGGGTTGGTGATGAAACTTGGGCTTGTTGGATTTGTTATTGTTTCGACTAATTTGGTTCATATGTACTGCTTGCGTTCTCATTTAAGGGATGCGAGCAGGCTCTTTGATGAGATGCCTGAAAAGAATGTAGTTTCATGGAACGTGATGTTGAATGGGTATGCTAAGGCAGGTTTGGTTGATTTGGCTAGAGAGTTTTTTGAGAGGATAGATGATAAAGATGTGGTTTCTTGGGGTACAATAATTGATGGTTATGTGCAAGTTGGGAGGTTGACTGAGGCTTTAACACTTTACCGTGAAATGGTTTGTACTGGGTTGGGGCCTAACGAAGTGATGATTGTTGATATAATTTCAGCTTGTGGACAATCTGCTGCTGTTAAGGATGGTCTGCAGTTTCATGCTGTAACCATGAAGAAGGGCTTTGATTGTTACGATTTTATACAGGCAACAATTATTCATTTTTATGCTGCTTGTGAGGAGGTTGGTCTTGCTTGGTTGCAGTTCAAACTAGGAAGCAAACACCATATTGCAAACTGGAATGCCCTCATCTCAGGACTGATTAGAAACGGAAGGATTGATGAAGCTAGGGTTTTGTTTGATGAGATGCCAGAGAGAGATGTTTTCTCATGGAGCTCAATGATTTCTGGTTATTCGCAAAATGAACAGCCTGGGATAGCTTTGGAGCTTTTCCATGCGATGGTAGCTGGAGGAGTTAAACCAAATGAAATTACAATGGTTAGTGTCCTATCTGCAATTGCTACATTGGGTAGGTTAAATGAAGGAAGATGGGCTCATGAATACATATGCGACAACTCCATCCCTCTTAATGACAATCTTAGTGCAGCAGTTATTGATATGTATGCCAAATGTGGTAGCATGAGCAGTGCTTTAGAAGTGTTCCGACAAATGAAAGATAAGGCATCTGATGTTTCACCATGGAATGCTATGATATGTGGCTCAGCCATGCATGGACATGCTGAACTGGCTCTAAGAATTTTTGCTGACTTGCAGGGGCGTAAAATCAAACTGAATCCTATTACATTTATTGGAGTCTTGAGTGCATGCTGCCACGCAGGGTTGGTGGAAGTTGGAGATCAACATTTTAAGAGCATGAAGAGTGTATACAATCTAGAGCCTACTGTCAAGCACTATGGTTGCATGGTGGATCTTCTAGGTAGGGCAGGAAGACTTAAAGAAGCAGAAGAATTAATAAGAAGGATGCCAATGAAGGCAGATGTTGTGATATGGGGAACACTACTGGCAGCATGTAGAACACACGGTGATATGGAAGTAGGAGAAAGGGCTGCCGAGAATTTGGCAAGATTGGAGCCTTCTCATGGTCCAAGCAGGGTTCTCCTGTCTAACATCTATGCTGATGCAGGGAGGTGGGGTGATGCATTTTTAGTTAGGAAAGCAATGCAAACTCAAGGATTGATGAGATCCCCTGCATATAGTGGCGTTATTTGATTTAATAACAATCTTATGAGCATAGTTCGTATTTGGGTCATCTCTGTGTTAGGATTTTTCTTCTTGGATAAGTTTTTACAATTCATATGCATTAGGATAAATTCCTCGGCAGTTGCAGTTCACAGGATTCAGCACTTAAAATACTCTTATACAATGCTTTGTTCAAGCTCCTTTTGTACTTTAAATTGATGTGAAAATACCTTTTATTTTTGAACTAAGCAATAGTTAATAAGCAGCATCTAAATATGGTTGCTTGGATATTAGTGAAAATTGTGAAGATTGTGTACGTGTAAACTGCTGTTAGTCTCCAAGCAAACTAGGGTAAGCTATATAGTAAGGGATCAAGGGTGAAGGAGAGAGAAGAAAAATTCCTTCAACTTTACATGACAGAAATTAGGAGCGAGCCATGGTACAATTGATTAGAGATTGTCATTATTCTGTCCAGGGAGGGAGAAGAGGAGGGCTGGAGGAGAGAACTTCTATGTATATATCAAGGGTATTTGTCTTCCAAATTGGCTTTGGTACAAGCGGACATGGAGAGTGGAGCATGATGAAATGCATAGCACGCATTGAAAATAGTATATTATCTTGATTTCTCCTCTTTTTTATTTTATTCTATTATTATTATTAGTTTTTTTTTTTTTTGGTGAATAGGATCAGTATTGATATTTAGGAACTCAACCAGCTCCAACAGCTGCAATGCAAATCCCCCAGCATTTTTACTTCCTCCTCCTTCCCCTTTGTAACCAAGGATGGTGACACACTCGACCAAATATCTTGTCAAGTAGACTCTTATAAGTTCATGATCCATATCCAGTTTCATCAGCTCAACATCACCCCATCAAATTAAATCACTTTCAATTGGTTAAGGATTTGTACTACGGTAGTGAGTTAGATTCTCATAATCTTCATTCTGCACAAGTTTACCTACCTGTACACTGAGTTACATCTGTTACGTCTATAAAATTTATCAACCTACAAAAATTTCATGTACATAAGTAGAACTACAAGTCAGTGTCTATGATCAGTTCAGCAGCTGCCCCAATTGTACCAGCCCCCCCAAGGCACAGCAAAGCTAGAGCAAGCTCTTCCTCATTCCATTTCCTCAGCCCTTCACCCAGTCTCTTCAACAACATTACATCCACCTCAAGCATCCAAGAGGAAAAGCAATCAACCATCAGGCTCAGAAGCTCCATGACATAAGCCCGCCAGGTGGCTGGGTCACAACCGAGTGATATTTGGCCATCAAGGACACTAGCTACAAACTCCAGGTGCTCCCGAAGAACTTTTGGACGTCGCTTTGATGATGATGATATTGCATCTAAACCCCATGCATGTGCTCCACAAAACACTGTAAAGTATGCCAGCGCATACCCTTGGAGCATAGGGACTCCCATAGTGGAGGCCCCTTCCTGGTCTGATGGGTGAGCTGACAGAAACCAAGAAGGCAAGGTTTCTTTTATCAATGACTGCATAAGCCCCAGTCCACCAGTTAACCATGCCAGTGAAGCTCCCAAAGAAGCTGCTAGTTTCACCTTAATCATTATTGTATCAAGTGAAACATGCCCATACTTGCCATTTTTGGCGCTCTTCAGCTTTTCTCGTTGTTCTACAGGTAGCCCACTGCATGCTATGTCTTTCACGGATTGCATCAGCAGAGAAACAATCTCTTCTCTCATGAACATGATGTCCCTGATTGATCTGTAAACACGTAGATATAGAATCCCTGGGGCTACTGGAGAAATCCCACCGTACATATGTGATCCAAATCCATGGCCAAGAAGTGACCCAACACCCCCATTGCTAGTTACTGAGGTTGTGTTCAGGCCAAGAGTCACGGAGAAGCAACTTTTTAGCAGCTGAACAACTGCATCATTGTTGTGTAGGAAGACAGTACGAGAGGCAGAAAATACAAGAAAGTCACTCCAGCGTTTTGCCTTTTGGGTCCACAGAGAAGCCACAATCGGCATGCATGGCCATGGACAACCTGCTGCTAGGGACTCTAATGCTGGGCCTGCCAGATTGAGAAACCGTTGCGAGGCTTTATCAAGTTTGTATGTTATAGTGAGGCTCACAAATGCAGCCAACGGCAGTGGAAGTGTTCCTGGAGAGTTCCCCCCTAGAGAAATTTAAACTTCTAGTCAACAACTGAGGTAACATAAATATTGTAAGAATGGAATAAAGCAACCAAAAATCATACGGACCTTGAAAGCAAAAATCCGTTGAAACTTTAGTATCCTACCAAAGTATTCTAAGGTTCAGAAGAAACATAAATAGTATTTTAAGGTGTATCAACCTCTGATATTTATAAGATTTTTTTTTTTCCAAATTTCTGACCAAAGCAAACATTGGTTGGGAGCCCGTGATTTAACACAGAATAAGCAAATATTGTAACACATGGAGTAAGCCATCATAGAATAACTTAATTATTTGAAACTTTTTGATAGGGAGAGAAACCTGCAGCAAGGCTTGGGACATCAACACCAGTGGCAGCTAAAATTTTCTTTATTTGTTCCTCAACATAAAAGAGATTGGCAGCAGGGCTTGGCCAATCAGTTCCATTCATGAAAACTGGTTTCCAGATGCCACGAGTTACTTCAGCAGAGAAGTAACTTACAATAGTTGCCAAGGATGCTGGAAGATAATCAGCCAAGTCTTTAAGGCCTGGAAGAAAAAGCTCCAGAACATAAGGAACAACAAAGAAAGGATAAGATAAAAGGAAATAACGTAATGGCAATTTGTTTCTTCAAATATGCAGAGATATGATCTCTGTAGATCCACATTCCCTGTATGTGCCTCTGTGCCCGTTTTGTGGGATGGATGGAATAGTGGGAGTAAAAAGGAGACTATTTCCTCAGGAAGATGCCACACTAGCCACAGTGGACTGGTTTCCAATTATGGAGACAAATCATAGAGAGGACAGTAAGATACTTCAGGACAACAAGGCACAAATTATTTAAACGAAGAAGATACTAATGCATATGTGGTATTAAGAAATTAATTTCCAAGTTTCATCACCAACAGAAGCTCAAACATGACATGAACCAACCTGTGCACAATTCCCGAGGAGACAGTATCCCATGAGCACAACTGGTTAGAGCAGCATCAACCACAAAAGGGACAGCTTCAAGTATATCCCAAGCAGGTAATATTGGCCTTGGAAGAGTATCTTCACTGCCAGGTCCAGAGGAACTACTACTCCCAGATGTTATGGAAGTTGCTGACTGGCTTCCTCTACTAATTTTTCTGAACATCATGTTTAGAAGGGCATCAACTGTTTGATGGACAGGGGTTCCATGGACAAGCCCAGAAAGGGGTGAAGCTATACATGCCAGATGTTGCCTATACCAAACCTTTAGTTTTGGAAATGAGTCTACAAAGATGGGTTTCAGGTAAGAAGCACTTGCAACAGTGGCTAATCTCCTTCTATTTGGATCCTTGAGTAAGTTTCCAGAAGATACTAGCAGGGAATTACGCACAAGTAGGAGGTACTCGGGAGTTAGTTGAGACCCTACTGGTGGTAAGTCCCCCACTCCATATTCAATTGGAGGATGATTAAACCTCCATAGCTTTAGAAGAAGAGCAAATGCGTTTGAAAATACAGCATGCGCAGAGATTTCCTCTCCTGTAGTGAGTGTCCATGAGATATTAGGAATACATGAACCAAATACCTCGCATATCGTCATCAGTGAACAAGCTAGTTGTGGAACCTGACAAAAATGAAAACCCATTCTTCATAGTTATTTATGATAATCATCAAATCTCAGAGAAAAGGAAACTATGTTAGAAAAAAATCTCAAACAAAACTTGGACCAGTGGAGAAAATTCCGAGCATTCCAGCACCACTGAGCTGGCAGATGCAGTGAAAGTTATACAAAATGAAAGAAAGCATGTCCTAAGCTCTTCATATGTTATTTCTATATCCTGATACAGAATATTGCTTTCACCAACTTATCCTCAAGTTTCTAGTCTCTACTGTTTCAGTCCATTACTGCACTCATATCCCTTTACATGGTGTGCAAAATTTAACTCCACCATGAAAGTCAACAAAGTTTTATTGAAGGCATTCAAATTATACTCTTCTGAATTGGCATGCTAAATTTTTGGAAGTACAAGCACAAAATGAGGTTTGAGTTGACTAATGCTACATAGTACTGATTGACAGTAAGAATCCACATGTCAAGGACAGGAATAGAAATAAGTGCACTACCACATGTAAAATGTGGTTGACAGGGATCAGACTCATCATATACCAGGCCATGCAGGGAAAAAATCTGGACGCAGTCAACAGGTGCAATGCCAACAAGTAAGACATTCAGCATTGGCCCAAAACCTATCAAATGGCTGTCATCCCCAGAGTAGTCAGCAGGAGCTGGTGGAGACAACAATCTGGTTATAAAATATGCTGTGTGTTCCTGAAAGATCAAGACCAAGATGAAATTAAGAAACTAAGGTTAATTTTTGCCCAGGAGACATTGATATGAAAGAAAGTGATTAAAAGAATACATAGATTATTCTGAGGAAAAGTAACTCCATTCGGCATACAGTTCTATGTTAAATTGATGCCAAGCTCTCATTTTCACCCCCCCCCCAGCTCTCCCACCTCTCTGCATCCACAGGCAATTTTGGAGAATTCATTATTGCCAATTACCTGTATATTCCACCCACGAACTAAGGAAGCTCCAGAAAGAATTCTTGCAGCAGCTATCTTCTCATCATCAGATCCTTTCACCGCAGTCTCAAAAATCTTCTCCAATTCTGCTAAGCTTGCATTAAACCCATGAGCTTAAGTTCAGTTGCTTTAGTCTTGCTAAATCAATAAATAAGACCATCTGATATACCTGGCTTCAGCAAAGAAAATATATAACTGAAGACCAGGCAATCATGTAGAAAGACACAATGAAATCTAATAGGTTTATACAAGATCATCTATTGTGCCTTTGGAGCTACCAGCAATGATAAACATAGTACTAGTATCTATTTCCCAAAAAAAAAAAAAAACTCTCCTAAAAATCTTACTTTTGTCAATTATTATTTTGGCTCATGTTTTATAACTACAAAAACTGATGAATGTGTCTGAAAAAATTGGTGCAGAGAAAACTCACATCAGAAGATAGGGACATACCTTGAAGCAGGCACTGAAACTAAAGCATTTATCAACAATGGTGTAAGTGGGGCACCCTTCATGAAAGAGGACCAACTAGGAATTTGAGTGGGAACAGTGTGGGGTAATTGATTGATGCTTCCACTCGCATAGCCTGGCCAGAAGTAAGCAGATGTATCCAGTAAATTTCTGGCAATGCAGGCCTCGACTATTACATGTCGCAGGTTTCCAGCTGCATTAAGACAACATAAGTAACTTTATCACTTCCATTGACAAATCAAATTATGTATTTTCATTCTTCCAATCCATACAAATAAACCTCCAACATCAAGCAACTTTTTGAGAACTCCATTTGTTCCTTCCTTTCCGCTTACATGCAAACTATATCAAGGGCATTGGCATATCAGATTTGACTTAATAAAATAATCATATCAAAATACAATAATGTCATTTTTCACACATTATCCCGCAAAAGATGCACTTACTATCATCACTGGAGCTAGGTCAGCACTTAGTACAGTATGATAGAAAATTTAAGTTTTATAGCTCACCAAAAAAGAAAAGACAATATCATTTTATTGCACAACTGATGCCTTATATTTCTAAAACTTAAAAGATCAAAAAGAAGTAACAGTGAGTTACTTTAAAGCACTACAGGATGGACTGTCCTGAAACTTGTTTTCAGCCATACAAAATTAAACTCATGCAACAAAGGAAAGTTCCGATTTGAAACTGCACCAAGCAAGATGTGGTAAAATGATACTCAAATTAGCATTTAAATCTATGAACACATCGTGTTCTCTGAACTGGATTAAAATTTGCAAGAAGCACCAAATAGGCATCCACTCTGACCATCAAAGCAGAATAATTACACCAGGACTAATACAACAGAAAATTGTCACAAGAAAGGCAAGAAGGATCAATCTTTAGACCTCCAATACCATAGTCACAGAAAACATTCTTGTGGTTAATCAGTAAGTGTTATGCAACTGGTGGCATATTCTCACTGGTCGTTATTGTAGAAGATTTAAACTAATCATGGGCCATTTCATGCCGGTACCATGCTCATGATTCTTCCCGACAAGCATTTGTTGAAGTTAAATTCAACAACTGTTAAGCAAAGTTGCTGAATTTACCACAAAATAGTTTCACAATCTTCCTCTTCTAAAGACCAGTTTGTGAGATGTTTAAAACTTCATTTAAGAAGTCATAACACTTACAACAGTTTGTTGGAATATCTGTCATGCTGATGGATTCAAAATATGCACTGCCAACGTTTATTCCAGAAACAAACATCATTGCTTTTGCAGCTGCTTGATTGGCTGCGGGAATAACAGAGTGAGGAGGAGTTAAAAGCATCTCAAAATCACCCAGATTCTGTAAGCTAGAGGCCAAATCCCCACGACGATTTCCAGTAGTCTGTTTGCACTGACTGTCTAAGTCAACATCAATCTCATCAGTTGGAGCACTTTCCTCTTCCTCAATAAGATCAGCAACCACAAGAGTTGTGATAGAGAGTAACATGCATAGTCGAGTATCTAGGCGTGGAACAGGCCCTTCAATTGGATCCCTTTCCTACAAATAGATTCAATTAATGAAAAACAGATGTTTTACAAAGGAAGTGCAGAAAAGGTGGATAGTTTTATAAAAGTCAACTCTACACAAATAAACTTAGCATAGAATTGCCCCGCACATAAGAAACCATAATCTATCTGGATATGATAAGAAGTGATATGCTGTACACTAAAAGCAAATTGGGATATAAGGTCAAATCAAAACTAGAAGAAGATTGATCTCAAGCATGGATGCTTCTTGACATGATAAAGTATCCTGCAAGTCTTTAGATAAAAAACAGTTAGGTAATTGAAAAGGCTTAAACACATATATGCACACAAATATATATATAAACGTGATGAAAAGAAAAAAAAAATTGTTTGGACTCTTTGCCCCCTAAAATTAACGTGAGCATTCAATCTCTCTGGAGGAATTTTGTTATAATTATGGCAGAAGGGAGAAAACTTTCAGATGTAACCTGAAAAGAAATAATGAAACAGAAGTTCTAACCCTTTGAACTAGACGTAAAGCTGCCTTCCAAAGTCCTAGGAAAGTCTCGTGCCAAGTGCTACCATTGATTGCTTGAAGAGCTTTTACTAGACCTGAAAGAATAAGGAATGGCATACTTTAAGGAAATTTTCTGCACTGATTTTCATTTTAGATACAATGCAAAATGAATTTACCAGTAACAGTTTCAACAGAACTAGTTGCATTAACTTGTGAATTGTCCATTGCATCTTCCAATATCAAATCAAGAGGAAGCCAAAGCGAAGCACAACTAAGCCCAACACGACAACCAGACCTATATGCTAGAGATTTAAAATGCCCAACACCAGGTAGCTCCTCTGGAGCACATCTTCTGGGACGCTGCAGCATTAACTTGGGACTATTATGTATCAACTTTAGAAGAGTCTCTGATGTTAGAAGTTTTGAATTTCTTAATGCTGTGGAATGTGATACAAGCAGTTGAATTCGCTGGACAAAACCACCCCAAGGTCTTCTCCTGAAAAGGCAGTAAGCAAGTAGTTTATTAATGTCATTCATTCAGGGCAATATGGTAGGGGAGAATAAGAGCATAATATACATCATTAAAGCAATCAACAATTTAGAAGTCAGGGAATTAAAACACTGCCCATAAATTTATCCTCAAAATACGTACATCTTGAAATCTAAGTTGACTTTTTGATCCTCAAAAGATGCTAGTTTAACTGAGGAATTGAATAATTGTGAATTATGGACAAAAAGCTCATCAGGATATGATTTGTGTTATTCATTTCATGAAACCCTTAACTCTTAAAACATGTAAAGAAAACTGCATATTAAAGCTGAAAAGAAAAAGTGCAAGGAATGAAGTTCTGACATGCTTTGGCGAGCCAAATAAATAATCCTGGAAGTTACTTTGTTTTGCAGAAATTTGCCTATCAACTCTATGGCCATGACAGTATTAGCATTCTTCAATCTCTCTTTGTTTTCAAGCCTCATTACATCAGAATTTTTGTAGCCATCAATCTCCATGTCCTGCAGTTTAGTGGGCCATCTAGAATTTTTTTCAGGGGTAAGTTTCAGCAACCCTTCATCATCCAAGGATGCATCAAGCAATTGCCAAACAATTGAAAAGACAATCTGAATCACAAGAACTCCAGGTTCATCTGCTTGTACATCAAATATCTGAGAGGAGTGGATAATATTACTAATTGACTTCCTGATCCTGCATGCAGCAGACAGATTATAGGATTAAGATTTTGAGATGCACATTGAAAAACAAGAATACCAGACGCAGTGGGAACTATGAAGAGTCTTTTAAATCTAGTGATAGGAAAGGCAGAGAAAAGATTAACATGGCCATGAACAAGGATAACAAGCGCAATACAAGTTGCTAATGGGAATTACAAAATTCCACATCTATTCAGACAAAAGAGCAAAAAAAAGCCATTTAAGGCAAGAGGTTATTCCCCTTGCCCTCTCCCTTTCATCCAACTCAATGAAGGGAAGACAAGGTTTTTGGGGGACTAAATCTTGAGCTATTCAGTTATAATTAAAATCTTGAGCGATTAAATGTTGAGCTATTAAGTTATACCGAGACAGCTAAAAAAAGCCATTTATTTTTTTATGGGAACAACACATATCATTAAATTTGGAGGCCACAGTCTAGCAAGGAGGAAAGACCATTTCAATGGCAAAGTAAATGATTGAGCATTGCTTCACCAAAGCATAAGTGGTAATACTTGACTGAACAGAGTATTTGATGCGAGAATGGAAAATGTATTTGTAGTGATTAAAAGATAGGGAACATGGGAGACATTATGCTGCTGTATGTTGAAAGCAAAACAACAAGGTAAGATATGGTGGGCAACTACACCTTCAAATATCAACCGTTTGAAAAACTTCACTTCTGAGGGAAGTATCAAACCTTTCCTAACATACAAAAATACTAAGTGTCCCAGATAAACCAGGACGGAGAGTATCCAACGAGGTATAGCAAGACAATGTTCAATAAAATCTGGAAAAAAATTCATCAGACATCAATAATAATGAAAGCCACTTAGGAAAAGGCTGGGACATGAAAACAAATTTCAGTAACCGAAATGGCACAGCTAAACAGCCTGACACTACTAGGAAATTTAGCAAATAGATCAACATTAAAAAGAATTTTACGTGCAAGGATGCGTTAAAAGAAATACTCACTTCTGATAATTAGGTAACTTTGAATGACTCTCAAACTCGAATGCATGCGTCTTTAGAAGTTCCATATAAAGCCTAAATGCTGCTGGACAGGAATGTCGATTTGGGATTACCCTGTAAAGAAGTAGAGATGAAGAGCAAAGTTCATTATTGTTCTCAGTCATAATTATTCCAAGTATTTGGAAGATGCAAATGTAAGAACATCGGAAGAGGTACAAATAAAAAATGGTGTACAGTATGGACACCTCCATTATACAGCATTATCTCAGAAGACAAAATTCAATCAAAAGATAACCACATTGCAAGGGAAACTTCACTAGAAAAACAAACGATATAACATAATTAAGAACAGCTAGACAAATAATCAATTCCAGAAAAAAGTCCATCTTTTTTCTACAAATTCTTGATATTTTAGTAATGTGGCTGGGAGCACAATAGTCTGATTCACATTCAAGACCCACAAACGCCAGTGGGACACATAGAAAGTGAGCTAGCGGTTCAAACTTCAGAACATTGAAGATAGAGTTGTGGAACACTTACGCGTAATGATTTCTTTTATGAATGTATAGGTAGTCAGCAAAGTGTGGTAGGACAACAAACTTGAGAATTATAACGTAGGACATATGCATTAATTGATAAGTTATTCATATTAAACTAAAGGTCTCAATTAATCTTCCCTGTTTTCTAAGTATCCAAAAATTGACTCTTCCAACATGATATGCAAATCCCGGAAAAGATTTGAGAAAGAGATAGGAGTTTTAAAGACATATTCAACTAAAACCAAGAATCCATAAAACAGAAGGTGGAGAGTAGAGAGACCTTGTGGAGAGCAGTGCAAGAACAGGAAGAGAAGGCACAATCTTGAGAACCAAAGCTTTCTCTAGGAATTTCCAAGTTATAGGAACATTGTTTTCCCAGAAAATGTAAGAAACCAGGAAGTTGGCTAACTCAAAAGAAGGGAAAGACACCCCTGAAGAACTCATGTTCGCGGAAACTTGAATTGCCCACAATAGAGGGTCACTTCCATTTTCTTGGGCCAACTTTGTTAGCTCCAATACAGCATCCCAATAGCTGCACTGATCATAAGATGCTGACACCTCCTCCATTAGTGCTACTGATTCATCACTCTCAACTATGCGTCTTTGTGTGTGTTTCAGTGTGTGAAAAAGAGGTGCAGGAAGAAGGCGGTGGGATTACATGGATTATGGAACCGAATGTTTTCTGTATTGGACACTACTAGAGAGGAGAGAAGTCCGAAGAGTAGCAAAAGGTTGGTTGGAATGGCCTATGGCCTATGGCGTAGGGGGACTATAGAATAGTATAGTATGGTGTAATGTAGGTTAATGTGTTACATTGGTGATTCATGGTTGGTCTAGAATGTGAAAGTCAAACCAAAATGAGGGGCCTTGGAAGAATAATTAACAAATTGAGAGTGAAGGGGGAATCTGGGATTAGAATATGAGTTGCAGGGGGAAGTGTGGGCTGTAAAGAATTGACTGGTGCAAAGGAAATGCTAAAGTGCTGCATTGCTATAATGTCTGTATTTATCTTTGAGTAAACAACATTAATTAGTGCTATTTTATTTGTTTTGTGTTTGTGTGAATAGGAAGAGATCGGTGCCGAGCTTGAAATGACTCCGATGCCTTAAATTAGATGAATAGGAGGAATTCGCGAGTTGGAGATAAGTATAAAAGTCAAATAAAAAAATATTACTCCCTCCGTCCCGTTTTGTTAGTCTTGAATTTTTTTTCACACAGATTACGAAAGTGTAATTAATTTGGTTGAAAACATAAATTTAGATTAATAATTTCCTAAAATACCCTTATGCTAATCACGAAGAGTGCCAATTAATATCAGTTACAGCTAATGGATTAGTATTGGAGAAGCTCAATATATTCAATGCAGTGGGTTAGTATTTAATAACAATATATTAATAACAAGATATTTAATAAGGGTATTTTAGACAATTTAAAAGATTATTACATTTCTTAATGGGAAAGTGGACTATAATTTGGGACAGACGAAAAAGGAAAATAAAACTATCAAAGTGGGACAGAGGGAGAACCTTCTTTGTAAAGCAAAGGATCTATATCAGATTTTTATATGTCAAACGCGGGCGTCAGTCACGTCATAGCCGAAAATGAAATTCTGTGAGACTTCAATAGCCCCGTGTGGCTTTGGTGACTGCTTCAGTAAGGGCTGTGAAGCTTCAGTGTAAACTAAAGCCAAGGCCGGTCGCTAGGGTCCCTTCTTCTTTGGTGTTCAAGCGTACATATTGTAAAGCCAAGGCCTTGGCTTCATTAAGGCAATTTTACCCTTCTTTCTTTTTCCATTTTGGCTAATTCCAATAATTTTTGCCATATGCACTCAAACTCAAGGCCGGACAAAATAAATCCAGCTACCAAATGCAGTCCATTTTGCCAGAACTCATCCACAAGAAAAGAGGCAGATTCACAATGTGACATTCCAAAATGGCCGGTTGACATTTGGAATGGTGTAGTTGGCATACTTTCGATCTTCACATGCCAATGCCATCCGGGCCAATCTGATGCCAAATGCCTCTGCTCTCCATCCGTGAGAGACTTTCGATGATGATGCATGCAGTTTTGCAGTAGGTGTGAAATTGGTCGGTTGACATGCATAATTTTGGCATTAAATAGAAGGAAAATGGCTCTATAACCATATGTTCAAAGAAGATCTTAGAAAAGGACCATTCACCAATTTTTTGTCACAAGATGGATGACTGAAAGGACTGTTCATATTGACCTCAAAATTTAATTCACTAGTCAAAGGGCAAAATAAGATACATCAGGGCTTCTTTTTTTTTTTTTTTTTGTGTGGTGTAATTCACCTTAAAAATGGACGAATAATAAACCAAAATGCTATTCTTGAGTAGGTCAATCCAAAAAAAAAAAAAGGCAAAGAAGTTGTGAGGGCACATCCGCCATTTACAATTGAAGTGATCAGACACTAATCTGGGCACCATATGGGTCACCCTTGTTTATGGCCTACAATAAAATCCCGGATGTATTGGATGCACAAGCTAAAATTCTTATATAGCAGACAGACCTATCAGTTACTATGTAGTATGATTCTTAGTATCCAACCAGACTAACTTGAAAAAAAAAAAAAAAAAACTCTCTTTAGATCATGTCCCTACAAGTGGATCAACATCACTAGTAACATCAGACAAATTCACACCAAACTCTAATCCCTTTTCTTTTCTTTTCTTGCATTTCTTTGTTGTCCCTCTTTAAGTTTAACTTTTCTTATTGATCATTCATGAACTCTTCCCCTGTCCAATCCATTGTATGTATGTCCAATATATATATATTCTAGCATTTAAAAAACAATAGTGGTTAAGGGTAGGTAAAGATGATGACATGGTGATATCCCTATCAGAGTTGGCCCCTGGTGATGATAAGCTTTTTATGCTATTGGTATGGAAAGCCGACTCCTTTCTCTGTCCTTTTTTTTCTTCCACTAAGTTCCCCATAGGCTTGTGTAGCCCTCCTCTTAACCTTTTTTATTGTTTGTTGTATTTTGGCTAAAAAGATATCATGCATTGGTAGGTGAGCACTAATGACTAAACTGAATCTATTAGGATTAGGAGGATTACTCTATAATCTATCTATTTACAACATGGAGGGCATCCATCATCTCAGCCTCAGAATCGTATGCAGGTGATCTGATCCAATCCCACAATTATTTTGTGACCGAGAAAAATTCTACCCTCCACTTCTCTACTGGATTAGGTACATTTACTTAGATGGAGTAATGCTATTATGTATAACCCTATAATAAGACATGCATGGCGAAAGGGATTAGTAGTATCATTTATGTGAGAGCGCTTAATGGTCATCTGAGATGTCTTATTACAATCTCTTACTAATATTTGGCAACACTTTGCAGCTGAATCAATCGTTGTCTTGTCTTGCTGTGCCAAGCGCCAACTACACATTTGTTTGTGATGATAGGCACGGTACAATGATGGTTGTGTTTACAAGTCAAGAAAAACTTGGAAAATGAAAAGCATGCCATGATCTTCGCGTTTGTCATGATGATGGATGGTAGACATTTATTCACATGCTAAGGCCATAATTAATCATAATAAAAGGGGCTTCTAATGGTCAATTTGCTGCATAAAAATCCATCTGCCATGGCTGCATTTTTAACCATCAAAAAGGGCATTAGGTGAAATGATTTGGTCGTGTATAAGAAGTACTAACTGCCCCCAGGTTGGTAAGATTTTGAGATGGTGGCTAAAATGGATAAAGAGAGCAAGTAGAGGAGGTTGAAAAGAAATGGAAAGGATAGGAATAAAAAGTTAGCAACCTCTTACCTACTACTTTTTTAACCCTTAACATTATACAGCAGCACTTAAACCCTGATTAAGATTGAAAAGCAGATTGCCCTTGTTTAGGAATTTTGCTTAGTTTGCAGGGATTTTCGTGTTTGATACAACAAAACAAAAAAAAAAAAATCTGGATATCCCCCCATTCACAGCCGAGACGGCCAAGGCAAGCAAACATGATTGAGAATGAACTGTAGTTGCCTCAAGGCGCTCCCAACAATAGAAAACTGCCGCTTAATCCTTTTCTGCTACGGCATAAGTATATATATATAGATTTGAGTTCTTGTGTTTGCGGTGGTTAATGAGTAGTTTTTAGTGGATCAAAAGAGACCAATAGGGGGGCAGGGCCCCAAGTTTGACAATGTCACTCTACCTACATCGACCAAGGAAGCCATGCCAGCTCCACCTCAATCAACCACCTCAGTGGAGCTACGAGGAAAAGAGCATCCACGATTCAAAAAGGAACAATGCCAAGTTGATCGAGTTGAAAAACATGATCAAGTTATATATATTTTAACCACCCCATTTTATCAGAGGATAATTGTCAAAACTAAACCATGACAACCAACAACAACAAAAAAAAAAAGAAGAAAGAACCTTCCCCAACAATATGCTGACTTCCTCATACTTTGTAACGATCATATTGCACATCTGGTTGTAACTACCATATTTCACATCCGGTTGATGTGATGTAAGGGGGGGCAAGTAGTCGCTGCATGAAGATAACTTATCCACTACCCACTTTCTGGAAAAACTGCAGTTCTTCAGTCCCAACACAAATTAATAAAATAAAATAAAATAAAAAAAAAGACCAACTCAGTCCATTTTTTACATGACAGAATCAAATTTTGCAGCTTTGAGATGCACTAATCTAGTGGACAGACACCTAATAATGGATGCTCAGTGGAAGCATCGAAGAGTCATTTTCATTACCATTCATAGTGCCTTAATGCCATTCTATTATTTGCCAACGGTTCAACAACACCATCTGATGCAAAAATCCATCTATATATAGAACATGCTAGGTACAAAAAAGGCATGGAGATTACATAAGCAGCAGGAGCACCAAGCCCATTAACTGAAACTACTGTGTATGCTTATAAAGAAGATAAAAGGCAGGACGTCCATGTCGATATTTTGTCCACCGAATATTCATGATGATATGGATAAAAAAGCAACAAAAAAAAAGGGTGGACGTGAAGAGCAAACAAAATCATGATGGAGCCATTTAACCTAAAGAACACATAAACAATATATTTAAATCTAAGCAATATATTAAAATCTAAGGCATCTTCCTGTGCCTCAGAAGGATGCTACGCAAAAGAGGCACAGTAACAAGTTTGGAGGACAGCTCAATGTGATTACAAAAATCCCAAGCTTGACAGCGAAATCCCAATTCCTTGCACTAATTCTAGAGGCAAACAAATGCCATAAATGGACTGATAATGATATGTACTATAAACTTCACTTTTTAAAGAATTTTCACAAACTTCAACACAGTCGAGGCAATATTTGTTGGAATAGAGACAGATGAAACACTAGAAGTCCTCATCAAGTTTGAATTCAAAGTTCTTTGAACCATCTTGCAAGCTTGACATAACAGAAGCCTTCTGATAATCACCCACCCTTCTCTCAAAGAAGTTTGCTTTTCCTCTGTTAAAGCAGAAAAAAAATTCAGCCTCAACAGTATAAGGCTTGAGTGCCCACCATCAATAGGAGACCAAAAATCTCAAGCATGCATCAGATGCATATGGGGCATATAAGTGAAATGGAATAACCTCTACACACCTAAGAAAACAATTGGCATTGTCATGTTCTAAATGATCCGAGTCTCAAAATAAACTACCAATTTTCATGTTAGATTATATCAAGAATGCTATGCAAGAAAGAATATTTGAGGAGAAGCTATACAAGGCATGACATAAACCTATTGCTTGCAAAACCAGTACCTATCTGTGACATCAGCTGGCAATGAAAAATGTGGAATTGAAAATTATTTGTATGCTTTATAGTATTCAGTTCAGCTAAGGAAAAAAAGATTGTTGGCCGTACTCTATTCAAGTTAAAAATCAGCCTAGGACGAGATCCTAGTGATCAGAATCCTTCTAGAACCATGAGCACATTAGAACCAGTGGTCCAGACGCTAACCACCCAAAAACACCAGATGTGAAAAAATGAACATAGGCAGTTGAGTATAAAAAACTCGTCATTGAGTTTCTTCTAACTCTCGATAAAGTGTAAACAGGAGTGAAAGATATTCATTCATGTGCTATACTTACTGCAAGGAAATAAACTCCATCCAGTCAAAGGGGTTTTCTACATCGTACATTTTCTGGCACCCTAATGAAACCTGTAAAGCCGAAAAATTGAAAAAAATGGAGATCTTTCAGAATCAACATTCCTCTTTGCTATTCTAAGGGTAAAAGAGAAAACGACCTACCAATAGGCGATCAGCAACAAATTTGATGTATTGGCTCATTAGTGCAGCATTCATGCCAATTAATGCACAAGGAAGAGCATCACATACAAACTCAATCTCTATTTCAACAGCCTCATGGACAATTTGATGAACCTTTTGCCATTGTACTTGCTTCTGCAACAAACTGTACATACAGGTTAGAAATGACTCATCTTGGCATACAACAAGCAGCTTCCCACCCAAAAGAGTCAAATATGTGTGCCAAAAGGCTACAAAAATAGGGAGTGATCCTGAAACTATTACCTATTCATGATTTGTCTATGCAATATTACTCTAAAGAGTTTTAATTCTTGAATCCAATAAAAGACCAAAGAATGAAATAAATGATGACCAACCTGTATAAAAGGCAAGCAAAATCACAGTGAAGACCCTCGTCTCTTGAGATAAGCTCATTTGAGAATGTCAAGCCAGGCATCAATGCCCTCTTTTTAAGCCAAAAGATAGCACAAAAGCTGAGGAACAGAAAAAAAATGAAGCTAATCTCAAAATACATTTCAAAATTGCCAAATCCAGTTTCCATGAGAAAAAGTACCAGTAGAGTGTTAATCAAAACGTACCTCCCTGAGAAGAATATTCCCTCAACACAAGCAAAAGCTACAAGTCTCTCTGCAAATGAGCGTGAACTGCACGAGCAGATAAGTACAATGAGGAGCTGTTCGGGCAGAAAGACAAACTGCAGTTGTGAACGTACTCTATTCCAACATTATGTTAAACAACCTAGAAGAATAAAAAAGCAAAACAAAAGCATTAAACCAAGAACGATGTTCCCATTTCTAACAACCATTGTCAATGTATGATCCCCATAAGAAGGCAAAAGCAAGAAGCTGTTTTCTAGAAGAGAAGTTTTCCTGTCATTTTGGACATACATAAGCTTTTGGTTCCAATGTCAACAAAATCACCACTTCTCTACATCGATAGCATAAACATTGTGCTACACTGACAACCATCTAGTTCAACTTTAAAAGCTTCGACAATTATTCAGTTTACGTGTGATGACAGAGGAAGAAGCAGGAAGCATAGTAGTAGTAAGAGGATAAACTAAAGGTAAAAAAGTAATATTAATTGGATTGGAAAGATTTGTAATAGCATCCTTTCCCTTAATCTCAGCCTCCTGTGCAACCTTCAGCTACTTAGCCACAAAAAGAACGGGGAGACCATGTGCATGAATTTACCTCAAAAACAAGAAGAAAAAAAAAAGTGAAGACATGGAGAAATCAAACATTTCTAAGCTAAAAGTAATAACAAGCAAAGAGACTTATAAAGGCATTGCAACTGAATAGCTTGTATCTAACATGCATGTGTTAGCCATTAATCTGACAAGCAAATACAGGCTTCGTTCAGTCTTCTCTATATTCCATAAAAGGGGTAAACATCACAATATCCCTTTTCATTTTCCTCCAATAGATCAATTGGAGAAAAGAGTTAGAGAAAAGAGTGCACAAATTTGATAACTTAGAATCTAGTTCAAGGTTGAGAAAGATGATAAATTACCTCTGAATCCAATTCAAAGCCCACTTGGCCTTTTTAGCAACACAAGGAACAGTTTCCATGGCATTAAACAATCTATTCTTCTCTCTGGAGTCTTTGATGTACGTTTCCAAAAGCAAGCTGTACATCTCTACAAACAGAAGGAGAATATCACAATAGAGACCTCATGCATGTTAATTGCATCACAATGTTCTTCACTTGCAAATAAATACCAGAATGTATATTCTCAATGGCAATTTGAAAGCCATAAAATGCACGAGCCTGAAAACAATAACAAGAATCCATGTCAGTGTCAGTCATCTTAATCAAACACATTGAAAAATCCAATTAAATTTGGTAATCACTTAAATAAAGGGAAGGAAGCAAAACGGGTATTCCTTTTCCACTTTGTTTGGCAGCATAAAGCTCAGAAAATGCCAAGAAAAGTACAGAATGCATTTGATTATGAGAAACCTAGGCCATTGTTGCACCCAGCACTTATTGTACACAGCAAGCATATTGCAAGTCCAGAAAGTAACAATCTAAATAACAGAAAGTTCCAATTTCCACTTATTACTTTTGCTTCTTGAATGGATTGATGGTAAGGGCTTAGATTATCTACCTCTGGAATTTGAACATCTTTCAAGAACCTAGCAGCCAAATTTTCCAGAACGATCCCATCTGATGCAGCAAAAAAAGCCAGTACATGGCTTATAAAGTGCTTTTCAGAATGAGATAATGTTTCCCAGTGCTGCACATCCAGAGAAAGATCGACCTCTTCGGCTGAATCCCAGACATCAATGTTAGAACATTTAAAAGAGCAAACGTGCATCAACAAACTTTTCACTGAAAAGAGAAAATGAACCAAAAAATAAAAATCAGGTTATAACTTAGTTCACAACCAAGGAAAGAGAAACTGACCCCGAGTACACGTTAAACAAAATTTATAATCCGCTTATATTGACTGAAAGCCATAAAAGCTATTCAAAAGCAACAGTTTCTGGTTTGAGCACAAAGGTTAGAGTTGATAGCAGTGCTTCACTACGACACTAGAAACACTGACATTGACAAATAAGACCTTTAAATCTTAGAAGCATTAAGCATCAAAAGCAATTCTTTCACAAAACTCTTGATATGTCAACATAGCAAATCATGAATTTATACCTTGAAAGCTTGTATCTCTTCCCACATCGACTAGAGCCACCTAAGGATCATCTAAATTTGCCCTCTTCACTGCTATTAGACCATGGTAATTAGTTGCTAATAAAGTTTAAAAATGCCAAATGACCTAGAATTGCTCAACTGAGCTTCTTTTTCCTTTGTTAATTTTATAAATTTTTAAAACCATTAAGCAACGCTAGAGCAGCCAAGTCATTTGACTTGAGTTATGCCCATTACTAGCTCTCTAATTAAATTTAGTACCGTTTACAATACAGCATATATATATCTCATTGGACATAGTGAAACACAAACTTCATGTTGCAAGATATTCCACGTGCATCAACAGTCATAATCTTCTTTCAACAACCCCAATAACATTTGTTTTCCTTTGCCTAGCGAATATGGGTGCTGAGCAAAAAGCTTCTGCTTTTGCTTTTATCAAATCAAACAGGTACTTCAGCTTCTGACGGTAGGGTAGGGGTTGTCCTACCACAAACTAAGCCCGAGAACATCCAATAAGCCCCAATAACTTTGTCAATCATCACGAAAATAACCCACATAATTACATATTACTGCACAACTAATCATCTTTCTACTTTTCACTGAACTTCTTTTACTCCTTTTAGCAAAAATATAGTAGCAATTTTAACCCAAGTTCCTTTTTCAAGAACTAAAAAACCCATAAAGCATAAAACTTTCTAGAAAACCACCCTTAATGTACCTACTATAACAGAGCATCCAATAAAACAACTGCACAAGTCCCATAATAACCAAAAAAAATCAATCTTGATTCGTGAGCTGAACCCATTTAAACACTCATAACTCCATTCTTCCACGATGAAGATAAAAAATCACACCAACCCATATTTTAAAATTACCAGAAGTATATATATGAATGACAGAACCCATGTGCACATAAATTACAGTACTGGTTTTATATTCAATGCATGTATTAGGAGCATATTAGTAATATAACCTGTCCAAAAACTGGCTTCAGCCTTCTTGTACATTTCCCAAAGTTGAGGGTATTTAATGGGGAACATGCAGAATCTTTGAGATTGCTCCGTCAATATGGGTTCCTCTTCTTCCTCCTCGTCCACAAGACTTGCCCCTGTACAATTCCTCAAAGAACCCATTTTTCTTCTTGCTCTTCTCCCCTATCCCTATAGCATAAAAATAAAATTCACATGGGCATCGAGAAACAAATGAGTGGGTTTTGTAAGAAACAAAGAATGAGAGAAACCCTACAAAAACCCCTCCCGGAAGAAACAGACGAACCTGGTTATATATAGCCCAATCAAGTCAAATCCAGAAGAAAATTTTCCCTTCTCATTTTTTTATTTTTTAAATTTAATGGTGGCTTTTGGTTCAAGTTCTCTGCAATCTGCACGAACAGGCATCGCGAAACGGTGCCGTTTTCGAATAAAAGAGAGGTATAAAGTGAGTCGGCCCTGTTCTTTGGGTGCCTTGGAGCCCAATATTTGCATTAGATTTGGCCCAAATTTACTTGCAGAGTTTGGGTGTAATACATGTGGGTTAGTTTCAAGGGTCCGTAATAATGAGTAACGGATCTCCAGTATCCAGGCCCACACCTTCGGCACACGAATACTGGCTTACAAGTCCTTTGTAGGGTGCTCGTCTTTTCGTTTGGTTATTTATGCAAAGAAATCTGAATATCTCATGGGTAAACATGGTACACCTCTGAAAAAAAAAATAAAATTTCCAATGACTTTTCTGTGCATAGCCCAAATCCTTTTGCAGACACGAATCTAACCCTGATGGATGTGACAAAGCATGGAATTTAGGACCAAAGAAATATTCCCGTTTGAATTGCTATTTTTAAAGTTTTTATAGAAAACTGTAATGCATTCATTTGAAGTATGTGAGATAAAAAAAATAGTTAGAAAATATGTTTAGGAAAATAACATAAGAATATTTGGTAGAAAGTTACAATCCAAACACTAACTGAAGTATAGAATCAATGCCAAAACTTTTACATGCACAAATTTATTCCACTAATGCCATGCCCACAAAAAAGCTAAAAGCCCATTTCATTTGTAATTTTTAAGAGTTTTTATTAAAAAAACTTAATATAATAATATAATGTATATGACATAGAAAAATAGTTTAAAAATGTGTCAAATAAATATTTCAAAAATAACTTATGAAAAAAGTCGCAATTCAAAGGGGGCCTAACTTTTCTCGTCTTTAACCTCATTATACAACCAACTCCCTTTAAAGGAGTTGGTCACCACATTAATTATGGGGTGATCGAATCTTGTCTCTCATCAACGCGTCTCTATATCAAGATTGTTCTAAATCCATATTGGTGCGTGCTGTATCCGTCTGGTTCAATTCAGTTTAAAAAAAAAAAAAAAAAAAAAAAAAAGGCCTCATAACACCCTACACGTCGTGAATTACGTAAGTACATACGTGGGCACTATTATTGTTGCTTAAGGCCCAATCCAGAAAGCCGAATCGCTTAGGCACTTCCATCATAGTTCCATGTTCCAAACAAAAAAAAGGAACCTTTAGTCAACCCGTCAACGGACATATCGTGGAAAACAGAAGAGGAGTGGACTGGAAGACTGCCATGGAAGCAACATAGGAAGTCTACAAATTTGTGGAAAACTACGCATTGATCAGTAGCGAGCAGGAAGAATTAGAAAACAAGCAAAAAGATGTCAGGAGCCGCCCAAGCCTCTGAGAACCCACCATCAAAGCTTAGCTCTGCTAAGTATGAAGCAGCAACTGTAGAAGAGCTTGGTGGCCTTCAAACATATATCGCTGGACCCCGTGATTCTAAAACTGCTATCATCCTCCTATCTGATGCTTATGGTAAACGAGCACATTTATATTTTTCTGCTTTTTCGTTCTTAGTTGTGTTTTTTTTTTCGGTTAGAGGTTGATTGCAGTGCTTTGAAGTTCAGGAAAGGTGTAGGTTTCTGCTAAATTATCGCTAGTTAAGATTAGGAAGTTGTTGCTGGAAAGGATTGACAAAATTATTCCTTGTTGAAGTGTATTTGTTATTCTGAATCTTGGAAATGAAACCACCACCAAAATTGAGCATGGCGAAATCCCAATTGATCATCTTCTTGAAAGTCTGATATGTTAATTAAGAGGGATTTTCAAACTATGGATGATCAGGAGGTGTTAGGTTTTTGTTTTTTAAGTTTTTTGTTTAAATTTATTAAAGAGTCAATTTCTTGGGAAAAAAAAAAAGCACATATTTTCTGTATGTTAGTATCGCTTATCTTGCTTGATGTGATCAATTGCAGGATATGAAGGTCCAAAGATAAGGTAAGTCCCAATTTTCTGTTTATGAATTTGTTATGGTTCTGAGAAAATATCCCAAGAAATTTTGGGAATTACAGAAAAAGATGAAATTTGAGGCCCTTCGTGACATCAATGGCGCCTTGAAATTGGTATATATCCAGAATTTAGTAAATGCAGAGAATAGGTTAAGAAAGAGAGATTGAAAATAGATATGAAAAAAGAAAAAAGCACATATCGGAAGATTGATGCAAAGCAATAACCTCGTGGTACTTCAATCATATTTACACTTGTGCACGTCTTTCTTTCTTTGGGTGGCATAGCAAAAGCTTGAGTCAACCAGCCACTCCTGTTGGTTGAGCATAAACGATATATACGGCAAGATTTCTCTCTTAAAGTAATTTTGAGTTGACTAAACAGCATGATTTGTAGGAATCCAGCATCGGAGACAATCCTTGTTAGTTTTACGTCTAGTTGTTAGGTTTCCTTCTTTTGAGGACCACTAGGTTGATCTTTTATTCCTGGAAACTGTCTTGAATGATTAGACATTTAATGTTATTGGGTTTTGGTTTTTCCTATTATGAAGGAGGCTTGCAGAAAATGTTGCAGAAGAAACTGGATTCTTGGTAGTGGTTCCTGATTTCTTCCGTGGGGATCCTATTGATAGCATAAGGGATCGTGCTGAATGGCTGAGGACTCATCCTGCAGTATGTTGTGATTCTTTCTGTTATTGAAGTTGAGCTGTAGCAATCTCAATGGATGCCTATCATTTGTAACAACAATATTCAGAATTTTCATTTTCCTAAAAAACTAGCTCTGACACAATGACAATTGAATAGCAAGAGGATATTTTCTGAAATTTAAGGGGACTGAACTTTTTTTAAAGATACTGAAGGACAAACTAACATATTGATATCTTTGGATTATTGAGTATCTAGTTCAAATTTATGTGTTTTTTGTTTCTTAAAGGACAAAGGGTGTGAGGATGCTATGGCAGTAATTGCTGCTCTGAAGAGCAAAGGAGTTTCTACTATAGGGGTAGCAGGGTTTTGCTGGGGTGGTAAGGCATCTTTAATGTTTATTGAGATAGCTGCAGTTTTCAACCTTTCATATAGCAAATTACTGGAGCTAATTGGTTGCCTGCTGTGTGTACATTCTGCTCTTATTTCAGGAATGACTGTTGTGAAACTAGCAAGATATGATAGTATTCAGGTTGCAGTTATACTGCATCCTGGTCCGATCACTGAGGATGACATTCGTGGTTCGTTGTTGCAATTATCAAGTTTGATTTCCTTGATATGTCACTGTGAAGGAAATACAGTCCCCTATACTCCAATTGATTGAATAGATTATTTGTCATTGCAGAAGTTAAGGTTCCAATTGCTTTACTTGGAGCTGAGACGGATCATTTATGTCCACCTGAGCTTTTGACTAAGTTGAATGGCATTTTAACTGAAAAACCTGAGGTTTGAAACTTGAACTCCTCTACTGCTGCTCAATAGGTTCAATAACTCACGTCTTCAGAATCTACTAACTCCTAAAAATCTCTGTAAATTTTTATTCTAGAGCCATTCATGATTCATTATGCTTCAAGCAAATTTATGGCGAATAACTCTTAACCTGATGGCTTGTTGAAGCTACAGAATGCGCTGCAAAGATCCTTAGGACAAACTCCTTTGGTTGTTTAACAGGTCAATAACTTCTTGAAGATATACCCTGGCGTAAAGCATGGATGGACACTACAGTACAGCGACGACGATGAATTCGCTGTTAAGATGGCAAAAGAAGCTCACTCAGACATGTTGAACTGGCTTACCAAGCATGTCAATTAGAGTGAACAGACAAAAAAAGGAATAATGATTTCCAGTCGAATCAAAGTACGAATTATCATGCCTCTGAAGGCTGGAATGCTCAAGGTAATGGTGCATTTCACCATGGCTTGTTTGAATAAAAATTCAGAATTGGTGTATCTTCTTGTGCCTTATTTGAATAACAAGTCAGAACTGTGCTTTATGTTACTACATGTACTGCAACTCGCATGGATGATTCCACATGTCTTGTATGTGGATCCTAGAATTATATATGCAGAAATTGGTAATACTCTAATTTTCCATAAATTTATGTGTGACCTTTCTAGTCATCTGCGATCCACTCACAACAAAGAATCTTGATAAAATCCTTTTACTTGTTTGGATGACTCTTCTGTATACTTATTGCTTTTCCCTGGGCAGAATCTGTATTTTGCTTTAGCCTTTTACGAATTAAGGGTTGCTGGCACTATTTTTCCTTGTGAAATGAGAGTCTTTGAACACTACAAAGATCATACACTGACCTTTTCTAGATGGGCGGAAAGTGGTGACTAAGAAATTAATTCCTTGATCTTCTCGGATACAATTGAGGGAGTTTTCACCTGAGTGGAATGTGCAACTTGAGCTATTGTGGCCTTACTTTTGAGAATGAAAACTTCCTAACAAATTAACTCAAATGTAGCATTGGGACAACAGCTCCTGTTCTTACAGATGCACTGAAATCACGCGACTTTCATCTGCATTGGCAAGCATGTTGAAACATGAATTGGCTATTAAGTTTTGAGCAGCAAGAAATCAGCTATTCTTTCCCAGTTTTCGCACCCAATCCAAACAATTCAGATTATTCTGAATTTCTCCCACATGAACTGAACTTTATGTCAAAGGAATCATCTCTGTCCCGCTATCAAGTAGCGTAAAATTTGGATTTGGATCGGAGATTATTTGGAACGATTACTATAACAATTTTTCATGATACAATGTATATAACATAAAAGGATCGTTGGAAAGATGAAAAGGTAATTGAAAAACGTGTTTGTGATGCAAATAAATAATTTTTATTCGCCAAGAAAGCTAATCCAAATGCACCAATTAAACACGCTAATCAAGCAGACACAAAAGCCATTTGCGATACAGATAAATAAATTTTATTTGCCAAAAAAAAAAAAAAAAAGCTAATCCAGACGCACCAATTAAACACATTGATCCCTCTCACGTAATGGCTGATGCAATTTTCAAGAAAACAATCTCGAGTGACCCTTTCTTGTGTAATTTTGATGGTACATGGAGAATTATTTATTTGTTGGACACAAACATTGCTATATTTTTTCAATGTTTCGTTGGCATATGACAAAGTGGTTTGAGACAGCTGAACACACCAATCTTAAACTGTTTGATGAGTACAATTCATATATCAATTGTCTAAGATTCATCCGAGTAATAAAACAAAGTCTGCTGCAAGGTCATCATTGCAAGAGCAGGTAATTTTTTTTTCCCGGCTGACGCCTTCTTTACTGGAGTCTGGAGTGTCAACCAGGGTAGCTGTTGCCGGAGAAAGTTCTGTCTCAAAAAGTTGCGACTCAGAAACATATTACTGGAGTGTGTTTGGATTACACATTTATTTCTGTCTTATTTACACACACTGATTTACTTGCATCATCAACACATTTTTTAATTATATTTTCATCTCACGTACATCACGTAAAGAAAGTATAACAATATTTTTTTACAAAATTATCTCAAATAATTTATTATCCAAACACACTCTATAATAGTTGATTATAACGGACCCTTCTTTCCCGTCAAGCCTGACCATAGCAACCGTGCTTATTAATGATTAGTTGGATCCGACAAATATATTTGTATGTTGATTTTAGCTGGTATTTGCTTTCTTGTCAAAGCACACAATGGGCTGAATGTCATATTTATTCAACAACTGAACAAGAGAAAAGACATGCGGAAAAAAAAAAATCCATTCCTTGGCAACTGTGCTAGATACCTGCATGCAGGACCTTACCTTCTTGTCAATCATTCAGGAATGGTAGTTGCCAATCATTCTGGATGTTGGGTTAGTTTATCCTATCCTGAATGATCTCAGCATTGGAACACCTCATACCGATGAAAGGGTTGCGGAAAGGTATCACTGCAGGACTAGGCAATAGAAACAAGACACGGAGATTTTTTTTTTTTTTTTCCCGACAAAAATAGCCCGTTTCCTTGTTGATTATTAATTGGTCTTGACTTTTGTGGCGATGGCGATATAATAAGGACTGCAATCTCTCTTCCTCGGTGTCATTATTGTCTTGCAAGTTTTGTCATTGTCCGATAAAGGGAGCTCGTTCCACGGGGTTGCCATCTCAAAACATCAAATAAATTTCTATCCTTTGATCAAATATAGAATTGAAATGGTTAATGTAGCTATTAACAGAACTAAATCTTGAGCTAATTATCTATAAAATTTTCAAGAACTATTTTTGGACAAGAACAGTTTGGAAAAAGGTTTGGAGATTTTGCAAATTCATTTTCCCACCACATTTTTTATTGTTCTAATCATTCTTCTATTTCACATATATTACCTCACAAAAAAAAATTATTAAATAATTCTTTGTTCAACTTATCTTCAATCCAACCACACAAAACTCTGTAATTAATTCCTCAAGATATCATCTAAGTGGTCCATATCATGCTCGACTTTGAGTGAGAGAACTTGCGTACAGAATTCAATTTCTTTGTCGGCATATTCCACGTTTGCCAGCAACTACTAAGTATGATAAATAGACATTTTGATACTCCTCTAGTACGTTCTTGCTCCAATTAAGCATTACTGTACTATTTGGAAATCTTCTGAGAACAAGGGATGTCAGGTCCACAGTGCTGTGAAAATGCACCAAGCTTGAGCTCCGGTTCTGGAGCTGGGCATGTGGAAGAACTTGGAGGCCTCCAATCTTACGTTACTGGGTCTGCTGATTCCGAGATTGCTGTTTTGCTTGTCTCTGATGTTTTTGGTATGCTTTTCCCTCCAAAACTTATCTGGGATTTTGAGAGTTGCAATCTTTCGTTCTATTTAGTCCGTAGTTTGTTGGATAAATTATTTGGTCTTATCCAAATTTGTACGTTTATGGTTTCTTTTGTTAGCGTCTGAAAGTGTGAACGTGGTCGGGTGTTAGTTTTTTGTTAATATCTTACTGTTTTGTCAATCATCATATCTTGTTTTTACATACTGATTATTAGCAAGGGTCAAGAAATTGCAGAACAAAGTACCCTCCCTCGGAGTTATATGATTTCTTGTCTTTTTACCTTCCTTTTGTTTGTAGTGGAAGCTACTTTTACTAGGCACTTTATTGTTAAAGGTACTCATGTAGTTATCTTGGATCCAGAATTTTGGATATGTATTATATGTGCATTATCTGTGCATCCTGTTCCCCTGGCATCAGAGCTGAAAAATTTTGGCTTCTCTATTGTGACCTTGAAATCATAACCTCCAGCGGAAGGCAAATTTTTAACTCATGGTTCATTTTGTGCAGGATATGAAGCTCCAAAGTTGAGGTATGAGATTTAAGAACCTCTTCCCTTTAGGATTCTTCTAGTTTTTGGTTGGTTTTCTTCTTCTTGTCCTGGGAGGAAACTGGGGGGGGGGGGGGGGGTGTTGGAGTGAGTTTATTAAATTTCTTTGTTGTGCCCTTTTCCTTGATAGGCTGGGCTTCCATTCACATGACAAATGAAAAGCAACAAGCTTTGTGTCTAATACCATAATCTGACTTTAAGAGTCACGCTCATGTATGTTTTCCATCTTGTTTCCTCCATTATTTAGAAAAAAGATGAAGCTGGGACACCATTTTCTGTGTCTATAAGAGGATAAACAGCATCTGAAGTTCCTGGCTTAAATATAAACATACCAGCAGCATTTGTGTTGTTCTACTTCTTTTGGCATCATACAGTTCTAATGTAGTTTATGTACATGCTACTAAGCTGTCGCTTATCAACTAAAGCTACTGAGCTGCAGTCCTGTATATAGAGTAATCCTATGCAGTAAAAAGTAATATGTAGTAATATGTGATTTCTAAACTATTGTATTATATTTTCAACTGTGAAGGAAGCTTGCAGACAAAGTTGCAGGGGCTGGATTTTTTGTTGTAGTTCCAGATTTTTTTTTCGGAGATCCTGTACTAGTGTTAGAGGGGACTGATCTTGATGCTTGGCTGAAGAAACATGGACCTGTAAGCCTTCTTCTTAGTAACAGCCTAATCACTGTTTTTTTGCTGAATTCGATAGCTGGAGGTGACTACAGTGATTAATCTCTGCATTGGATGCTATAATTTCCTTTTACCATATCGGGAGTTCTGTTTTTCTCTCCAGTTTGAACCATGCCAAGATTTTACATAAATTAATTATTTTAGATCTCAGACTTCATGCTGGTGCTTCCTGAACGGCGGGTTTGTCTTTTTATTCTGATTTGTGGGATCAAATATTGAACCAGTCAAAGCTATTTTGCCATTGGCACTCTTAAAAGCTAAAGTATAGCTCATGACTTTCCTTTTGCTATATTTTCTACATTGCATTCATCTGGGATAGCCCAGTTATGGTTGGAACATTTCATTCATGAGAGTTGGATTTGCCACAAGTCTTCTGCACAGGAAATATTATCAACATTACACTTTTGTTGTTTTGATTTGGGGGTTCTTACACTTATCTTGGCTATTTTAGACTGAAGAACATTTGGCAATGTTCAATAATTTAGATAACTAGTGTGAATGAAGGTCAGAGGTTAATATCTTGAACATCAACATTCACTTAAGTCAATCAGTATGACTTTTGAATGGCAGATTTGTGCCCGTAAAGAATGGAGTTAAACTGAAGGTAATACCTTTACACAAATGTACTAGTGTATGAGTGCAACTTGTGGTGCATGCGTCATACATTGATAATTTAGAATTCCATGAGGTTTAAATTTACTTTTATGATTAGTGCCCAGCTCTTGTTTGTGCATTTCATTCATCAAAGTTGACAATTAAAAGAAAAACAAGAAACCTCTTTTGCGTCAGGAGTTTTCATGTACATCAATCTAGTTTTCTTGATTTGGGCATTTTATTATACCTATCTTTAGTTGGCTATTATAGACCGAATGATGTTTGACTGAGTTAAATTCCCGGACAACAAAGCTGAATGAAGATCTGAGGTTTATGTCTTGAATCTAGGATTCAGTTTAGTATCTTCGTATGTATTTAGAATGGCAGACTTGTGCCAGTAAAGAACAGAGTGGACTGAAATGCTTCTCTGGTAATACCGCTTCTCAAAAAGACTACTCAATGAATGCAAAAATGTTTATTCTACACCATACATTGATAATTCAAACTCCATCAGATTTTGATCCACTTCTCTGGTTAGTTTCCTTCTCTTTTCTTCTTTTCCATATCCTTCTGGTCGATATTAAGTTGGTAGTAATCTTCCTTGCGCTTTCAGATTACCTTCTGAATCTGCTAGAATAATACTTACTGGTTTGGCACTTATTATAGTTCATTCTAAATCTTGGGTGCCACCTTTAAAAGTCACCTTCCATGAGTAAGGGTGGGAGGACTGTGCCTGTTCAAATATTAAAACTCTACTAAGCTTTTTCTGAGTCCTAGATTGGAAATATTTATCTAGAAAACTTCTTTTTTGCAAAGGATCAAGGCTTCGAGCATGCAAAGTCAGTCATTGAAGCTCTAAAAGGCAAAGGCATCACTAAAGTTGGAGCTGTAGGCTTTTGCTGGGGAGGTAAGATCTTTTTCTGGACAAGTGACAACAGTTGCTAGTTTAATGTTTCCAAGTGTCCAGTCTGCTTCTCCGTTCCTAGGAAAGATTGTAATTTGGTTTTCTTTAGTTTACTAACACCAGTTCTTACATTTTCAGCAAAAGTTGTTGTGGAACTAGCAACATATGCCTGTATCCAAGCTGCAGTGATTTTACACCCTGCTTTCGTCACTTTAGAAGATATTCAGGGTATAGACCTGTTCTTAACCTTTTTCTTCTTCAATTTATATATGGTTATCAAAAACTGGGGCATTTATTCAAGACATATTCATCTTTACCTAATTTGAACTGTATAGTTCTATATTCTCTGGCATTTTCGTAATGCATGCCATTATTTTGAGTCGCTTTAAACTAGTTCTCCTTTTTGCATACCTGTGATTGCTGTAGCTTGACTTGATTATCTCCAGGTTATAGTTTGGAACTCCTAGTAAATTATACTGGATTTTAGATTTGGGAGGTTTGGTGGCTCTTCTGGCTTCAGTTTTATGAATGCAATAAATGAAACTTTTTTGTGGTATATTTTAGGGGTCAAAGTTCCAATGTCAATATTGGGTGCTGAGACAGACCACACAGGGCCACCAGAGCTACTGAGAAAATTTGGCCAGGCCTTGGATGCTAAGCCTGAGGTAAGAAACTTAAGATACTTTTTATCCTTTTAAATCTGGCGCCTGTCTATAAGCTATCTGTTTAGTTGTCACATCCTATAGTTCTTCCATACTTGCTCTTTGTCTAACCGTTTGAATAGTTCCATCTGTACATTGAAAGGCCTAAGCCCATTAGAGACTGACTGAGCTGAAATGCTTAGTTTAGCATCCTTTCCTACTCTTGCAATTAAATTTCAAGTTGTCCAAATCAGAGTTGATCAAAAGTTTTGAGATTTATCAAAGTTGACAAATGAGGAGGACGTACGTTGACAGGGATTTTCTTGCAGGTTGATGGTTTCGTGAAGATATTTCCTGGGGTTGCTCATGGATGGTCTGTGAGGTACAAGGATGAAGATGAAAAAGAGGTGAAGGCAGCAGAAGAGGCTCATCAGGATTTGTTGGGTTGGTTGGTTAAGTATCTCAAGTAGCTCTCTTCAAAAGTTGCATCCTATTCCATTTAAGGATTCAGAAGTCCGTTGTTCCCTGTTGTTGTATTTTGATTTTTCAATGTTTGCTGTGTTCGAGATTTCGTTTGAAGTTATGAAAAGATTACTCCATCGGTTGGCCTTTGATCTGTGCTCGAGCATACATACGTGGTTTTTGATTTTTTTTTTTTTTTTCATTTTGTGATTATGATTCCTTTTATTTTTTCTTCAAAAAGCAAATTGCTAGACAACGATACGGAATTAGAGGGATCCCCATCCGTACTCAGAAACTGTCTCTCTTATTTCTTGACCGAGCAAATTGTCATCAGATAATAATCTAAATTAGAAGGACATCCTTATCTCTGTACTCAAAATTGTTCCATCAAACGTGTACTTAATGATGTAACATCATGATAATGTAGACCCACGTAAAAAAAGAAATGATATGCTTGACCAGAGCTGCATTCTTTGATCACAGATTACTACATGTGTTCAAAGAAATCCAAGAGAACTGATTATTATTATTACTATTTTTTTTTTTAATACAGAAAGGTGAGTAATGGAATGCATAGGATTCATTGTATATATGGATGCAGAGGTCTTTTGGTGACTTTTGGACTTGGTATATTAAACAAATTAAGGGATACAAATTAAAGCACCTAGATATATATGTAGTTGGCATTAGGGGTGCACGCGAGCACTTGGCTCGAACTCAGGTTGACCGAGTTCGAGCCGAGTTTCGAGTCAAAAATCCCCGGCTCGAGGCTCGTCGAGCTACTCGTCGAACCGGGGTTATTTAAATAATATATATGTATTATAATTATAAAATGACCATTATGGATATAAGTTATATGGAATTTATAAAATATCCTTCGTTATCGAGCCTTATCGAGTCGAGTTTCGAGCTTAGAGCGAGTACATCGAGTCGAGTTTCGAGTATTAATTTTTTTGACTCGATCGAGCTCGAGCCAAGCTCGACCCTAGGGATATATGAGTCGAGTCGAGCTCGAGTATAGGCTCGATTACATCTCTAGTTGGCATGCATGCTTCTTGTATTATATTTAAAGAAAAATGAATGCTCAAAGTGGTAATTCATGAAATTCTCAAATTGCGTTAAATCCATTGCCAAATTATCATCCAATAAATGGTCTTCTGAATCAAAGTCCCTTGAATCTTCATCTTCCAATTTAGGGCCTAAATGTCCTTCAATTCGCCTTTGCTCTAGTGGGTCTCGATGTTGCTCGATCTTCATTCCACCCGTAGCCTTTAGGCGAAGCAAAACTCGCCACAGTTGCCTCACAACCATGCCAAAATCGATTATTCACACCTCCTTTGGCTTCAAAATGCGTAAAGTTGTTTTGGTTTTAATTACGATTATACCTGAAAACAGCATTTGTATTCATCGACATTAACAGTGCTTCACCGTTTCTCATTCGCAATAACGGAGCCAAAGTTCTCGGACAAGGGTTCAGGTTCGTATCCAAATTCCACATGCCAAAAAGTGGAATCCAAGATTCTTCGTTGCCATATTCTTTCATTGCAAACACTTCAAAATTCCCTGATAGACAAGTTTCCTTATCCCAGCAAGTCATACAAAATGCCCAGACCAAGTATGCTGATTTCTTGCCTGTTCTTTGACCGAGGCATTGGAATCTCCTGAACTTCATCAGTCTTTGGATCGAAAGCAACGATCTTATGAGATAAATGGAGCCTCAAATAGCAGCAACCCTCAACGTTATCAACAACTCTCCAGTGCAGAAAACCATTGAATAAAACCACCCCCATTAATGGTCTCATATGTAAGATAAGGAAATCTAATCTCCTTCCTGCAGAGTTTATCCTTCAATCCTGCTACTATCACATACTCATCATCAGGACTATCGAAATGGTTATAATATAGACATCTAAGCCCAAGAACAACTTTGTAGTCGTCCATAGCCGAGTCATAACAAAACCAAACCCGCAGAGTACATAATTATAGCTGCATCCAAAAACACCTGGATACATAAACTTTACCTCTAGAACTGTGCAGTAGTTCCTTGTTGAAGGGTTCCACAAGAGGAAATCAGTGCCTAAAAGTATTAGCAACAAACCATCACATGCGCCTGCTATCAATTCAAAAAATTCGTTATGGTATCCTTGCCTCGTTCTCATCGGATGGAGCCATCACGTACTGTCCAAGAAACGATCTAGGAGATAGGTTTCGCTGTGCATATCGAACGATGACATAAAAACTGCCGTGGATCTAGGATTCAAGAAGGAAAATTCTGGATCAGATATTACAGAATTCCAAAGCTTACACGCACACTTGAATCTTAATAAGGACTCGATGGGAAGTATATTAGAGGTAATTATTTCGTCTGGGATGTTAGGAAGGGCTACTGTTGATGGCGGCTTGGTTGTTTCTGGTTCTGGACATGCACAAAACTACACCACATCACTCCAGGACATTTTTGACGTAGCCATGATGATATTCAAGGGAGCTGTCCCCCGATGATCAAGAACTTATGAAGAGTGGCTTGGTGGATAATAAGTTTCTAGGGTTTGTTTCGATAGGTACGAGGCATTGTCTTTAAGGCTTCCGAATTTATGCTGCAGCATTTGGAAAAAAGGGGGAAAAAAAGACGGCGATAATATGTAGAAACTACGAAGGAAAGAGAACATATTTTTTGTGAAGGGATTGAACTCTTTTTTCTCAAGAATTTTAGGGAGGGGCCAAAAAAAAAAGAATTTTTCCTCTGGACACTTTAATGCACTTTCTACAAAAATGTGCAAACCAAACGGCCGGAACTGTCCTTCTTTTTTGAATCAATATCAAGTGCAATTAATTGGCAGTCAATTCAATTTGATTTTCAATGAACAACAGGGCCCTCTATCACTTTCCAACATGAACAAATAAAGAGACAGCCAAGAAAGAGCGTCAAAAATACAGATTAAGAATCCCACCCACTCGACACAATTGATGATTAGACTATAGCACCATAAAAATTGATCATTTTTCATACTTCTCACCAGTTGTTGCTTCATTATCTTTCTGCAAAGTAGATTTTGAGAGCGACTTCTCCGATCAAAAAACGACAATTCTACTTCCCTTCAAAGACCAATTGCAATATATATATATATATATATATATATATGTATGTATGTATGTCTCCTGCAGGGAGCGTGCAATGCAGGATGTGGAATTCTTTAATAAGCTTGCTAATCAACAACTTCATCATTCATAACATTTCCCGCAAAAGGGTTAAATTTCACGTCCTTTGTTCATAAATTCACGCCTTCATATCTTGCATTAAAGACCTGCACGAGGTATAGGGTTAAGAGCAAAATGACAACCCCATGAATTGGAATTAATGGCTCGGTATGTGCGCAAGACCATAATTTTGCATCCCGTTGATAACTTAAGCACCAAAGTAATGCTCTACTATTCACTGACTAGTGCGTATTACTGCTAATGATAATACTAATACTATACTCCCTCCCTTTTTTTATATCTGACGTTTAAGAAATTTGCTCTTAAGTACTTTTATCTGCCGTTGTATTATCCCCATGCAGCATCAATTATTTTTTCACAATTTTACCCTTTTATCTCTCTTTACCAATACATGGCTCTTAATTACTACTCCTAGTAATTATTACTTCTCTCTTTGCTTTTGGCCTAGTAAAACAGCACCATTTAATACTCTAGTGAGAGAAAACATGAGTGAATTGGATAATTAATGAGGGTACAAAAGGAAAGTAGTGTATAGATTTAAACAATAAAAAACTTTTCTTAATTGGCGTGTAAAATCAGTTATAAAAAAAGGGAGGGAGTATAATATAAGCACGCAGTTACTATTGTATATCTAGAGTTCTGGTGTGAACACGTGAATTTTGTCAAAGCAAAGTTAGTACTAGGCCACTAGCTCGTCATTACCGTTCCTGTGGTCCTTAAAATTGTACTCCTAACGAAAACGCAGCATTTCCCATCATTGATCCATTGATGTGATTGTCGTCGTCTCTGTTAATGACATGATGAAATCAACTGATCGCACATGCATTTCTCCTAGCTATATATCAACGTAGCCTTATCCATTCCCCAAAAGAGGGGAAAAAGATAAAGAAAATCAATCTACTTAAAAAAAATTTTCGTAATCTATTGTTGATAGTACTTCATCAGTATTGTTCGAGTTTAAATCAGGATTAATTTGCATGATTTGTCTCATATTTCTTTAAACATATTAATTGCGTAAATAGTAGTATAAGGATTATGTGAGAAATTTTGTGTTTGGATTGCAATTTTCTAAAAAAAATTACTACGTTTTTCGTAGACATATTTTCCAATCACCTTTTGACCTTACACGTATCAAATATTTGCAGTAATTATTCTACAAAAAGTTCAGAAAAATGCAATCCAAACAAAGCTAAATTTCTTTAAGATCTTCAAACTTGACTAGTTGATCTTATTCTCCTAAGGGCATTTAGGCTAATTTCTGTGCTTAAAGGATATCTTTCCAATTCAAATCAACTTTGAAGGAAAATATTTAATGGCCAAGAAACAACGAATATGAACTCTTGTAATAATTTGGTGGCAACATAGATAAATACTACATGGGATGGGAGAGCTTGACGTTGGCTTTGTCATGCAACATACTATATTACTAGTAAAGTATGATAGTGTTTGTTTCTAATTGTATCTCGGAATCCACTTTTGGAGAGCCCATGTGATGCACATGCAACTCTCTAATCGCTGCTTAGTGCCAAATGTGGAAAAGCATTTCAACTAAACCGCAGGTTGGATGTGTTAAATAGATGGAAATTAGATGAATGCTTAATTATTGTCCGGTTTGGATTGCTCAATTTTTTTGAAATTTTCTTAGAAATATATATTGTAACGATTTGATTTATGTGAGATTAAAAAAAATAATTAAAAACTATATTCATAAAAACCGTAGAAAAAGGGTCTCATTAACATGCATATTCAGTAGAAATTGAATTTACGAATTTGTCAATTGTGAGTTGATGAACAAAAAGGAAAAAAAAAACAAATTCTTTTGTTATATGTACTCATGAAATAGAAAGTGCTACACAAAACAAAACCAAGAATAATTAATGATGGTAGAATTGATGAAGCAGGAGTAGTTTCTACTTCGTGGATCATGGGAATTTACGAGTCCTATTCTCGACCGACCCAAATGCATTTAATTTCAACTCCCAAGCGGATAATGCATAAATTTATCGTACGAGGTCGGCCCTACACGCTCTAAGCTTAAGACTATGTTTGCATATTGTCTTTTTTAATAAAATTTTTTTAATATTTTTCATAAATATATTTTTTTAATTATTTTTTTATCTCACGTACATCAAATCGTTATAATATATATTTCTAAAAAAATTTCAAAAAATAGAGCAATCCGAATAGAAATCTTTTTTTTTCACTATTCCTAATTTGCCAAAAATAGAGCATGTCCAAAGATGAGTTTTTTTTTTTTAATTTTTTTAATCCAAGTTTGTATTGATAAGAGAGGCTAAGAGCATTGTGTGACTGCAATTCAAGTACAAGCAAAATGGAAAGGAAGAAACATCTTTCTTTCTTTCTTTTTTTAATGGATATATTGAACAAATCTAAGAAAATAATCAAACATAAATCCTGAAAAACAAATAAAGATTTCAGCAATCCTACTTGAGATGTCAAAAGAAAGAAAGAAAGAAAAGACCAATCAAAAAGAAAAAGAACAAAGAATCAATCCTATGAAGTGCACACTCTGTTATTAGCTCTACATCAAACTTCAATTGGTTTTCATCAATTGACTTTACCTTGGAAATTATTTGAACTAAAAGTCTAAAACAATAGAATGGCTAGCATGTCTTTTCCCAAGTATAGTACCACCACTGCCTACGGTATATGCCCAGGTTCCAAAATTCAGTGAGCCTTTCGCTGCCACAAAGCATAGGATTTTTGTTGGCTTATTAGTACGGAAATTTTTACATGGATGAAATTATTTGCACATGTTTCCACGCTGTTTCTCTCTCCCTCCCCCTCCCCCTCTCCCTCTCCCTCTCCCAACTTGTACAAATACAAGTACAGCCATTTTTCAAAGATCTCTCTTAGAAGAGTAAAAAGATCTAAGCGCTATTGAATCAATTCTCTCCGAAAAAGACTATAACTTGACTACACTTTTACAAAGTTGGGCTCTTGTTCTCCCCATTGTTAAACAAACATTAGAGATCATCGCCAAAATTTTCCCTTTTTAGTTGAAACTTTGAAGATACTCTTGGTCTCCATCTATCTCATCAAATACGCTGCTTCCAAGAATCTTTTTTTTTTTTTTTTTTTCATCTACAAAATCTCGAGTTTATATTTTGACGAAAACCCAGTAAAAGTTCCCACATTTACCCTCACAGGAGTTAGTTATTTAACTGTTTCTTGGATTTATGTTAAGGGGTTCTTCCCATCTTTTTTGTTTGGCTAATTGTTTTTTTTCAGCTCTAGAGTCTCACTGGAGTTTTAACTTGAGTGTATTTTGGCTAATTATTTCTTGGTTTTTCTTAAATTGACTGTTTATTTTCTTCTGCAATTGTTTTGATCCAACCCCGAAAAAAGAAGGGATCTTTTGCTTAAGGCTTTGCTTGGAAGTCAATCTTTGCGGTTGTCATCTGATCTACGCTTTGCTTAGTGATTCTATTTAGTTGTTGTTTGATGCTTGGCTGCTGAAATATGCAGGCTGATCAGCGGAAAAAGGTATTGCCCCTTCTTTTGCAATCAAATTTTATGTTTATTTCTGGTTATATTTTCTATATGTACGGATATTTACTAAATGCTTATGCTATAAGATCTATTTCTTTATCCAGAGCAATAAAATCTCCAAGAATCTGTTTTATTCAATGTACATATCTGAGAGATTTAATTATACTGGTGTGGAATGTGGAGAAGATCTTAAACATAGAGGATTTGCTTGATGCTTTTTTTTCTTTATCAATACTATACAGTTTTGTGACAGAAGATGAAACAGTTTTGAGAGTGCAGCCCCTGCTTATGATTTCTTCAAATTGGGAGTCATTTTGTAGTATTTTTCACTCTAGGATTGCGTTGATAAGATTTTTGTGGCTTTGAATGATAGAACAAATTGGAAAGTAGCTGTAGGTTGTTCTACTTTTTTGGCCCATTTCATTTGCTAGACATTTTTGCTCTTGTCACCTTAGATCACAGAACAATTGACATGTGTATCGGTGTATTACTGACTAGAAATGAAATTCCAAGTGTACGGTGTAATGCAACTTGCTATTTATACTTTATAGTTACCCTCCTTACTTTGTAGCACAAACAATACAAAAATTGGGGTTCCATCCCTCTGAATACCTCAATTAGAGAGTTTAGTAGGGTTCTTGTCATCCTCAGGCACCTGCCACCCTCGACTTATTACTATTGAAATTGTTTATATGGTAAGTTGCATTCTATTTTCACTTTTTTGTTCCTTAAGCTTGCAGTGGAAGAATTCAATAAAATTCTAAAATCTCAGTTATATTTTTGCCTGATTTGGGAGTGCAATTGCTAAAATTGTTTTCTTTTTAATGCCTTATAAAAAGTGGGTAGTGTGTGTTCCAATGCTAGGAAATTTGTAATTGAGATGCATATGGCATCAAATATCTAACATTTCACCATTGGTTGACAAATGATCCTGGTAAAATGACTCCTCACGAGGAACACTATTTGAGAAATAATTAAGGCCCATGGTGGATGGTGGCGGAGGGAGGGCTAGGGGGATTCGAAAGGGCTTTGCTTTTTTTAAGTTTTCAATACTTCTAAAAGTGCTTTGGTAGTCAACTAGTATTTCGAACTATCTGAACCTTTTAACTTGTAAAATACCTGTTTCTTTAAGTACTATATAATTTTGGCTTGATAATGATGGTGGATGTTTTGCTTCTTCTGTATAGGACTTCTAAGCTGCAAGTTTTAGGGATTTTAGTTAACAATTATTTTAAATTTGAATTTGGAATTTGATAGATGCTAATTTTTCTTTTCGACGTATACTGTTCAGTTGTATCATATGATGTCAATGACACGGTATGTTAAATTTTCATGATGCAGGCATCTATAGATGTAGATTTCTTTACAGAATATGGTGAGGGTAGCAGATACAAGATAGAGGAAGTGATTGGTAAGGGTAGTTATGGTGTTGTATGCTCTGCTTATGATACACATCTTGGAGAAAAAGTTGCAATAAAAAAGATAAATGACATCTTTGAGCATGTCTCCGATGCCACACGTATCCTTCGTGAGATAAAGCTTCTTAGGCTTCTTCGTCATCCGGATATTGTTGAAATTAAACATATCTTGCTACCTCCATCTAGAAGGGAATTCAAAGACATATATGTGGTATTTGAACTTATGGAATCTGATCTACATCAGGTCATCAAGGCAAATGATGATCTGACGCCAGAACATTACCAATTCTTCCTATACCAACTTCTTCGGGGCTTGAAGTATATACACACAGGTAATATTTGGTTTAGCAAAGCAACTTTAATGTCTATCTTTGGGTTTTTGGACAAAACCACAAATTTACAGTATTAAAGAAGCTAGGCTTTTCACTTAGCTAAGTTACGTACATGGTAAGGCTACAGGACCATTTCCAGATCTGATAATCATAGTTCTTTGATGCAGCTAATGTCTTCCATCGTGATTTGAAACCTAAGAACATCTTAGCTAATGCTGACTGTAAGCTCAAGATATGTGACTTTGGTCTAGCCAGAGTGGCATTCAATGATACTCCTACTGCGATATTCTGGACAGTAAGTTCTTGCTTATTCCTTTTGGTGATATCTTTGCCCACTGGACTAGTGCTTTATAAGAACTGCATTAGGCATTTAGAATTTGTATCTTTTTTATCTTTTTTTTTCTATTTTTATTTTTATTTTTATTTTGTTTTTATTTTTATATTTTTTTGGTGCTTTTAGGATTATGTTGCAACGAGATGGTATAGAGCTCCTGAATTGTGTGGATCCTTCTTCTCCAAGGTGCAAATTTCTGAATTTTAAACTTCATATTGCTTGATCTGAGTCAATGTTAAGTACCTCTGGAACTCTGTACCCATACACATGTTCTAACAAACGTTTATCATCAACCTTTTACCAGTACACGCCGGCTATTGATATATGGAGCATCGGTTGCATATTTGCAGAACTTTTGACTGGAAAACCTTTATTTCCAGGAAAAAATGTAGTTCATCAATTGGACCTGATGACTGATCTACTCGGAACACCATCTTCTGAAGCCATTGCTAGGGTCTGTTTGCTGTGATTTTTTTCTTGTATACGCAAAATTGTACTGTTAATTTTTTTAATCTTTATATTTTATTTACCTTCTGCTCACAGATAAGAAATGAAAAGGCCAGGAGATACTTAAGTAGCATGAGAAAGAAAAAACCAGTTCCTTTCTCCCATAAGTTCCCAAATGCAGACCCCCTTGCTCTTCGTTTGTTGGAAAGGATGCTTGCTTTTGATCCCAAAGATCGGCCTAATGCAGAAGAGGTACACCTTATCTGTTAGTGTGTTGTTTCAAGTCTTGGCAAGTCAATATGTCTCCAGCTTCTTAAAGTGCATATTGCATGCAAGCCATCAGGCTCTTGCAGATCCATATTTCAGGAACTTGGCCAAAGTTGAGAGAGAACCTTCAGCTCAGCCTGTCTCAAAAATGGAATTTGAATTTGAAAGACGTAGAATAACAAAAGAAGATGTAAGAGAATTAATTTACCGGGAGATTCTTGAATATCATCCGAAGATGTTGAAAGAGTATTTAGAGGGAACAGAACCAACAAACTTCATGTATCCGAGGTACTATATTCAAAACTAAATCTCTTGTACGGTTTTGCTGTTGAATACCTGTTTGTTTGCATTTAAGAGGATATTTGAAACATCTTGCAACATTCTTGCACACTTCATTTTACTGCTTCCTGACCTCCCTTTTAGTTCTTCTCTTTGTTCAATAAACCTGAGAGCTATGCATGTTTCAACATAAGTATTTTAAGTTCAGTGCTTGAAAATACATTTTATTCTATGCAGGAATATGTAAAAAATGGAAATATTTGCTTATAATGATCGCACCATTCTGAACCTGTTATTCTTTATTTGTGTTTCAAATTTGTCTTTTTAAGTGAGTACTGCTTGTCTGTTTCAAAATTAGATGACTGCACGTATGCTGTTTGACTGCTCCGGCATGAATTTATGCTAGTTCAGATCATGAAGATGTTTAGTCTGGTGCATTTGGCACATTGAGTAGTACTTTCATTGGTTTGCATTCAATGTTTTGGTTTAAGTGGCCCAAAAAGGTTGGTCGGATGAGAAAAGCAATATTATTTATGACTCTCATGCTTGCTGTATTGCTATTTATGGATCCAATGTATTTCACTTTTTCCTAGTACGAAAGTTTGAATTTGTGTCTCATACTCATTCATGTATCTATTCTTTTGAAGTTTATCTATGGTCCATGTCATTGTTTAATGGGAGAACGCAAGTGTCCCATAGGATATCTGTGTGACTCAACTTGAGACTCAAAGGGTTATTCTCTTGTTTACAATTTTTTTTTCCTATGAAATAGTCCTAAACCATCCCAGGGACATTTTCTTACCTATATTTATTAGATTGATGGATTTTTCTATCATTTTGTTCCAGTGCTGTTGATAAATTCAAGAAGCAATTTGCTTATCTTGAGGAGCGCTATGGGAATGGTGGAGCTGCTGCTCCTCCTGAAAGGCAGCAAGCTTCATCCTTACCAAGGTAGCTTCTGGCATATTTCTTGTGATCCTTTTACTCGGCTTTCAAGCTTTTCTTTGAGTTACCAGATTTATTTTTTCTGCTTCTATGGGGAACTAAAACTTGCTTTGGTTGCAGGCCCTGTGTTTTGTACTCGGATAACTCAACACAGAATGCAGCAGAAGTTGCAAATGATCTCTCGAAATTCTGCATAAAAGAAGTTGAGAAGTCAAATACGGACAGAATTTCTGGGATCCCTATGTCAAGACTTCCTTTGCAAGTGCCTCCGAGCATTCAAGGTTTGTCCATGCCTTATGAGGACAAACAGACTTTTAAAATGCTTTCCCATATTACTAGTGAAATTTCTTTGACGAAGCGCTATGTTGATATGCTTCAAACATGTTGCGGTTCCCCCATTTACGAAAGCAATTAACTCATTTCCCCTTTTTCATTTCACTTGGAGAATTGTAACTAGGCTCATACTTTTGCTTAAAGGTGGGAAGAGGTGAGGTGTTTAGCATTTGTTTCAGGGTTTAACATTTGTTAGCCACTTTTTGAATTCACCATGGGTCCTGCATGAAGACATACAAGAACCAAGATATCTACCACCAACAAAAAAAAAAAAAAAGGTTATCTGTGTTGGTCAAACTTTTTCCTGAAGAACAAAAGTGCCTTTTCTTTCGAGCAGAGAGATTAATTAGAACGCATTTACCTATATGGTGCTCTGTTTTAGGATTTTAAACATATACACAGTGTCTATGTTTCTAACATTCATGCATGTCAATTCTCAAGGTATCAGCACATTAAGATTCTTGTATGCCAGCCTGAATCTTTGTGGTTTTCACAGCAGGTGCTGCTAGACCTGGGAAAGTTGTTGGTTCAGTGTTGCGTTACAACAATTGTGGGGCTGCAGCAGCAGCTGCAGAGGCTATTGAGCAGCGAAGAATGGCTAGGAATTCTGCCGTTCCAAATCAATATGGTGTTTCTGCCTCTTCATATCCTAAGAGGCATCCATCCTATAAAAGTGATAAAGAAGAAAGTATTGAAGGACCTAACCCGTTGCAGCCTAAACCTGAGCAGTATATGGCGAGGAAAGTAGCTGCTGCTCAAGTTGGATCTGGAAGTCAGTGGTATTGATCTTCACATGAACTTTGGCAGACTGTTACTTCCCAGATTAAGCAAGCGCTTTGATGGATGATCCATCTTGATATACCATGACTGCTCTATATGATTTGTGGTTTGTTGTATAATTGGGACAGGGTGATTTGACAGAACTAGAAGCGCTCTTGAGAAGTTGAGAGTGTGTAACTCTTACATCGTCCATATGTGGTAAAGACTACTTTCTTTTAACAGCACTGATTTTGGGTGTAAAGAGGCAGGCATTTACTCGTTTCTACAACTGCTATTCTGATGAAGAGGGCATGTGGATGTTCGAACGAGAGCAATCTCCTTTCACTAATTGTTCTGTTCTTTTTCCTTAGTGATATCAGTTGTAAACTCCTTACATGATCTGTTACATCAGGACTACTGGTTTTGTGTCAATGAACCATTCTGTACTAAGAAATAAGTCTGTTTGGCCAACCCCATTTGGTATACAAGCCAAAAGTAGAGTAGCAAGAACTTTTACTTCTGCATCTCTGTGTTACTTACTGTTGAATCAATGGATAGGCTGCATACAATCAGAATCTACTGCTCAGTGATGGCAGTTCGATCTGTAAGGTCGTGCACTTGGTGGACAATCTAACCGTAAATTAACTAGATTCTTTAACTTCAAAAATTGAAAAAGCCATAAATGATTAGAACAAAAAGAACAGCCAAAAAGAATAATCCGACACAAAAGTAAATTTACGAGCAGAATTCATTTGTTAGTTTCCATTTTAATAGAGGAAAAAAAGAGCAAAATGGACAAAAGAGGCCAAGCGCCGCCACCCCCGCGCCCCCCCAAAAAAAAAACTAAAAAAAAGTGTGTAGAGGAGACAAACCCTAAATCTAGGATCCCATTAACGTCTAGACTGTCAACAAATTCTCTCAAATTGGCGGCAAAAATCTGTTACAGTTGTTCCCCGTACCCAACAATACCTATTCTTTGTTCCGATATTTCCTCATCTAATACCTCAATTCTCACACACAAGTACACAGTGTTTCTCTATAAACTCAAACCAAACTCAAATCGATGCTGGTAAGAAGGCTGTGCACATCTTTAGCCAAATTCAACAACAACCCATTTTTCCTCAGTCGAAAATTCATCAACCCTTTTGCTGAATTCCCCTCGAGCCCAGCATTCCTCACCTCCCCAAAAACTCTACAATTCACCTCCCACAGGCCAGTTTTACCGGCCCGGTGCTTCTTTTCTGCAAATTCACCAATGGGTGATGCTAGAAGACCTGCGGTAGTCCCCATACCATGCCCAGAAACTGCAGACCGGGCTGAGCTGTATCGGGCTTTGGAGGCCTCATTAGGATCCCCATTCAGCTCTGAGCCGCTGGTGCCTAATCCTAATCCTTTGGTGATTGTGATCAGTGGACCAAGTGGGGTTGGTAAAGATGCAGTTATCAAAAGGTTGAGGGAAGTTAGGGAAAGTATACATTTTGTTGTTACTGCAACGAGCCGGGCAATGAGGCCTGGTGAAATTGATGGCAAAGATTATTTTTTTGTGAGTAAAGAGGAGTTCTTGAAAATGATTGCGCAAGACGAGCTATTGGAATATGCGTTGGTGTATGGTGATTATAAGGGTATCCCAAAACAGCAGATTAGGGAACATATGGCTAAAGGGAGTGATATTGTATTGAGAGTCGATATACAAGGGGCCGCAACGTTGAGAAATATTTTGGGGAAGTCTGCTGTGTTCATCTTCTTGGTTGCTGAGAGTGAGGAGGCATTGGTGAAAAGGTTGATTGATAGGAAGACTGAGACTAAGGAGACCTTGCTTGTTAGAATTGCCACGGCCAAGGAGGAAATCAAGCATTTGAGCAATTTTGATTATGTGGTGGTGAATAAGGAAGGGGAATTGGATGGAACGGTTAAGTTGGTTGAGTCAATTATTGATGCAGAGAAGGCTAAAGTGAATCAAAGGAATATAGTCATTTAGTGCTGGAATGGTCTTCTCAATCGATTAGGTAAATTATGAAAATTTGATTCATTGGTTGTCAAAGCTAGAATGTTATGTTTATGGTATTGTCTCTTTTCTACAGTGAAACAATTTTTGTAGCTACAGTTGAGGCACTTCTCCTTTTTTCAAGTTAATGCAATGTTAGGTCCACTGTCAGTGAATTCTTGTCACCGTCTTTCAGCTTGAATACTTGGTACTCTCAGTGGTTTGGTGTTCATTCAATAAAACTGCGTGAGTTTAGATTTTTTCTTCAGTTTGTGGAGTGCTTAGGATTCAGTTTTATTCATAGCCCAATCTCAATACCTTCTGCAAAGTCTTCTTCAATAGAAATACTGGCTTGCTTAGGTCGAGTAAGTAACTGATGCTATTTTGGAGCCATTACTGTCTTTTTTTTTATTTTTAAGATATGGGTTTTACACAAAGATTCGTTTTCACAAATTTCAGTGTGTCCTCATGGTTTTTGGCATTGATCTTGTAGATGAGCTGAGGCATTGCATATATTTTATGAGAGAGAATGCAAAAGCAATGATCAGAAGTAACTGCATATGGATAATTCCTCCTGAAAGCCTGCTTAGCCAAAATGAAAATTGGGAAAAAAGTGGAAATATGCCCAAGTCAGCTAGTTAATCTTGAGTTATCGAGGGTTTAATTTCTTTCTATTCATAATTATAGGAAGTGAACTAAAGGCAGTGCAAGCATCTGGTTGTCATTGATATGTTGATAATGTTTAACCTTCTTTTTCCTCTTTCTGACAGTTATGTCCTTGCTGATTATTCTTTTTGAGTAATTGGTTCTTTAATTGGAGAGTTTGTAGCAGCTAGCACTCCAGAAGTAGTCATGCAATCAATCTTTAAAGACTCAAGTAGCTCATTTTCAGTAATCCGTAGCAGTGGCAAACTTGTTTCAATGTTGTTTTACTGATTTATATCACTATGAATAATGCTAAGGTTTTGTTTCGCTAAGGCCGTCTTACTTGTTTATTTTACTTGTACCTCTAGAGCAAAGCTGTGTATTAACTTATATTGCTCAAACTAATACTTTGAGCAGGATTCTCTCATTTTTTTCTTATACGTATTTTGAGTGGTCATTTACATATTGGCATATGTTTTGAGACTTTGATCCAGGGAAAAATTTAAAGTTTCTGAACCTTAAAACTTCATGAATTGAGTTGTTCTTTCACTTTTTCTCTGTCATCATATGAATTGGAGAATCATATGACAAGGGGAAAATTTTTAGTATTTTTTGTCGTCATTTATGTTTTCTAGCATACATTTTGAGACTTTGATCCAGGAAAAATTGCTAAGTTTCTGAACCTTAAGGTTGAAACATTGATGAATTGAAGTGTTTGTGAATCAAGTTGTTCTTTCACTTTTTCCCTTTCTCGTCATATGAATTAGAGAGTAATCATTCATCAACCATGTATTTGAAGATCAATACTTCCCATGCTTTCTTACAGTTGTATGTTCTTGTAGGCGGCAAATGGTATCTGCTGAGTGGTGGTGTCGGATTACTGTTTAATGTATATTCTGACTGTTGTTGATTGGTGACTTCATGGATACATAGTTGCAGTAATTTTTTCCCCTGTGCCACACCATGAGAGCTGAAACATGAGAAAGGTGGATGGTTGCTGGTTATTTGCTTAACACATTCAAAGAAGTTTTTCTTTCCAAAAAAAAATAATAATAAATATAAAGTGCTGTGAAAATTTTTTTCTTTTTTCATGCTGAACCACTGATTATGACATTTGAAAGAAAATTATGCTCTCCCTTTGATAAAACACAGATCACCTCTCAGAACTAGTGCTGGTTTCTTGAAGTAGAATGAAAGAAAAAGAAAACTGGCAAAAGACCGCCTTGAGATTTCCTGAATGGAAAACTGGCGTAGATACATGTTGTGGATTGCTGAAGCTAAACCTGCAACTGAAATACTTTCTCCTTCGAATGAAACAGATGGTGTGGCGAAAATGTCTCGTCTTCTCTATTATCCATTACTTCTTCTTGTTACTTGTATCTTTATCCAGCTCTACACTTCACATTATTATTTGTCATGAGGACTTGGAGGCATTTACCATGGTAGTGGTGTTGCTACGCCACGCTCATCTTTGAGATAACTGCTGAAAGACCTGAGGTCGTTTGAGAAAATCTTCAGGTTTAGGTTTTGAATTGGAGGTGTTATACAAGAAATACACTATTGTATTTTGTACAAGCAGGGGTATAGCTTGTTCTGAGAACTTGTGGAATTTTGTGTTATAATTTTGCGTTAGTGTTTGAATCGTGCGAGTGAAAAGCAGAAGATGTGCAGATGTTTCGCTGTTGCTTCAGAGTAAATCAAGAACGTGTTGGAAGACATTGGACCAAAGAGTTTATACGGGAAAAACCAGAGACTTGCTTATTGTAGCCAATCAATCTTTTATGTATCTTATCGGGAAAAACTTCAGCTTTGGGCTCAAACATATCATCATTTCTATTAAGAATGTCTTCATATATAGCGTGACTTTCGGATGCAAGCAATCTTATGTTTGTTCAATAATGCAGCTTAATTATCGATCTTTTTCAGTCGAAGTCACATTCATAGGTTCGTAAATGTTTTTAACACTTTATCTACTGTCGTGATGTAGGGTCTTTGTTCTATTTCTATGGCCATGAATGTTTTATCAAGTCTCCTTGACTAGAGACAAACAAGCTGTCAGCTGCATGTTACATCCCACTGGGCAAAGCATTACACTACTAGACAGATTGGGGACCGATCAAGGCTCAAAATAGAACCCAAGGTTTCTGTACAAAACACCATTTCTGTTCAAAGCTAATTAGGGGTCGACTATCCAATTACGTTCTTCTGAAACTCTCTATCAATTTCAAGAATGGGAGAGACAGTAGTATATGTCACTAAAGAATCTTTTATAGGGGACCCAATCCGTGGTAATGTACAGATCATAAATATTCCTTTCTAACGTGTCACTACAATCCCATTTTGAGTGTTTCTTTATATATCTATATCTATATATATATATACAAAACAGAAAAAACAGCTTTCATGAGGTTAAGGTATCATTAGTTGTATAAGAAGAAGACTGCTTCCACGTCTGTGTTCTGTCATGGAACCACATAATCTATGTTTGTTTGTTTTGTCATGTTAGATACACAATCTTACAAGGAAGGGAAGCATGGCCTTTTTGCTTAACTCAACATGAGACTCTCGCCATAAACCAATCCTACAAGCCACAGCCATCTACATTGCCAATACTGCACAATCTAGACAACTTCCATGAATGCAGTCATAGCCCATAACCAGAGAATTGATCAAGAACCATTCAATTTCTTCAACTTAGAAGTTGAATCGAGACATAATCATCAGCACGAGATAGCAAGATTAGTAGTAAAGAGGTATGGATTTGATTATATGGAATAGGGCCGCCAGCTTGATCAAGTGGAGAGTTTGGTTCGGTCTGGTCAGAATATAATGTAATGAACGAAATTGTCAATTATGAACCTAGATAGATAATTTCTCTGTCAGCAGTATGCTTGGACGTGTGACATTGATAAGAATCACAATCGCTAATAGAAAATTCAGGGATTCAAGTCTCTAAAGTCTAAACCAGAGATAATGCATTGCATTGAATTGGAATGTGCTTTTCTGTACTTTACAAAGATATGTTTAGGAGAAAGGTCAAAATGCTTCCAATTAGTAAACATGACATGGCAAAACTAGCTGCACAAGCAATTTGGTTGAATTTAACCTTTCTGCCCTGCTTTAACGCTTGATCAGCAGACTTGCACGTCACACAACCCACGTCAAAGTCGAACAAGGCTTTAAGCAATAGTTTTTTTTTTCCTGTCGCTGAATTTTTTGGTAGAAATTGATCAAGAAATTATGATCTCTGAGAAGGGTTTTTGTAAAGTTAGATGTACTCTCAGAATAATTTCTGTTGAGTAACAAAATCCTTTGCTATTTGAGCAACTTGTGCAATAAGCAACTTAATCACATTCAATTTGCAAATGAGTACGTTATGAAAGTTCTGTTTAGTTATTGGAATGGATATTAAAGGTCTGCTGCTAAAACTCAAAGATGAACAACTTTATTGCCCCTTTTTTCAGTTAGAATGAAGGAGACTTTTACAATTCTTTAAAGGATGACCAACCAATCCAACCAAGCGAAGAAACTTCATAAATCGAAACAGCCCATCAAAACCAAGGTGTTAAGTAAGGGTGAGCTGCCTGGCAAAGACAATCTTATGTCAAGACTGAAGGATTAGATAATCCAAAAACAAAAGCAAACTGCTTACTAACTACCTACAGAAAAGAGATTTGGCTGAAAGAAAAGCAACTTGCCTTTCTTTTTCCTCCAAATTTCCACTGTTTAAAACTTGAAGCCCAAGCTCATTTCCCTTTGGTTGTTATATAAACTCCAGTCGGAAAACTCTTTTTTTCGACAGCCATCAGGATCAAGAACCAAGAACTTTACACCTTAAACTCCATCCTATCCTAACGATCCCAGTGCCATTGTCAAGTCAAACTACAAACAAACTAAACTGCCTGGCTATTCTTTTGTTAATGCTCAGAAGAAGTCAACGATGAATCCTGCATCGTCGATAGATAGTGAAGGAAGCATCCATCTGCAGGTATCTGAGCTCAATGCAAGGATTAGTGAAGCAGGCAGTTCAGGTCCAGGTCCAAGTCCAACAACAATCTTACAACCTCAAAGCTCTATTGAGACAAAGAACACTAGTAGCACAGGCAGTTCAGTTACTGCAGCAAGGCAGGTAGAAGCAATCCGTGCACCAGAAAAGAAGCTGACCCTTTTTGCTCTGAGGCTTGCTGTGCTGGAAAAAGCAGCAACTGGATTGGGAACTCTAGGTTTCATATGGGCTACAGTTGTTCTTCTTGGTGGTTTTGCCATCACTTTAGACAAAACAGATTTTTGGTTCATAACCATTATTCTGCTGATTGAGGGCACAAGGATATTTAGCAGGAGTCATGAGCTTGAATGGCAACACCAAGCCACATGGTCCCTTGCTGATGTTGGAATTAGTAGCTTCCGCGCAATCAGATCAAGCTCAAACTTTGTCATCAAAACTGTCAAGGCAATTTTTAGGCCTATTGCTGCTGTTGGAAATCCAGGCAGGGGACAGAGCAGGGAGATCATCACACAGAGCATCCATCAGGCAAACCGAAACAACTGGCATCAGAAGAGGATGCCAACTCGAACGTGGAATAGCTCAGAGGTTCCTCTCATTCCGTATGCTTCATGGGTGTTCATATCAAGAAATATTAGTAAATTGTTGTATTGGCTCCAACTCATCTCCGCTACGACCTGTGTAGTGCTCTCCCTGATGAAGCTTATCAAGAGAAACTTTGGCGCTGTGTCCAAAGATGACTCAGACAAGAGGAACAGGAAGGCAGCTTTGATTATATTCTATTCATTAGCTTTGGCGGAAGCACTGCTGTTTCTCCTGGAGAAAGCCTATTGGGAGTGGAATGTAACGTTTCGCAAAATATTGGATGAGGTGAACAAGCAGTGTGAGATGGGGACATCAGGTATGCTTGCAATTAGAAGGTTTTTCTATGATGCATATTCACAATGTGTTTATGGAAGCGTTTTTGATGGCCTGAAAATGGATATGGTTTCGTTTGCGATGGATCTCTTGGGCTCGAACTCCCCTGATGAACAGCTTATGGGGGCTCAAATTCTGGAAACATTTTCAAAAAGCAAGCGGTTTTCTGATGACACCCTCCAAAAGATTGGTATAAACTTATCTGTAACAGAAAGGTTAGTCGAAATGTTGAACTGGAAAGACCCTGAAGAAGAACAGATCAGAAAATCAGCTGCAGAAATTGTGGCACACCTTGCTGGTAAAAAGCAGAATTCTCTTAGGGTAGCTGGTATACCAGGTTCAATGGAATCAATATCATCCTTGCTCCACATCAGCAGGAGCTTTGGTGATGCAGCTGATGAAATACCAGAAAAGAGCATCATCTTCGATGATGGACATTATAGCTTCTGGACATTCAACCATTTGGGGCTCACAATTTTGAAGCAGCTTGCTCGCGACCATGACAATTGTGGGAAGATAGGGAATACAAGAGGCCTCCTGCCAAAAATCATAGATTGCACACACGCAGGAGAGAGGCTCCTGACGGATGCGACAACCACACCCTCTCAGATTTTAACAGTAAAACGATCTCTGCAGGTAGTAAAAAGACTGTCCTGCACTACTGGTGCCACGGGCAAACAGCTCAGGAGAGAAATTTCAGAGATAGTTTTCACAATCAGCAATATCAGAGACATATTGAGGTATGGGGAGAAACATCCAACACTGCAAAAGTTAGGAATAGATATCCTAAGAAATCTGGCAATGGAAGAGGACGCAACAGAGAGAATTGGGGGCACGGGTGGGGTCCTCAAGGAGCTGTTCAACATCTTCTTCAAGCAGGTGACAGATGAAAAGCACAAAGATGTAAAAATTGCAGCAGGAGCAGCACTATCAATGCTGGCATTTGAAAGCACAAGTAATTGCTTGCGCATATTGAAATTAAATGTCACTGAAAAGCTTGTTAAAGCGTTAGAAGATCCACTACTTCGAATTAATGCCGGCAGAATTCTACGAAATTTATGTGCATCCAGCGGAGAAGATAGCTTTGATCAACTGCACCACCTTACTGATGCAGGACCAACGGTAAGTTGTAATAACTACATTGCAAAAGCTTTTTCTTCATCCCTTTTCTTGTTTCGTGCTGTGTCTATGTGGTCATAATTCATGAAAGGAAACAGCATTGAGTAATTATCAATTTTCCCCTTGCAGGTCCTTCAAGCAATCATGACAAAAGAAACCAAGTTGCAGGAAGTAATGATTGGATTAGCAGCACGTATTTTCAAGTTTATGGCATCATGGGAATCAAGCATTATGTTTCAGAGAGCGGGCATCCAAGAAGCTGAAGTGGCTAAGAAACTTGTTGCGACTCTGAAGCAATATCAGTATCCTTCCATCAGGGTTCCAAGGATGAGGAGGTTTGTTTTAGAGTTGGCAATCTGGATGATGAAAGATAAGAAAACAAACATCCTAACTTTCAAGAGTTTAGGGATGGAAGAACAGCTAGAACACATGATGGACACCATATCCGATATTGAGAGCTTCAATATTTTCTCTGGGACAGTAGGGCTGAGCCGACATAGCACAACAATTCATTCATTAGTTGAAATTGCAATGCAGCTGCTGGTAGATGGTTGAAATTTGCCTTCTGGAGGATGAATTTTGCAAAACAAGCATTGTATGTTGAATTTCTTGTATATACTATATACATAAAAATTTCACAAAATAGAGATATTCTTTTCCTCTAAAATAATAAAGGATGTAATTATGCAAATTCATTATCCCCATTTCTCGATCTACTTTTCAAGCACAGATCTTTCAAGAAAAATTTAATCTTACGTGCTGTCCCTTAAATTGTAATGCAATTCATAGATCATTTTACCTTAAAATGATGCGTGCCTAGGAGGAAGAGTAGCAAAGTAGAAAAGCACTGCTAATTATGAAAATAAAGAAAACACGATACAGTCAATTCTTTGCATCATTGTGGATGAGCTGGACCTGATGTCCCTTTCCTTCACCATGTACAAACAGGAATGTGCATGTTCAATTACCATGAATGCTTAATAGCATCATAAACAGAACTACCATTGTTAGAGCTAACCGAACTGCATCCAAAATGTTATATAACAGTAAAGCAAGTCATGTTTCTCTCTGAAATTCTCCATCCTCTCAATTACATTAACTCCTGTCAGAGGTACATATAACACTCAAAGACTCTATTGCATATTCCAAGTTACTAGTTTAAAATCAGAATTTGGCTAAAGAAGAGAATAAGCTATGACCTTAAGCTTAAATGACTTTCACCAGAAATAAGAACATGGAGATAGGACTGTAAGAAAAAGAGTATATACACTTCATATATCCAGGCACAAGAAAATACTACTTTTTACAAGCTCATCATTCTGCGATTTGTTTCATTAATTCATGCTTAGAATTCCTAGGGTACCACTAAAAACTCAAAAAGTTGATTTACTGGTACACCAAATCCTACCAGAACTTGCATAAAATCTTAATAAATGGTCAGCCGCCATCAATAATTCCTGCTATATCCAAGGAGAAAAAACCTTCAATTTATATCCAGCATTGTGTAAAAGTTGGAGAATTATCACTGGCATCTTAGCCAAGTACTTTTGAAACCACTCCAGCACCAACTGTTCTACCTCCTTCTCGTAAAGCAAATCTTTGCCCTGTTTTACCAATAGGAAGCCAAGAATGCATTAGGTTTCAAAAGTTACATCTAACACACTTAAAGAAGCGAGTGCAAACGTATGAGTTGGGAAGTAAAGAATGGTTCAAGGCTAATAAATTAAATATGTAACCACAGCTAGCATAAACTAGCATCATTAGTTTTATAGATTGCAGACCACTAATGAAGAATATATCATAATTCAGGATACACATCTTAACAATACCTGAAACCTCTTAGTTAAAAACAACAGAAATAAGCTAAATATAAAGGGGAAGAAGGAGAAAAATCATGAACAGCATGCTAGTCAAAGGTCATCAGCTTGTTCAGTACACTCAATAATTGTTTGACCTAGAAATAAGATTTTCCACAAAGATAGGACAATGATCTGAGCCGATGGAAATATTTTGACTGTCAAAATGAATTGGTGTAAAACCAATTTAGCAACAGGATTTATCATCTCTTAAAATTAGCACAGATGCACATACAGGAAGCCAGGAAATTTGACTTTAGCCTCATAAGTTCAGGCTCAGGTATGACTACATAAATTTTCATGACCAGGCATACCTTGTTAACAAGTTTGTTTTCAACCGTCTGTTGCTGACACCCTTCCATTTAAAAGAATATGATAACTGTTAACTAACTATTGCCATAACTGTTTACAGTTGGGTCTAGCTACCACAAACACTATTACAATAACCCCGCTGTAGGAGTTTCAATGCATGCTCAGTTGCTTAACTTTATCTAGAGGTTAGCAATGATATGCCCTACCTTTCCATCACACAATGGAAGTAAATGAAATAATGCGTATGACTTTTTCTAAATGCACACTCATTCAAGCATGAAAGATGTAAATCTTCAACTACGGCACATGCTTTCCCAGCATTTTTTGGACACTAGGACAGTTGTTTAACTTCATAAAAGTACAAAGTAAATAGAGAACACCGGAGCTAAAAGGCATTTATGATTCATTACTCATAAGAAGATGGAATGTCGGAGATAAACCTGTTTCAAGAGGAACTGGAGATAAAAGCTCAAACTTTGCAGTCACATTATCTCCAGGCATGACCATCTTAATGTCTTCAGGTAAGATCACTTTCCCAGTAACATCTGCCGTCCTCATATAGAATTGTGGCATGTAATTTGAGAAAAATGCAGTGTGCCTACCACCTTCATCTTTTGTCAGAACATATATCTCAGCCTCAAAATTCTTGTATGTTTTTAGGGTATTTGGTTTTGATATAACCTGAAACAGTCAATTTAGTACAGTCAGGTAAATGATGCGAAGATTGCAAAGTTCAAGGTGCTGCAGGTTCTCAGGTGGAAAAATTCATGTTGCTGCTAAACTGACCTGTCCTCGCTGAACATCTTCTCGTTTTAAACCACGCAAAAGAAGGCCTACATTGTCACCAGCCTGCAGAAATATGAAATGGGGCATTCAAAAAAATATTCACCTCATGGGAACAGAAAGTTTGAAAAGGAAACTAATGTACTTGTCCACGATCCAAGATTTTCTTAAACATCTCTACACCAGTCACTGTGGTCTTTAGAGGGCCACCCTGCAGAAGTAAATAATTAAATAAGTATGCACCAGGGCAATCCAAAAGTATAGCAAATTTACATGTTTAGAAAGCAACAGCAGGTAATTTCCTCAATTTGAGGGAGACAGAAGTACCTGCGTCAATCCCAAGACTTCAACTTCCTCACCCACTTTGATGATGCCTTGTTCTATTCGGCCGGTGACAACAGTCCCGCGCCCCTTTCAAAAAAGCCACGGAATATATCACACAGGTAAGAAAATCATTAAAATCCAAGAGATGGTACCTGGAACGCAACAGTTCAAATTGGCAACTAGACTCATTAAATCTCTTAAAAAATTTAGCCTTCAAAAGAAATCTCAAGGTTTTCAAACAATGCAACAAGTAGACATTTCATATAATCTTTTAGATAACGCAATGACTACAGAACTTCCTAGAAGAGTCAGTTGCTTTAGACCTTTAAAATAAGGGCTGGAACTTGAGTCTGAAGCAGACACAGAATGATTTATGTGCATCCATTAACAGCACCAACATCTAATAAACATTGTAGACAATTAAGTAACAGCGAATGTAAGTCAGAAGATAAAGGCAACAGTGCTCAATACCAACTCTGTAGAAATAAAATTAGAGCTAGATTAATTTGCTCTCCCTTGAACATCTTACAGCAAAAATTGTTCCCTTACAATATCATTAACGACAAGTTTGAAACTTACTATTAATATACACAGGATGGATATTTATGAAAATAGAGTGCAGGCTAACCGGGGCACTGTATTAAGAAATCTCAGTAATATAAAGCACTATGCACCAATACTGTATGCTAAAGTACCTGGATGGAAAAGACATCTTCAATCGGCATGAGAAAAGGCTTTTCAAGCTGGCGAACTGGCTCAGTTATGTACTCATCAACAGCATCCATTAATTTTAAGATAGCCTCTTTACCAAGCTTCTCATTTGTTCCTTGCAGAGCTGACAAGGCCGAACCCCGAATAATTGGGATTTTATCCCCAGGGAATTTATAGAAAGTAAGCAATTCTGCATGAGTTTTTTGACAGATGAGCACAGATATCAACTAGCAATCTTGCTAAGCAGTTGGGCAAAGAGAAAGCACAAGATAAAAATCATTCAGGATACTCCACCTCGAAGCTCCATCTCAACAAGTTCAAGTAGCTCAGGATCCTCAACAGCATCAACTTTATTGAGAAAGCAAACTAAAGATGGTACACCAACCTGTGATACAAGATAGAAGTTATTTGAAGTATTAACTAATCAAACCAAGAATAGAAGCCACATACTTCATATGTTTTCTAAAGAACACTTGCAAAACCTGGCGCGCAAGCAAAATATGTTCCTTTGTTTGTGGCATGGGTCCATCTGGAGCAGATACTACAAGAATACCCCCATCCATTTGTGAAGCTCCAGTAATCATGTTCTGATTTCACGAAAATAATTATCAATTCTGAATCAGGTATCATTTTCCAATGGAACAGTGATATCCATTTTGAGAGGGTATTACAACCTCCCCCCCCCCTCGCTAACCCCACAAAAAAAAAAGATTGCTAGAGGAAAAACAAGGAATCAGGACTAACCAGGTCATATTCAGAGAGTTCTTATCTTATACCATCACTGTTCTTTTTGTTCTAGGGTAGAATTGAAATCCATAATCATGAAAGTATGTTCTATGACCAAACAGCTAAAATATCAACAATCAATATTTCCACTTGGAAGGACATATTTTCAACACCTCTATACGAAATAAGCATTCCTGATTGGTAAAGCTATGCATGCACCATTTAAGTGTTAATGCCAAATACATCAAAAGTTTCTTTCTTCAAGACATGTGATAGGACTACATCATTCCAAATGTTTATCCTTCTACTGTATCCATTAGATATCTAGGGGTACAGTGCCAAAGCACGGTTTTTGTCTAGTGGAAAGGAAAGTGGATGAATGAAACATTGAGCAGAATGTTATGCTCCAAAATTTCAGCATTTTGCTGGTCACTCTTCCACAATGCACAAGGTCTTGTGAGATTGAGAGCACATTTAGTCTGATGATTTGAAACGGGAGACTGAAGAAATCAATTTTTCAGGTAAAAAGAGTCCAAAGTACTCAATGGGGAAACAATAAGAAAAGATTACTCACTTTAACATAATCTGCATGGCCTGGGCAATCCACATGTGCATAATGTCTGTTAGCTGTTTCATATTCCACATGGGCCTAGGATGTCACGAAATAAGCTCACAAATCATTTCTATTGCGAGTCAAGTAGAAAGCAATGCTTACTATTAGAAGATAAGGACTAAGGGTTAAGGCCATATCATAACTGTAGCAATTGTAATCCCTCTCTTCTTCTCTTCAGGAGCCTTGTCAATCTCATCGAAGGCAATGGCTTTGGCTTTGCCCTGTTCAGACAGCACCTGAGAAAGCAAAATAGATGGATTTTATATTCAGCTCACATGGGCAACAACAACCATAAATGAATGGCTTTCCAGTACATCCAAATGCAACCAAGACGTTAAGCAACCTTTGTAATTGCAGCAGTCAGTGTAGTTTTTCCATGGTCAACATGTCCTATAGTGCCCACATTGGCGTGCGTCTTCCTGCATCCAAAATCAAGATGAGAAAAAACAGAGAAGAATTCAGCAAAGAAGAGAACTCTATCAATTGATCAAGCGATAACAAAAAAGGAATTAAATATATGGTCAACAGCTATCATTTTGTTACCTTGACCAAATTATTTAAACAGCTATAAATGCATGGCACTTTTAACTAGACCACGGTAACACCATCAAGTTGATGAAATGAGGTATACAAATTAAGGACTCCTCTAGGAAACAATCAAAACCTCAAGCCACATTCCCTTTCAAATACAGTGTTAACCAGATGACAGCTTACCTTCTAGGACAACAACATAGAATCATGCAAAAAAGGAGGAATTTAAAAAAAAAAAATGTTTCCAGGTTTTACAATGAATGAGAAGTTTCATTTCAATTGAAAATATTCATTCACCAGATTGCCACACAATCTAAAAAATTTTCCTTTTATCTAGAGAAATTGAGGGCTTTATAAAAGTAAAAACCTGGTAAATAAACGAGAGAGAAATTGACTTTTTCTCAGATGTATGCAATTGACTTTTTCTCAGATGTATGCTATATATTTTCCTTCCTTTACATTTTCTAAGAACTGTTTCTATATCTCCTGATGAGTCTAATAATTTTTTTTTTAATGGTGAGACACTCCTTTAGCACAATATTCCACCAATGAAGCTTCACAAAAATACTATCAATCATCAAATTCGCGTCATCAATGCTCTGAAATAAACCTACATGAATATGATGAAATTTTAAGAAACCAATACAGGAGAAAATGGAGAAGCTAAACAAAGAAATATGATAAAATTATAAGTAACCAAAACAGGAGAAAATTGAGAAGCTAAACAAAGAGACCAACTTTTAAAAGGATAGGGATACCCACCAAAAGAAATCCCATATCACGAGACTAATTGAAAAATCAAAATATGCTTTAACATCATCATTAACTAAAAAATGATAAACATAAATACAACTCTACTCAGAAAAATCCTAAAGGCCTAATCTTTTCCCTTTCTCTCTTCTATAAAAAGGAAATAATAAACAAAATGGTACAATTAAATTCATCAAAATACAAAAACTCAAATACAATTGCATGCATGCAAATCCCGACAGTGGAAATGGAAAATAAACAAGAACCCACGTAACCAAATAAAAAATTCTGAGCCGTTGATCATCAAAAACACACACAAACACACGTTGATCAAGAAAGGTCTCACTTACGTTCGGGCGAAAGTGGCCATGGAACGCCAGAAAGGGGAGAAATTGGACGTGGGCATGGCGTTTCCGGCGAGTACCGAGTCAGCAACGAGGCAGTGAATCGGACTTGGCCCACGAGAACAACTGTAGTGAGCGGGTGAGAGGAGCGGGAGGACGACATGCTTTGAATTCCGTGCCCTTATCATCATCCCAGTTGCAGCAGCAGTCATTTCGGTCGTCTTTCGCACGACTATTTTTCTTGCAGCCGTTTTATGAAGAAATTGAAGTGTGGTATGAGAATTGAGAAACCTCAATGTGTATGGGATGCGAAGGGTTTTAGACAAGGGTTTAAGAACTGAGTTTGGCAACGTCTAATCCTAAATATGTACAAGGTTTACTGGTCGAGTTTATCTGGTCATGATTATGATTATGATTATGATTATTAGTCTTGTAGCTCAAGCGAAATGAAGTTTCATCGATCAAAACGTTATAGTAAACCTTCGTTTTATATTGATTTTTTCTGATAAAGGACCAGTTCATTCATTCACGGACCATTTCACAAGCGTATGGCCTAGTGAGAAAGTCTTGGGACGAATCACAAAATTTTTACGTTGATTCAGAGTAACTACTAAGTATGCTAGTTATTTCCGAACCAATAAAAAAAGTTTTTGAGTGAATCAAATCTAAAGCAGACCTTCTTATTTATATATATTTTACATGTTAATGAAATTATATTGACGTTCTTATTGTTGACAAAGTATTGTAAATAAAGTGTATTTATGACATCTAATTGCTAAGCTTTTTCCTTGCCTTGCCTGATATCTTCTTGTTTGATACTTTTCGAGTATATATATATATATGCATTTAGTGTGAGTAAACATTTATATTTATTTAGGAAAAAAAGAAAAGGAAACGAGAACAAAATTTTTTTATTAGAATGCAATATACCTTCTGACCACTGAACCAATCCTAATGATCAATTATTAATATTATTTGAAGGGACAAATTCCATTTTACCTACAAAACCTCCATAATCTTACTAATAATTTCAACCTGTTCAGAAAAAAGCCACATGTAAGCTAATCATTATTCTTCAAAGGCAACCATCAACAGGTTTTTGCCTAATTTGACATAGAGACTAGAGATGATGGTTTGGCCAAATAAATTATCAAAGCAAAACAAAGGAGATTTAACTTGTTTTTACACTTCCACAAAGAAAGAAAGAAAAATTAGGATGATTAAATTAAATATGTGGGCTTAAGTAAACATGTAGAAACAGTAAAGACCAAAGCTATCATCAACATGTGCCTACAACTGTTAAAACTGTACACCTCCAAAAAACATATTACCTCTTCCACACTAATTACAACCAATGTCACTAACAAACTATTCTGGGAACTTCCTACATCCATCAGTAATACTGTTACAAAGTATAGGCTTCGACCCAGAAGGGGTAAAACTTTTAAACAAACTACCTGCCATCTGCTCCTTTCAGCATTTCTTCATTGTTCAAATTCCTGAAAGAGTAGAGAAGAACATGATGATCACCAACGAACATGGACTATACAGCCTGCAATTTCTTCTGCTTTTTCTTTGCAAAACCATCTTGTAACACACTAATATTTGCCAGCTTCTTTGTTAGAGAACAGAATATTACATCTTGCTATAAAGCATCATTTGTTTCGGAAGAAGTTTAGATCCCAACGACGCAATAAACCATCCATGATATTGCTTGACGGATTCTTTACAACTGTTACGGTGGCTTTTGTGCCAACTACATCACTATCAGATGAGCTTTGGTTGCTAACTCTAGCATCACTTGAAGGAGAAGGCCCATTACTTTCAGCTGCTTGGGGACCTAGAACAGTAGTAGCTGGAGTACCACTGGATTCATTCCTTGCATCAGTAAGTGGAATTTGAGGTGCCACATGAGGCGGATTGGCTTCTAATGTGGTGGCAGACTCCTCAGTCAGGGGTTCAGATTTTGCCGCTGTAGAAGGATCCTGCAGATCATTTTTCTGGGATGGTTCAGGAGGAGGCCTGTTGCCAACATTTGATGAAGGTTCCTCGACAACAGGGGGCTTGACCTCCAGATCCTTCAACGACTCAAGTACCGCTACCATAAGCATCTGACACATTCAGCAAATTTAAGCATAGGATGAAAAGGTGGATAAAAGGCCAAGAAGAGGGAATATTGTTATCCACTCACCCTTTCTTCTTCCTCAATATTGTTTGGAAAATCTGCCAAGTTGTCAAGTGGATACTCCACATACTCATCATCATCTATCGATGCAGGAACATGAGGACCATAGGGATTACCATTGGCAAGTTCAAAGCTTATCATCTTAGAAGATGAAGCAACAGGATCACTTCCGGAGCCTCCTCCCTGCAATAAAAAGGTTTTATTGGTATTACATCAACTGCACAAATATGCCAAGTTAAATCAAGAAAAAGTCTTCAATGGACTTCGTATAGTACAAAACATGCATTGAGGATGCCCACACTCAAAAATGCTCATGCCCTTCCAGGATGTCCGACATCACCTTACATATAAAGGTTTCCTATGCATGATCTCTGATCGACCAGGGATACCCATTTTTTCCCTCAAAAGAAAAATTTTAATACCATTTCCAAGAAAAGATAAGCTGGTACATGGACTCCAAAACCATTTAAAAAGTTTTTCTTCAAAAGTATTAGCATATACACAATGGAAGAGAAAGAACCAAGAAGTTTTTAGGTAGAAGAAGAATGTCTTTTGATGGAATGCTTTCCAATGCAATGATAATTTCCATCTTGATTCTCTCAGCCAAATGGTGGGTGTTTGAAAATGGTTAAAGAGATACCTGAGCTTCAGACTGTTCATCCTTGGATGACATACCAGAAGGGACCTAAAAAATGTCAAACAGAAAATGATTATCCATCTAGCATATATAAAATGACATTGGTGGACTGTGTTAACACAATCTAGAGTAATGTTCCAACAAGGCAACCCCACCAAACTATTCCAGGGACCAACACATCGATGATCACCTATTAAAATATAGATGCGAAGCTCGCCGTCTGCGCCTAAGATTGTTAATTTAGAAGAAGAAATCGAATAAAATCTATTTATGAAGCAAAATACAAAAAGGAAGCTTCCAGGCATTAGCTGCAACTGAGGTTACTCCTGTATTTTTTTTTTCAAAGATCTTCATTTCCTGCATATCTGGAGACTGTTCGCATAATTTGGACAAAGGAACATATTTTAACCCCCCAGCCTTTACCAGATTCATCATTTCTCTTAATTCGTCCAGGCAGGCTTTTATTTCTGGACAAATTCAATCATGATGGTAAAGCATTGATATCATACCTCTGTCCTACTTACAGGTCTTTTGGAGCGGAGCTGCTTAATGGCATCCTCAGTACTGTTTGCTCCAGGACCTAAAATTCATAATTCCTCTTCAAAACAAGAAGAATTCTAGCACATATCCCTAAATCAGGAAATAAAGGAATAATCATACCCACAGGTGAAGATAACAGTTCATCCGAATTTCTCATTTCATCAACAGTACTCCAAGAACCCTGTAACGTAAAAATACCCAGTTTAAAATATTTATATATATATTATAGTAATTCATCATGATTAAAACACCCAATGACGCGCATTCGAGTGAGAAATTACCCTGCCAAAATAATCATGTGACATGTCCAAGAATGCACCTCCAACTTCATCAACCGGAGGTTGTAAAATATTGTTGAAAAAGATACTAATAGAATCAAAATAAAATTGTGGCCGTGGAGAGTTGTGATCTCCCTCAAATTTGATAATATTCTTATCCCCCTGCCAAGATCAGATACTAAAAAATGAATAAATCAAACAGCAAAACTTACATAATTATAATAAAAAAAATCTTATCCAGCAATTAAACCACAATCAGATAGCCTCAAGATTTGCGATGACAACAAAAATATGAAACATGTTACGAAGCTGTAGAGAAAAAGGACGCAATCACCTAGATGAGGAAAAAATACCAATAAACTAAAATGAGAATAACCAAAGATCGTTTTCAGACTATGATAAATAAAAGAATCCTGCGCATGAACTTCTAACTAACATGGTGTAAAGTCTTTAATACACCACATGACAACACAAAGAATTTTCTCCATCTTCAAATTCAATTATGACCAACTTGGAATACCAGTAACCTCTTGGATTAGCCCTAAATAAAAACTTAACTAGGTAAATATTTTACCCAGGGTAATAACAGAATACAAAATATTTTACCCAAAGTCAAATTGTAATCTAATATAAAAAAAATGAAACCAAGCATGCTAAAAATGTTCTCCACTGGTAAATTTCAGAACAAAAGGGGGACTGATTTTCTAGAGAGCAAGGTAAAAAATAGAAAGAAGGGAGGCAAAATAAAAGAAATTATTTTCACAGCAGATAGCAGATCTTTCATCAGGTACCAGGTACATCGAAAGGCTTTAACCATTGTATTAATTCGATTTGCTTATTCCTTTCCTCTTTGTATCCTATGCTCATCATCCCAAAGATCCATTACCCAATTTACTACTGCCATTCTATTACAAATATTTACCCAAGTAAAGAGCAAAAGTTAGGGAAGATGCAACTGTAAAATCAATATTGAGCTGGTATCATTGAACTACAAAGGGTCTACAGCTGAAATGGAAAAGATTACCACATAAGCTTCATATATGCGATCGGAATGATGGGGTTGTATAAAGTCATCCTCAACCGCATGACCAAACAAGACTGGAACAAAGCTAGATTTGGCTACCTTCAAAACAAAAAAATAGAAGGTGTGGAAAAACTATTGAAGGTGATAATTAGATAAAACCGTAAAAGGGAAAGGAATGACAAATGAATATCATCAATCCACAACAAATCATCCAACACTAAGACATATTATTATCATTAATTAGAATTCATAGTGAGTGCTCACATAATGCAACATTTCCCCAGTTTCCACAGCCACACCACAGATCGTACAAAAATGTGTATTTATAACTTGACATAAATCTGTCAAATCAAAGTTTTATTTCTTAAGTGAGAAAAAACTGACAATCTTATTACACTTGTGAAGGGAAACAAAACATGGAGTGCAAGTCTACATGGTGTAGACTATAAGTTGATGTCTCATTCCCCGTGGATATCATTGACTTGCTCCATATTGGCACTGATACTCGATGAACAGCCAGCATGAGACGCAATTTTCAGCCTAGCCCATTAAACACCACATGACAAGGATTGTCTGTTCTTTAAAGTCATTCAAACATGTTATCGTGAAAGGAATTATTCAACCAATTCCAACATAATCCACAATGGACGCTCATTATGTGTATTTTACAATCCAATTTTTATATCAAGAAAGTAAATAAGTAATGGTCTGGTAACATTTTAGGGTTGTGGTCCAAGCCCAGAAAATGTCAGGTAGAGTAGAGCTAGTTCCAGTTAAACGAACGGAATTGCACTAAAGAATACTTCGATCTATTAATTCAGATGAAATTTTTATACAGAAAAAAAAAAGCTTAAAAGCCACTTATCAAAGGAAAACTTCCAAATTACAGGCTGGAAAGCAATCTGATAACTTAAGTTGATCATTTAGGTGCAGATACCTTGATGGTGTTCAACTCCATTATGTCAAACTTGGCCTTTTTCAAAATTGCTCTCCTCATATAATGGATTGCAAATTTGACCTGGAAAGGAGGAAAACCATAAATCTGAGATATAACTCAAGCCCAGGATAAGCAGAGAAACCCATAAGCCTTTTGTACATTCGATTAGGTTGACAATGAGCAGATAAAAGAATAAAGATTCATCTTCTTACAGTAAACTTAGGTAGCCGTATTTTGTAGGTATCCACAAGCTCCATCATCAGATCAACCAAATCAGAAAAAGGGCTATCAAGAACCATTCCTGCAATTGAAGGATCCTCCACTCCATACATCAGGCTGAAAGCAGAAACAAAGCAATGTGTCAGAAGTCTCCTCCTAAACACTACTTTTTTTTTTTACTCTTCTGAAAAAAAATTGAAGCAGCAAACTAACAAATATCCTACAGGGCCCTCTATGCATAACATGTGACAGCCCAGAAAATAGGTACGTGAAATTAACTCAGGTAATTTCCATAGCCAGCCATGACCATTCTTTATGGAGACTCCAATTTTGCAACAAAACCTCTCTTCTTTCTCAGTTTCAGGATCTATTCAACCTCCAAAGCATTAAAGCCACCTATAGAAGCTAATAGCTAATTGTGTATTATTTCACACTCTTGTAGTTATAATCACCCATGAAACAACTTGAGGAGCCATGCCTGTAATGACTGACCAATTCAAAATAGAAAGAAAAAATCACAATATTTTCAGGTCAATGTCCAGACAAGTTGAATTAGGAATTCTGGCCTTCTAGATTCTTTCCCAAGACTGGCCATTTAAGAGATACCATAACAATTTCCAGGAATAATTTCAAAAGTAAGACAACAAAAAATAATATCCTGAAAACATTTATCATCTAGTGGTCTAAGCATATTGGTCATCTACGATACAATCATAAAAACAAAAGAAACCTGGTCACAGCACCCATTGAACGGCCCCAAAGGCCAATTAGAGAAACATTCCCATCTGCCCGCAAGTAATCCACCACAGCTCTGAGATCATCCTTCTGCAAATGAAACCACAATCCCCATTTATCAGTAACATAAGTGGGCAGCAGAAGCTACTACCATATGATTAGTTGCCCTACGATGGTGCTCAAAACATTTGCCTAAGAAAAACATGAATGGGGCATTATATACAGAACTGTGTGAGAGAGTTGGAGAAAGATGAAGAAGGAAAAGAACATTTCCAACCAGTGAAACTATAAACATAACCGTCTACAAACTTGTGAGAGAGAAAGAGGGAGAGAGTCACAGGAAAACATTTCTACCGAGAGAGAGAGAGAGAGAGAGAGAGAGAGAACTCCAAAGAAACTTCAAAGCACCAATCTTTCCATAATAGAAAAGCTTTCTCCTGTAAAGGCAAATCATCAACCCCCAAGCATCCCCTTAAAATTGTCCCTGATGCGAGTTTAAAAGTCATGGCTTTTAGGCAAAATGCAGAAAAACAGGAACAAGCTCTGACGGTGAACCAATAGATAACAACATTTATCATTAGATAATCATACAATGAAGAGTCAACCCTCAAATTCTAGCAGTACTATACTGAGACATACGAGCAAGTAACAATGGGAAAGGGAAATTACTCTAAACTACAGATAACCAGCAGGTAGAAGTCTATGAAAGATCAGAGATGGAACTTAAGGGTCATTCCAGAGCTTTCTTCATGAATAATAACAACGATTTATTACTCCAGTAGAAAAGCCATAATAGATTTGCAGGAGTCACATAGATGTACATAAAAAAAAAATCAACATTAGCCAAGGTGTCCAAAGTTGTAGCTTAAGACATGATGCTCAGAAGCACACTAACACATTTTAAACTATAAAACAAATTAAGTCCATTGTTTATGTTTAAAGTGATAGACAAGCATATGCATAATAGTAAATTTGTTGAAAAGAATCCTACACAAAAAGTGCTTAACAGGTTTCTGAAATTGAACTACTTAATGTATGCAAATTGATATTTTATGTATAAGATATTTGTTCACATGAATCCATACATGTTCTTCCTGTAATATTTGCAATTCTAGCAGTGGAAATATCATTTTCCACTTACTTCATTCCAACCCAAAGAGACGTACTCCCCTCCAGAAAGCCCAGATCCAGAGAAATCAAGGGTAAAAACTGTGATATTCAGCGGCAATAATATAATAGCAGCTTCACTTCCATCTGCCCTACAGCCACTGGAATGTTATCACAAGAACAATACATTAGTGTAAACCAAACTGATGACAAAATGTATGTAAAAGAACGTCATTTCTCGAAATTCTACACAATTACAAAAGAAAGGTATTTTATTCTCCTCTATGCAAAGGATGTTAAGCACAAACAATTACTGTCAGTGTCAGGTTACAAGGTTAACAGAAAATTAAGTTAAATATCTGTGCCAGAAAAGGTGGTACAGGGGTTCCTAATTGAAGAACTCATGAAAATTTGTTCTACTTTGTAGCTTCACTAACCTGTTTCCATGGCAGTATATAACACAAGGCAATGCCTTCCCCTCTGAGAAACCTATTGGCATATAATGGCTACATTGAAGAATCTCCCCACGACAATTTGAAACCTGCATAGGTTTCAAACTTTTTATTATTCAAAATAAGAGTAAACTGAAAAGTTCATCATTTTAAATGCAGGCAAAGACATATTCCCTCTGACAACAACAGAACCACCAAAATCAGTTAAATGGGAAAATTTTAGGTTTATCAAATAGTAATGGATCATATCAATCCCAAAAGTATTCCACAATTAATTAATATACATTGGACCTAGCAAATCTTATTTTTTGATGAATTAAGTTGATAAGATAACAAAAGGTGGCCCTGATATACAAAAGGGATATACAAGTCCCGAAGAGTGCAAGTAACCATCTAACATTTATGCAGGTGGGAACGGCAGGTTTACTGCAAAAGAAGATACAGAACATAATACAGTCTTAATCTTCCCAACTGAAAACTCTGCATCTCTGAAGCCTCCTTTCCACTTCAACTCGTTCATATCAAATAGGCCAAATGCGCATTCTGTTATGACTAGTCAAACTTACTTGAACAAATTGGGATTAAGAAAAGGTTTCTGGTCAAGTATAAGGAAATTACTCAGACACTTAGTGCCATTTATGCAGGTTTATGACCAGAAAAAAGGTAAACATTCAATAACCATTGTTTTAAACGTGCAAATAGATAGTAAATCACGTTTTAAGCACCACACAAAGTATGCTTTCTATATATATAGGATCATCTTACCTCCAAATCCTTCCTTTGGTACCATTTCCTTTTGAGCTTGAACTCTTGATCTAACAAATCATTTTTTGGGTTGTACTCAGCTCTGCAAGGCAAAAAAACATGGTAATGTTACCTGTAAAACCAATTTCTTTCATAGCAAACTGAAAACTAAGATAGAACCAGTTCATGACCAGGTCAGCTGGGTGTTTACTATATACAGTAATTAGTCGCATAAGCAATGCCCCGTTTCTTGTGCAATATATAACTTTCAGATGCAAGCAAATATTTTTCTGTAGAAAGTTAAGGAGCATGCCAAAATTTTAAATTGCTTTCCTAGCATAGAAGTTAGGAAAATCACACAAGTACTTTTGTCACACCAAAAAACTGCCTATTTATTTCCTGCCAGAAGTTCCCTAATATATATGAATCACTTTTGCATCGACAACTCCAAAAATGCAGTTCCTGGATATCGAACCACCAGCAGTCAGACAGCAGAGAAAATACATAAAGAAAACGTTTGATCGCAAGTCGTCCACAAGGTAATGGAAAACAATCCACACTCAAGCATTCAGCTTGTTTTCCCCCCATATGTTCTGATCTATCTAGGAAATGAACTTTATCCACCACTTCAAGATTGAATCTATACCAAAAAAGTCTGCAGCACAAATTTCCATACGAAAGGATGTACATTAAATTGTGCCCAAAATGCAGACAGCGATATCAAATTTACAACTACATTGATGACAATGTTTTCAGCAAGAACTTCTTTATTCTCAAAATTTAGAATGATATACAAAACAACTTAAAATCAGTTCACATCCATGAAATTACTCCATACATACATAACTCCATCTAAAATAACTCAGCACACAAGATTCGACTAGCATATGCACAAACAAGCATCAAATCTGAACCAAATTACTACACAAAAAAAAAAGAACCCATATGACCAAATACTTGGAAAAGTCTACAAATTCCAACTTATAAAAGCCAAAAACAACAAAAGCACCAAAAATCCATCTCAGAATGCACATAAAAATTCAAACTTCAACACCTCTTACACTCCATACCAAAAGTGATACAGAGAAAAATAGTGCCTTGATACAAAGAAAAAAGGAGAAGAAAAGGGTTAAAAAAAAAAAGGCTACTTTTTTCCCCTTACCTGGGCGGTCTTATTATGAAGTTAATGAGCTGTTCCATGAGTATTCAGACAAAACCAAGACCTTATTTTTCCTCTTCTTCTTCCCCCCTCTCAACTGTTTCACTTTTTGAATATAAAAATTTAAAACTCCTTCAAAGGAGTTCAAATTGTGTGTCTGTAAAATTATATACAACAAAACTGAAGTATAATTTCCAGTTATGATATCAGATTTGCAGAATACAAAGAGAAAGAGAGAGGGCTTAGAAGAAGAAGATTAGCAGTATACAAATTAGGATGCTGGGTTCAATGAAATTGGAAAGAAGAATATTGTAAACGGAAAGAGAAAGAAAAGAGAACCGGCCTCCTCGCTGTTTTATAAATTTGTTCATTCACTTGTTAATATGGTCATTGGTGCCGTGTTTGCTTTACGCCCTTTTGCTTTTCGTTCCTTGCAATCAAAATCTGATCGCAAGAGAAAATATAACTAAAAAAGAAACATTTTTTTAGATAGGAAATTGACAAAACCAAGCCAAGTCATCTTTCATTAGTTGTCTTTCACAGGTGCCATGAGCTCTTCAAGACTTTGATTTTCCTCTTAATTATACCAACGACACATAAGCTTTGACATTATTACACAAACCTCCCTTATGGAGTAATTTGTGTTTAATCATGCCCTCAGCAATTTTTCAAGTTTACACTCCTTGATGTCTCTCAATGGGAATGATTTTGGTTGTGCTAAATATGTGTTAGAGGTTAGAACTAAGAATTTTGTTAAGAATATCTACAATGTGATTGAAGATACAAGTATCTCATTTATCTTAAGTTACAGTATGAAAATTCAAACTCAACTTTGAAGGAGCGTTTGGAGTTTTGTATATGCTATGTCAATTGCTAATTTGCATTTTAATCATTTTTTTTTTATGGTAGTTGCAGTCTTTATTGATTGATTTTTCTTTGCATTGAGGTTGATTAAAACTTCAAGCATAATTTACGTTGACATCAACATTAGGAGAGGTTTGTGTAGTATGAGGGATATAATTTGCTCAAGTAATATATAATTGGATATTGAAAGAGTATGAATGACAGCATATGCGTTTAAGTGGTCAATGAGCTAATTTGATATTTCTTTTGCTTTAGTGCTAATCTCCCTCACGTGAGAGTATTATTTTATATCATAAATATATCGAAATGATCCTGTGTGAAAATAAATGAAACCAAGAGAATTGTCATATAATATGAGGAATTCCACCTTATTTTGCTACTAAATGAGACCTAAAATGATTAGTCATGTAAATTTCTAAATTCAAGAAGATTGTTTGTAATATGACAAACTTAAAGGTATGCCACTATAATTACCCTATCTTTTGTTATCTACTAGTAATTTGAGCCATTGTGGAACGTGGTAGTTATTAGTAGTTGTTGCCAACTGCTAGACTAGCCATTGGACAATACTACTTCCACTGACCAAATGGCAAAATTAATTGGAAAAAAAAAATGCCTAAATTCACTGAACTCGATAAAACTCAGCACAAAACCCGATTCCTTTTCTTTTTGCACACACATTCACACACACATGTTTGGGGCAAGTGACCATTTCTTTTTGTTGGTTCCCAGTTTGTCAAGACAGAAAGAAAGAAATTGGACCCATTCTAATTCATTGACTGTGATCAATTGTGATGCATCAACCGTATGGATGTGATGCCATGATTGTTTGAAGGTTTGATCAAGTTGAAGTCATGGTATTATATTGCACTTGAATGATTTTTCTCTTCTTGGTTAAAGATGATGTGAATTAACAAATAATCATGGCAAAAAAAAAAAAAAAAGAAACCCAGAAAAGAGAATAGCATCTTCAGATTAAATCAAAATTTCAAGAGCATGCATCTCAAAAGATCTCACGCAGGATTGATCAGGTTCAACAGCTGAATATCTACACACATCCAGCCATTTTCCAAAAGAATGGCTATGAGTAATATATGGGTAGAGCTGTAATGAATCTAATGATGATAACTTGAGTAATCTTTCAGCATCTTTCAGAATTCTCCTGTTGGGAGGGTCCCCTGATGTGTTTTAGCATCTCTTCATCATTATTTTTTTTTTCCAACATTCAGTAGATATCCAATTACAAACTGAAGTCGTATATAGCTGTTGCAGGTGAAGCCTTTATCTCTGTAATTCTTGAAGAATACAACATATATATATATATATATATATATATATATAACGTTGCTGAATAGAATTAGTGTATAGAATAATTGAGCGGGAGGTTGATGGAGAGATAAGAACAATAACAAGATGACAGAAGCACTGAAGCAGCACTAGACGTAGAAGAAAGATCAGATGCGGGGAATAATACATGCAGAAACATGACAATCTACAAAACCAGGTAGGCAGCAATATCAGCAAATCTGCTGCATAAAAAAGGTTTAAAACTTGTTAAGATTACGTGCTTTTATTAAACTCGATGGTAGGCAATCACTTCAAGAATAGGAAAGAGATATATTTTAGGTCAATGAAAGATGATTAATACGTCAAATGTTTTCTCTTGCACGCCTGGAAAACTACGTACAATGTTCGGCCATCAATAGATTGGAAGGAATGAAAGAGTCCCAAAGAGACAAAATTATCACCCCCGACATGAGAATAAGAGACAAGTTTTATTCTGGTCCCCAAAATCAAAGTTTGGGGTACTTCAACTTTTCAAAGTTTGAAGCTCATTCTACTTCATTATGAATGGCAGTATACAACGTTAATGGAATGGTTGCCACTCTCCATTAACAAAACATTATTAGTTTTAGGAATAAGGTGATCGGGAGCGGGAATTATCTTTGTACATCTCGTTAATTATCGAGCGAGAGCAAAGTATCCAGGAACTAAAGTTAAGGGTCAAAATGAGAATCGAGACATAGTTTAAGGATGCAAAATTAAATTAATCCAAATAAAAGTAGTAACTAATAATATAACTTTTTATTGAAACAAAATTACAAAAAAGGACTATTAGGTGGCGTCTAGATGAGATGACTGAAAATGAATAATCAGATCTACTGTGTAGAATGACAACTACAACTGTTTGTCAAGAAATTATTACAGAGGCTTCACTTCACTGGAGCCTTTTTTTTTTTTTTTTTTTGGTAGCGGGCCTAATTGAGGCGGAGAACCCGATGAAGACTGAACTATCGTCAGATCAGACGAGTGCATCACGCACGCTTATGAATTTATTAGAACAAATCTCATAAAGAGACACGTAGATTTGAGTTGAGGCAATATTTGAATTCTTAGCCTCTCACTCCACAGTTAATTAATGTAGTGGCCAACTCCTCCTCTAGAGTAAGTTGGTTTTTGCTAGAGTTTCAATTGATCTAATGTTGATGGGAATTGGGAGAAATATCAAACGTGTTTGTAGTACACAACTTGATTGTCAAATTTCATCCCGGGTAATTTGGTTAGCCATGTAAACATGATGATCTAATGTTGACCTACCATCCCTTTGGAGTTGGCAGACATAGAAAAATGAAGATTGAGAGCCGGTGGATCTGAGATCTACGATTGAAATGGTAAATAAAAACATATGGACCTCCAGTTTCGACCTCTTATCCTGTGGTCCCAAAAAGTGCACAAATTCAATGTCAGCATCTTCAACGACCATTCCAACAATGTAAAGTTTGGAAAATATAAGTAAAAGGGTTCATATATCACAATCACATATCTTCCAACACAAATACTTAATAAATAATTGTTGTTCACACAAGATTCAACGTCAACATAGCCATATATATTAATGATAAGAATCTAAGGAATGTTGTAATCTTTTTGTTGATAACGTCAACGTTCCCTATTGGTTTTCACTTTGTAACTTTTCTTCCTGCTATAGTCCTACTTCTTGAAAGTTAATTTACCTAGAAGTTTTTTTTTTTTTGGTGTCCCGCAGGGAGTGAATCCCGCAGACAATTTCCCACCCTCCACAATTTGTTAGCAGCAAGGTTCGAATCAGGAAGCTAAGGCTCCATTTTCAGCAACCTTAACCACCAGACCAAGTCCCGGAGAGCTAATTTACCTAGAAGTTAATTACAAAGCTAATTTACATACTTCTTGATAATTAGAAAGTTAATTCACCTAAAAGAATGGAGAAAATTGGGTTGGACAGACTTCTTGTTTGTGTCAACAATGAATCTTCTCCATTGCTTCCAATGAACAAGCATCGAGTGATGATCCAAACGCAATATTAAATTAGCATTGGCAGCCAAAAGCTATTCATTGGTTCCACAGCTTGGAAAATGACCAATTGTTTTTCTGCCAACCATTCTACACCTAATCAAATACTATAACCCCAAGAACACAGACAAATCATGTAAACAGATTTTCAAAAAAAAAAAATATGTATATCAAATGGACAAGAAAACAAAAGCCTTATCTCAAAATAATCAGTACTAGGCTGCTGCTGGTGAACAATGAAATGGTTTGACAACTCCCCCTAGTCCCCTTTGAGGCCTCATAAAAACCAAACACTATTTTCCGCCACTCAACGTCCACCCCTATCTGCTAAGGAAAAGCCAGTATGTCCACCCATCGACCCATATTATAAGACCCTTTAAGCCATTTAGCCACTTGGCCTCTCTCTCTCTCTCTCTCTTTCTTGATTTTTTTTGGTGGTAGTTTGAAGTCAGAAGTCTTCCCTTCTGCAGTGTAGCTGCTGCAGATCTTCAAGCCACTTTGGCTGCAGTTTCCAGGTACTTTTGCGTGTAAGTTTTTGTTTATTCCACATCTATGTTAATCCTGTAGGGTATACAATTTACATGCACGAACTATAGGAACATCCATCGCTACAAACATTCGACATGCAATTCTTTTGTTTTCGAATTTTGAGTTCTTGAAAATAAAACTGTACTTGAAAAAAACTAGTACCTTTGAAGTGGGATTCCAAGGCTGTTTGACTTACGTGGCCCAGGTTTTCTGTGGGCATTGCCCGTTACCCCAAATAAATGAGTAAATAAAATTACTATTAACGAGAAAATACAAGATAGGACAAAGCAAAGCAGTTAGCAGAAAACAAGAAATAAGAAAACTTTAAAAAAAAAGGTTAGGCAGAAGTACAAGTAAACCGTCTAAGCCCACCCAAGAAAACACACACTGCAGAGTGCAGGCACACACTTTTGAGCATGCTTGCAACTCGAATGAACTAGTTTTTTTTTTTATGTCCATCAGAACATTTTTATTTTTAGAAGACAGATACTAGCATTTGTTATTACAACATTCGAATTACTTTAGAATCTTAAGAGGAAAATTGGCAAATGTTAGCAAATGGCGGATGCAAAATGTTCGTAGCCTAATTTAACAGGGAATTGTAGTGTTGCTGACTTTCAGTATATGAATCTATGAAGCCCTCAAAACAGTAGACTGGAGATGCTATGGTGATCATCTGAATCAAAAGGAAAAACTTCAGTTATTGCAAAGTTGCCAACTTTTCCTAACAGAACTTTAGACATACAATACGTGCTTTTATCATGGATCTTGCAAGAGGAAACTTTAAAAGAAATGAATTTAATTCTATCAAAATGAACTAAATCAGGGAAAGTTGTGTCCTTTTGAATCTTTGCCATGGTTGATTGATTCTGCTAGCAGGGCTTTCCTTCGAAGTACCATAGATTCTTTTTCATCATTTACGAAATAATTTTAGCAAATTTTCTGTTTTTGGTATCATTATTATCCTTCACGCTTATCCTAGCATTCTTTGCTCAATATATTACGATTCCACATTAGAAAAGCAATATACGTTATTCTCTTTGAAATTTCTGTCCAGCAATTGGAAATGGCACAAATCCTGGCCCCCTCTCCACAATGGCAGATGAGAGTTACAAAAAACTTGATGGATGTCAGTCCATTGACTTCAAAGATGTGGAGCTCCCTCGTATTGAAACAAAGCAAGAAAGGAGCTATTAAAACTTCTTCCAAATTTAAAGTTTATGCCCTTCAATCAGAAAATGGCACTGTTAACCGGGTGGAACAGCTGCTAAACCTGGACGTAACTCCGTATACTGATAAGATCATTGCTGAGTATATCTGGTAATTGATGTTTCTCTTATGCATGATGCATTCTTGAAACAATAGTATTTTGCTCATTTAGACCTTAAAATGATACCTTTCTTGGCTGAATAGATTAATTTGTCTTTCATTCGCTTGATGATGTGTCCGCTGATTATGCTAATTGTTTGCTGCTTGCGTACAATCTGCATTACGTTGTCAAGAATTGGAGATTAACTATTGCTTTTTTGTAACAGGATTGGAGGATCTGGGACTGATGTGCGTAGTAAATCAAAGGTATGTGATGCTAATACTTTTTTCTTATGTGAATTTTGGAGTGACCAATGACATAAAGTTGTGGATTGATAGTCTTGTAATTGAGCTTGATTATGTTTTCAGACAATCTCAAAGCCAGTTGAACACCCATCAGAGCTCCCAAAGTGGAATTATGATGGATCAAGTACTGGACAAGCACCTGGAGAAGATAGTGAAGTTATCTTATAGTAAGAATCCATTGCAACTAACCTTCTTATGTACTCACTAGTTACTTTTGCCTTCCATAATAGAGCTTGACTGAATACACTTTTAGCCCTCAGGCAATTTTCAAGGACCCATTCCGTGGAGGAAACAACATTTTGGTGAGTGAGAACTAGCTCAGTAGTTGTTGATTCGTGTTATAATTAAATTGTGTTCATGTAACAGTTTCATACGTGGCTTGAACAGGTCATATGTGACACCTATACACCGGCTGGTGAGCCCATTCCTACAAACAAGCGCTACAGAGCTGCACAGATCTTTAGCAACCCGAAGGTTATAGCAGAAGTACCATGGTAAATTCTCCTAGGCTGAATTTTACTTAGTACCCCTTCAATTATGTCTATGCTAGATGTTGACACCAATAAAAAATGGAAAACTGAACAGAAAAGGCTCAAACTTTAAGATATGTTTCTTGATTGGTTCTTGTGTTTGTTTCTTGAATATTTTAACTGGTGATTGTCAATCGTTTTCTGCAATCAACCTTAACCAGGTTTGGCATAGAGCAAGAGTACACCTTACTGCAAACAAACGTGAAATGGCCCTTGGGTTGGCCTGCTGGAGGCTACCCCGGTCCTCAGGTAATGACTGTTGTCATGAAATAAAAAAAATTTTAAATCTGTTAGTTCACAAGAATGTGAACAGTTCTGAAACCCATGATTTGTTACCTGTCAATTTATGTAGACTATTACTTTAGACGATATTATTGTTCTGTATCTGTATGTTTAAACTTTTTTGGCATTTTTAGGGCCCTTATTACTGTGGTGCTGGAGCAGATAAGATATTTGGACGGGACATATCTGATGCTCATTACAAGGCCTGCTTATACGCTGGAATAAATATTAGTGGAACGAATGGTGAAGTTATGCCTGGGCAGGTTCTCCTCCCTCCATTCTTTTTTCAACTTTTGATATCTTATATATGAGCAAGAATGTATGTTAAAACACTTCTTGTTTACATTCAATTATGAATATTCTCCTGTTCGGCAACTCCTTGCCTGGTCAAATGACTGATTTAAGATTAACTTGGCAGTGGGAATTTCAAGTAGGTCCTAGCGTGGGAATTGAAGCTGGAGATCACATCTGGTGTGCTAGGTACCTTCTTGAGGTAAATATTCTTTTCCAGTAAGACAGTTTGCATCCTTGCATCAAAAGCTTTTTCAAAGAGGAGCTACCTAGCTCTCTGTGTATAGGATAGTATCCAGAATAAGGCAATTTATTCTCTCAAGTCAACTTAAAAGCATATAACAGCACATTTTACAGGGTATGATGTAACTGGTTGATCTAGTTAGCAACGTTTCATTCTTTCACGTCATATTACTTGATCACTTATTTTACATACATACTTATGTGAGATTTTTTTTTCTTGTTACTTGACTAACAGAGAATTACTGAACAAGCAGGAGTTGTTCTTACACTTGATCCAAAACCAATAGAGGTATAGGAGATCCTATATATCTTGCAATTCTTTTTCCTTTCCAATTTGTTAATCAACCAGAAAAATTGTGTCCATTGTCATCAATACTCAGGGTGACTGGAATGGTGCAGGATGCCACACCAATTACAGGTACTTCAGGATAATCATGTAAAGTTAGTGCATGTTAGGAGATGAGGAAATGAATACAAGAAGAATGCAGAGATTCAAAGTATATGGACTTCAATTACCCATTATTTATTTTATTCTCTTTTTGGGTTTACAGTACAAAGAGTATGAGGGAGGATGGAGGGTACGAGAAAATAAAGAAAGCAATCCTGAGTCTATCTCTTCGACACAAGGATCACATAAGTGCTTATGGAGAAGGAAATGAAAGAAGGTTGACAGGAAAGCACGAAACTGCTGATATCAACACATTTTCTTGGGTATGCTCTTCTATTTAAGACAAGGCACTCCACATAAAAAGGATGCCACAAAGCAATGTATCACTTGACCATACCCTTACTTAGTTTACTTGATGACAAAATGCAGGGAGTTGCTAATCGTGGTTGCTCAATCCGTGTTGGGCGTGATACTGAGAAGAATGGCAAAGGTATTTCACCAATAAGAGCACAAAGAGCATAACAGTGAAGGTTTATCTGATAAATTTTATTCTCCTATCATTGTCATTGAGATAATTCTAATATGTGAACCTGGTTAATATTCTTCCTCCTATCCTCAGAGGCAACATAAGTGGGAGCTCATTATGTACCTAAGATTATGAACTGCTAACAAAAAATTTGCTTAAGCAGTTTAGGATTCTTCTGAAACGCCCATTTTTGAATGACAACAATGGGGATGGAGTGGCGGTTTTAGCACTATGTTGCTTACACTGATGGGCTTCAAACGTCCCTCACCTTCTATTGTAGGTTATTTGGAAGACAGGCGCCCCGCTTCTAACATGGATCCCTACGTTGTTACTTCATTACTTGCCGAAACTACTATTCTTTGGGAGCCCACACTTGAGGCAGAAGCTCTTGCTGCACAGAAGATTGCATTAAAGGTTTAAACAACTGAAGCTGCAGTACAAAGACGTGAACTTATTCTGAAATGCACGAGCTCGTAGGACCGCAGCTCGTTCTCTTTATCTGTAACCACTTTGGGGAGATGCCGTGTAAATGAGGAACCTAAATTGGCTGTCAGCCGTTCTTAATTAATTGGTTCCTTTGAGATTCCAATTTGTTTGGGATCAGAGGGTTCATGAATCTGTTTTGTAGATTGACATTCGATTGTGCTTTTTTTTTTTTTTCTAATGAGATGGTGCTTTGGTTTTTCTGTTTTAGTTTTTCATGTATCCAATTCTCACTTCTACATTTATTATAGCCTCAACTGCAAGGAGTTGCAAAGACAAACATCAGCTATTTGCTTTCACCAAGGAGATGGAATTTGCTAATTTAACTGTTATCTTTTGGCAGCAGAAAACGACCTCATCTGTTTTGAGTTCAGTAAGTTAATGTCCAGAGGAAAGAAAAATTATGCTCTGGTTTTGTTGAACTCATTTTACCGGTTAGAGGAACTGTGCAGGCACCTCATCTTCCTAATCAACTAGAAATAATTTGAGGGATGAGTAGCCCACAAGCTTTAACAGTTACTATTAGGTAATACTACTTTAACTCAAATTAAAATGTGCAAAGCTGAATTGCATCAATATCTGGTGGAGCCGGTATTTAGATTAGGAGTATAGAATAGTGCTACCTGGAATGTTGGAATCACATATGAAATTAAGCTTTTCCTCTGGAATATTTAGGAACTACTTTTACAACCTGGAAAGCAAAAAAGATTCTTCTCTCCTCTATGAGGTAAAGTGGGAATGATGCTAAGAAATTCCAACAATTTCTTTGAATTGAAGATACTTCAAAATATTCATTGAAAGGAAGAGAAAAAGCCAGATGATGCTCTGACTAGACCATTGATTTGGGGCCAAGTATAGAACCATTGTGGCATATATATACATATGTTGCTCTTTTTGAACACAAGAAGGGTGTAATAGAAAACAAAATTTCGGTTTTCTTGATTGAAGCTTCAAAGGCCATGGCTTCTGGGGCGGGCAAATCAGCAGCATTTGGCCTTTTAGTTCTTAATGTCATACTTTATTTCATTGTTGCAGCAATTTCAGGATGGGCAGTAAATCATGGAATTCAAAGAGCTCGTGAAACAGGTAGTTACCATATTATCAACTGCATCTGCTAAGCAAGATTCCAACTTATGCTAGAGTGATCACTTTTGCCGCTTTGCAGCATCTGCTCTGACAATCCCAGCTCGGATATTTCCAATATACTTTCCATTTGGGAACATGGCAACTGGTTTCCTGATCATTTTCTCCCTCATTGCTGGTGTTGTGGGATTTATCACCTCAATTGCTGGGATCCAGAGTGTGATCCAATGGAACCTTCCTAACTTACATGCAGCTGCTGCCTCCTCTCTGATGACTTGGTTACTCACGCTGCTTGCCATGGGGTAAAAGAATCATCAAACCTTCAGCACTTTCAACTACATTCTTTCAGTTTCTTCTAAGATTGGGACTTGATACCTCGTGAATGCCATATGTCTTCTGCAGGTTGGCTTGCAAGGAGATTCACAAAGGCTGGACAGAATCAAATTTGGTAAGCCATCAAAAATTTTTGTTGCAAATTGAACTAAAATATGAATGGAGCGTAAATGTATCTATCAATATATGCTTTTCTGTGTCTACTTCAGAGGACCTTGGAGGTCATATTGATAATTCTGAGTGGGACACAATTGTTCTGCACCGGGGCAATCCATGCTGGGGTTGAAGACCTTGTTGCACGTGAGAGGATTATCAGAGGACGTGTCTGATCTTCTCAATTCGAATCAGAATTACATTAATGAAGTGAAGGATTTACAAATTTGTCTTGTTTATCCATAATTCTCTTTCTGTTGATTTGGCGTGCCTGATTTTGTGAAAAACAGGTGTAATGAAGTACATGTTAATATTGGACCGAAATAACTGGTCTGAAGTTCATCTGAATTGTGCATTCCTGATGCTGATAAGCATTTCATGAATTGCCTTTCCTCAAAAGAGTTACAATCCCAATTCTAAGCATGCCCATGAGATGACCCATGATCCATGAAAAATTTGCAATTGAAAGGAAAATGAACATGTTGTCTTCAGAATACACCATAATAAATTTTCCAATCCGGTTGAAGAGCTCCTTAAATTTTTTAGAAAGGGAAGAAACTAAAAAAATCCCAACTTAACATGCCAAATCAATTCTGGATTGGTTACTCTCCTCTTTCACAAAAACAGACGATGTCTCCAAATAGTACACTAGATTTCAAGGGGTTGCTGAATTTCAGAGGTATTCAAAGCTGATATACTACTACTCATTGGCAACAATAACCTCAAGGTAATCCCAGGAAAAACAGAGCAAGGAAACAAATTGTAAAGAAAAAGAAAACAAATAAGACGAAAAAAGAGCAAAAGATTTAAAACTGTTTTCCTCCCTCTTCCCCTTCGCGAACCCCTTCCCAACTCAACCTGCCCGATTGTATCAGTAATCTGTAGACTGGACCCATGTACGCCCAAGTTCTCCACACTCATCCCTCATCGAAACTTCCTTGTCCTTCTCCCCTTCTCCTTGTTAGGCCCTTAACTACACCAATCTTCAAACACCAATTCACTCCAAACTCAAGAACCCAACTTTATTTCTTGCACCATCACTGCCAAAAGCTAAGAAAGCCCCTTATCAGATGTGCAGCAAACAGTGAAGGAGTTGGGGGCTCCAGAAACTGGGAAAAATGGGTTCCAAGAGACTTTCTTGCTGCTGATAAAATATTCAGATGGATTTCTGAGGCTACTTCTAGTCCCATTGCCCAGTATATATCTTCACCAACAACTTTCTTGCACTCTGTTGATCCCAGAATTAAATTGGTACAAATTTTCCTTCCATTTTTTTGCTCAGTTTTTTTTTTCCTAAACAGCGGTTAAAAGTAATTCAATTTGTTGATTTTCAGTTTGGCTTGTTCTTCCTTTCATTTTTCTTTTTTCTCACTCGGGTTTTTCTGAACTTGTGAGATTGCGTAAAAGGGTAATTGAATCTCTGAAGTTTGATTAATGGAAGCTAACTGGGAGCATAACTGGAAACTTAGCCATTTTTTTCCCCAGCATGTGCTTTTTGTTTGGGATTGCTTTTACTTGGCTTAAATACGAAATTTAAGGACTTTAGAACTGGTTTCCGGCAGAGACAATTAGTTCCTTGCAGAGAAGGAAAATTAACTTATTCCCCACAATACCAGACACTCAAATTAGTATTTGAAGGGGAAAAATAAAAATAAAAATAAAAATAATAGACAAAGAAAAAGGGATAGAGAGAAGTGGGGATGATAGAACTCAATTCTAGTAATCTTTGATAATACTGGGAATAGTTTCTATAGTAATCTTTGATGATAAAAAATGATAAAAAGAACAGGGAATTTAAGTAAAGGCTTGCCTAAGGAGTTCATCCTGACTTCCTTCTGGGCATTGCCTTAAACTTCCTGCCATGGAGCAATTTTTTGTTCGGGACTATCATATTACTTCTTTTTCTCGTTCCTTTATTTCATTTATGATGATTTCCTAGTTTCTTTATATGCAGGCATGGCTCCTTGTACTTGTTGTTTTACCAGCAAGGTCACACATCTCTGTGCGCTTTGGCTTAGTGATTTTCCTGGCTTCGTTATCGATGTTGATGCAGCCTAAGCAGGTTTGGATGGTAAGTTTGTTTTTTGAATTTGTCAAAGATTGCGGTCTTGTTCTCCATTTGATTTACCGATGAATAAGGAAAGTTTATGTCTCCAATAGAACAATTGGTTGTTTTCTTTGCCAAACAAGTAGAAAAGGATTGTTTAGATATTTCTTCACGTCTTTCTGGGCATGGCATTTAGGAAAACCTTCTTTGTACTTCCATGTTTTTCTTCTGATTCAGATAGTGTATGTGTACTCTGTTCTCCTGTGGAAAATATGGGAGTGCTGATGCAGGACAGTGTCTTATTCATGTTGTTACAGGACCAGTTGGGACGGGTGACTCTGCTCTCTGGGATCTTATTTATAATGCTAGGACTGGGTACAGATAGTGCACCATCCCTTGTATTTTCAAGAACTCCACCACCCTCAGTTTTGGGGTTGCCGAATCTTCCGACATCTTTGGATGGCTATTCATACGTTGTTATGAAGTTTGGTCCCTTACAATTGACAAGGAAGGGCTTATCAACAGCTAGTACATCAGCATGTTTGACCTTTGTTGTGAGTGTTTTTTTCAGCTATCTGATGTGCGTATGCTTAATGTGCCTGTTATGGACTTATGGACGAATGCTTACATCTTCTTATGTGCATGCTGTTGTGAGTCTTTTCTGCTTGAGCAAATTGCCAAATTTTGTGAAAAAAAATGAACACTTTAAAATGATTATTCGGTGCATGATGAAATTTTCTACCGCTGAGGTGGCCTTGATCTAGTGGCTAAGGGTGAACTCAAGCCCCCTGCCCCCTCCCCGCTTCTTAAATCCCACCCCTCCCTTGCTAGGGAAAAAAAAAAAATGAAAATTTGTACCACCCTTCCTGTCTATCCAGAAGTCTTAGGCCACAGATGGTATGCTTTTCTGAGGTCTGTCACATGAAAGTTTGGCACATTTTTTAGGACTCTAGAATTGGGATATGCATTAGACAAGCACAGACGTTAAAATACAAGTTCACACAAAATATGGCAAGTAAATGTGGGATCTAATGTTTAACTTTCAGTTAGAATATAATCATGTTACTCTTCCATAGGACCAAGAAATATCTAATCAAGCCACGTTTACTTTTAAATATTGAAGTGATTTCTTGTTTTCTACTCTGATAAGTAATCACAGATAACCGTGATTCACAGACAAAGCAAATGTTGGGACAAGTTAATAAAACCTTTGGGTGGTTTAGACCCTGTAGACAATAGTAAATAAGTGACTTAAATGTTCTATCCTAGTTGTGGAAAATCTTCTTTATTGCCAAGGCATTCTTCAGGTCCTTAAAGATACTTTAATGAACTTTTTTAGCTTGAATAGCTCTGTTTTTCTGAGATCTTGGCCTCTGTTCTTACAAAAGATCTTCCAAAGTGCAAGCCTCTGCCTCACGAGTACGACTCCCGAGCAGCTTGCATTTGCCCTGCAGTGGTTCATCCATCCTCTGAAGCATCTAGGTTTGCCTGTGGCAGAAGTCATCCTTACTCTCTTACTGTCTTTGAGGTTCATCAGTTTGGTATTCGATGAGGTGAGATAGGTTTATCATGTCACTTGTATCATTTTCTTTGATTTTTAGAGAGAGAGTTTCGGTTTAATATGATAGGCTACCCATGATGTTTTTTCAAGAATGTTCTCACCTTGTAATGTCAATAGGTTCGTAATGTTGCCCTGGGGATTGTATCACGCAGAATCAATTGGCAGCTTTTGACCACTATGGAGACAGTTGATGGTAAGTAAAAAGGTACAAGTATTTAGCATGTAGACATTTCAACATTTTCCGAGATGTAAAAGGTTCTATTCATGATACACTACTAATGCACCTGGCTTGTGCGTTTCCATGGAATGATGTGGCTATACTCATAATGGCCCTTACCATAAACTTCATTAGATGCCTAAGCAATTCTACAATGTCATAGTACTACATTAGTTTTGTCATGTGTATTGAGATATGTGGTGTTAATTTGCAGTTTTCTTTACATACATCAGACGGATCTTCAAAAACATTTTCAGGCACTCAGAGCAGATATCTCAGGTTTGGAATATTTGCCAGAACTTTTCCTCTCAAGCTGATTTATAGTTTATCACCTTTGAATACCAAAATGCACCTTGCCATGGCTGCTTGTTACCTCTCCTTGCTACTGTGCCCTGTAAAAAGAACATGTCGAACTGTTGCAGTGTTCTTGAGACCACCCTACTCAGAGATGTTCTTTGCAATGGGGGAAAAGCAACCCAAAAGAAAAGGAAAAAGAAAAAAGTGACTCCCAAACTGAAATGTCCCTTCCATGCTCTGTAGTCCAAAACTGTCGCTGCGGACAATCTATTATGTAGAAGAGTCGATCAGGCAAAAGAAAACCTATGGGGTTATATCAAATTGTTGATAGTTAAAAATTAGTTAACAACTTGCAAAACTAATTTAACTGTTTTGAGGTGAATGTACATACATGAGAATTTAACTGTTTTGAGGGTAAACTTGATTTGAGTTTCAGCTTCATCATCAGATCTGAATGCAAGTCACAATTTACAGTATGATATCTAATAAAGGCTAGTTTAATTTTGTGACTTTACAGGCTATGATTGTCAGAGGCTTTCGAGGAGACTGCGATTCTCACAAAATTTTTCTGTCAGCGGACACATCTAGTGCAATGGCCAACATTATATCGTTGCTTTGCTTGTTTGGTCTTGTAGGGGCTGCCACTATGTCAAAGTACCTCCTGCTGTGATATCTGTTGCTTGAAAAATCTTCCACTCTCTTCTTATTCTCAAAGCAATAGAAGCCTTTCTTCAACTCCTCCCTTCCATGTTCTTCATCATCATTTTACCTTGCTCCTTCCCTTCTTAGCATCTTCAGTAACTACAGCTGATCAATGTGACGAGCCAAAAAAGGTTACGTTCCCTCCTTATAGGCAATTAAACATGCTTCTTAATTACAACTACTTCAGTTTTTTCCATTTGCTTCGATTGCTTAGAATTGTAGCACTCGGGAAGCCACTCTTTCGACAGGGGTGATGTCGAGTACAAGTTTCTTGTTGATCGAATTTATTCTTATCAAAGAGAACCGCTCCTTGGTTTTGTGATGAACTCAGCCAGAGGCAGCTCCAGAGTTCAGACGGCTGCTAAGTTCTTTACTCTTGCTGTCTTAAAAGCTGCATCTTTTGTGGTGAGAAAAGAATTGGTGCTGCACATTCTTAGAATATTTTGCAGATTAGAAGACATAAAAGCAGCTGATTGAATGCAAAGTGTGCACAGTTAGGATTATGTAATAGATGAACTTATTGTCCAAGAAGCAACGGGTATGTATGTATTGACAGGGCTGCAAATTTTGCCATTGTTTAATGATGAAGCCCTTGAAACATTTTTGACAAAATTTTAGTCGATGTTGGCCTTTGCCTAGAATTTCAAATGACCGACGCTGGTGGAGGATGAGGTTAACCACTAAAGAACATCTCCATCTACTTAGTCTTAACTCTTAATAATAGTTCATCTATACATTTGTCTAGATAAATCCAATAAGTTATAGATTAGAATAAGTTAAACATGTTACTTAATTATAAAAGAATTACCTGTTGTGGATCAAGAAATAGAAGAAAAAAAGGAAAAAGAATTGTTTCTTGGAAGAATGATTAATTAATTTTTAGATTTCAAGAATACTTAAAATTGATTGCAAGATGCAAAATGAATCTACCTATATGATAACATGGCCGGTAAGCATTAATTAGAAACTACCGATTTAACATATACTAACTTCACAACACCAAATTTTGGCTTTATCTTCCCAAGTTGTTCTCAAGGATTTATCTAACTGATATTTTACTATCAAACAATATGCAATTCCCTTCAAAAATTTGGAGCTATGTTGTTTTGAATATCTCGAGCTTCACAGGAAGTAGAGAGGAAGAAAAAAAAAAAAGCATCACCGCAAATTGTTCTTAGAGAAAGAATTTTCCATCTCTCTTTCTCATCAGAGTCGGTAGCAAAACTGAAACCAAAAGCAAAATGGTGGATGCAAAAGCAATAACGTTTCTTCTTTGCAAGCATTATCAGCTCATGTATGGAGATGCATCACGAGGCTTCGGAACTTCCCTTCAGACCAAAAAACAACCTTCCCATTTGCAGCAAATGGCAGAACAAGGCTAGTTCTGCCTGTTTCTCAGGACTGCTTCAGCAACTTTTTTTAAACCCACTGTTAGTGACAACTTCTTGCGGCGAACTGCTGAATGGCAGCCTAGGATGGGCATCAGGGCTGTTACATGATGGAGTGGCCCGAGAATCAGTTAATTCATCACTTTTCTTGAATCCAACAAGGAGTTAGTTCATGGAGACTGCATCCACTGCACCAAGTTGATTTGCAGTGCTTGTTACTCTACATTGGAGGCCAAATTAAGTTTTTTGTTTTGGTTGACAAGGAACCATCAGCCGCAGCCCAAAAATACGGGCTGAATAAATTCCGTCCCGTGCAATAATCCGTTATAATCATGCAGAGAGATCAAATTAAGTTGGAGAGAATACTCTTCTCTTGAACCCATGATGTTGATTTTGATTTTTTTTTTTTTTTATAACAAGAAAAGAAGAAAGTGTAGTGGCGAAATATTTGATGTTTTTATATAATATAATAGTTAATTCAGACTAACAGTAAAATATTCAATCATATATTGAGAAACTAATCGAAGTAAAATCTTGAGAACAAACAAACAAATTTTTTTTTTTTTTGCCGAATATAGGTTTAAAACTATATCTTCCTCAAAATTTGATAGTTTCATCACATTTAATTGGCCAATTCTGTCAAAAAAATATTTAATTTTGTCGAGTGGTTAATATGCCATAGAATTGTGCAAAATGATTGGATCACGAGATCCACATCTCTTGCATGAGTGAAAATCACCCTTTTCTAAATTAACAGGTGAAATTAAAAAAAAATTGAAAATTTGAAAGATAATAATGGGTATGGAATTTAAAAACTTTTCAATTGACTACCGAGCATTGACATTAAAAAAGAAAAAGAGTTTAAGCTGACGTCAGTCAATTGAACTCCCAAAAGTAAAACCATTGAATTGTGTTGTCTACCCGATACTCAGTTTTGGGTTGGGCTGATGTACCCCAAGTTTTCGGTTAGCTTAAATTTGCAAAAGTTCTGGTTCTACCCGCTTTAACCCAAAAGAATACTCGAAAAAGTCCAAACAATAAACCTCGGCCAACCCAACACAAGTCGGGAGGTTTCGTATTTAACCACGCCGGTCCAACCAGACCAGGTCAATTCTTCAAAATCATCGTTTCTTATGGTTTGAGAAAATTTCTACCAATTCCGCCAAACCCCTTCTTGCAAAGGAGAAATCAACCGAAACGGTTTCAGATCAATTCCATGTAAGTTATTGAGAAGCTTTTCAAATTTTCAGCTTTTGATGTTCATGTCATTTTTTAATCTGCATGTTATGCACCACAGTAAAAATTGACTGATTACTGAATTTTGAGTAGGAAAACAACCCCAATTGTATAAAGGCATTGACTTTTTTTCCCCCTGCATGGTTACTGTGATTATTGGTGATTTTTTATAATTGTTTATTGAGGCTAAAAAGGTATTGATCCTTTTTTGTTTGGGTACCTTTTTTCATTGTTTTTGTCACAGCCCAGATAGCTAAACTTTGAGGGACATATCTGAACATTCAATCATGCTTACTGGGATTGTTGATTATGTATGAAGTTGATTATTGAAAGTAGGAAAGTTTTGATTTTTATGATTTCTGTGATGGATTTTGTCACTGCCTAGATAGTGCAATCTTGAGGAAGCATACTTGAATAATCAAGAATGGAGGTGAATAACAGTTCAGAACGTAGGACAAAGCAAAAACGTGATCCTGCATGGAATTACTGTGAAATGTATAAGAATGGTGAGAAGGTTGAGCTCAAGTGTGTGTTCTGTGGGAAAATCTTTAAGGGTGGTGGGATTCACAGGGTTAAGGAGCATCTTGCAGGTGCTAAGGGGGATGGGGGCTCTCCTTGTATGAGAGTTGACCCTGATGTTCGCCGTGCAATGCAAGAGAATTTGAGTGGGGTTGTGGGGAAAAGGAAGAAGAAACAAAGGTTTGTTGATGCCGAGGATGAGTTGTTGATTCAAAATGACATTACCATCGAGGATGAGGGTTTTCGAAATAATTATGATTTGAATACAGTTGATGACTTGCTTCGGCTAACAGAGACCATTGAAACAAACTCCGATAAGCGTCTGAATATTGAAGGAGCAAGTAATGAATTTAATGGTGAACAGAGTGTAGGGGGAATGACTAGACGGAGGAGAAGAAACCTGCAAGAGAATTCAGCTAATATGGAACCTGTAGCCATTGGTTCTCTAAAGCGGGATCCAGCTTGGAAGCATTGTCAAATGTTTAATAACGGGGGGAAGGTTCTGCTCAAGTGTGTATATTGTGGAAAAATATTTAATGGTGGTGGGATTTATAGACTTAAGGAACATCTTGCTGGTCGTACGGGCAATGGATCTGTTTGCTCAGAAGTACAATCTGATGTTCGCCTTCTTATGCAAGAGAGCTTAAATGTAAGTGGGTCAGTGGGGAAGAAAAAGAAGAAACAAAAGCATTTCATTGAGATGCCCAATCATAATGCTGGTAATGGTGCTGTCCAAACCCTTGCTAATGGGCGTGATTTAAATAATGAAATTGATTTGCTTCCTGAAACTGATGCACTTGAAGAGAATTCTGATGTGTTTCTGAACCAAGAACATGAGGGCAACGGATCAGGTGGTAGGATAGAGAAAGGCCAAATGGGAAAGGCCTCTGTTCTGATAAATCCTCATAAGTCTCATACATTGACTGCAGATGGTAATAAAGCTGTTGGCTCAAAAGTGGTGGATAATCAGGTTCAAATGGCAATTGGCCACTTTCTGTTGTATGCAGGGATATCTTTTGATGCTACAAATTCGGTTTATTTTAGAAGGATGATTGAGGCCATAGCTTCGCAAGGATCACAGGTTGTAACCCCTTCTTGCAATGATCTTCGTAGCTGGATTTTGAAAAATTCGGTCAAAGAGGTTAAAAGTGACTTTGGCAGATTCACAGGTTGTTGGGCTAGGAGTGGTTGTTCCATTTTGGTTGATGATTGGGTCACACAGAATGGCAGAACGTTGGTAAAAGTTTTAGTTGATTGTCCAGAAGGAAATTTGTTTTTGAAGTCTCTGGATATTTCTGAAATTAGAAATCCTGTAGATGCTCTCTACGAATTGCTTGCTAAGGTGATAGAAGAAGTCGGTGTGAGAAATGTATTGCAAGTTGTTACTCGTGGTGAAGAGCCATATTTTGTTTGTGGGAAGAGATTGATTGATGCTTACCCTTCCATTTTCTGGACTCCTTGTGCTGGTCATTGCCTAAGTTTGATGCTTAAGGATTTTACAAAGCTTGACTTGATCAGTGCAATCCTTGAACAAGCCAAATCAATAACAAGATTTATCTACAATCACAATGTTATTTTGAATATGATGAGACGGCACACTTTTGGTGTTGACTTAGTTGACATAGGAGTTTCGAAATCAGCAACAGATTTCATGACATTGAACCGATTAGTGAGTCTCAAGCAGAATTTGCAAAACATGGTTAGTTCAGAGGAATGGGCAGAGAGCCCTTACTCAAGGGAACCTGAGGGATTGGCTGTCCTAGATTGTTTCAGTAGCGAATCATTTTGGTCTACTTGTGCCTTGATTTCCCGTTTAGCTGATCCATTCTTGCGACTTTTGAGGATAGTTAGTAGTGAGAAGAGGCCCGGAATGGGTTACGTTTATGCAGGAATTTATAGAGCCAAAGAAACAATCAAGAAAGAACTTGTTAACCAGAAGGATTACCATGACTACTGGAACATTATACACCGAAGGTGGGAAAAACTTCAGCATCACCCACTTTTTGCTGCTGGTTTCTATCTTAATCCAAAGTTCTTCTATAGTACTGGAGGAGATATGCATCATATCAGATCCCATGTATATGATTGTGTGGAGAAATTGGTGCCTGACCCTAATACTCAGGACAAAATTGTGAAAGAGACAATCTCGTATCAGAATGGTGATGGAGATTTTGGCAGGAAGATGGCAATAAGAGCTAGAGATACATTACTTCCAGGTTAGATTTTACTAAAGAATACATTGGTTTTGTTTTCTGTTATATGTTTTTCCATGTTTTTTTGGTATGGGTTCTATCATTTCGCCTTGTGCCATAATCTCAAAATTTCGATGCAACACTCTTGCTTTGACAAATAAGATGCTGAAACAGTTTTCCATAAAGATGGATAATTAAGAGATTTTGAGAAGATGGCACCTATCCTATACACAGAAAATGAGCTCAAGAATAGCAGCATAATATCCATTTTCTATACTTCAGAATATTATTAGTTATCTTGTTCAGTACCCTGCTATTGGATTTGTGAAAGAAGCCTCATTCTGTTTGCTCTCTCTCTCTCTCTCTCTCTCCATAGCTGAGTGGTGGTCAACATATGGCGGGGCATGCCCAAATTTAGCTCGCTTTGCTATCAGGATCCTTGGTCAAACTTGCAGCTTGATAGGCTCTAAGCCAAGTCACATACCTCTTGAACAGATGCACGAAACGAAAAATTGCTTGGAGTATCAGAGGCTCAATGATCTTGTCTTGGTTCAGTACAATTGGTGGCTGAAGGAAAGGTAATCAGATTTTAAGTATCAGTGTCAAAAAGTTTTGTAGTTTAGATGTGGATGGAGGCCAGATAAATCTTGCTCTCTAAATGTATTCTTATAGGGCTCAGAAGATTAAAGAGCAGGAGCCAGTGGACCCCCTTTTGCATGCTAACTCTAGAGTGGCTGAGGATTGGCTTATGAAGGAGGAGGCTTATTCAGACGACCAAAACATATCCGATTGGAGCACCATTTCCCCACCTATGGGCAACATAATGCTCTTGGGATCGCGTGCTGATGATTTTGAAGCCTTAGGTGTAGGTAATGATGAATATCCTTTACAAAAATTTCTGGTGAAAGAGGTTCTTCTTTTGTGCATTGTTAACGTTGTGACAAACCTACCACAGGTTTTGATGATTTGGAAGTACTCAATGGTGTTAGCGAGGAAGCTACCGATGATAAGCCAGCAGAATTTTTCTGAAGGGGTTTCTCTTTTCCTATATGAAGGGGAAAACCTGGTATTTTTCTGTTTTGGTCATTTCCAGCAGCCTTGTAAAGCTTAGAAATGTTGTGACAGGGGTATGGAGCAATTTTTCTAGTATTTTCTTTTATTAATTTTAAGATTGTAACATGGAAATTGCTGAAATGGTGGTGCAACATTAGGAACTGAGTTTATGGTTTTTTGTAACTAACTGTTACTGGCATTTTTTTTCAGAATCACAGGTAGCAGAATAACTGGCTGTGTCTCATGCATAGAATTAGCTCATTCCATCTTACCTGATTAGAAAGATTGACAAGATTTAAAGCATCAGCATCGTGGAATATTGTTGGGCCAAGAATTTTGGCCCACTTAATCAGAACCTATGTACAGTCTGGCTTCAATGTTTGGGCCACAATTTAGGCCCAAATTACTTCAAAACACATCGGATTATTTCATGGCACCTCTTTTTTTTTTTTTTTTTTTTAAAAAAAATTGTTTTAAATTCGTAATAATCATCTTCCTATCATGCCTTAATCAGTAGTAGTTACTTCTTCTTCTTCTTTGTAATTCCTTTTTTTGGCTTAATGAAAGGGAAAACAATTTAAAAACAAAGAAGAATTTAATACCCATGTCACCCACATAAGAATTAGCACTGTTTTCGGTAGATAATAGCAATCCAAACAAACGGACCTTGTTTGGATTGTCATTTTCTGTTGAAAAATTACGTCATTTTCTGTGATCATATTTTTTTATTACTTTTATTCTTCATATATATCAAATCGCTATCGTAATTTTTTCCATGAAAAATGCAATCCAAACGGAGCCGCATTATAGAGACTAGGAGGCATGAACCGCGCCCTGCGCGGTGATAATTTATTATGGATGCCCATAAAACATATGTAGCAGGTATATAATTTAGAAAATAAAAAGGACATTGACTTTATTAGATGTAATAAGTTGGAATAACAAAAGTAACAGCTAGGACAGAAGGAATGTTTGTTGCTTAAAACTCCAAAGGCTAAAGAACTATCTATACAAAGATCTAGGCTTTAGAAACGCAGAAACAAAACAAAGTTTAGTAATTGTCCAGTGAATGAATCGTCTAAGTAACAAACATGTGGTCTATAGTCTACATATCACTATTCCAAATACTACTGCTGCCTAAGAACTCAGCCCAAGAAGAAAGGCTCTGAGCTGGCAGCATAACAAAGCATCCCAAAGAAAATTTTTTAAAAAGAACAGAACCACTAAATGCTATTAGTATCAATAGCATATAAGCCTCAAAACTAATACCGACGCCACTACAAGCTCAAAGAAGTTCACGAGCTGACAAGATAGCACAAGAAATAAGCATCCAAAAACAACCTCTCTAAACTGGGTAGCAAGCAACAACAGCGTATTTAGTGCATGTCACTTTGTTGATCACATCGGATGAACGCTTGAAATAGCATAGGAGCCTGGTCAGTTCAATTCGACAAGCCACACGATGGTACAACTTAAAGGTCTGCAAAAAGGTTGAATCGAAATAAAGTGGCAATTCAAGAATCCATGTACACAAATCAGACCATTTAAATTGCATAAAAGAAAGTTCATTAATGACAAATCCAAATGACCTGGCTACATAGTTGAACAATCTCCAAGTTCAGGTATCTATGCATGAGAATAGAGCAACACATAACCTCATCGTCAGCAGCCTCAAACATGTCAAGCGCGCTAACACCAATCAGCTTCTCAGCTTCGACACCTAATGCAATAACATTTACACACCCAGTATCATCATGAAAAGTGAGCCAGATCCATGCTCTATAACAAAAATAACATTAACCACCAAAAAAAAGGAAACCAAGGAATACATAGAGTTTTTAAAAACTAATAACTAATAACAAATCCACGATGCACCTAGGGAAATCATACATTCCCTGACCTCAACCAAGGTATACAAATAGTCTTATATGTTGACAAGACACCCTCAATTGATTTTAGTTTTCTCACGTGGCACGATACCGTTGGGGTAAAAGATTGGAGGCACAAACAAAAGTGACATGAAAAATCAACATAATTTCTTTTCACAAAAAATCAAGATGCAGAGGGGAATGCAATATTGGCCATACATCTTTAACAAGAGCTCTGTGTTATTATAGCAATCAAACTTCCAGATAAGAGTTTTGGAGCCACGAAAACAGGCAATTTCGCATTTCAGACACATGCAAACATTTAATTCTTGTTTATCAATGAAGGAACATTATTACAGTTGCAATGTACATTTTTTGTGTGCTAAAATGTCTAGAATTAAAAAGTTTCATCCTCCATTTGCAAAGCCTTCTATTGCATGATACAGTTCCTGCCAAAATCCAGATGCAGCAGTGATTTGATACTACAAACAACTTAACTAAGAGAAACAGCTCCTTAGCAGTATCAAGAACAACTGAACATTTAGTATTCATGCCAGACTGCAGATTTACCAAAATGATCTCATAGCATTATACCTGATCAATATTGAACAAGCTAAACGTTTAAAAAAGTTTCCTCGTCTAATGTAGCTCAGGACATAGAAAACAATGCATGCAATAAATCTTATAGAATAATCAGTGGGTAGAAGCAACCTTTTTTGTAGACAAATCCTTTTTTTTTTTTTTTTGCACTGGCTTCTTCACAGTCGACCCAAACACTTCATACTTAATAAAAAGGAAAATGTTTAACAATCAAAAGCTGTCCCATTCCATTTCCAGTAGCAAAAAAAATAAAAATAATTGTCTAGTTTATGGAGTAAATCTTGCACCCGAGTACATGAACTATTAACCCAATACAGGAAAGGTCAACTGCACATTAATTAAAGTACTGCAATTCAAATAGAACTAACATGAAACGGGGATACCTCTAATCAAATGCATAGGGATCATCTGCATAAGGATTCAGAGATCCTTCTGAAAACAGATCACCTATATTAGATGAATTTGTATGAACTTGTCCCTTTGTTCCCTATCATGAAATTTCAATCACAAATGTCAGCACACATAACATAAAATTATATGTGACCGTAATCACAAGGCATCTTGCAGTGTACAGAGACAAACTTCATCACATACAGTTAATTCTCCTTGTTTCTACTTTACCTTGCTCAGGTTAACCAATTGCTCTGTTTCATTGCATTAATCTATTAGTAATCACAACTTAATCCTAAATGATATGAATAAGAGTAACACCATTTCAAGGTAAGAGAATTTTGTGACCACGATTATTGCCTGTCTAGTACACCCCATTCATCAAAAATAGGCAAAAATCCTACTTCTTGTTGGGTGAGACATGACTGACACTCCACAAAAGATCAAAAGCTAAAACAACCAGCATGATGACACTGAGAAGGAAAATTTATCCTAGTTCATTGTTTAATTACCTTAGTAACAGCTCTAGGTGTAACAGCTTTTGGTGTCTCTAGTTTTTTATGTCTGCCTGGGTCCTGTAGTAATAGAGACAATTACACATAACCAAGAAATATACACATAAAGAATCGTTCCCCTACGACAATGCATACTGATCAGAAATCAAAATTACATACCGCAAACATTACAGTACTTTTGGTTTTCCTTTTTTTGTAATTGTTCTTCCATTTGCTGTTTCGACTTCATATTCATGATGAGTGACCTGCTTAAGCAAGGAAAGGAGGTTAGACAAACGGGCACAAAGAGTTGGGCCGAATTTTCTACGAACACAGAGAGCTTATCAATGATATTCAGAAGCATGAACTTAATTTTCCATGTCTTTCTTGAGATATAGATTAAATTGACAAAAAAAGAAAAAAAGGGAGAGCGAGGCATAGGAAAACTGATACGGGTCATGGATTTCTCTTTCATTGTAAAAATATAGACTGGCAGGCTTTCCTTTTTTTTTTTTATTAGTGCTCACTTGGTCGGGTTGGTTATAAGAATCGGACCTTTTCTTGGTCAGCGAGGGTGAGTTTGTCGGAAGCGTCGGAAAGGGAAGCATCGAGGGACTGAAGCTGGGACTGAAGGTCGGCGATGATGGCGTCAAAACATACGAATTCCAGGCAAAAAAAAAAAAAAAAAAAAAAGAAGAAAGAAGGAAACTTGTAGCAAGGACTGAAGCTGATTGGACAGGAAGACGAGACGAAGAAAGCTTACACCGAAGGAAGAGGAAGAGATCCAAACGAATGGAAGAAGATCCGGACAGCTGCAACCAACAGCGAAGATGGCACCTCCTTGGGCGGAAAGAAGACAGTGACCGAGCAAAAAAACAGAAAGCTGCACGTCACCGGACAATGGAAAAAAATAGGAACGCCAGGGAAAAAAAATGAACAGAGGAAACTTGAAGAGAGGATCGGACCTCACTGGAAAGGAAAATAAAAGACAAAGAAGAGAGCTTACAACAAAAGAGGAGGAGAGGCCAACGAACGGCACAAGATCTGTACCGATGCAGCCGACAGCGAAGGTGGCAGCTCCTTGGCCGGTAAGAAGGCTATGGGCTTGGGAGAACCGAATACCAGAGCTCAACAAAATGTTGCAGCAGGCTCCAGAGCATGCGGGTAAGTGGCAGAGCAACATTGTGGGGAGAAGTAAATGCAGTTGGAGAGAGAAGGGAGCGGGAAGAAGGCAAATGCAGCAGACGCACAGAGAGAAGGACGGACGGTCACATGGGACACTGGCAGGCGAAACCAGATGGGAAGCTGACGCGCGATGCGCGAACAACATGATACTTCCAATCCACATGCCGGGCACGTGAGAGGACGACGAAAGTTTTGGCTGAATGCTGGTGGGACGTTATCTACTTATGTTGAAAAATTGCCATAGAATGGTATTCTATTTCCATACCAAACTGGAATTAATTATCAAAAGTGCCGTTCCCAGTCTAACACGAAACTCCCTTTCCACGGTACGACTACTTTGGAAGGTAAGCAGTAACTTGCAGCCCAATCAACCTGCCCAGCCGCTTTTTCTATACCCATTAATCCCTTTCATAACTCACAGTTTTTTGTATGAGTGTTTCGATAAATGGACTCTGCGAAGACACTTCAAAAGCCGGCAACTTTTGAAGTGCTCCGCAGCACTTAACTACTAAACCCCCCAAACCCCCCCAAGCGATGTGGGAACTTAACCCCACAGGGTGCCCCGCTGCTAAGAGATAAAGACCCCCCAGACTCCCCGAGACAGGTTTTTCCATTAATCACCCTTCAAGATTCAAGCTTGTTTGTCTTCTCCACACAAACCCGAGAAAGAAAAAAGAAAAGATGAGTACCAATTGAGTTGTTGAAAGAATTTCTCTTCCTTTACTTCCTCAGCAGACAGCAGCGCCATGGCAACTTTCTTTGAAGTCCCACATCATCAAAAAGTAATCTTGACCGGAGTCGATTCGATTTTTAGGTGAGTTTTTTAGTTTTAACAGACTCTGATCGTCTTTTCCCTCTTCAGTTTTCTTTTTTTTTTTTGGAACTGAATATGTATCTGTTAATTCGCTTCTCATCAAAAAGGGAAATTAAAATTCTTTTTTTGGTTTTCGTTTTTCTTCCTAAATCCATGGTTCAGTTATGTACGTGCAAATTTGCAGATTGCATATCAATTCGTCCAATAAATTGTTGATGTCTATTGCTTGAACTATCAATCTAGAGTTCAGACAATATAAACATTACTAATTGCTGTTTTACTTTGGAGAATCTTAGGCTTTTTACTTCAACCAAAAAAAAATCTTAGGCTTTTTATTGGTCAGAAAGAACAAAGGAGATTAGATTCCAAATCCTATTGTTAAAGAAATTAAATTCAGAAAAGCAATAGTCACAAACCATGCAAATCTGAACAGTGATATTGTTTAGTGCTAATAGGATGAGGTGTTGATTGATGTCAGTGTTGCAATATATATGTATAGCCTGCAACATAATGCGCTTATATTATCTTACCAACTCATAGCTAGTGCTGGACTTGGTTCATGACAATCTAATTGTTATGTTGTTGAAGGTGTTTTATAAGGTTTACCACAGTTGAACAAAATATCAGGGAAAAAGTTTACAGAGCCAAAGTTGATGGGTCCGAAACAGCTGATGGAACAGGATCCGGGAGAGTTGGATGTCAGCAAACTGCATCCTCTCTCTCCCGAGATAATTTCTTATCAACCAACAATAAATATTGGTAATCCTCATTAGACCTACAGTTGTTTGATTTTAATACATTGTTGCTTCCCAAATCCCAACTGACTGTGTTGAAATTTTGAAGGCCTTATTGGTCATGTGGCGCATGGCAAAACGACCGTTGTAAGAGCAATCTCTGGCATCAGGGTAATTGTCATGCACTTTTTCTACAACTTACAATGCTTGGTTTTTTATTTCTCAGCACATTTTGATCATAATTTACCTATCTTTTTCGTTAATAACATGTTTTGGCTCTTCTACTAATTACAGACTACCCGTTTCAAGTGTGAACTGGAGCGGAACATTACTGTTAGACTTGGATATGCAAATGCAAAAATATATAAATGTGAAGATGAGCGCTGTCCTCGGCCTCTGTGTTACAAGTAAGTTTATTGAACTGCTCAAGTTTGGTTTCGTTCATCTTTTCTTAAATTTGTACTAATTACCTAAAAAACACATAATGCAGGGTGTATGGAAGTGACATGGTTGATGATCCTCCGTGTGATGTACCCGGTTTTGAGAAATCCAAGATGAAACTGCTGAGACATGTCTCTTTTGTTGACTGCCCGGTATGTTCATCATTTTGGAAACAGAGATTGAATAAGTAAAGCACATGGTACTTTTCCCCCGGCAGTCACAGTTATGGATGCTCAAATTTTTCTGCATGTCACCTATCTTAATTTTTTACTAAATTCTGTGTTAAGTTTTCAACTACATAAATCACTTTTTAAGCTGTAAAGTAACTTGTTTAAAGAACTGGATGGTCAATTAATCTACCTGCATTATATGGATAAGTGAATATAACTCCTTATCGTAGGCTACTGAATTGTGTACATGTGGATATGTAAGTACTTCAAAGACCTGAATCTATGTTTTGTCTTTGCAGCATACTTTTCAGATTAATCTGTTGATCTTAATTTCGATGTACAGGGACATGAAATATTTATGACTAGGATGCTCAGTGGGGCAACAGTAATGGATGGATCACTCCTCCTAATAGCTGCTAATGAGAGTTTCCCCCAGCCTCAAACACTTGAGCATTGGTCTGCAGTAGATCTTCTGAAAATTCAAAATCTCATCCTTCTTCAAAATAAGGTGGATCTTGTTCAGGAGGAGGTGGCCAGGAATCAATATCAAGCGATTCAGAAATATGTAAAGGTGAATATTTCAGACAAAATTGAATTTCCCTCGGCCCCCAATTCTTGATTCATAGTAGTAATCAAACTTCTTACCCCTTAATGCAACCAGGGAACTGTCGCATCTAATGCACCAATACTACCAATTTCTGCCCAGTTGAATTACAACATGGATGTGGTGTGTGAATATATTATGAAAAAGATATCTGTTCCAGTTCGAGATTTTGTTTCACCGCCACAGATGATTGTGATTCGCTCGTTTGATGTTAATAAGCCTGGTTGCGAAGTTCTTGAGCTGAAAGGAGGGGTTGTAGGTGGAAGCATCACCAAGGTATCCATGTCAACATCTCTTCTTGAAAATGTAAATGAAAAGAGAACGAAGGAAGAGAGGAAAAACTAAATGAATGAATAACTGACTTAAGTTTCACAGTAATTTGTTACAAGTATGTTATAAATCTTCTTGTGTACAGGGTGTTCTGAAGGTAAACCAAATTATTGAGCTCCGTCCAGGGATTCTGGGGAAAGATGCCAGCGGCAACTTGAGATGTAGTCCCATTTATACCAGAGTAGCTTCACTTCACTCTGAACAGAATAAACTTCAAATTGCTGTCCCTGGTGGCCTTATTGGGGTTGGCACAACAATGGATCCTGCACTGTCACGCAGTGATCGGTTGGTTGGTCAAGTTCTTGGTCAGGTCGGGACACTACCTGAAGTTTATACTGAAATCAAGGTAAGCAGATTTAAAGGAAACAAGCTTAATCAGAATGATTCAGAATTTTCATACAATTCACTGATGTAGGACCTCTCACTTGTGTTGCACATTATCCATTTTCAGATTGCAAACACACATCTTTTGAGCAAACTTTTAGGAGTGACAATGAATGGCACGGCACAGGGAAAAGTTGGTGGTCTTATAAAGGGAGAAATTCTGCTGCTGAACGTTTCATCCATGGCAACCGGGGCTGAAGTTCTTAAAGTGAAGGATAAGCATGCAAAATTACGCCTCAAAGCACCAGTATGCACGAGTCTAGGAGAGAAGGTGGTCTTAAGTCGCCGCATACAAGGGCATTGGCGACTCATTGGTTGGGGCGTAATTAAAGATGGAATTACACTCGATATACTTGCTGCGACACCGGACCTTACATGAATAGGAAAACTATAATAAGTTCATTTCATAGAGCAATTGTCACTGCCTTTACCTTGAAACCATGCAGATTTGTGCTTCTTTCTGTTGCTAGGCATCGTGATTTTTTCGCTGCTATAGAACCAAGGACATAATTTCTTGATAATTGAATTTTCTTTCTTTATGATGAACATGAATTCTTGACCATCAGAATAAAAGTGGTAGCGTCTTTGCGTCGAACTAAATTCTTACTTGGGATGGGAATTGGTTTTGTTGCATGTACCATGAATTGACAACTAACTTCGGTTTTAACGAATGATGAATGATGTTAGATTTTAAGATAATGAGAATAAGCGTGAAATTTCATGAGCGTCGAATAATTATCAAGGAGCAGGTACTTTGCCAAAGGCAAGTATGGGGTGGGTTCGGGACGAGGAAGGAATTATAAGTGAGAGGTTTTAGATTCCCCTTTTACTTACCAAAAAAAAAAAAGCACTACATGTTCCCCTTGTCCAAGAACTTGTGTTTCAACTCCATCAATAAACATAATTCGAGAAACATATGCACAAGATATCAATGAAAAGACATCGACACTTACAATGCCTTGAGCCCTTGATCAGGAAATCAAACGCAACTGAAACAGAGGATGTTACAGGGAAACTCCTTTTCTTTTGAGATGGTGCTCAACCATCAGTTATGAATCAGCTGACTTCAAAATTCAAGACAACATTTCACTTCCAATTCTTGGAAAAAATGAGGGAAATACTGAGGAAAATTTTATAATTATATGAGTTGAAGCCCAGTAAAACCTGCCGCACATTTGATTATAAGCGTCAGAATTCAGAACTACAGTCATCTGATCTTGGAGTTAAACTGTAGAAGAGAGAAGAAAAATGACTTGTGCCTGAGATACATCCTAATTTTGCCAACAGAGATTTCTCCTACCCTCCTGCATGATCTCAAAGGCCAATTTATATCTTTCTAACGACGCTGCTCCAGCATCAATATAATTGCGGGCTTCTTCCCTCAAACTCCACAGCATCAATGCCTTGAGATCCTGTGAGCCACCACCTGAATCAATATCACGCAGTATTCCATATTTTGCGTTCTTGGTCCACCTATGTAAGACATAACGAGATGGAAGTTCCCTTATGTTCATAATTTGGAACACCTTCAATGCATGTCTACAAAGCACGCCTTCAAATTCGAAGAGTTTACAACTGCAACTGATGTTAAGGTTTGAAGCATTAAATGCAACAGTATTCCTTTCATCCCCATTGCCACACTTCTGCACTATATACCTGCTAATAGCACCTTCAACATTCATCTTTATTCCAGCATAGCTATAGCATTCTAAGAGCTCCTTCTGAAAGACTTTGAACATTATTATTGTGTAAAGCCTTCGACACTGCTCTTCTATGGGATCTTTTGTGTGCAAAACTGCCTGCAAATTAAAGGAGTTAAAATCTTCTTTTCTTTCATCTTCACGTCGCTGTTCAACTGCTTTCTCATAACGTATAACAAATTCATTAAGAGGAGTATGTGCTGTCAATACTGTACCAAAGTAAGACTTTATGCTTCCATCCACTGGGATACCTGCAAAGAACGTGCCCTTTATGTACAAAGGAACCCAACTTTTACGCATCCTGTACATTTCCTTCAACCAAGTGCTCTCTTTCAAATTATAGTTATTAATTAGAACATTCCATGCAGAATCAAATTCGCTAGCTGTCTGACTCTGTGAAATACAAGCCTCAAATTCATATTTGAACTCAGAGTTCAAGGACAGCAGTGCTCCCAGGTTTTCTTGTTCCTTGGCCAGCATTTGCCATGAAGAAAACCGATGATGTGTCCCAGGAAAAATATTCGCAATGGAATATGTAATTGCTTTGTCCTGATCAGCTATTATTGACACAGGACACCGGCCAGACATAGCCCTAAGCCATGCTTGAAACACCCAAGTAAATGATTCCTCAGATTCATCAGCAATTAGAGCACAGCCAAGAAGTACTGGCTGCCGGTGGTGATTAACGCCAACAAATGATGCAAATGGCATTGAATAACTACCCCTCCTGTATCCCGTATCAAATACGATGGCATCCCCAAACTGAGTGCAGGAAAATCTAGACCGTGCATCAGCCCAGAAGATGCTCATAGCTTTGCCATTATCTATCTCCACTGCATAGAAAAATCCTGTGTCTTCTGCTTGCCGAGACTGAAAATATTCAAGAAGTACATTGTACCAATCACTTCCAATATTACTTTCTCGGCCTCTTTTAACTAGACTAAGACCACCATTTGTTTCAACTAGATCCAAATTTTCCAACCCGCTGATTACTTCTTCTCTAAATCCCTTTGTCACAGAAGTTGTTCTCTGACTGGCATCAGTTGCAGTGTCAAATTCATGATTGTGTTCCTTCTGAAGACGGTCAACAACCCACCTTCCTGTTTCTTGTCTTTGTATCCTCATAAATGCTCCACAACCTACTCTAGAAGGGTGCTGATGCCCTTCCTTTGAGCAGACAAATCTTCGGGATGTAATAGACCCATCATGCTTAGAACGGAATAACTGACCAATCCGAACTCTGAACCCTGTACTAGCTGCAAACGTGCAGTAAAACTGATATGCTTCATTAGCAGAAGTGAACTCAAGACCTTTGTATGGTTCATCTGCTGGTTCTCCTCTAAATTCATCATGTTTGAGTCGTTTGGCATCAACAACACCAGATGGACCTTCTTCCTCATGTGATCTAATTCCTGTCCTAGTAGAAATGACAGCTGTTGTTCTGGGGTTTGGAAGAGATTTCCTCTGTATACGCGAAGGGCAGATCTCACCAGGAAGTTCAAGTTCATGGTTATGTTCCTTGTTGATATTGGCAAGAACCCATTTCCCAGAATCAGCCTTTTGCACCCTTATGAAAGCAGGACAACCAGTTCTTGAATTGGTCTGAAAACCCTCCTTTGAACATACAAATCTCCTAGAAATAACAGAACCATCAACACGGGACCTATAAAGCTGGCCAATTCTGATTCTGAAACCTACTTGTGTGGCATAAAGATTATAAAATTCCTGTGCATCTTCTGCTGAATCAAACTCCAGCCCCACGTGAGGTTCAAGTTTTGACTCTCCTTCATCATCCCTATGGCCATTTGCTTTCACAACCATTAGAGCTATTGGTTTGCCTCTTACAGTTATAGCATTTCCTAACTCTTCTCTGCTCATATCAGTATCTGAGATGCAACCAAACAATGTTCCCAGTGGAATAACTAAAAGGACACAAATAATTTAGAAGAAAGCAGTCTCTGATGAATATAATGGCAAAACTTCTCTTAACAGATGGCTGTGAGTCCGTTATAGCACCACAATGCGACAAATAAACAACCAACCAGCACAAACACTATAAATATCACATGGCAGAAGATGAGATTTATCAATATGCAGATACAATGATTCCATGAATGCATCGACACATGAATACAAAGATTAGAAACCAGATGGCAAATACAAATGGGAAGAAAAAAGTTTTTACTGAAAGCAGATATGAAGGAAGAGTTTGCAAAGCATAGCACATGCACAAGCACAAACACTCATACACATGCTGTGTGTGTGTGTGAGAGAGAGAGAGAGAGAGTATACCAGAAGACATCTGAACATAAAGAAATTTTATCAACATTTCAGCAGTTGCTTGATCAGCACCACATCATGGGATTTTGTTAACTTTTCTAAGTTCAGTTTGGTGTACTGAGAGTGAGTATGACAGTTCCCTTTGGATAAAATCTAGTGAACTAACAAAATATGGAAAATTTTGAGACTTAAACTTGTATTTTGTAGCATCACGTTCACAGATGTGTGTGTATTCCATTATATAGATTAGGTAGAATATGCAAGAAAAGCAAATAGCACTCTGTGGTGATACAACAAGAAACTTGGAAAAAAATATCCCACTTTTATTTCTATTAGTCAGCTTTTACAATAATCAGAAAAACTACATTGTTCTTGCACTACAATTCCAGTAATTTCAATAATAGGGGGTGTTTCACTACAAATTTGAGGTAGATATTTCCATGAAGTTTGATAAGATACAGAGAAACAGAAAGGCCTTATTCTGTAGTAAGACGAAGAGTGAATAAAGAAAGCAGCCACAGCCAACAGCTCATTTATTTTTATAACTTAACTCTACTGGAAACCACAAATATTGAGTGCCAAACTTCAGAAGGGTTGAGAAAGATTACATGGAAACTTATGTTAGACGACAGGCTTTGTTTGTAGAATGAGATTCTTGAGGAAAGTTCAGCAAGATAACCTCTATCAGGAGATCTGCAAACTTTCATAAAGTATAGTCATGTAAATAATCCAATAGGGTCCAGAATCCAACTCACACATCCAATTAAACCTATCCACTTTCTTGGCACAAAATCACTCACGTAGCAAGCTCCAAAAGCTTAAGGAACCTTTTTTTTTTCTCTGCTCCTATGGATATATTGGGGCATTCACTTCTTCAGATATTAATGGAGAACCATAAAACACTCAAATTGCACCTATACATAATCACAAACTATTGCAAACACCGATAATTCATTGCCAATAAAATATACATTTTACACTCATCATTTCAGCTAAGCTCCTACAACCAATTCACAAAAGCAGCAGTTTTTCCTTAGTGAGATGCAGCAGCCAAATCCCAGTTCAACTTGACAATTAGAAAAGCACCACAGAGCTCAAATCAAACAAACTACTACAATTGCCCAATCCCATCGCACCAAAAGCCCATAAAGAAATTGTCACCAGGAAAGTATTTTTTTCTTTGAGAAAAAAAAAATCATTAACCAATTAACTCAAAATCAGAAAAGAACCAGATACCCGTAATAGATGGGTAAAGAATTCAAGAATTTTTTTATGAAAAAAAAGGGACTGTGATAAAGGTTTTACCTTAGCATATCTGGATAAATGGCAATATGATGAAATCGGTCTTCTGGAGCTAAAACTACAGTGCTTATCACTCAGGAACCGCATGCATTGAAACGCCGAAGAGGAAACATGAAGAAAATCCAAAACTGGGCGCAAACTTTAAGAAGGCCTTCTCCAAATCCAAATTTACATTCAACTCCCGAGCTAAAACCAAATTAAATGAGTAAATCTCGACAGCCCTTAAATCAGAATTGATTGAAACGGTAGAACATCATTTAATTTCCTTTTAGTCAGCTCAATTTAGTTTTTCTTTCTTTTTTTATTGAGTAATGAGTAGTGTGCGTAGCTAGCTGCAAGAAAGGTGCTGAGGTGGATTTTGTGCGGTGCGGGTCCGTCTGGGAACTCGTGACAGTGACGATTTAATAGCAGCAAAAACAGAAATTCATTAATATATTTAAGGGAAATTCTTTATCCAAAACTGGGATCCAAATTTTTTTTTCATTCTTTACATGTTTAAGGGAAATTTTTCTTTCTTTTTTCAGTTTAATATCTTGAGTTAAATTCACTATTAGACGATGAAATAAGTAATTTTGACCCTTAGATTATAATCATTTGAATATTTTAAAATATAAATAACTAATATTATTGGGAGGTACAAATTGAGAAAATAGTTCTCTTTGCAAAAATTGTTGTAATCATTTGAGTAGTTTAAAGTGTATATAAGTAATATTATTGAGACGTACAAATTGAGAAAATGGTCCCCTACACTGTTGGATTATTTTAATTCATATATTATAACTATTGAAATAATTTATGTAAATAATTAACATTTTCTATAGAGAAAATTGCAATTTTAGTATCAAATGTTTTAGTTATCACGGTTCTAGTTCCTAAAGTTTAGACAAAAACAAATTTAGCATCAAATATTTTTATCTGTAAGTAAATTTAGTCCGATTAACTGGTTTTGGCAAATTATTACCAGATTATAATCACGTGAATAGCATGTGCTAGTAGCTAATTATTATAAAAAATTAGAAAAAAATAAAAAATATAAATTGCTTCTAATTTTTTAGCACATTTAGTCCAATTGTTTAGTTTTGATACATTGTTATCGAAATTCAGTCACATGATTAGCACATGCTAGTAGCTAAATTTTGTAAAGATTAAAAAAATAGCATTATTTAATTATAGATCATGGCTGCGAACATTTTTTTCAATTTTTTTTTCTAGTTTTTTTCAAACATTAGTCGTTCGCACGTGCTACTCACATGGACAGATTCTGATAACAATTGGTTAAAATCGGTTAATTGGGCTAAATATACTAAGAGATTTAAACATTTGGTACTATATTTGCTTTCATTCAAATTTTAGAGGTTAAAACCAGCTGTTCCAAATATTTGGTGCCAAAATGCAACTTTTTCTAAATCATATGTTTATTTGTATGAGATGTAAATAGAATAATTTTGTTTAAGAAATAGAACAAACAGAAATCAATTCATTTTTTATCTAATCGTTTTTTTTTTGTCAAAATTTTCTCTAATCATTTCATTGAGAAATTAGGGGCATATTAAAGTTAAACACGAACCAATTGTCCAAAGACTTAAAACATAGGTGCTAATTGCTAAATAGACAAAACTTTAAGGGCACCATCTAGCATTATAACTTCTCTCAGCCCTTTGGCCCCCTGCAGGCTGCAGCTTCTCTTTCAATTTCAAGTCTCCAACTCCTCCGTAGCCAGCTGTGAAGAGCTCCCCCGTAGCCAGCGGATTAACTGCTTCTCCATATAGCCTTATTATTCAGTCGTCGTTTAAATTTCAGAACTGGGTTTTTACGATTTTCCCCACCTGCTCAATATTTATCAACTCCAGAGATGTAAGTTTCAAAGTTCCTCTTTTTTTTTGGGGGGAGAAATTGAAGCTACTATTGATTTCTTCAATCTTGTGTACTCTTTCTTTTATCAATGATTGTTTTTCCAGATACCTATTTCATTGAGCTGAAATATTACTATTAGCTATTTACGACACCCTTCAATGTGTATATGAAGAATTAGTAGCATTTGAATGGGAAGGCCTCCTTCATTTTTCACTAATCTCTGCATCCGCCGGACCCCGAATACCCATTTCCAAAATCCTAATAGTCAAATCCGAAACCGAAACAATAGTAATACCAGTAAAAGCAGTGCTGGGAATGGAGAATTCGTGCAAAATTTAGATGCAAATGTGGTTAAAATTCATGACTTTAAACCGCAGGGTTTTACTGAGATAGCCAAAGCGGTATCCAAGATTATCCGCAGCCGACCCCGATGGGAGGAAACCATTCTTTCAGAATTTCCAACTGTGAATTTTGTTGATCCCAGCTTCTACAATGAGGTCTTGAAGCACCAAAATAATGTATTTCTGTCTCTCCGATTTTACTATTGGATTAGTTCTCAACATGGGTTCTTGCCAGATTCTGTCTTGTGTACTGTGATTTTTAATGGACTTGTGGAGGCCAAGGCTGCTAAAATTGCACAAAATTTCCTTGGTTTTATGAGATTTATGCCGGAGCCCAATGACCTGGAGCGTTATGCAGAGTGCCTTTGTGAAAATGGATTGATTGAGGATGCTCTTGAGGTATTTGATTATTTGAAGTGGGTAAACTACTGCCCCACATTGAAGACATGGAATTCAGCGTTGTCGGGTGCACTTCAGGCAAGAAGGGCTGATATTGTTTGGAAAGTTTATGGGAATATGATCGAAAGTGGTGTTATCGCAGATGTGGATACTACTGGATACTTGATTGATGCTTTTTGCATAGATGATAATGTTTGGAAGGGTTATGAACTTCTTCGCCAAGTTGTGAACGGTGGTCATTTTCCTTCTAGTGTCGTTTCTAATCAATTGATACGTGTATTCAGTAAGAGTGGGAATTATTCAAGAATGTCAGATGTACTGCACATTATGATTGCGATGAATCAGCCCCCAGGTATATTTACTTATCAGGAAGTTATCTATGGGCTATGCAAGAGAAATATGAAACATGAGGCTTTTCGAGTTTTTAATGATCTCAAGGATAGAGGATATGCTCCAGATCGGGTAATGTACACCACAATGATTCATGGCCTTTGCAAAATGAAATGGCTAGGAGATGCTCGGAGGTTGTGGCTTGAAATGATACAAAAGGGTATGATTCCTAATGAGTATACATACAATGCTCTCATTTATGGGTATTTTAAGATTGGTAATCTAGCAGAAGCTGAGAGGCTTTCTAAGGAAATGTGCGAAATTGGTTATGGTGAGACCACTGTGAGTTACAACACCATGATTAAGGGCCTTTGCTTGAATGGGAAAGTAGAAGCAGCTCATGACTTGTTCCAACAAATGGCTGAGAGAAATGTTGCCTGTGATGTCATCACATTCAACTCTCTGATTCAGGGCTTCTGCCAGGAAGGTAATATAGCTATGGGAACAAAGCTTTTACATGATCTTATAAATAGGGGTTTGCAACCATCAACTGCCTCGTATACAGTGCTAATTGAAAAACTTTGTGAGATGGGGCATGTTGAGGAAGGTACAGTACTCTGGAAAGATATGCAAGAAAGGGGTGTGTTACCCGCTGTCTGTAGTCATGATTCAATCATTGTTGGACTGGTTGAGCAAGGCTTTCTTGCTGAGGGGATGGAGTGGCTGAGCAATATGCTAGAGAGTCGGCGCAGACCACGGCAGGAAACTTTTGAGAGACTGATTCACTGTCTTTCTGAAGCAGATAAGTGGGGTGATGCCTTGTTTGTTTTGGGTAGTATGCTGAAGATGGGGTATACCCTGAATGAGTGCATTTGCCTTTCTGTTGTGGGCAAACTCTGCAATGATAATCCCAGTGGTGTTGAGAAATGTATAGAGGATGTCCTTAGAACAGCAAATGCTTCGTAGAACTGTTTGTATTCTCGACTCTTCTACAAGAAAAAGAAAAGATCCACATTTGTTCGTATTCTTTTTTAATTTTAATTTTTATTTTTGCGTCTGTCCCCATTGTTTGTAATACCTCACCATGTATCCATTTAATCCTCCAACTGGAACTTTGTTGGATGAAGAGGAGTATGTGAATTGGAGAATCAGAATTAGGGTTCTTGAAGTACTTTTTCTTTAAAGCCAGCTTTCAATGCATGCATATATTGATCATCCGGCTACCAGTCGTCCACTGGTAGTTCCAATCTAGTAGGTAGAACAGCTCTTTTTTGGTCATTTGCACTTGCTATTTAGCTGGCAATGTTGTGAAATAAGCCACAAGTATTATTCAAGAAAAACCATAATCCCTGGAATTTCTTGGATTTGTCATATACTGATAAGGATTAAACAGCACAGGTTTCCAGTAGGTGTTCAAAAAAAATGCAAGGTTTATCGTCACTTGCCATGCAACAGGACAAGCGGTTCATTATGTTACTCTGGAGTTGTTATTTTAGGTTCTCAAATCTGCTTAACTGATTGGATGAACTTCTGTGGAGATTTTACTTGATAGTTACTCACTAATATCTAAGCATAGGTTCCATTAATTACCTTTTTTTTGTTAGTATCTTTGTGCTGATTATGCTTGCACAGATTCTTACTTGGACATATAATGACTAATTTCTGTCCAAATGTTTAAAATTCAAAATAGTGATTATTTGCTCCCGCTATTGCGAATAGAGACGAATGAAACACAGAGAGAAAGACTCACTATTTTGGAATATTTTCACCATACTTGCTAAAAGCACAGTAAAGATTATGTTTTGTTATAGAGATATAGGTTATGTTTTGATCCGAATAAAGCTGTAAAGATATCGATATGTAGCTTTCAAAAACCTTAACTTATGCTTGCAGCTCCGATCATACACGATAGCTCCAAATATCCTGCTACAATCAAACTCTAGCCTAGACCTAAGTTTGCAAACGCTCTTCCACCTTCTTGACAAAATTGCGTTTTCTGAATTTGCGCTCGAAATTATCAGAGATAAAAAATGCATTCATTTTTTATAAAATATTAGAGACCAATTTGACAAATTTCCTATTAAGATAGCTATACCTCAATTGATCACTAATAGTAGGGATAATTTCAGAAACCTTCCTTGAGATTTCTGGCAATTTTACTGAGCTCTCCTGAGATTTAAAAAATTACACATACCTTCCTTATTATTTAAAATGATAATTTTACCCTTAAATATTTTAATGAAATTCTTTTATTTAGTATGCTTATACTTAGAATGAATTTTAAAATTATTTTTTCATTCTTTTTCCTTCTTATTCCTTTTTTAAAAATTTTTCGCCAATAAAACTGTAGAACTATTACTATTGCCTTTAGATTTCTATTATAATCAAATGTGGAACTAGTGATTTTTTTGACAAGTTAATTTTCTATGTAATCCAATATTTTTGCTGATCTTTGTTTCCAATTTTTTTGTATTAAAATTAACAATAAATCAAAAAATAAAATGGTCCAAAAGTACTACTAAATTATGAGAATCCCACTATTCCAAAAATTTATAAACTCTAAATGAATTATTTCAACATTTTCTTTTCTATCTTATAAATCTAAATCCATAATAAAATATCACCAAAAATATCATATCATAGTAATAGAATTATTATTATTATAGTTGTTTATCAAATAGTAAATATGTACATGAAAATTTTGGCACATTTTCCTTATAATTATACTAAATAATCTTATAATTGTATAGGAAAATAAATTAAAACTCATTCCAAAAGAGCATTGTTGGGTATTCATTTAAAAAATTGTCCAAATCAATATTATTTTAAGATTTTGTTACTAAAACTATCAAATTAAGGGACATAAGTGTAATGTTTCAAACCTTAGAGAAGCTTAATTTAAATTATCAGAAACCTCGAGGTAGGTTTCTGAAATTATCCCCCAATAAGTTTTCAGTATTCAATTCCGGCACATGCCTGATGGCGGTTATCTTTCGGACAATTATTACTGCATATCAAGTATAACCAACATATAGACAAATTTCTAAAGCCCTGGCAATTCTCCCCAGAGACTCTCGTTTCCAACTTTGAGAAAGGCATACCTAGGGTTATGATAGTTTGGTTGAATCGGTGAAATGGTGACCCTTCTCCCAGTTGATTCTGAAGTCGGAGAGTCCGCTCATTGTTGCACTTTTGAAGAATGCGCCGGTCAAGGAGGTTCATTATCGATCAATTTTACACTTTTAATAATTTGATGTGGATGATATCTGATTCTCTGCGTTTTTTGCTCTTCTTTTTTATAATATATAGCAAATCTTTTATCTTCAGCCGTTCCATCATGTTCGGAGCTTGGAAATTCTGAATCTTTAATTGTAAGTTCCTTTAGTGAAGATCTTGCTAAATTATTATAGTTTTATACTGGTGTTTGGTTTTCTTGGTGATTGAATTCAACCACCAGAATTCTTGAGGAGAAACTTTTAGCCTTGGTTGTGAGAAAATTGTCTAATTTTTTTTTTTTTTTTTTTTTTTGAATGTTCTAGGGGATTCCTTCCTTAGTTTGTGCCACATGCTCCCAATACAACACTTCTGATGAAGAAGACAATCGTCGTAAACTAGGTTCATTTCTGATCACATTTAACGTTTTTAATTGCATTTGATGTGGAATTTTAATTTGATTCTCTGCATTGCTTTAAGATTGTTTTGTGATATTCTGAATCAGATTTACCATATTCCAAGATTGTCTCTCCCGTCCTGTCATGGTGCAGGGAGGTGAAGTCGCTGATTGTAAGTTACTGTCTCAAAATTTGTACTGTTATGTAAAAAGGGGAAGATTTAAAGAATTTATCAGTTAGGCAGAATTTCAGTTGTTTTAAGACCATCTTGACTCACTTAGACCTTCTTTATCAATTTCTTATGCTGCATTACTTATCATGTAAAATAAATTAGATATTTGCTTTTGCAATGCATTCTTACATAGTGAAGAATCAATGAATCATGGCACAATTGCCTACTTTATCTGTGGTCCAGCTTAGGTTTGGAGCTACTTGAAGACTCTTATTCAAGCAAATTTTGTGAAATCATTTGGTAGATTCACTTGGAAATTGTGTACATATAAATTGATTGCACTTACAATTACGGTAGGCAAAAATTACTCCTTACGCCATATGCAGTCTGTAACAAAACACATTGCTTCAAATCTTTCAATTCTCCATTTATAGCACTACTTTTTTTATATGAGGTACCAGATTTTTGTTGATTGTTTAGGATGGGTAGAAACAAATTTCAAAGGCAACATCCTTTTCACTGTGACATAAAAACAGGTTAAGAAATGGAATAACTTGATCTTATCACAATTCGATCACTCTGGAACATATTATTATTATTTCAACAAATGATTATTTTGAATGACTTGGAAGTGTTTAGATTGTCATTATCATGCATTGTTTCGGCCGTCAAGCTTCAGGAATGCATGATGAATTATCTTGTCATTATTTGCCTCTGCACATAATGAGTTAGTAGTGTTAATATTTGCTGAATGTTAACACATGTTGATCTGTCATTGCTTTGACTGATATCGATTCCGTTTAGAATATAAGGATTGGAATAATTTTTTAGGCTACAATGGATGGTCCTCAGACGCAGAGGTTGCTGGAGCAAGTTGCTAAGGAAATGCTGATTCATGGTTTTGCTGGCTTTCACTTGTTAAAAGGCTACAACCGAAAATGGAAATGCAGCCAGCAGGTCTTCCTTTACGGGGATCGCAAAGATTTTCCATGGTGAAAAGATTGAAATTACAGCTGACATCAGTTCTCCTGCAAGTGCACAGCAAAATATTAACGAGAATGGTGGTCAATCTGAGCAAGCTAACAGTTAGTGGTCCCAATGCCCCTATTCGCAGCAGACGGGAGAGGGAGGAGAATACCGGGGAGAGGAATAAGTGTGTGTGTGTGTGTGCAGATCCTGTGTGGAGCAGCTGGAATTGCACTCGTTGTGGGGGTAATATGGATGGGCTGCGAGGTGCGCAGCTTATTTAAAGCTGGGAAAGCAGTCTTAGGGTCTGGGAGAGCAGCAGTTGATGGGTGGGTAGCCAATGGCTGCCCACCGTGAGTCAATAGCTTGGTAGATTCTGTACAATTTCGAATGTTTGGTAGTCAATAGCTTCGCATGTCAATAGCTTGGTGGATGCTTATACAGTATGGTATGGTTTTTTTCTGACATTTTCTTAAGGAAACTTAAGAATTCGGTATGGTATGGTATGGTATGGTTGTCTTTAGCGTTTTTGTGGTAAAAGACTGACACGATGCAGAAGGAAGTCAGTGAATGATGTCATGCCAGTCCCGAAAATGTGCTGAGCAACGTGGCTTTTTGGTTCTGTGACCTAAAAAGGACGGTGAATTGTAGTAAATCCCATGAAGTTTTGGTAGAGTTGCACTTTGTCTTTCACAAGTTTTTCCAATTATGTTTGAATATGGTATTTTTAGAGTTGTTTTGGAAATACACATTTACTGTAGTATTTGGAATGTGAAAAACAGTTTTTAAAAAATAGAGACAAAAACAAGGAATCCAAACGGACCCCATGTTTTTTCATCAAATATTCTTGACTCATGGATCTTGACTCATTTTTCATTTTTCCATTTTATTTTCTTTGCTGTTGCTCATCCAATTTATTTCTATCCCTTTTACTTTTTTTACCATGCATTTTCTTGCCATCAAAATTTTCATTTTCTCTGTACGCATTTTACTTTCTTTTTTTTTTCTTTATCCACCTCTTAAAGAAAATATTGAAAATGAAATTTTAGAAATATTTAAAAATCAAATCTCCTTTAGTTACTTTGGTGTACCAACCTATGCATTAGTTCACCTTATGCATTCGTATTTTGCTTATATATGTGAGAGTAACAAAATTGTAAAATTTGAAGGTAAAAGCAAGGCAAAATTAAACTAAATAAAAACATAACCTAAATTGACTAAGATGGGGGAGTTTTGGCAAGAACAAGATGAACGAATAATAGAAGAAAAAAATTTAATGAAGCAAGGAAATGAGCCTCTAATACAAGCAAAACCATAAGCTGAATAATATAAAACTCAGCTACTAATTCCCTTCAATTTAATATTTTTACACTAGGATTGATAACTGAACTGAATGAACTGGAAGTTCATTAGTCAATTGATTCAAGTCAAACTTTCAACTTTTTTAAATTTATTTTGATCTTTAAAAAAACTAAATAATACTAAATTCAAATATTTTAATGTTGACTAGTACAAGCTCTTTAAAACTGTGCTCTTTTGCTTCTTTTCTGATTTTATTTCAAAAATTAATTTGAAAGTATAAATTAGTTAAATAATGTAGTTTTCTCTTTTGATTCACTATACTTTTTGGAAATTGAAATTTGGTAAACTAATACATTTTATTGTATAAATTCCTAAGATGACCACATGCTTCATAAAATGACAAACACAACCTTTGTTTATAATTAGTGATATAAATTTTTTGGATTAATCATTACACTAATAGCGTGTGTTAGTGCATTGGGATACACATTACATCATCCAAACTTGAATTTGAGTTCCATATTTTGCACATGTTGCATGTATAAATAAACCCACTAGTTTATATATATATAAATAGTGTACAAAATATTTATCCATATATTTTTTGAATAAATCTTTTATACACCATTAGTATAAACTCATTTTATGCCAATGGTTCATTATTGTGTGCCAATTCATTAATGAAGGTGTGTAACTCGTTGGGTAACTAATTTTAGCTTCTTTCATTACTGAAAATGTAAGTGTTTTTTTCTTTTTTATAAATGGGAGGTCTTGAAAGATATAAGTGTAGTCTAGACGGTAGCACATAAAAACTTTGGAACGACTGATTTGGATAAGAGATTATTTGGGATAATTTTTTGAAAAAAAAAAAATTGTAGCATTCTTTTGAAGTGATGTATGTGAGATAAAAAAAATTGTTAAAAATAGTTTATGATACATGCAAATAAATTTCTAAAATATTAAATTACATAGAAATTAATTAAATAGAGTTTAGTACAAATAAAAAATCAACAGCTTAATAGAATTAGAAATTTAGAACTTTATCTCAACTAAAACTATGAAAACTCAAGAAAATCAATTTCCAGAAAAACCTACAGGTCTATCCTTCCATTGCCTTTGTTTTCATGCTTTTGCTTTTTAAATGTATTTACTTGTCCACTTTCTTCAATCTGTTCCCACTTATTTTAGCATGGTAAATTGAAGTGAAAATCACGTGTCCCAATTCAAATCTCAAAATCCATACCTTTGTAGATCTCCAAAATTTTCTTTCTCTACATCTAATGACAAATATGTATATCTTTCCATAGCTTGAAGAGAAAATTTCTTTTCCCTACATGATCCATGATTTCATGCCTCCCTGGATCCAAAAGTTTTTTCCAAAATTTTCTTAGTTTACATCAGTTCCTCCACATTCATAAAAATATCTATTAGTCTTATTTTAATTACGAAACGATGATGGTTGAGGTCTATTGGTGGTTTGGATAATGCAAAAGTCAAATAGAAGTTATAGATGCTAGAGGGTAGGAAATTAGAAGAGAAGAACAAATCTTTTGCAGAATTATTCGTGAAATATACTAGGTTTATTTTTAGAAGTAGTTTATTAAAAATAAAATGATTTTCATAAAATAATAAACTTGCTATGACATCTATCTAAAGTCAATTTACATTAAAAAAAAAAGTTAATTTACGCTGATGATGTATATAAAATTTATTCTATATTTTCTAGCATTATATATTTGGAAGACTAAATTAAAAAATCTCCTCACTTCATGTGACTAAACTGAAGTCTTTAATTCAAATTGAGATTTTTATTGAGGATCAAATTGATACTTTCAGAGTATTTCAAAGGACCAAATAGAAACTTTTCCAATTTGACTCAATTAAATTGAGATTTTGGAGTTCAAAGCACTAAACGAAATTTACCAATAGCCAAACTGGCTAGTTGACTTTTCTTCACAGCCATGGGGTTAAAAACAAAAAAGCCTTTCGTGATTTCAAAACATACAAAATGATATCTCATGTTTTGAACTAAATTATAAACTAATACAATTCATTAAAGTTAACGAAAATGACAGTTTCGGCTGTTAAACTTACTAGATTCCATTAAGTTTATCGTTAAATTTACCGAATTCCGTTAAGTTTTTCGTTAAATTTACCGGATTCCGTTAAGTTTAACGAATTCTGTTAGTTTATAATTTAATTCAAAACATGAGATGTCGTATTGTATGTTTTGAAACTATAAGAGGTTTTTCTATGTATTAGATATACCACAAGAATTTTTTTGTTTTTAACCCATAGTCATATTACGTGGGTGGCAAACTTTTATTACTATAGGATAGAGCACCCGGTTTCTAGTTTGTGAATGTCCTATTTAATACCATATATGAAGCAGTGTTTGTTGCATTGTCTAGTTTCTAATGGTTGAAAATGTCTTTACCATGAAATGTTAGAAACTACTGCACCGTTTTGTAGAATTTACCCCTATCCCGAGAGTAGTTTATGGATTCCCAAACTTGGCAACTTCTACTCATGCTTTAGATTAAGTTCTCGATACTTTTGCTTAGTATCGGATTAAAATGTCCTTCAGCTCCGGCTTGGCAACCATTGGAGGCTTCCTAAGTCAAGAAACCCTTTAATTCAATACTCCTGCAAGTCGGTACTAGGCCTGTCAACGGTCCGGGTTTAGACCCGAATCCGTGAAATTATTACAGGTATGACCGTATGGGTAGGGATTTAATTCCGTTACCTGGACCTGGATCCAAATCCGTTTTGTCAAATAAAAACGGGTCGAATACGGAATATAGTATTTTGCTCCATATTAGACCCGGATCCGAATATAAATAAATTAATAATTTAAAATATATATTTATCAATATAATTTGATTAGAATAATGTATTTGAGTAAAATCAATTTGATTTTCTTTTCTTATTTGGTTTTTTTTTGTATTAGTTAGAAATTAGTTTATAAATATATTTTTTTCTTATTTTTATTAGAAAATTATAAGTTTTGATAAATATTTTCGGGTAGACCTAATCCGAATTCAGATCCGGAACATAGAGTAAAAGACCCATTGGGTAAACGGATCAGATCCGGGTCCGTATAGTATTCGGGTCTGGGATAATAAATTTCGACCTGAACCCGGCCCGTTGACAGGCTTAATCGGTACCAACGTCACATGATTATTTGAAAAGATAATTTAGTAATATTATGTCAATGATATCAAATACTATCAGACAAAAACCTGGCAAACCATATAGAATAGCACGAAAAAACCATACCATGAGTGTACGCTAGTCTCAGAGCAAGCATCCAAAATAAGTTATTTCAAGATACAGATTCATATTTGCATATGCCAATTGACAGCCTAGCCCAGTTAATCGGTCACGTAGGAAATTAAACTAAGCTGTATTTGGTTTCCTATTTTTTTTGTGTCTTGTTTATTTAGTTTCCATATTGGATTAGGAAATTTAAGATCAATTTCCAAGTAAGTTTCGGTTTACAATTATATTTGTATTAGAAAGGTTTGGAGTTTATAAATACTATCAGTCTAGTAGGTTATTACTTAAAGAGTTGAATTGAATTATAAGAATAGATTTGAGAGAAAGTCTCATAATTGAAATTTGGGAGAAAGTCTCGTAGTTAAGAGTTGTGAATGATCGTGAGCGAAACGTTATAAGTTGATATTTATTATTATTGGATTTTGAATTAGCAAATTATTGAGTATTTATTTGTGTATTTATTTTCCTTATCTTCTCACATATTTTTATATGTGTCAGAATTATACGTGTTAGAATTGCTTCCGCTGTGCTGTGCTGTGCCTGCGTAATTTATTTTTTCATGCCAACAGGTCAGTTGCCAATTTGCCCTTTTATTCTTCAAAAACCTGAAATATTTCGTTTAAACTTTAAACCATTAAGGGAAGTTCGCTCGGTTAAAGGGAAAAGAGTCCCAACTTTCTTAGGTAAAGTTTTAGCCTTCCAATAATTAACGATAAAGTTTTGACTCTCGATCTAATAACATAGAATAATTGTGGCCCTTCTGTCAAATCCAGCAGTTAATTTTGACAGGAAGCATCATCTCGTGCGACGCGCGACCAAATATCAAGGGCATTATGGGCTCTTTCCTACGGAACAAGTTCAGGATGTCGCTGGGTCTTCCGGTGACGACAACAATGAACTAAGTCGATAACAATGGGGCAAAGAACCTCTACATCATTTCGGTGAAGGGGATCAAGGGTAGGCTCAACAGGCTCCCTTCTGCTATCCGTCGTTGTCTTCGAGAGCATGAGTGCCAAAACCGTCGTTGTCTTCAACCTTGGGTCCTCCCCAATTCCTCAAAAGAAGTATTCATTTTTCAATTGGTTTTTCTTTGCCATTAACATGGGTGCACTCTTGGGTATTACTCTTCTAGTTCTAGTTTACGTGCAAGTGAAGAAGGGCTGGAGCTGGGGATTTGCGGTTCCAACTGTGGCAATGTTTTGCTCTATCGTTATCTTGGTCGTGGGCTTCTCAAAATATCGTTACCAAAAGCCAATGGGAAGTGCCTTTACTAGATTTGTTCAAGTCATTGTGGCTTCTATGAGGAACCACTTTAAAGGGGTCAAATTTGAACCAGGAGTTTGGCTTTATGAGGTCCCGACTGAAAATTCTGATATATTTGGTGCTCGAAAGCTTCTTCACACTGAATAATACAGGTTAGGTTTCAATTAAACCTTTTCTCCGTATTACTCACTCGAGGGATCATCAATTTCCTTAGATCACATATCTCTTACTCATGGGTCCTCCCCAATTCCAACCCTGAGAGAGGAGCAAACCTTCCCGCCGCGCAGCCCACCTGGGAAATTGCCTCCTAAGCCTTCGTTGCCAGCACTGGCTATCAATCGCTACGTCGTAGGCGAGCCCTTCTCAGTGTCCAAGATGGCAGATTCAGATGGGCAAGGAGGAAGGGGATTAAGGGTAGGCTCGTTTCAGTGAAGGGGATCAAGGATTTGCTATCACTGGGCCAATTGGGAAGGAGTGTGCTGATCTCTGGCCTAGGATTGCTAGTGCTGCTACTAAATACACTAAATACTTCTTACAGGTAATTAGCCTTTTATGTCAAAAAAAAAAATTTGAGGTCTTTGTCGAAGAGCAGAGGGAGGTCTTTCCTTAGAGTCCTCACAGCCAGACCCAGGCTCACAAAGAAATCATCCTTGTAGTCATGCTGCTTATTATCGTGAGGAGAAGCAAGAGCAACGGCAGCCATGGCGGTGGCACAGGTGATGGGGTGGTGGAGGGGGGAGGTGCTTGGTAAACCATTCAGAGACTATAATACCCTTGATATTTGATCACGTGTCTTACGAAATGATGCTTTCTGTTAATTTAACTGCTGGATTTGACAGAAGAACCACGAATATGCTATTTTATTAGATCGATGGTCAAACGTTTATTGTTAATTATTGAAGGGTTAAAACTTTACTTGAAAAAGAATTTGAGACCCATTGGAACTGTTTTTCCCTCAGTTAAATCGAGAGTGGAGGCTGGAGGTGTTCATAAGAGCAGTTCGCTCATTTTATTCCTAGGATTTTTAAAATGAAATATTTTACATTTTAAAGGTGAAAAAACTTGAATAATTGCTAAACCCGTTCAAAGCCCGAAGCCTGATATAGAAAGGTTCCGCTTCCGCTTGAACTTTAAAGTGCCAGGCCCCGAGCACGTAAATTTTTTTGGGCCAGGTCTCGGGCTGAGTAAAACCTGAACCAAAATACCCAAATTTACAGGCCTATACTCCTCCATTGGTGATTAATAATGTGAAAACTAATCTAAGGGTTCGTTTGGGAGTGGATGATTTGGAAAAAAAAAGAAGGGGAAAGAAGAGAAATTGAACATTTCCTTCTTTTGTTAGTTTTTATTAGGAAAGAAAAGAGGATAAATTGAAGGATTTAAGAGAATAAATAGGCAGTAAAAGTTTTCCTCCCAAATTAGAGAGAAATGGAGAGAAAATTAGAGGAAACTTATGAAAGTTTTTTAAAATATCTATTTTATCCTTAAAAATGTTTTGAACAAATATTTAATAACTTTTATATCCAAAATCATTCCACTAATTCTCAAAGCTTCCAAACAACACAATAATCCCTTCTCTTATCTGGTGACTTAAGTTTTCCCTTCACCTCTTTTCTATCCTAAACTCCCAAACTTCGCAAAGCAGGAGGGATTAGGATTTAGGAAGACTTCTATGCCGCTTCACCTTTGTTCTCTCTGTTTATTCCCGTCTCTTTCTGTCCTATTTATTGTATAATAATAACATCAAAGTTATAACGAAAACAAGGAGACTGGAATATAGATCTTCACAAATTTCAGTTTATTTGAAAGGATTGCTGAGTTTTATGTGTATGCTTTCTTTCTAATGTTCATGGTTCTTTTTTTTTCTCTTCTTTTGTCCAATATATGATTTGTCCATCGTGCTGCTTCTGGCACAAAAATCAAATCTTTCGTGATTTTATTTGTTTTTTTGTTCGTAATGGAAGATGTAAAAGTTGCATCTTTGTGATGGTATTTGTGTTGTAAACAGTGAAAGGATTTATTTACCACGTAAAATAACTTTTTTTCCAACTTCTGCATTCCCTTTTTTGGTTTTTCGTTTTTTTTTGGTTTTTTTTTCGGAGAGAAGAAGAGGAGATGGGGGTTGCCGGTCAACATCTAGGATATGATATAAAGTAATTTTTAGGTGGTCACATTAAGAGATTTTGGTCGATACTAACATGTGCGTTTATAAGAGTTCGATGGCTCTGACAATGAATCATACCAAACTTGTTTTTACGGGATCGTCTTGTTCTAACTTCTAATCAACGTATAGGCAGTGAATTGTTCTTTTTTGGTTCTGGGGATTATCGGTAGCATGGCTGATAATTGAAGCTTTTGTTCCTGTCTTTGGTTGGCTTGAGGCTAGCGGAAAATAAATTGTAAAAATTGCATCTTTCTTACTATTTTTGTTAGCAACGAGGAATATAAGGAGTTCCCCCCAACCCACCTTAAATTTTTGGATGTGTGGCCGGTTCATTTTAGTCAATTTTGCTAATCAACATATGGAAATTGAATTTTGCTATTTCTATATATTTTGGTTTTCGGTATTCTGTTTGAGGTGCTAATCAGTTAGGGTAATGAATGATCCAAAAGATCAGCTCATATTTCTTTTCTTTCTGTTTTGGTAATCAACTTTGGGCATCATGTATGTGATCTTGCTGGGGGAAACTTTAATGTTATATAAGATAGGGCAGATTCAGTACCACGTGAGATAGTATGGTTTGGGCTTTCTTTATTTCAACATGGGATTCTAGGAGAAATTTTTTGACAATCCATTATGCTACTCCTTATTTGTTTTGGCTGATCGGAGCTTAATAAATATGCTTGTCAAAATGGAGAAATTCCAATTTCTTGTGATCTTTTGTTTTCTTGGTTGAGAGTTGATACAACTATGTGGTTTGGATGTTAATTATGCCGATGTATTGATGAGTGGACAGTTTTACTTCTATCACTGTTTTTAGGTCCTGCAATTTAGGAATAGCAATGTACTGGTCTGGACGTGAAGCTTGGCCTTTGCTGGTCTTGGCAGGGACTGGGGCTGCCATTGGAATAGCAATAACATCATGTGGTCTATGGGGAAAAGTAGGTTTTGTAGTAAAGAAGAGAAGAGACTACGTTTTAAAGGTATTTTCGGCTTTCTTGGGTTATCCTGGTAACTGTATTGTGCAATTTCAGTCCATTTAAACTTACTACAACTAATATGTAATGATATTCATTACGTATTTTCTTGTCTCGGGAAAAAGATTTATCATATAATGCTTTTGTTATAATAACTTGTTAAGTTGTTATCAACTGTATTGTTCTCTAGGGGAACCAGAAACCATCAGAAAAAGTTTGTTGATGTAATATTTTTGTGCTTCTTTTTTATCATAATATAAATGGTAAATTTGCTTTCTTTTTAACACATACCTTTGTGTTTTGCTTGTGTTTTACTAATTAGGTTGCATACGGTGACATGCAAGATGATAGAATCAGTCAACTGCCAGATGATATTCTATCAATTATCCTCTCACACTTGGACTTGGTTGAAGCTATTCGGACTAGAATTTTGTCAAGAAGGTGGAAGAACATTTGCAAACTTAGGTCTAGTCTAGACTTTGATTGCAACAGGATGTTTGGAGAGAATGGGCATCATCATAATGGTAGACATAGCCATAAGCTTAGGTTTTTGAAAGCTGTATATCACTCTTTACAGCTATATTCCAGTCAAAACATAACTAGGCTCTCTTTGACATGTTGTTTGGGGAAAAAATTTGCAGCTGATTTTAGTAGATGGATCCAATCTGATGCCTTAAAAGGTGTACGGGAACTTATGCTCAGTTTCCACTCCTGTAACTGTGTTGATGAGTATGGTTTCCCTCTGCCTTTTCAGCTGCTTTTTGAAGCAGCTTCATTGACCCGCTTGAAATTGATGAATTGTGTTCTGCAATCAAGTTTCAGATGCCATAATAACTCTCTTCGGTTTCTGACTTTGGTAAAGGTTCCCTTGGATAATGGAGAATTTCCTATCATTTTATCCTCTTGTTTGAACCTTCAGGGGTTGGTAGTGTCGCACTGTAAAGTTCCTCCTAAGTTAGATATATCTGGTCAATGTCTCCGATTGAGATCTTTATATATTGAATTTGTCCAGGGTTGAAGGAGATAGATATTTGTGCCGGAAACCTTTATTTATTTTCCTGTTATACTGATCAAATTATTAGATGCTCACTCCAGTTTGTTCCCAAATTGGAAGAGTTGTCTCTCAGCTTTAATGGTAATGGTACGGTGCCTTGTGTGTTTGGTGAAGTTGCAAAGTCCTGTCCTCGGTTAAAAGAATTACTTGTCCAAACTAAAACCGATGAGGTTTGTACAGATGCCATATGAATAATCTTTCTTCTGCTTCATTATTCTGTTTTTTGTGCTGATGGCTGTGCCTTTTCTTTCTCCCATTGATTCAGCTACTATACATGCCTGCTAAGATGAATATGTTCAGCAACCTTACGATGTTAACCTTGTTGATGACGTTCAAGGTTCAAGCTGATTTGCAAACTGTTGCTCATATTATTGATGCCTGCCCACTTTTAGACCTACTTCATCTCTTGGTAAGTTCTTGTGTTCCTTTTTCCCTTTTCTGAGGCGGAGGGGTTGGGGGGGGGGGTTTATATCCGTCTGCAGTTTTGCAAAAGAATAACCATCCCATATTAGTTATCAACGAAATTACCAACTAGGTACTTGTATCTAAAACCGTGCCCAGTCGAGTTTTACCTTGAAATCCTGGGCAATTTCTTGGACCAGGGGCTGGAAAGGCACTTTTGGATCAGAAGCTCAGTCTTTTTTTTTTTTTTTATACTTATAATCGGACTTTCTGTTTCAAGTAATTAAAAAGGCATAATAATAAGAAGAAAAATTACTCAATCATCTTATGGTTAGTTTCATTCTCTTTGACATTTGGTTTCTTGGTCTGGTCTGGGATTGTTTCAAAGGAGCTTTTAAACTTGAGTATGATGGGAACAGGGCTGGTTATCTGACTGAAGCTGATGGTAACAGTAGTCAAATGTTTCTTGGCGTAAGGACACCACTATTCATCTTATTACCTCATGAAATGTAGCAAAATGGATAGTGTTTTTGAAGCATATGCACTTGAAATTCTTTTAGATGGTATACATTGCAGTGCAAATTTGTTGAAGCGGCTTCTTGCTCTAAGCCAGTAGTCTTTCTGGTATCTTTAGGTAGACACATTCAGAATCTTTTATTCTTCATGCGTATCCAAAATATGGGTGACCGACCACTCTTGTGATTAGCTTTTTGATGTTTTATTATTATGTTGGAAAGGGCTATAATTATTGAATGGTTGGTTGCTCGTATCCAAAAGTTTTTTTTTTTGTATTAGTACCCTAAAATTATGTTTACAATACTTGTGTTGATCTGCAAATAGTAGAAATTAAATGGATCTTTTAATGGTTGCAGGCAAGATCCCCTCGTTACATTGAACAGAGAGGAGGAACGTGGCCTTGTAGGCATCACAGTCACCTTAAAGGAGTGGCATTTGATGGTTTTCGTGGAACGAGATACGAGATAGAATTTGCTTCTTATGTGCTGCAAACTGCTGCAGCACTTGAAAAAATGTGTATTTATTCTAAATATGGAACTTTTAATGAACATTTTAGATGGCAAGACCATGTAGATTATGTGATGAAGAATGAGGGGCGCCGGTTGATATACAAACAACTAGTGGGGCAAGCCCTCTCTGGTAAAGTGGAGTTAATCATCGAGTGACCAGTAAAGGTTTTCAGTTGGTTCTTACATGTGCCATTTTTATGTCGTGTGCTGTACTCTTCAGCTTCTTCTCTTATTAATGGTGGTGGTGGTCAGTGAAGATGATAATAGACATCCTCCGAATTGCAGCTTATATGTAAATCCATACGAGTGCTGGCTGATTCTCTATCCTTGTTGTACCGTAGATTTTCCTGTTAAATGCAGGTCCTTTTTCATTTCCGAAACAGAGAGTTATCTTTATGGATGAGGGGCCTTGGTCTGGATGAGGTCTCAAAATTTTGTGCGGCTCAGATCACGTCTTGTAACTCGATTTTCACGCCGTGTGGAACCCACAAAAATATTGTTCTAGTATTATTCGTTGTTATTCTATTATTACACCCTGTACAAATGATGTTACACCTTCTGGAGCGATTGTTCTGACAACCGCTCCAGCCCCGCGTCCTATCTTTATAGGTTGGATCAGGTCCTATTCTGACAATTCTGGTTCGTTCAACCCTGCACTGCACTGAGGAGGAGAAGAATGATTATGAATTCTCTCCTCATCACTAATAATAATAATATTTATTAGTGCCAAGATTTGTACATAAATCGTTATTGTCTAAACCAGAGGAGCACAAGTGAAACAAACTAAACTAGCTAGGGTCAAAACATCTTTCCTTGGCTCCTATTCCCAGTAGATTGGAGTTGGTTCCCTGAGCTATAGCAATTCTGATCTCTCGAGGCAAATTCTGCTAATGCATTTCTTCTGTCTAATATAATAGCCTTTGTGGGGACTTTATGAACCTTTTTTGCGGGCGTTTGATGACTGGATGATGTCCTCGTAGATTATATACTAACATACATAACTGGATGTGTAAATACCCCTTGAAATTCTAGGGGCATTAGACCTTCCTTGGTAAAGGAAAAAGTCTCTTCCACTCAATCAACGACAGGAAAGGGACCTAAGACGAGGATCTTAACTTAAGGTTGGTGGAAAGCCTGTGAGAGAATACTTCCAATTCTATTAGGCAATCAATCGCTATAAATCTACACTCTACCAAGTGGAAACTTCCTCCCTTGGCAAATCAGATGAAATGTCAACTTCTATTATTTTTTTTTCTTTAATAAAACCAACAAATGTCTACTTAGCAACAAACCATAACACCACATTTGTAATTAGATAAATATCATCATGTTAACCTCCTACCTAAATCTAAAGCAAATGCACATAAATGTTAAAGAAAAAAAATCTAATATACAATAAATAAAGTATTAAATGAAAAAGAAAAATCTAATATAGACTACAAAAAAAGAAAAATTTTATACCAAACGACGTACTAATAGTTATAGGATAATGCAAACTAAATAATGATAATCCGCCTTGATTATTATTTGTATCTATTGCTTATCATCATGCTATGATTTAAAGTCCCTTCTTATAAGTGAATTTCTAAAGAAGAAAAATATAAAAATCAATCATTCATTATCCATTACAAATTATCTTAGAGAGAAATAAATCACTTTGATATCCCCTCAAATTTGTACAATCGCTCGAAATCCAATAAACTCTTAGATAATAATTTCCCCAATATAAAAATCAAATATAGTGCCTAAAATATCACGAAGAGCGCTAGGGGAAGAGTCTCTTTTTGTCACAAAATAAGGTTAACATAATTATATATCCAAAAAAAAAAAAGAAAAAGAAAAAGTCTGCCAAAATAATTATTTTTGCAATCAAAATTGTGAATTTGTTTTATGACTTTTTTTTTTTATGCGTCTTGGTGGATTAAGCAAATTTCGAAAAAAAATAAAAAAAAGATCTATATTTACATTGACCAAAATGCCCTCCAGGAAGTCAAGAATCTCCTCAATTTCCCCACTTCAACCTCCTCCTCCTCACAGAACCGACACCCATAAAGAAAACAGGCTGACACGCAAACGACACAGACACAGATAAGCTGTCACCGTTCTAGAGAGAGAGAGAAAGTAAGAGAGAGAAATCGAGAGATGGACTTGTACGGAGCGAAGAGCACGAAGGACGATTATGCGGTTGACCTAGAGGCCGGAGATTTGCTGTACCCTGGGATCGGCTACGGCGAGAATCAGCTCCGATGGGGATTCATTCGCAAAGTCTACGGCATCCTTGCCGCTCAGATCGTCCTCACCACCCTCGTCTCTGCCTTAATTGTGCTTTATGATCCCATCAACCAACTTCTCCGCGGCAATTCGATCCTTTTGCTGTTCCTCTGCTTTCTCCCCTTCGTCCGTAAGTTTATCTATTCATTTTGCCTTTTTTTTTTTGTCAATTATGGGAAAACATTAGGGTTTGATCTAGTGAATTCGAGTTGTTGATTATTCTTTTGGGTATGCTCTGATAGTATAGTGCATTTATATGATATTATTGTTGCAGGGAAAATGCATGTGCATTGATTGTCAGTGAAATTGAATTTTTGTAAGCTGTAGGGTTTAAATTCCACTGGGAATGCATATATATATATAGAACAGATGTGCGTCGTTGGCTAGTTAGGTGACAAAATCATCATTGGAATGAAATTTAAATTAGGATTTTGAGTTGTTGCTGTTGGATAGAAGCAAAATATCTGTGTTTTATGATCAAGTTTTCTTTTTTCTTTTCTTTTTTTTTTCCTGTTTGGTTTAAATGATTATGATAAGTATTTATTCAGATGAATCTTTCTGCTGATGCTGAGCTTTCACAATTTTCTTGTGATTTAGAATTAAGAAACAGTAGTTGAAGTTTGGCCTAGGGCTTGTTTTTCTATGTCTATAAACCGGAAAGCTTAGCACTAAGAATATCTACTTAAGAACTACTACTTGTCTTCAATATGTAGCAGGAATCTAGGAGGAGTGCTTCTGTTTTTTTCTCTGGATTCTTTTGATTTGTTTCAATATTGTTAATAATGCGTTGTGGAAATCCTTCACAGTTTTGTGGCCGTTGCACGTGTATCAGCAAAAGCATCCACTGAATCTTGTTTTCCTTGGGCTTTTTACTGCTTCTCTAAGTCTGACAGTTGGAGTAAGCTGTGCTAATACCGATGGTATGTGCTTCTGTACCCTGGTTTCTTTGTCTTGGGATGCTCATGAACTCTTGGCTGTATGGCATTCCCCCTTTTTATGGGCACTGGTTGAGAATTGTTTCTGATTGCATTTTGTGCGGAGTTTACAGGGAGAATTGTGCTTGAAGCTCTGATCTTGACATCAGCCGTAGTTGTAGGCTTGACTGGATACACTTTCTGGGCTGCCAAGAAGGGCAAAGATTTTAGTTTCCTTGGACCAATCTTGTTCACCAGCCTTGTAGTACTCCTACTGACTAGCTTTCTCCAGGTTCTATCTCTGTCCCCCTCTCTCCCACGCACGTGCATGTGCACACACGCTCTTCACCTTGTGAATGTTGTGTATATTTTATTATCTCATATTGACCCACCATACCTGTTATCTTCACTTTGCAGATGTTCTTCCCACTGGGATCAACTTCTACTGCTGTTTTCAGTGCATTTGGTGCTATAGTTTTCTCTGGATACGTAGTTTATGACACGGAGAACCTAATCAAGCGTTTCACATATGATGAGTATATCTGGGCATCGGTCAACCTTTACCTGGACATCCTCAACCTGTTCCTTACCATCCTGCAAATGCTCAGACAGGGTGACAACTAGGTGTACAGGTGTTATGACCTTGATCATATAAGTTTGCTTGGGATCAAGCTATAGTACCATTTTATTTCCTGTTTGTCCTCGTGGTTCTGACCTAAAAGTTTTAAGCAGTTCGTAATTTTTGCTAAATACTAAATGCCCTCCTAAAAGAGTAAGACATTTTTTTTTTCCTTGAATCCTCGCATTTGCAACTGTCAGGCTCAGGATTCGAATCTTGAACTTAACAGCAGGGGAACTCTGAAACTCCCTTGTGCAAAGTTTTATGTATAAAGATAATATTATATCAGCCGCTGCCTTATTTTCTAAGGTTCCACGGAGATGGCATTGTATTTTCTAGGGATAATTTTCACTAATTGCACATTGGACTTAAACAACCATCTCCCTCGAAGCTCCATTTTCTGGATCCAAATGTCTAAACAAATTCGATTGCGGTGTTGTGCAAGCTCAATAAATGAGCGTCGTATCAAAAAGGCGCTACATGTTTTCATGCCGTAAAGTACGAGTGAAATTTGTAGAAATGATGTTTGACCAAAAAGGAATAAATTAGAGAGTTATTTGGCCTACCGAAACTGGCACGTTTGTGGAAGATACCCTGTTTAAAAATGGTGGCATGATACCATTACTTGGCACCCTGCAATGGTCAATTTTGAGCCATTAGTTCCTGTAAGTTTCTCCAGAATTCCAAATTAATGCAGCCTCTCAATCTGCATTCAGAGATTGGGCCCCCTACATCAGTTGCAGTACACTGAAGCAAACGCTTCGCCACATACATTTGTTATTGACAAGACACCAAACGCTTCGCCCCGCACACAAAGCAGAACAGACCCAAACTCCTACATGCTCACTTTCACCATCGGCTCCCTTCTTGTGTTCATGAATTCGCTCAAAAAATGGTATCAGCCTAACTTAGCAGCGTTCTGGGCTTTCTGCAATAGTTACTACAGTAAACTAACTCTGAGGTTATTTCAAGAACTTGCTTATGTCCAAACAGACTTTTTGTACGTGACAGGCACATGATTGTTCAATAATCTTTGAGAATAGCAGCAAGAAGCATGGAAGTTGGAGAAACATTGACAAATAACATTTGTTATTGGAAGTCCTGCTGTTAAACAACAAAGTTGCTTTCAAAAATTAGCCAAGCAATACAAGGGGGATGAATCGTTAGGAAAAAAAAATACAAGGGGGATGATGCCGTCAAATGAAAGGCACAGAATTTTATCTTGGAACAGTAGCTGTGACTATTGAGCGATCTGCCTAGTATCTTGGATGTGCTGTCAAGTGTTTGCTGAAGACTAAAACTAAAACTAAAACAATTCAGTGTTTACCATCCTCCGTAATCCATTTCTCCTATCCAGTAAACGGTGCAGCAATCGCAATGGAATAACTAGCAATTTACTGACACAACAAGCTTGTTTGTAGCAACAAATGCGAAGTGGTTAACAAGCGCCAATTGTGCAAAAACACAGGTTCAGAAAAATAAACAGAGATAGAATTTCTGCTAAATGAAAGTATAATACTTGAACTTTCGTTTAACAGGAGAACAATAATATATACATTTTGATGTGGACGCAGTACAACACCAAATCATCGCCATATATCATAAAACTGGACACTCAATTGCATTTGTACGGAGAATGAGAGAGAGGCAAATGAAAAGAATTATGCCCCTTCAGTATGTGCGCAGAAAATCAATGAATCATGACCTAGCAGGTTCGTCATCATCCTCAGTATCCCAAGGCAACTGTTCCTCTTTCTCAGCGGCAGTCGATAGCTTCTGCAGATCAGCATTATTTGGACCGCCTCTTGCGGCGACCTTGGTATCATCATCACTTCCAATATCTTCAATGTCATCCCACCCAATCTCTTCTTCCTCATGTGAGGATCTTTGGCTTGAAACTAAAGAGAAATCACTAATATCGTTCTTCCCTGTTGAACTCCCCCTGTCTGACTTCCCATCCTCCAATCTTCCTTCAACACTGTCTTCAGACACACTTGATCTCTTCTTATCTCCATTAGCCAATTCCTTCTCGGTCTCTTCAATTTCTTTCTTCAACTCCTCTCTCGACTTAAACCCACTGTCCCCATCCTCCTCATCATCATCAACATCCCAACTCAAATCCTCCTCATCCTCTCCCTCGATCGCTCTCCTCACGAGCTTCACCCTTGCCTCCTCTGCTTTCTTAACCCTGTAAACTCGATAAAAATACCTACTCCAAAAGGTCTCGCGATCGACCTTCCCCGGAACGACCTCATCATAAATCTCCCCAATAACACCATTTTCGTCAACCAAATCCTCAATCTCACCAATCTTTTCATCAATCAAAAAGCCCTTTTTCCACTCCTCATACTCCCCTACCTCCTCAGGCTCCTCGCAATACGTCTTTATATCACATTGCATGGCTCTAATCAATGCATCAATTCTACTATAAGGTTTCAAATTTTGCTTATTTACGCCATTCCCATCACCACTTTCAACTAATTCAACATCAGAAGCATCAAAATCACCATCATTAGGGTGAAAAATGGAGTCTTTGCCATGAATAATAATCCCGGAAACAGCTCCACCGAGGTCATCAATCACTTGGCCGACAGATTCAAGGGAAGTTTGAGCGACTGCGGCCCCAGATTCGAGCCGACCGGGAAGGTTTTCAACAGCGCGTCTGGCGGCTTCACGGATGACGGTGGTTTCTTTTCTCAAGCCGGAACTGAATTCCTCGAGATCGTTGCGGTAATTTCTGATTACGGATTCAGATTTGGAGGCAACGGATTTGAAAAAGGAGGAGCCGAAGGTTGCCCAGGAGCTCGTTGTTGTGACGGATGAAATTTGGGGGTTAGGGTTAGGGTTTTGGGATTGGGAATTTGACGGTGAGGAAGGGGTAGTTTCGGAATTATAGCTCGGATCGGAGGAGGTCTTGGGAGATGAAGGCGGAGATGGGTCCTCAGCAGATACTGATCTGAAGATATCCATGAACAAATAGGAAATTAAATTATTTATGCGGAGATGAAAAGAATTTTTGTGGAAATCAAAATAGTCGTAATCTAAATACGGTGCAGTAGGTGTGGGTATTTATAGAATGGAAGAACAGAATTTTTAGGGAAGATCTGTTTGCTTGGGGAAGGAGAGGCCAGAGGCGGCGTGTGTCCCCTGTTTGGAAGAAGATTTTTTTTTTTTTTTTTTTTTTTTGAATAGTAATTCTTTCACGTTTGGGGTTAGGGAGTTGTCACTTGATGCAATGGAATTTTCATAACGTAAAAAAGAATTAAAAAAAAAAAGAATTTTCCTTAAAAAAAAGGAATTTTCATTAATTCTTAGTGATGCATAAAGTTTCATAACGTAAAAGTCTTTTTTTTTTTTTTGAATCACATAACGTAAAAGTCAAGAAGGAAAATGAAAGGCAAGATGCTATTTTCTATCAAAAAATTTTATATTTTTGGTGAACACATTTTTCAATCATTCTTTTATCTCACATATATTAAATAGTTATATTTTTTTTTATAAAAATTTCAAAAAATAGCAATTCAAACGAAAACTTTTGCCAGATAGAATTACAGATTTGCTTTTTTCAATCATCCTTCTACCTTATATACATCAAATCATTTTTCAACAAAATTTCAAAAAATAGCAATTCAAATGGATTCAAACTGTTGCAAAGAACTACGATTTTGCTTGGGAGGGGTATTTTTTAGGAGGATTTTAATAGGCTGGTTTTTTACAATTTCGTCTACAGAAAACCCTCTAAAAATACCCTAAATTTTAATAAACACTTCAACATATCCCAAAATGCAACAAAGTTTTTCCTTCTCTTTTTTGCCTTTCTTCTTCATCCTCATTCCCAACCTCAGCCTGTCAATACCTCCAACGACATCTCTTTCCCTGCTAAAGAGGAGAAGAAGGGGAAAGAGGGAAGAAAAGAGGAAGGGAGAGATAAAAAGAGGACGGCGACAGAGGTGGTGGCCGCCGGTAGGCATGGCGATTGTGGGGGAGGAAAAAGAGTAAATGTTGGGAAGAAGAAGAAAGATGAAAGAAAGAAAAGAAAGAAAGAAAAGGAAAAGGCACATAGAAGGGGAAAAAAGAAAGTTTTTCAATTTTTTCAAACCCTAAATACATTAAAAAAAAAACTTTCCACAATTTCTACAATAAAATATAGTAAAGTTTTATATGAACACCCAAAAAATGCATCTTCTAAATAGACCTTAATTTTCTATGAAGAATCGGAGAAATACAAAGGGATTTTTATACTTTTTCCCTAACAGCCAGCATATGTGACCAATTCTACCCTACTCTAATTAAGGTTATCCAAGAGGTCAGCGGAAAGAGACCCCCTAGGCTAGACCTTTGGCATTGGTATGATTCATTTATAGATAGCTCTAAATGGTGATTTGGACCATTTTATCATTATATAAGGATAAACTAAGTATTCCTTTGTCCCGCTTTGTTAATCTCGATTTTTTTTCACATATTTTGAGCAAAATTAGTTAATTTTATTGAAAGTGTAAATCTAACATACTATTTTTCTAAAATATCCTTATTTTAATATTAGAAGTATGACGAATTATTATACATTTATATCAATTACAACAACAATATTGATCAAGAGTTGCACCACTCAATTTATGAATCAAAGCAATTATTGAACAAGGTAGGTTATACTCACTCATAACAAAGTACATTAAATCAGGATATTTTAGAAAAATTAAAAATATTTTTTAATTAAAATATCGACTATAATTTGAGATGGATGAAAAGAAAAAATGACCTTATTACATTATGATGGAAGAGTAATGAGCAATATTATATTTTTAAAAAAATGACCGAGGTTACTGCATAACGGGACTCAAATTTAATAGCATTTGGCTAAGAAGTGCCATTGGGCATTCTATGGGCATTAGGTGTTAAATTTTTTTTTTTTTTTTTATAAAAGTGTGATTAATTTGGAAAAATATCTAAATGTAAGAGGTGCAACAAATACGAGTATGTACATATACATAGTAAATATATTTTTTGGATAATATTTATATGGTAAGTAAATTTGATAATAAATTAGATGTATTAATGAATGTCTAGTAAACATCATTGGAGAAATCTAACTTAATAAATGGGATTGGTTAATGGATATCTTTTTTGTAAGAATAAAGTTGATTCTAGATTGTGTCTAAATGAATTAGTGCAATAAATGCAAATATATACATTAAATTAGGGTGTGATTAAGTTCTCAGTCGAACACAATGTACTGTAAGTCAAAATAAATAAAATTTTAAAATAAGAATAATACCAAAAAATAGCCATACTTTCCCTTCAATATTCATGGGATATATAACGTAATGTAATTAAAACTTATTTTTCATCTAATTATTAGAGAATACGAATACTTGATAGAAATCAAGTTTTACATGATAAATATGAATACTTGATAAAATATAAAAGTGAAGATTTACATGACAAGTACCAAAGAGAAAACGATGGTAAAGTTGCATTGGTATTGGTTGCTTAAAGGCATGATAAACAAGTAGAATTCAAAAAAAGGAAAAAGGCATGTTGCATGTTAGAAAAACTCTTCTTCTTCTTATGTTAATGTGTGAGTGAAAAGAGAGAGCAATGCGAACAGTAGAAAGAAGGGTGAGGAATCCTAGCAACAAATATTTAATTAAGGAGAGACAAAAGAGGAGTAATTAATATACAATGGACACCAGGAAAATATCGCTCGCGGAATGTTTTCATTAGAAAAATCAAAAATTACAAGAAGTATTTACACGCAGAAAGGGGGTGAAAAGGACAAATCACAGCTATCGGCCGACTGCCTCCTACTTGACCGCCCCGCCCTCTCCACCGCGGGCGCCCAAAGCTGATTACTCCTTAACGGACAGAGACTCTCTTCTTTCTCACTCTTTCTCCTGTTTCCGTAAATAAATTCAAATTTCCTATCAGAAAACTGTCGAATAAAATCCAATTAACAATAATTTAAGTAGTAATAATTTAATAAATGAAGGGCCATGATCGGATAAATTCCAGTTTACCAGATGAGCTAATCCTCGAGATCTTCCGTTACTTAGATACGAAGCCGAGCCGCGACGCAGCCTCGCTCGTCTGCAAGAGATGGCTTGGCCTCGAGCGGCTCAGCCGCGATACAATTCGCATCGGCGCGTCCGGTAGCCCCGACGGCCTCGTCAAGATGCTATCCAGCCGGTTTCCCCATGTTCGAAACGTGTTTATTGATGAACGCCGCTCCATTACTCTACCTTTTCAATTTGTAAGTTTACTTTTTTCTGATCAAATTCTGAGTTTAAAGTTTCGGATTTTGTATGCTACATTGGGGAAATGTTGCATGGGGATTGATTGTTAGTCAATTGAGTTGTGGAAATTTGTTGAGAAAATTTGAATGTGAATGAGTGATTTTGAATGGGATAGTTTTATCATTTGAGTTGAAGTAAGTCTGCTGGATTGAGCTGCATTTTGCAGCAAAACGGGATCTTTTTGCGGGAAATTGGTTATACGTGGAAGATGTATTTGTGAATTAATTTATTAGCCGTTGGGATGCCAAAGATCGTTGTGAAATTTAAAATGCAGTTAAGTTGTTTCGGACGGGCAAATTTAAGTCTGTTTGGTATATTTGGCTTGATCTTACGAATGATTAATTGACCGTTTTGTGGGTCTTTGGTCGAAATTGGTCGTGCATGGAAGAAATTAAAATATTGGGAAATATTCAAGCATATAAATTGTCAATGTTTGGAGTATTTCCTATGATATGTTTGTCGATTTTAGAGATGCATTTAGCTGAGGTTCATTATAGAGCAAAATGCGATCTTTCATGCAGCAGCCGTCATAGGCAAGATCTCATGTAATTTAGGTAAAATATTTAATCGGTATTTGAAGTTCTTATTTCTAGGTTTGACAAGACTAGGTTCTGAAATGTGAAATTGGAATTGGTGAAATTAGAGGAAACAATAAGAAGATGGAGTGCAAGGAGGTATATATATACACACACACACACACCCCAAGAAGAAGGGATGGAAAAGCTTATTAGATCTTGACTTTATAGCAGAAAGGGTTATTTGTCTGAATTAGGGCTACCTAACCTAATAAAGATTGCAGAAGTTGTACTTATAATATCGAGTTATTGTTGTCTTCGGTTTTAACTTGAGGCCTATCATTGGCTTTTGGATGTAAGGAGCCTGCTCCTACAAGATATCCAAACTGAGGACCCTAACAGAGCCCATCTCAGAGTTTTGTACTTTAGCCCACGTCTCCACTGCACAGTGTTTGGTAGGGGACAAACCTTAGCATGTTGATTTCTGTCTAAAAAGGAGACTCATATTGGCCTAGTGTTCTGTTTATTAAAAGTGGCTTAAGGAATTAATAATCACTTCTTTCTCCATTTAAGAGTTATCCATGGATTTTGGAGTTCAATGCATTCCTTTTTCGGCAGCTTCTGGGTCTTGCCATTTTTATATAACTGATTTCTTGAGTCATATGGTATTCAAGGGAATTTACCCTGTGAACTTTCTCAAGTTAGATCAGAATAGAATTTTTCATGCTTCTGCAATAGTATTGGCAAAATCAGAAGTTTGTTAGTGAAAGTTCTGAATTTTTTTAGTTTGTAAAAATGTTTAGGAAGTTGGGTAGTTTTTAGCAGTTTCCTCCTGGAGTTAAATATTACATCTGATGAATAATTTTGCTTCTTGATAATGGACATAGAACTTTAATATTCCAATGTTGAAAGAAGTGCGTATCACAACAGATGGCTCCCCCACTTACGTCAACATATTGTGATGTTCCTGTCGCTCATCGCCTGCAAGAATATTGCCTGCCTTTTTTTTCTTATCCTTTGATTGTCTTAAATTGCAGATTTTCTTTCCTCCCCCCTTCCCCCCCTCTCTAGCTTTCTCTGTCTCTCTCTTTTTTTCCTTTCCCTTCCCCACAGTATCATAGTTCCTAGTGGGGAAAAAACATAGACGTATTTTTTGTTATTTAGTGATACTTAACACTTTGAAATCTATCGCTCCGTCTTTAGGATTCTGATGGTAATTATATAAGAAGTTTAATGCTTAAGGCTGATCTACACCTCTGACGCTCCAGTAGCCAGTAGGTAAAACTGTCTTCAGTAGTTTAGTTTGGTTGCTGGGTCTGATGCTTATGTGAGGCTGTTGCCTCAACCATCTTCAGACTATTTTGGCCCAGTTTTTGCATTTTTTTATGTTACATTGCAGGAGTACTTATACTGAGCTTCAGTGGCCACATATTGCTATTTCTACTAAATATAAATTTTTCTGTCCATTGTTAGGGAAAAAGACGACGTGCAGATCATTCTGCACTTTCACCTCTCAAACTTCAATTTGCTGCTGGAAAAACTGGCCCCGAAGACTATGAAACAGAAACATACTATTTATCGGATGCTGGGCTGGCTGTTGTTGGAGATGGCTTTAGCAAACTTGAAAAATTGAGTTTGATATGGTGCTCTAATGTGACAAGTTTAGGGTTGAGATCTATCGCAGAGAAGTGTAATGCATTGAAGTCTTTGGATTTACAGGTGAAGATGTGCTTTCTCAATTCTATGCTATGTTTCCCTTTTTCGGTATATTTTTCCCCTCTTGCTAATTTAATGGCTAGTGGATCAGTCTAAAGTAAGATTACAACTACATAATGTTATATGGACTTGGAAGTCCTAAAGAAAGCTTTCTTCTTGAAGGGTTGCTATGTTGGAGATCAAGGTCTAGCAGCCGTTGGAGAGTGGTGTAAGCAACTTGAAGATTTGAACTTGCGGTTTTGTGAAGGTCTAACTGACACTGGTTTGGTCAACTTAGCCCTTGGTTGTCGAAGGAAATTGAAGTCTCTTGGTGTTGCAGCTTGTGCAAAAATAACAGATGTTTCATTGGAAGCTGTAGGATCTTATTGCCTATCTCTTGAAACCTTGTCATTGGATTCAGAGTTTATACATAACAAAGGTGTGCTTGCTGTGGCCAAAGGATGTCGGGTTCTGAAAGTTTTGAAGCTACAATGCATTAATGTAACAGATGAGGCTCTCGAAGCTGTGGGCATCGTTTGCAATACCTTGGAGTTCTTGGCATTATACAGCTTTCAGAGATTCACTGACAAGTCTGTCTCTTTTATCTTTTGTTAATTATATATGATTTTGCTCATGACAATATTTTTTTTGGATAGAAACGATAAAAGTGGTCGGGCTAGAAATCTTTTGAGACCTAGTCAAGTTCAACTCGATTTATTAGAGCCAAACTCCAAATATGGTTTGGCCTGCTTTTGTTCATGCACGGTCTTGTGAAAGAAGTTCCGTGTTTGAACTTCAAATTTTCTCAGCCTTGTAGTGAGCAATAAGCTAAGCTCGAGGTCTAGTCTGCAATATATACCTTGTTATGTGGTAGTAATCAGTTGTATCTTGCTAATTATACTACGAATTATGGGAACAGCATACTGACTTTAAGTCTATAATTTCCTCAAAGAAAACACTGATTTAGGAAAAATAATAATCAAGCTCTATCTCTCGTCCAAGCATGTAAAGTCTTATGCAGGTGTTTCTTGTGAGCCTAAACCAATCTGAGCTTATGTTTGTCTAGACTAGATGATAGAATCAATAAGCATTATTCAGTGTCCTATATCAAGCTGTTCAATTTGACAAATAAATTTAGTTTAGTCTATTGATGCTTAACACCTGAAGCTGTTTGTCAACAGCCGGCTCAGAAACAGCTTTACGTGTTCTTTTTTTTTTTTTTTAATTATTAAAAATCCAGGATTTAAGTGGGGGGTGTCTGTGTGTATTAGTAAAAGAGAACTGGCTTTTTGCTGCAAATTCACAAGTAAAACATGTTATTTTTCACCTATGAAGGGAACTTTAACTCTTTCAAAAATTCTAATGTCTCTTTGTGAGTTATATGGTCAGGCAAGACAAGCAATCAGTCATAATTTCTTTGTCATCTTATACCTTTTCCATGTTTCAGGAGTCTGTGTGCCATAGGAAAAGGGTGCAAGAGACTAAAGAACCTTACCTTGAGTGATTGCTATTTCCTAAGTGATAAGGGTTTAGAAGCTGTTGCCATCGGTTGTACAGAGCTGACACATCTTGAGGTCAATGGCTGCCACAATATTGGAACTTTTGGATTGGAGTCGATTGGAAGATCTTGCGCGTATGCTTGATTATCTCTTCATTTCTTTTTATTTGTTTGCGTCTGTTTTATTTTTACTCTGAAGGTTTTGTTTTATCTTGTTGGGTGGTTAGTTTGACTGGTTTGGTTATTCTTTAGAATGCAGTTTTTTTACCTTACTATCTCCACGGGTACTAATGTCTGACATTATTACCTATTCAATGGTACTTGTGGGGAAAGCTCTATGCTACCCATGAAATTAAAATCATTAATAGCATGTTGAGTTAAGATTCCTCCTGGCTTCTTCCCAGAATCACCACGTCCTTCCAGCCCACAAAGGAAAAGAAAATGCAGTATTTATTGTGTCTTGTTTTATCTTTTTTCTTCCTGTCAACTTGGAAAAGCTAATGAAAACATCCATAGTCTTTTTTTGTAGGCTATCCTGCCATAAAGAAAGATAATAATATAAATAGTGTTTCAAACCGTTGTACTTTTAGTGTTCATTTACCATTTTAGACATACTACCATGCTTTCCTTGTGCTTCAGTCACAGTACTAATTCACCATTGTGCATTGGCTACTGCAGGAGCCTTTCAGAGTTGGCCTTGTTGTACTGTCAAAAGATAGGTAATTTCGCACTGTCTGAAATAGGCAGAGGCTGCAAGTTCTTGCAAGCTCTTCACTTGGTTGACTGCTCAAGTATTGGTGATGATGCCATTATTAGTATAGCAAAAGGCTGCAGGAATTTGAAAAAGCTTCACATTCGTCGGTGTTATGAGGTATTGCTTTCTCTGTGTTTCTGCAGGCTACCTCTTTTTGTATTGTGAATCCTTTTCTTTTTCTTTTTTGGTAATGCTATATGATACGAGTCTCTATTGCTTCCCATAGTATACACTGTAACAAATCCAGGTAGCATGTATTTGTCCAGGTAAAAGCTTTTTGTGTCTGGCTCTACCTACGAATTTGTTCCAACAAAACTGAGGAGTCATGTTTTTGTCTTCCTCATTCTTTATTAAGAATAACTTACATGCACTTGGTGCTATACTTCAGTTTGCAATTGAATGAACAGCTATGCCGTTTTTGTCTTACCTTTCCTCCAGTATATTAGAAAGTGGACTAACCTTTTCATGCTTTAGAAAGATTAAATATTACAGATCTAATTTTCTTGTAGTAGACATGGAGAACGTTCTTAACTAATTTTCCATTCATGTAGCATGGCTAAGATGATGTTCTGTTATTTTGTTTATCCTTGAATAAATGGTCTGCTGATTTTTGCAGTCAGCTTTTAACAAATCCTTTTTTCCTTTGTGCTGCTGCCATACTTGTGTTGTGTATTCGTTTCTTTGCTAACATATATTTTATATTTTCAATTGTTTGTGACCATCAAGGCTGTTAAGCCCAAAAAAATTCTGTTATCCACCTTTCCATGCCTTATGGTGGCAGATGCTTATGTATTTTCTGACACTTCTTCTAGACTTGTCTACAAGACAAAACACCATCTTCTGGATGGCATGAATTGTTCTGAGTTGTAGCTTTACTTATTTCTTCTTCTAGCTGCCATTGATGTTCGTGATATTTGACATTTGCTCCTGTATCATGTACTAGAAACTAAATGTAATTGTTTTGGTGACTAGGTAGGCAGTGAGGGAATAGTAGCTGTTGGGGAGAACTGTAAATTTCTTACAGATTTGAGTCTTCGATTCTGCGATAAGTAAAAGCTCTCTCTCTCTCTGATCTAGTCATTGCATTAAGTTGCTGTGACTTCTTTCAATAGCATTCACATGTGTCACCGAAATCTTCTCTACCTTCTCTACATGTTTGTACCCTATAACTATATCAAAAATGATGATCAAATTAATGCAATTCTTTTGAGCTTTCTTTCTTGTAAAGCTCGCATTTTCTAGAAGGTTTTTTACTACATGCTAACTCGCTCGACAAATAAGCCAAAACAGAATTTTTTTCCTGATAAAAAATGGTAACACTAGATATAGTGCCAATATGTCATTGGGTTTATCCACTGAAGCTTGGATATGTCTTGTTTTATTTCTTTTGCAATTAGTGTAAGATCTGGGCACTTGGTAATGTTAGAAAATATTCGGCTTCCTGCACGTGAATTGTCTAATGAATTTTTATTAGCTGTATAAATGGAAAATGTTAAAAAAAGGAAAAAATGATATTGATGACACGAGGAGTTGTATGTGTTCAGGATGTGAATGAACTGGCCATGGTTCTGATTAACAATTCAGGGTTTATTGGGTCCAAATAGGGCAAGAACATTGAACTATTTTGGTTGCATCTTTTTGCCCACTCAACTGCTTCTTATTTCAAATTGCCCACAATTTTCTCTGATATAGTGTTTCTTTATCTTTATCTGGTTTCAACTCCTTTCATCCTAGGGAATTGAAGACTCATTAGTTAATTGGAATGAATCACTAAAGCGAATGCCTATACTAGGTCACAGAAAACATGAAATCTTAGAAGATACGTGTATGACCATTTGTCCTGGATGCTCTCTTTATCTTCAACTGATCCATAGAATGCGTAACATTACATTGTTGCCTCTTATTAGGGTAACTTGCAGTTCTTACAAGTTTTCTGTCAAATTCCATGCCTTTCAGTATTTAAATAAGATTCTCTTTCTGGTATTTTATGTCTGCATTTTGCCCCCCATATTCCCAGATATTAATGAAGTAGTTATTTTATAAATGCCCAAGTGGCTTGCACCTTGGTTATGAGTTTGTTTTTGGTATTTTATGTTGACAATAAATGCTCTTTGATTGTCAGGATAGGAGATGAGGCACTTGTCGCAATTGGTAACTGTCACTCTTTACGCTACCTGAATGTTAGCGGCTGCCACCACATTGGAGATGCTGGAATTATAGCCATTGCTAGAGGGTGTCCTGAGCTAAGTTACCTGGATGTAAGCGTCCTCCAGGTATGCTCCTCTTCTTTGTTTTCTCCTCCTTTCTCAACCTCTCCTCTCTTCTCCCCTTTCCCATGCCTGTTGGTCCTGATGACCTCAAGGTAAGTTTTCCCGAGATTTTCAATGCACATGGTATGTAACCATTTGGTTGTGTTAACATTAGTGGCTATTTTTGTTGGACTGACTGATGATTGACATAGATCCTAGACCTTAGCTTATGTTTGAATTGCTATGTAATAATATGGGTTACTCAAGTATGTTTTCAAGAGTGTTATACTGTTATTCATTACTTTGAAAGATGCATTAGGTTCCTCTTAGCTACTTTTCCATCTGGCTTCTTGACATTAAATCTTTGTTTTTAACATGATGATATTCCAAAAATTGTTTGCTACATTTGCCATCTCCTACAAATGGAGGAGTAAGTATGCAGATGAATGATGGTAAAGATAGGGTGAATTTAAAGTATCATTTTGCTTTATTATTTACTTCAAACCTGGACAATTTGGTCTGCCCATTTCTCCATTTCCTGCGCATCTTCCAGGATGTTCAACATTTTTTAAATTGCTGCAAGCACACCTAAATTAAAACAATCGAGTCTCCTCCCCGTTTCCCTCCGCCTCACTCTCTAGATGTACTGCATAATTAAGGTCAATGGCTTTGTTGAATTTCATATTCCTATAGATGCTCAATTACCATTCTGACAGAATTTGGGGGATATGGCCATGGCTGAGATGGGTGAAGGCTGTCCCATGCTCAAGGACATTGTTCTATCACATTGCCGTCAAATAACAGATGTAGGTCTCAGCTACCTTGTTAGTAAGTGCACCTTTTTGGAGACATGCCATATGGTTTATTGCCCTGGCATTACAACTGTTGGAGTCGCCACTGTAGTTGCAAGCTGCGCAAACATAAAAAAGGTGCTGGTTGAGAGGTGGAAGGTCAGCCAGAGGACTAGACGGAGGGCTGGGTCTACCATCTCGTATCTTTGCGTTGACCTTTAGTGTCCTCTCTTCAGCATGCCAGATGGAGGAATGCACACGTCACTCCGAGTGAAAGACTGAACTGGACTGAGCTTGGAGCTTGCCATGCTGCAACAAAGATCTTGAAAATGAACTGATCCGAGAAGAAAGACAAAACAACCTCAGAAGTATTTAGTCACAGCTGAAGTTATGTTCTGTACTGTACAAACTTTGTGTAATAAGTTCTGCTTTGCCTGAGCGGGTGCCAATCCTATGTCAGGGTTTGCACATTCTGCATGTGTAAGTTGTAGGTTTGTTTTGTTGTGGAATGCTGTATACATTAAGCGGATTGAGGTTTTACTTCTTATTGATCTATATCTAGTTGTTGTATGCATAGGTTCCAGAATTTTCACATAAATTTTTGTATACATCCCCTTATTATGGTTGCCGCCCCTATACTTTCATCATGTACTAGATGTACATGGAAGCTCTCTCTATTACTGTTAGTGGACAATTTTTTATTTTTGGACCTTAGGAAGCCACTCGTGAAGTCTACTTACTTTGAAGCAAGAAAATGGCGCTCAGCCCGCAACCAAACTTACATGGCATTTCACGAGATTAGCATAAAGTCCATTTTCTCAAGGTTGAATTAAAAAAAGTAATCAAGCTAATAAAATATCCGATTCTTAAAATATCTGCATTTGGATTGGCTTTTTTTTTTTTTTTTTTTTTAAAAAAAAACAAGAAGATTTTCATATATAATGTTATAATAATATGCAAACAAAAATAATTATAAAAATATCAAAAATAATCTCATTTATAGTAAAAAAATTTTCACCTACATTGTTACAGTAAAATATTTCAAAAACATCCTAAAAAACAGTTGATCCAAACGGATATTTTTTAATTTAGAATTTCAAGTTAATAAAAAAAATTACAAGTTACGACGCTGTAAAAGTTTTTGAGCTTCATGCAATATATTATTCTTTTCATTGCGGTCAGTCTCTAAATCATTTCCAAAGCGATTAGAAATGAGATAACAGGAAAAAAGGGCAAAAATAAAAAAAGAGAAAAGAAGTAAAGTCCAGAAGGTGCAAAACAATACGACGCCGTATTCTTCTCCAGAAAGGGCTCAGGTGGATTCACCACGCTGCCCCCTCAGGCTTCAGCTCTGTCGCACTCCAAAGGTCCGCAGAAGCAAAAATAATTCCAAAAAAAGGAAAAAAGAAAAAAGGATCGGCAAACCTTTTTTGAGAGAAGAAGAGAAGGTAATGGCGGGCGGTTGTAGCATTAGAGCTATCTGGATCCTCAGCAGCCAAGATGCCGTCGTTTACTCCAGGTTATCATGCCACTCCGGAGCTCGTAAAAATACAGCCTTTTTCATTTTCAGTTCGAATTTTCCTTTCTTTTTTCATTAAATTCAAGTATATAAATTTATGAACCTGACGAAGCAGGAGGTTTCCGGTGGTGGAGAGGCGGTGGCGGCTGGCTTGCGACAAAGAAAGCCAGTCTGCGGGTGCCACCGATAGTCTTAAGGTGGTCCCCTACCTTCCTACCGATTCTGAATTAGCAGCGGCTTTTATTGATCGCAAAAAGAGGTCTTTATTTTCTTTCAATTTTGTCATCTTAATTTTTGGAATTATTTTTTTTATGCTGTCATTTGGAATGTATGTTTAATTGGTTAGTTTGGGAAGTTAAATAAGCTGATTTTTGTAGCTAGTTTAAGAATCTTCATTTTGTTGTAGGATGATCATTTTTATTCGTGGAACGTGAACTTTCTATTTCTGTACTTTCTGTAGTGTGATAAAGATTATATAATTTTTGTATAATGAAATGATATAGTGATGAACAGGAATTTGCTTGCTAAGAGAACAACTTTTCTTTTCTTTTTTTGACAACGTTACTTTACTATCCTGAGGGTGAAAAGAATACTGCAGTAGCAGTGGGGAAAGTTGGGTTCACGCTGGTATACTGCCTCAGAAATGGTTGCTTTACAACTTCAGCTTATTCTATAGCATATTTATAGGGAGAATAATAGCTTAAAATCATGGTGTAAAAGAAATGTGCTTCATTGATAGATTTTTAGCTTAGAGTTACTCACATGGAGCCTAAAAGATGGTAAAGGCGGTTCCTGTTACCAATTGGTTGGGAAATGCAGCACCACTTCCTATGTTGAAAAGGTGGCAAGATTGTACAGCATGCTCACTGGCATCTGCTAACAACACCTTCTCGTTTTGGCATGTTTGTTTATTTAAATGTTGCTGTATTATAGGTTTTAACTTATTTTGCTTTGGGGGAGAGGCTGTTTCTCCTTTTATTCATGCATCTTTGCGTGCTTCTTAGAAGTTGTATCCAGATTTTTAAGTATATTCGTTGTTTATCCTGTTACAAATTCTAGGACGAAAATTGCTTATATAGGTAGATGTTCAATTATTCTCATTCTTTGTAATTTATGTTAAATTTGTTAAAAGCCAAAAAAATTTCCAACCTCCATTTTATGTCATACTCCCCATGCTTGTACTTGAAGTGTTGCCATGTGTATGAAATTGGTACATCACTAACTTTCTCTATATCCCGTAGGGAAGGATCTGTTCGTGGATTTGGCATAAGGACAAGTCACTCTGTTAAAGGATCAGATTCATGGGTGGATGATCCTATCACACGTCACATAATAAGCCTAAATATTGATAAAGAAGAGCAAGGAGAGAGTCATTTTATATGGCCCGTTATTCTACATGTAAAGGGCCCATTTTACCTTCTTGCACTGCCTTTGGTTGAGCCCCATCATCTAAAGACATATGCAAGGATGTGTAACCGGTCAGATTGTGGGAATACTATTGGCGAAGATGAGAATTTATCTTCTCTCTTGCTTGATCTTCCATCCATCACAGGGTATGGTAAGTTATTCACAATGTTACACAAGTCATATTTCTGTTAAAAAGGAGAAACCGATCATATTTCCCACTGTTTCTCCTGAAAAAATTTTGGCGTATCATAAACCATGAATTGCCTTTTCTTTGTTGATATTTATCCTTTTCCCTGATCTCTTTAAGAAAATAGCTGGGCAGTTGTGAGGAGTATGCCAAATCAATTTTCTTTCTCTATCTCTGAATTATGTTGTGTTCTTATTGTTCTTCTGAAGGTTGAATCTACTAATGAAGGAATAAAGAAACAACTATGTGCTAGGTTTCTTGTGTATTTAATATTGTCTTTCTTTTTTCTGATGACAGGGCATTTATGGTGGTACATACAATTGGTGACATTGTAACAGGAGATATTACAGAACCTGAAGTAGTTGCAAGTGCATCTCCCTCTGTAGGAGGGTTGTTGGATTCCCTGACTGGAAGCATAGGAATATCAGGTAGAGCAAAACCTGTTGCAACTCCAATTGCAGCATCCGCCACCTCAAGCACCTCTGTTAGTGGAACTCTAGCATCTGACGCTCCAAAAATTGGCTCAAGGTCCCTGGACAAAGATGCACTCCAGTCCTTTATCAGCAGTGCAATGCCCTTTGGTTGGTAATCTTTATTATGGTATTTCTCAACTCATAGTTTTAGTCAAGTTTGGGGTGTGGAATATGGGTTTTATTGTGGTTTAACTCTACAAATGACCTTGAGTTTCTTTTTTGCAGGTACACCAATGGACCTCAGTTATTCTAACATTTCTGCTATGAAGATGAATGGATTTTCTTCAGTCGATGTGCCTTCTGCAGATAGCAAGCAACCGGCATGGAAGCCTTATCTCTATAGGGGAAAGCAGAGGATACTCTTTACAATTCATGAGACTGTTCATGTTGCAATGTATGACCGAGACGAGATTCCTGACTCCATAACAGCATCTGGTCAAGTGAATTGTAGAGCAGAGTTAGAAGGATTACCTGATGTTTCCTTTCCCTTGACAGGTTTGGGTTCTGCTCATGTTGAGCTATTATCTTTCCATCCCTGTGCTCAAGTTCCAGAGCATGGTGGAGATAAGCATGCTGTAACATTTTCACCACCATTAGGAAACTTTCTGTTAATGCGTTATCAGGTATCTGATGGCATTAGACCTCCAGTAAAGGGGTTTTACCAGCTCTCAATGGTCTCTGAAAATGAAGGTGCCTTCTTGTTTAAGTTGCGCCTTATGGAGGGTTATAAAACGCCTTTATCATTGGAATTCTGTACAGTGACTATGCTTTTTCCTAGGAGAATGGTGGTTTCCTGTGACGGGACACCTTCTATAGGAACAGTCTTCAGTACGGAGCGCTCAGTTGAATGGAGAATTATAACCAGTGGACGAGGTGTTTCTGGAAAGAGCATTGAAGCAACATTTTCTGGAACTTTGAAGTTTGTTCCATGGCAGACTAAAAAACCACCATCCTCTGGGTCAGTGTTTGGGAGTATAGATGATGAAGATAGTGATTTTGAAACAGACTCGCCTAATAACATCGTAAATGTGGAGGATTTTCTTGCGGAGAAAATGAGCAAGGACCTTCAGGCAGTTGATCTGGAAGAACCATTCTGTTGGCAGGCATACAGTTATGCCAAAGTATGTTCTCTCTTGTTATTGCTATCTCTATCTGCAATCTCATTGCCGTAGACCTACCTTTGGTTGTGATTTTATATGTGATGAGTGGACTGCTTAAACATCTTAATTCTGAACAACTGTATCCTGTATGTTGTCTTCTCCCCAGTTCTGCATTTCCCTCTGCATTTTCTAAATCCCATAATGAAGATTTACCTTAAATCTTGATGGTTTCATTCCTAAACCAAAGATTGACTCCTCTCTGGTCTGCTAATTAGGCTTGTGGTTCCCTTAATGAGTAAGAACTTTTGATTTTACAACTAGTGGACCTTGTTGGTCGTTACTTCTTCTGATATTTTTGGATTCGTTTTCCGACGAATAGCTGTACATAGGTTCTACCCCATAATATAATCCTTAAGATTCTTATATTGAACAAATATACGTAATAGCAAAATTTGGTGTGGTACAGTACATTGTGTCAAATTGGATTCAGCTTGTGAAGTATCAATCAGTGACCTTTTTTCAACTATGAATGCTTCTTCTACTACTCTTTTCTACAGAAAGTAACCATAGCGCTAATAATTGGGTGCCCTTCCCAATTAAGTCCAATTTGGCATAAAAGTTAGTAAATAACAGATATTCATTCTTTATGTGGAACAATGATTTTCTCCGTAAAAATTGACTGCTATTTGGCTTAATTTACTGAAAGTTATGCATGTTAGTGGGCAAACCAAAATTTGCTGTTTGTGTTAGTTGGAAAGCTGCTCAAACAATTTGTCCTAAAAGTAAGTGTATACACACATTTCGAAAAGATTTGAGCACTTTTTCATGTGGCTGTAGGTGTCTTTCAAGATGGTCGGATCGACATTATCTGGCATGTCCATTGATCCAAAATCTGTAAGTCCATATCCGTTCTTAGCATGTCCACTCATCCTAAATCTGTAAGTCCATAGCCCTTCTTTTTTGTTCTTGTCTTGCCATGGAGAATCACTAAACCAGGTCTTTGCACAACTTGCTCATGCTTGTATTCTGAATCCTTATGCCTCTGCCATCCCCCTCTCTCTCCAGTTCTCAGGCTGTTTACTTTAACTATTGACAATCATCTCAAACTCACCTGAATTGCAGTTACAATGTCTGTGCTGCAGTTGATTGCTCAACTGCTCTTCCACATTGTAAAGGAGAAAGATCGCCTGTAATGTTGTGCAATTGGAGTCGCTCTTGACTGACTATGATCCACAAACAGTGTTTTGCTATAAATGCATAAGTGTCTTAAAGCAGCATCTTTTTCTAATAAAAACTTTTAATATCTATACCCCCAAGAATGACAAACTCAGTCTCACCTTTTTATGTCCATCATGTTAGCTTTACATGAGAAACAACTGGAGGATATAAATGAAATTTTTTTATGCTTTCTTCTTCAAAATGTGGATTTTACAGTACAAACCAGCTATGAAACATTTTATTGTTTAACAGGGCAAAATAAGTTTCTCGTAAAAATGTAAATCCAGCCACATGCAATCTCCCTTTAGACAAATTTTGGAATTCATCATTACGGCAACTTTATTTGCTTACACAATTTAAAATTGTAAGGCTGTATGCCTTTACTTGTTGATTGGTTCAATGTTTTTAAGATAGTTTCCTGCTGGCTTATAATGTTGCTTGCATTGTTTATTATTTATTTTATATGTTTTTTCCTAGAAGGGAAGGAGGGAAGAAAGAAGCGGGAAGGGATTAGTGAAATAAAATGATCAAAAGCTTAGTTTGTGATGAGTAGGAAACCCTCGACCACCTGGCTATTGCTGTTTCTTATCCTTAGTTCTTAACCGGAGAGAGCATGAGGGACTTTCTAGTGCTCCATAGTGAAGGCTTGGGCAATAGTGTACCAAGTCCTTATAGAGAATCTTAGCCAAATTATTGACATATCTATTTCTCCCAGTCTTGGTCCTTGAAAATTCAGAGATTGTATCCCATGAATGAAACTTATCTAAGTCTGTGTTGCTTCTGTTAATCTTCCCTCAGCGGAATGTTTGGATTTCAAATTGTGTGTTTTTCATTACAAGTGGCCGTGCAGTTGTGAATTCTCATTAGCTCTGAGCTTTAATATGATACTAACTTGTTGCTTATGCCACATACAGGTTAGTATTTTTCCTGCTGTTAAAGCACCTGTAGAGTTATCGGCACAGGTATCTTTACCTTCCAAGTATTTGTCTGAAAATTCTTATAACCTTACATTAGGCAACAAATATTTGCTTGTTCACTTGAACTAACTCTAAACTGCTACTGGGAAACTGTGCTAATATTTCCTAAAACTTTTTTCCCTCAGAAATTTGTTGCTGGCAGTGTCATATGTCTTGTATTGGATGTTTTTCTGTACCTGCCTGCCTGTATTTGAGCCATAGATCGTAGGAAAACCTATATGTATTTTACATTCAGAAACATAGGGATGTATAGTTGCAGTTTTTTGGTAGTTCTTGTACAGAAAGTAAAGCTTTTCTGGCAATTATTGTATGATGCTTCTGGCAATTATCATATGATGCAACAGGTTACATCAGGAGAGTATATTCTGTGGAATACATTAGGAAAATGTCCTGTTGCAGCCACACGTAAAGCCTAGAGGGTGAGAGGAAAATTATTGTCCAAATCCATCTGATGGCCCTGGAAGCTTGCTGCAGTTCAATTATTTTATTTTAGGATGTGAGATCTCGAGCTTCATTGAGCCAAGGGACCTTCGCATGTTTCTGTGCGTCAATATAACCATAATTTACCTCTTGGAGATAAATTTATGGACGCGTGTTGAAATCTCCTTGTGCTTGTGTCTGTGTGTTCGCCTCGTGTACATGTAAGCACCTCGCTCTTCTAACATGATTTTGTATTATTTGCTCTTATTTGTATTAATCAGCAAGGATTATCTTTTCTTCTACTTCCATGCTCACCTAGATACGCAATCTACTATTAGTTTGACCTAGTGTTATGTTTTATATTCTGGTTAAATATCTATGGCTTGTCTGATTACCACATAAATCTACTTTTAAATTAGTGTAGTCAAGGTCTTGCATGGTTTGAGTAAAATGAAACCGCTACCTTTCTTTCTTTCTTTCTTTCTTTCTTTCTTGTTGAGCTGGATAAATGTTACGGGATACTTGATCAGTTCAGTAAAATCGATGCTGGATTAAGTTCTTCTTTTGAAATTTTAGCCCGGAAAAGTAAAACGCAGAAATTGAAAATAATCTAGCAAGAAGAAATAGTATCCAACAAAACAGGTAGCTAAAGAGTAACTAGAAGCATCAAATTTAGAAATGAATGAATGATACTACAGTCTTGATTTCAAGAGTAGGCATTTTATTAACTGGAAAATGGATTGATTATCGAGTTTGTACTGAACTTTTAGTTCTCAGGAAAGATAGAATGGCTCTTTCTGGAAGGTTATTTTGTGAGATTGTTTTTAGAAAAATTTACTGTAGCTTCTTTATTAGTAACATGTGTCTGTGGGATGAAGAGGAAGTGAAGAAAAAAAGGGGAGATTTTGCACACTTATTGTGAGTTTTGGTGCACATTTTTTTAAAGTTTCTGGTATGTTGGCTTCATTTTTTTTTTTTTTTTTTGGGTAGAAAGCAAGTTGTACAAAAAATATATATAAATAGAAGTTGCAAAGAGACCGAGGCCGCCAAACGCTTTCATATCGTGGCCGTTTGCTTTTTGCAATTGGCCTCCAATAGCAGAAGCTTCAACAAAATAGTAGCGCTTTTACATCTGTTGCGCTACAATTCACAAACTAAACTATGGACGACATTCATGAGAAGAGTATAATAAAACAAAATTTTTACAACTTACCGTAAACTCATGAACAAACTTGCTAATGCCTACCTCTAGAGGCAAAGCCGACGGATTCTCTCTGACTCCGTATTTGTTGGCTCGGGGTCTGTGCATTCAGACCGAAGAAAATCTATGAATTATCACAGAAACTTAATAAATTTCTCCTACGTCAATCTTGTTCCACATTTTCCCACCTTACTACTGACGGTGCATGGCTTCCTTGGTTATTTATTTTCATCAATGGTGCATGTCATTCTTCTAATGCAATTCTAGATGAACGGTAGAGATCATATGGAGCCCATAGGTAGTCCACCGTGCATGGCTTCCTGGAGTCCAATCTTAACCACGGCTTCCCCTTACCGCTCCAATGCAACAGGCTAATTGGTCCAGGGTGAAGACTTCTACACTTGCCTTCAAAGTTATCACCACCTAAACCATGTTGGTTCCATCTGTGATCCACTGCCTCAATATTGCCTGCAAATACGAGCAAAATTGGAGGCAAAGACCCCAGATGATAAATTTTCCTTTGCTTCTGTATGACCATCCACTCTTCAACCTTCTGTGTGTATCCCCCTTTTCTCCACTTATCAACATCAACCACCATTACGCCTGTGTTGAAGTAGCAAGGTCTTCTTCCTTCAAAAGTTCTCGCCAGGTTGACATCGGACCAAAATGTGTCCGTAAAATATGTCGTGAAATTTGCATGGCAGTACTCTGGCGCAGCCAGGACGTGGTCTCCCAAGTCCACACCCCACAGCTTTGCAATGTCGTCGACGACGATTATGTCCGAGTCGACATAAATCACACGTTCCACATCCCTAGGGAGAATATCAGAAAGATAGATTCTTGCATAGTTCAGAGGCTGATCCAAGGCTTGTCTGATGGACTTGGAGATTTTTCCGCGAACAAGATTGGAATCGAAGTGGTAGACTCTGAAAGTGAGGTAAGGGAAGGTGGATTTGATCAATGAGGATATCCCAGGCTCGAGACGCAGGGAAAGAAAGTGGAAGGAAACGTTCTCAGGGCATGTCGAATGCTGTAAAATTGACAAAATGGCGGCAACCGTGCCGCGGATGTAGTTTATATCAAGGGGCATGACTATATGGATGTTATCTTTCTTGCTTGAGCTGCTGCATTCGTTGCCATTGCGAAAAGCCGGTGCCTCCCGAAAGGAGAGGATGGCGGATGCAGGCTTAGGAACGAGGTTGACGCGAATGCCATTGGTGAAAGAGGTGGTGGTTGTGAGGGGCTGCAAGAGGAGGAGAGACAGGAGGCCAGCGAGGGAGATACAAGAGGTGTTGCAGCTCCAATTGGCCATCCTCCCCGATAGGCCAAAATTAGGTGGCTATAAAGATTTTCTAGAGTTTTGGGTTTGACGAGGGAGGACGAAGAAATATACCATTGGAAAGTTCGGGTTCAAATTCGAGAGAGAGAGAGAGAGTTTAGGGAAGTCCAACGGTCGAGGGAGGACAATGAGCTGGGGAGAGCTTGGGAGGCGAGGAAAAAAAATCGGGAAAGTGTGTTTGACTCGTCGATGTTATGTTCCTACCGGGTCCGGGAGTCGAGTCGTCTTATCTATCTCCAAATGCCATTAATTTCATATCTTTTTCTTTTTGTTGGCAAAGTAAAGAGAATTCTCCGAAGACCGTTCCTCAATTTGCTTTAAATATCAGCCAAATTTATTACCACTACTCCATCTGTCTTTGCATATCTGCCCTTTTAATTATTGGCAGCTTAATTGCAGTTTTTTTTTTTAGTTTTACAATTTACCTAAAACGTTCATGCCCTAGATTGTTGGGGCACCGTACATGATGACGGTTCTGATACATGTCGCAGAACATATGAGACAGTAGTTAGTATGTATTTTCTGAGTTCAAGTAAAAAAGCCCATTATAGTAATTTACATGACTTTTTGTGTTATTTTTAAACTTGTATCTACATCTAGAGCTGTTAAGTCAATCGAGTAACTTGAAAACTCGTTAGAGCTCGGCTCGTTAATTTTGGTTAACGAGTCAAGCTCGAGCTCAAAACATGCTTGTTTAGTTAACGAGTCGAGCTACGAGCCAGCTCGGCTCGTTTAATACCCGAGTAACTCATTAGAACTCATTAATGAAGGGCATATTTGTCATTTTAGAAATCAAAATTATAAAAATTAAAATTTATAGGTTTTTATTAAGGTTAATTTGTACGAGTTCGAGCTCTTGAAGCTCGACTCGTTTGTGATAAACGAGTCGAGTTCGAGTTCAAACTCGAGCCACATGTACATTTAACGAGCCGAGTTCAAACACATTTTAAAGCTCGTTTTCCTAACGAGCTCGGCTCGAATTAAACTCGAGTCGAGCTCAGCAGCCAAATACTCGGCTCGATTAACAGCTCTATCTACATCTCCTTGGCCAGGCGGCCTCGAATTCGTTTTTCCAACAGAGACATAAAATATTCAAGTCGGGTATCTGAGAAACACATCCTGCATTTCATTTCATTAGCATTTGCACGTTCTCATGCGGCACGAAATCTGACAGCTGAGAAAGAAAAGATGCAAATTGCACGCCAAAATTCTTCTCAAATGCATGCTAGCTATTAGCTATTGCTGTTGTTAGCAGCTTAGTTCACCCTTTTTTGAGGTACGTAGGACCCCGAAATTCTGCTCTGCTCTTCATGCCTGTAAGGAAAGAAATCGATGGCAATGGCCAATAACACTAGTAGTGATTTCTGTCTTTTCATAGACCAATACTAGAATCAATAAAAAAAAAAAAAAAAAAAAACCCACTCGAGTTTAGCAAAGAATTAGAGAGACACTACTACTATTGACTGAAAAAGACAAGAAAGCAGAGATCCAACGTACAAAAGGCAAAAATCAGAACTCGAAGAAGAAAGAGATGGTAGCAAAGTTCTTTCTTTCACATAAGAAGCTCAAAAACATGAGCGCTTTTCATCATCCCCACTACAAAAAAAATTGCAACCTCAAAATTTCTAGGCGTGACAAACATATAGTGGGGTGCAATATCATGATGAACCCACACCATCCCTTCTCCTTCCGCATCAGCCTCTCCTCTCTCTCTCTCTCTCTCTCTCTCATGGACATGGCCTCATCTCCAAATTTTTTCCCCCACTACAATCTTTCTACATAAGTCAACCCCACATTGATTATCATAATTTACCATCCAATCCAATGACATTACCATGAATCACCCACTCCCCTAATTTAAAACAAAAAAAGAAAAACAAATGAAAGAAAAAATTGTTACTAACTCTAAGAAAAGCCCCCCCCCTACTTTCCCTCCCTTTACTCTTTTGAACCTCTCCACATATCTACTAGTTGTTGGACCACCCTCCTACCACCACCCTTTATCGCCACCACTTACAAGCTATTTCCGACGAGGTGTGAAAGTTTGAAACACGACGGTGCCTGCTGCTGGGAACTCGTCCACCGTGCAACTCCTGCATTTCATCCCCACTGGCTCGACTGCACTGGCAACCTTTGTCCATGCTTCATGACCAGTGCTGGTCGTCGCCACCGACATTGTTCCCGGCCGGAAAACTTGCACCACCTTCTTTAACACCTCCACAATAGCATTATGATCATCATAAATGGAACCAACAAACTCAAAACTTGCATAACTGAAACCATCCTCCGGGGTTACGTGGATGGTAGAGTAACGGTCATTATCAATTCCATTCATGGAATAGCCACACGGATCAAATGCAAAGTCGCAAATAAGTGCATTAGGATTAATATCAACAATCCCTGTTATCTCCGTCATCTCCTTTCCGGCTGTGTCGCCGTTTTTTCCGTCGTTTGGATGCCGGTAAAACTTACGAGCGAGAACACGATCCAGCTCCGTCATGCAAACTTCAATAGTGAAAAAATCTTGATGGTCGCTCTCAAAGTTTTGCATCAACATGTGAGACTCATCACATGCAGAAAAAACATGCCATGAATGAGAAGACATCTTTGAAGGCATAACTGAGGCCTTCCTGTAACAGAGATGGCTAGGCAAACTCTCTTCCAAGTAGATAACTTCTTCCTTGAAGCTTGAATGAGGGTAAGGCTGAGCTTTGGGGAAAATGAAGCTACCTCTGGTGTACCTACACACACTCAAGGTGAGGCCAATATCGCAAGCCAAGTGCAGCAATGGACAGATGGATTTTAACAGCTGAGTAGTCCCACAAGTCTTGATGATGATCTTTGTAGGGTAAACGAAGAGACTCGATTCTGATAATACGTAGGCATCAAAATACTGGTTCCCCACAGCTGATACCACTGTGCATTGCACTGCATGCAACACCTCCTCTATTGACTCAAAATCCAGCTGCCGGAGACTGATTCCGTTCACCGGATCATCGCCAGAGAAATGAAGCTCTAGTCTCTTCTCAAACCCTTCAAATCCAGACATAGCCATTTTTATCTTACTAAACAAGATATATGAAAAGGGTTCGTTAATTAGTAAGAAATATTGAACTAGAACGGGAGTAGTGCAAGTAGAAAATTAGCAAATGAGTTGGTCTTGTCGACTACAGTTGCAGAGAGAGTAGTGGAGTGACAAAACGGATACAGGGCCATGAGTATATATAGAGAAAGAAGAGAGAGTTGATATGGGGAAATGGAGCAGATTGGAGAGACCATGCAATATTTGCAACGCATAAAAGGGCTACTGAAGAGAGAGTGTGGGAGAATAAGAGTAAGAGGGGCATGCGGGTGAGGCAACCAAGAATAATGATTGTCAGCATAATGAATACAAGATGATGGTCATTTTTGTGTGTTGTGAGATCGTTCTCCAGACAGCTACATGAATTAGAATTCATTCCCACGCGCAATTTTCTTGTTCTACATCCTCAGATATGTATTATGTATTTGATTCTAGCTTATTCATCTTAGCTACGACCCAAAAAAAAAAATAATAATTAGTCCTTTTTTCAACTGAACTTTTAACTAAACAGAGCAATTAGTTGTTACTAATAAGATTTCATTTGTAAATTAATGTTTATGCTTTTGTTAGTAGTACTTTATTTTGCCTTCTTGTAGCATGCATATAGCACTTGTGATGGATTTTTGTCGTGTAACACAAGTATATGATTGAAGGGTTTGAATTGAATTTATTTGAGTAGTACTATAACAGTATAACTACCATAGTCTTTCTATTTTGACATCATGATTTCTTTGCATTTTAAAAGGTGGCATCACTTGTCGTATCAATATCTGCCCACTCTGGAGAAGAAAATGCATGCCACGAGATTCCTCTTCCTCTGGAGCAAGGAAACCAGGATCCTATACATTTCTTCTACTTAGTCATGATTTGGAACTTGAACATCATATTGTATCCAGTTCGTATATATCTTTTACAATTAGAACTTTAATATGGGGAAAATTTAAGAAAAGGGCCATCAAATTACTAGATGAGTAGATAAATACATATAGTAATCTTGATCTGCAGCACCTAGTGATAGATTCACATGCATTTTGATGATACGGTAGCTTAAAAAACACAGACATAATTATAAAGTAGACGTTTCGATGCGTGACAACAATAATTAAGTTCCTAGGCAGAGGCAAGCTTAATTTCCTTATATAGATGTTCTCAAGTGGATGCACAAAGCCAAAACACAACAAATAAAACTCAGTATATATTATATCACACACCAACTGGATGATCAATGGACTAATCAGGTGAGGAAGGAGTGATATGAGCACCATTGAATTGAGAATTCTCCTAGGCTGTGATGGAGGTGATGGTGATGGGATTGGGAGGGACAATACTGTTGCATAATCATACCCATGGCCACTGCTCAAATTAGTGTGCAAATTGAAGTGAAAACAATTGGTCGAAAAGGATAGCATTGTCTTTCCGGAAGTGGGCAGGTGTGTATTTAAAGAAGGTAAGAGACGTGCCCAGAAATCATCAATTGTTTTTCAAGGACGTAAGAAACAGTAGCAATCAGGCGTGGCAACTAAATAATTACAAGAATATCCATGAATTAGGTGTTGGGGCATTTCTTTTGTTCAAAAAAGGACCCATTTTTTTTTTTTTTTTAGGTGGGGTGGGGTGGGGGGGTTTGCAATGTAGTTTAAGGTTGAAGGTCAAATGATTGACGACATTCACATAGTACTACTATATCCTTTTTCAAGATCCATCCATTTATGCATTACTATCACTTTTCCAGTACAACACAATGGATATGCACTGTTAAACTATTCGAGGTTTCTGTCGAGTGGAGGGATTTCAAAGCCAGCAATTAAGGATTAGCATTCCTTTCAGTTCATTTATTATCTTGAGAGAGTGATTTTTGGACATGTAAAATATTAAAATCAATGTCGGACAAGAGTTGGACACTCTTTATCGATCATTTCCCAAATGCTTAGACATATTGGCATAAACTCTATACACCTAGCTATACTTGTAATAATATTTTAGATAGATACACCTAAAATATAAAGTCATACACAGATAGATAGGGGGTAGCATGCATTGGGCTTAATCAGTATGGAAATCAAGATGAGCTGGCATTAAAGCAGCCCTGATGCATGAGTGATTACTTCTGTTTGGTGGCATACGAGTATTATCCCTACGGGAAATGATTAACCTATAGACATTCCAATTGAAGGAAGATTATAAATTGCTTCCCTTTAGGGAGGAAATGGACTCCCTACTCATCACAAAACAAAATCTCCCCTTAGCTTTTAAGTTACTTTTGCAGTTCACCTTACAAAGCTTACCATATCTAATCATCATACAGCATACTACTAGACATGCATGTAGCATGTAAATACTAGTTGGTGGTAGAATCAGTAGTAGTAGCAAATTAAGAGGATAGACATTGGAAGGGGAGCTAATTAAAGAAGCATGCATGTGTGGAATATGGGTAGGAGAGTTGGAAAGGTTGGGGTGCGGACAATGATGCCAAATTGTGAGTTTAGAATCAAAATTTGCAGTTCTTAGAGCAGGATCAATGATTCAGAATGTATGCGTCATGAACAATTTTATGGTGGCTGGCACACTCACATTATGACATATCCGACCTCTTGTGCTGCACGCGCACCACCAAACCCCATATTTCTTGACACTAATATTCAGCACATATGCCAAAATTTCTTGAGATATCAGCATATCTATATAACTTTGATCAGTTACATTGAGTTATATATGACTTTGACATGGACATCATACCACCAAGATCTCCCAATCTCCCTCCATCTCTTCATGATGCATGCATGCCAGTCCAAAATGGTCAACTGCTATTCAACCATAAAGACCAAAGCGGAGATTAGAGGACGAATTTAATTAATTAGCTAGGTTACAGTTCGGTATTAGCATATATAATGAAATATGAACGTTGTTTTAGCTGTAGTATCCTCTATTTATGGCTAAATTACACTGCGATAAGAGTATAATACGCATTAGAAAAGATAAGAGTGCTAACTATTTGAGTACACGTACGTCTATGTAAAGAATCATACATTGAACCGCTCCAAAATCTTTACTCGAAAGTCCAAAACCAAACTCCACAAAATCCCTACTTTTCTTCTTACATGAAAAGCTGCACAAAATCTTACCCAAATATCGAAAGAGTCGGCTTGAATTTGGGTGAGTAGAGGGCATATATTGGAAAAAGTTACACAAAAGAAGATTTACAGATGTTTATGGAAGCCTAATCTTAATCTTGTGGTGGACCCAATAAGTCACCTTTTAATCTCAATCTCCCTGGAAGCAAATCATACTGCCCAAACTTACGATTTTGGACCCACTAAGAGGGGCTTAATATGCCCGACAACCACCATCAAAGGTCCCACAAAACTGCACATAATCTAACTTGTGTCCTTCCTCCAAGACACACTAGGGCCATGGTTAATCTAAACTTAGATAAAAGTCGTGGACATCGAGTCCCCACTACACTAGGGACATTGTATAAATGGCCAAGGCAATTGATCAACAAGGGTTTAGAGGGCTACAAGTGACTTTAGCCGCCATACATGCTTGCATGCGTACAATTGCACACATGTGGAATATATTAAGTGAGAAAACATAATAGTAGTAGTAATTTCTATCCTTGCAAATTTGAGCACTCAGATGTGCGCAAGTGAGTGCAACTGTACCATGCGCACAAAAAATTGTGCTCTCTGTGGCTGCCCACCACTCTTTGAACTCTAAGAGTTGCCAATTGATAAGGGCTGGCTGGCTTCTCCTTGGGAAGAAATTGTCCAAGCCCTCACCGTACTCCTTCAGTTCTTGAACTTTTTTGCAAGCTTTTGTGTCGAAATCAAAGCCCCTAGTTACTTTGTTAACCTCCCACTCACTTGCGAGTTGTGAAAGCTAGTCATGAAAGAAAATGACAGGAAAAAGGGCACAAGTCAACTTTGGATGGAGTTGAATACTGTTGCTATGGAACAAACAATGGATTTTTTAGCAAAAAGAATTTGGGACCTCCCTCTCTGCTGTTTATAGAGTTAGGTGCTCCTACCATCATACTAATTAAACCGAATATTTTAGCAAAAGGTTTGTGTTTTTTTTTTTTTTTTTTTGTTTCTCGCCTTCTTGAATATATGAAAGTACCTTAAAAATTTTAAAACTGCACGCACGGCAAAATTAAAATGTCCTTAACTAGTAACTTGATATTCCACAATCTTTGGCTATTGTAATTGAGGATGAGAGCAATGCAAGAATTCTTTATATATTGCATGAGTAATCCTTACTAAAAGTAGTAAAATGGAACGCTAGTCACTCCCCATCCTACACAATCTCGCACTCTAATTCACAAAAGAGATAAAAGCGATACCCCACCATGCATGTATGATTGCTCGTAGTCGCAGGTGCAATGCAAAGCTTCTCCATGAAAAAGATTTGAAAGCAAACAAGACATGTTAGAAGTTTCAAGTGCTTTTACACATATCCTTCATCACACTGCTTCTTTGCTTGCTGCCCCCACACAGACAAAACACATCATCCATATGTATATTTTGTCCATGAGAATATTATGTGCATACGACAGTGAAAAAGAGAGAAAGCCAGAGAGATACAGTGAATAATTGTATCACTCCTTGCTACTCGCCTCGAGCCCTGCCCTGTGACCAATTGCCAGAGCAAATCTCTCGATCTGAATGAAAACCTTACACGCCACATCATGTTCTCTCATGCCCTCTTATCATTTTCTTTTTCTTTCTTTCTTTCTTTTTTTTGTTTTTTGTTTTTTCATCTCATAAAGCTCTTGATCAGTCTTCTATAGCCTGAATCTCTCTTGATTGCTCCACGCAAGCATCACTCATGGCTTCTGACTTGTGACTCTGACATCATCCTCAAACTTTAGATTAATCCCACTAATTATATCCGAAATATTTGCTAGTTATGTCTAATCTAATAGTGTAACAAAATTTCAAGTTTCATTCAAGCCATCTTTTAAGGTAAATGCACTGCATAATTAGCCGTGTAAAATTTCACTTTCATCTCTAGAAATTAAACATGGGATTAATGCATTTGTCGATCACCTTACTAAATGAATAAAATTTCGGGAGAAGGGGTAACGAAAAAAAAGGGCCTTTCAGAATCAGCCCTTTTAAATAAAAGGGTCTATCTAACCAATGTCCAATTGGTACTTGTTAAAATATAGTTCGGGCATCAATTTTTTTTTAATAAATAAAGTAAGTTAGAGAAAGTGTATACATATTAAGGGGGGTAATAATTGTTATCGTGTATATTCACAGAGTATTGTGAGGTTAGGTATAATTTAGGCGTATTAATAAATGTCTATAAGGCACCGATTCGCTAAAAACTCTAAATAAAAATTGAGATAAATATATGACTTAGTCGATTACCTGTCCTAGTGACTTAGTACATCTTGGCGTTATTAATAAGGGTGGGCGCGGGTCGGGTACTCGTCCCATTCACCATTTGGCTGACCCGACCTCGTATCTTGTGGGTCAGCCATTTTTTGACCCTTACCCGCTCCGCATATCAGCAGGTACCCTATAATCGGGTACCCGCTGAGATAGGGTCGGGTCAACGGGTACTCGCCCCCCGCCCTATTTATCATTTAATTTTTTAAAAATAATAATTTATACCAATTTAATTTTATATTTTACACATTCATCTAAGATTTAATAAATTTTTTTCCTAAAAAAGGTTTTCCACCAAGAAACAAACATGTGAAGAGAATATAAGATAAAGAAAAAAAATTAAAAGAATTCAAAATCAATAAAAGTTTGAAATAAGTAGCCCAAATTTTAATATATATGTTCCGCATTAATTAAACTTTTTTTTATAAAATATAAGATCATGACCTCTACAAATGAATCTTGTAAATAAACTATAGTATCTCATATTTGTAATGCAATTTGTTCAATAAAATTACTTATTTAGTTCCAACTTATTATTTTATAGTATGTGTATAAAAATAAAATATATATATATGTGTGGGGCGGATGGGGTACCCGCGGGTTTTTAATTATGTGACCTTAACCCGTCCCGTATCTTAGCGGATACCCGATCCTCTTTGACCCGATCAAATAATAAAAATCAGATATCCTAATTTTCGGATCGGATCGGATTGGATATGACGGGTTTTCGGGTTAGTGGATAATTTTGCCCATCCCTAGTTGTTAATGACAGAAATTGAATAATCATATATGTATCTCGATTCGTTTCCTTTATAACGGCAGAGTTGAACACGTAGTTGCTCTCCATGTAACTTGATTAATTAACAACTAGGGGAAAGCCCGCGGTAAGCGCGGGAGTTTTAACTTATGTGACAAAATATGTATTTAAATGAATTTATAAAAAAAAAGATAGTAGAATTAGAACTGCATGGCAATTGATTTATTGAATCAGTTGAAGTGCATGAAATTATAAGTCAATTGACCAAATCAACAGACTTTTCAACAGACTTATAAAGGAAAACAAATTTATAAGTAAAAGAAATAGTATTGTAGTAGATAATCACACCATACCACGACAACAATAGCAAAAATATCATTACCTTTGTTACTATACCATTATAACACAATCATTACCATATCCAATCAACAATTAACATGTATCAACTATAAGGTCAAATTTAGATTCTATCTTAGTCATGAAATTGCAGTCAATAGACAATCTTTAATCGTAGTTTAACAACCTGTAGTCATGAATATCAGATTTTGGAAATATAGTTAGAAAATATAAGAAGGTTCCTATGAATATTTATATGTATGTATCATGTATTCCATAACAAAGTTTTCATATTCATACAAGAGCTATTGAAAAAATATTGCAGTAGAAAACTCACAGTTTTTATTGTATCAATTAAACATCCAAAACTCTAGAAAAAGAAAAAGTAAATGAGCATACTTGTCCAAATACCCATAACAAAAGATTGAGCACAAGCACTTAAAAGAACATTGTTCAATATTGAAAGCCTCCATTATTGTCAAGTTGAAGAGCACTACAATTATACTTGTAACGGATTGGAAATATGAACCAAAACAAATCATGTTCATTATTAAGTTCCCGAACCAATCATCTTTAACATTAATACCCTCTATTATTTTAGCTAAAAAAGCTACCCAACAATTATAATAGAAGATGAAGAACATTGCAATTACATTTGTAAATGGTTTAAACACCACTTAAAAGTTTGATAATCACGTGGAATATAAGTCAATTGCAAATGAGTGGACACAATAGTCAAACCCAACTCAACTATACATTATAATGTTGCACATTCAGCTTAATCACTTGCATTTGATTTTTTTTTCTCTACCTAAATTATCCCCGAAGATGATAGATGAAAAAATTTTCAACAGTCACCTACAAATTCCTTTATATATATATATATATATATATATATATATATATATATATATATATATATACCTATAAAGGATATATATAAGGGTGCTTAAGATTCAATGAAAACAGAAACAAATGGGAAAAGAAAATAGAAAATTGGAAAAGTATCAGAGAGTAAGTAACAATAAAAATGGTAAAGAATTATTGTTTGGTATTCAGTAAGCTGTTACTGGTACACAAGGAAAAGGGTTTTGGAGAATCAAGTCTATGCACTATGATATGGTATGAAAATCAGTTAATAACTTAATAAATCCCCTGCCTTTTTAGAAAATCTTTGCCCTTTTTTTAGAGGCATGCATGAGATCTGATCCATTTTATATTAGGATTCTTTTCTTGGTGAAGTGGAACCACCAAAACTTCTATGCAACAATAATGCTGACATAACCATGCTGTCATTCCAGCAATACTAAGCTGCCAATTGAACTTAATTACTTAGGTCTAACAGGCAAAGATAGTGAAAGATGGATACATATAATACAAATTTTTTAAAGAGGTTTAAAACTGAACCAGAAGGGATGATTGATTGCAAATAGGGGAGCTCCAAGAGATTCATTGAGGCTCTTTTTGAAGATTTGATAATGTCAGGAGAGCAAGCATGGATATGTAAGCATGGAGGCCATCATGTTCCCTCTATCCCAAACTCTCTGTCTTCTCTAAGCATCCCTTAATTTATATACCCACTTTCTACTTCTACCCCCACCCCCAGCTCAGATGTAACCATTCCACCGCCCCACCCCCACCCCCCCCCCCCCCCCCCCCCAAAACAAACAAAAAACACAAACTGATTTATTAGTTGAGCTAGAATCCAAATGAAACCCATATCTCTTGCCATTGTAATGTAAAATTGAAGACCCTCTTGCTCAAAAAAAAATTTTTTTTTGAAGACCCTCTTAATCTCTCATCAGTGGACACAAGATTTGTATATTTTACAAGATATACTCTAAAAGCAAGCAAATATGTTAGGCAGAAAACCAGTACCATTGTACTAATAAATATTAATATCGTCATTTATAGTATCATATATATATATATATATATATATATATATATATAGAGAGAGAGAGAGAGAGAGAGAGAGAGAGAGAACCATAAATTATGTGAGGATATATTGGCACAAGGGATAAGATAGGCAGATATATTAATTATATTATGAATACAATAAGATATGGTATTAATATATGTTAGACATTTGGAAGGGACCAAAAGAGAGCAAGTAGCAAAGCCGACATCTTGACCGATGTGATCACGTGCCATCCCACAAATTCAGGTTAGAATATTCTGTGGTTACACAGAGGGGCTACTATCCTGAAACCCCTGATAAAGAAAATCAAGACAGCTACTGTATAAAAACCCATATTCAGGGTAATCCAAATGTGCATTTCTTTGGGGTATTTGATGGGCATGGGCAGTTTGGTACACAATGTTCAAAGTTTGTCAAAGATAGGCTTGTTGAGATTTTATCAAATGACCCTACATTGTTGGATGATCCTGTTAAGGCTTATAATTCTGCATTTTTGGCTACAAATGAAGAACTACATATTAGTGATATTGATGATTCCATGAGTGGTACAACAGCTATCACTGTGCTTGTTGTTGGGGACATGCTATATGTGGCCAATGTGGGTGATTCAAGGGCGGTGTTGGCCGTTAAGGAAGAGAATAAGCTTGTTGCTGAAGACTTGTCTTATGACCAGACACCATTTAGGAAAGATGAATGTGAGAGAGTTAAACTTTGTGGTGCCCGTGTTTTAAGTGTTGATCAAGTGGAAGGGCTTAAAGATCCTGGAATTCAGACATGGGGAGATGAAGAGACTGAAGGTGGTGATCCACCAAGGTTGTGGGTTCAGAACGGAATGTATCCTGGGACGGCATTTACACGGAGTGTGGGGGATAGCACAGCAGAGAAGATTGGTGTAGTTGCTGTTCCTGAGGTATCAGCAGTTCACCTTACCTCTAGTCATCCATTCTTTGTCGTTGCCAGTGATGGTGTTTTTGAGTTCCTCTCCAGCCAAACTGTAGTGGATATGGTACGTAATAAGCTTGATAACATTGAGTTCCTCTTTGTCGTTCCCTGTTCCAAGGCCTTTCATGGTCCTCATAATCTGACAGTCAATTAGTTTTTTACCCCCTTTTTTATAACATGGAAGTTTCACATGTTCATAGGTAGTCGCTTTTTGGGTCATTGCCAGCATTTGATGTTATTTATCTAAAAATGCTAGCCCACATTAAAAATTCTGGAAAGGTCAAAGTAGCAATGAGTAGCCCCCCTTGTTTTACTTCCTCCTAGTATTCTGTCTCTGTTTTTAACTTTTCTTTCTTTGTTGTCTCGGTCAAAAGTTGTTAAATGTTCTTGTAAGCTAGATCCTGTACAGCATGTAATTAAATATTGATATAATCTTGATCAAACTTTGCAGGAATTGAAATCCTGGTTTAGCTGAATTATGAAGCTTCTGTTTACGAATGAAAGAAGATAATGTTACCTAGAGCGCATTGATAAATTAGTACCATAGATCATAAACGTTAGGTAAACAAATTAGTATTAATAACTAAGTTGGCATATCCTAGATATTTGGAATTAATTATCAATATCTTGTGAAGTTTCCTACCTGAGAAAATCTTTTTACCAAGTTCAGATGACAACTAGAACAGCAGCAGTTCCATTTTTTTCTTTTCCATGACATGAAATTAAATTGTGAATCTCTGCTAAGGCTCCTACTAAAGGAAATATGCCTATTTGATTGTGTCAGCATATTGCGGCTCCTTCATCCATAGCTTTCTCTGTGAGGTGGTGAGCAGAAGGTTAAAAAATAAAGGAAAAAAAAAAGAGAAGGTTGAGAAGCAAATTTCTCACCGGAATTGTAGTTAGACATAGCAGCTATGAAGGAATTTGAGAAAGATGGTATGAATGCATTTGATGCAAAAGGTTTGCTCATCCAAATTAGTAAATAGTGCAAACACCAAATCTATGGCGTGAGACAAGATTATACTTTGTTCCCTATAGAGTCTCATGCTTTATTGAAGTCTTATACTATTTCGATGCTTGCTTACATTTACGGTAATTGCATTTCCTTGTTTTAATTAATTATTACATGTAATGGAGGTATAATCACTCAGTAGGTTTTTTTTTGTGATTTTGTGCTATGCTTTACAGTTGGCACACAATTTGGCTAGCTTATGTTTGGCAAGGTGATTGTTGATCTCATGCAATGCATTCTCTTTGCCTTGGAGAATACTCTTCCATATCATTAAACTAGTTGATCATGCGCTTCTGTACTACAATTGTTCTGACTATTCTCTTTTTTAACTTTCTTTCTCTAGGTGACTAGATATACCGATCCCCAGGATGCATGTTCTGCTATTATTGGAGAAGCCTATAAACTATGGTTAGAGCATGAGAATCGGACAGATGATATAACAATCATCATTGTACACATTAGAGATTTATCTAATGTATGAATTACATGAGTTCTTTGACTTTTTTATTTTCTCTCTTTTATTCTTGTACTAATGTGTAGTACTAGTTGGTATGATCATGTGATGCGAGGAAATTAGCATTTGAAAATGGGTCTCACTTCAAATTTGGTGATAATATTTTTGTTCAGATTTCCTTTTTCTTTTCCCACAATGATTTGAGAGTGCAATCTGTTGCTTTTCTTTAACTCCTGATGATTTCATGAAGAAGGATTTGTAGTTATCCTTGCCTCCCAAGCACACAAAAACATCCCTGGAGAAGGGTAAAGAAGTGGCCTAGGCCAGTAAGAGAAAAGATCATGATTCCAGTGCCGAAATTATTTGCATTATCTTTCTGATATTTTCCTGCATCTTCCATGTGCACTTCTGCAGTCCAACACATTTCTTTTGTATGATCTGGTCTTAATATCAAATACTTATTCTTGGGCTGCTTCTACAGTTTTTGAGTATAATGAGAAAAAGAAGCTTGTTTATTTGGCTAATTACATTCTTCAAACTGCATTAGTTTGTTGTTAGTGCCAATAGTGATAGCAACGAAGGGAAAACAAGGTCTGATGCACTGAGGACGGAGAATGGAACTTCTGATGTGTTTTTCACGCCTTCTGGATCTGAAGTCTGCCATTCAGTAAGAAGTGATTTTTCTGAACGTTATAGCTATCAGAATACAATGCCAAAGGATCAAAGCCTTGCAAATGTTGCTTCTCCAGCAATGTTGGCTTAGCTATCTGCATCGTGAGTGCTGCTGCTTGTTTCTCTATCCTGTTTCTATCCTTAACCGAACAACACTCAAATTCTTCTTTTCTAGGGACTGAAGAAAGAGAAGACCAGGGGGTTCATTAGGGTTCCTTTTCTCACTTCGATGAATTGGTAATTTCTGTTTTTTTTTTTTTTTCTTCCAAATGATTTGTATTTTTTTTTTAAATCTTTTTGGCTACAGTTCAAGGCAGTAATCCATGAAATTTTGATGAGGCACAGCTATCCCCTCGTGGAAGACACAGCACGGCCTTTTATGTATGCTTGTATTTGTTGCATTCCAGAATGCATCACTTTCTTTGTAGTGCTTATTACAAGCCTATGATGGAAGGGAGAGAAAGAGAGAGAGAAGTGTTTGTGGGTGTGTTATCGTGCATGCATGCGTGGGTGATTTATGCTGAATGATTGTCTTGCGTGCATATTTCATCTCAGAGATTGAACCTTTTGTCGCAGGTAATCGATCTGGTGGTTATACATCCGCAGCAGACCACAAATTCAAGTTTATCTTCAAATCTAGTTGTTGAAGAGTTGCATTCGTTTCCGTGATTATGTCCCAATAGCATGTGCTCCCTGGTTGAAATGAGCTGCCATTTTGCCTTCTCCAACAAACATATTAGAAGAGCAAGGCTAACAAGGCTTCAATAGCTTTAGGGAGAGGCCGGTGGTCTGTTTTGATACAGAATATGTATGATGCAGCAGATGAATATATCATCAGTTCTGCGGTGAAAAGACACATCATGCTAGTATCAGCTGCTAACGTTGCTTAGACATTGATATTTAGTTTTCTGATCAGAATATTAGTCCATCCTTGCTTCCAGAAGCAAGAAAGTACTTCAAAGTTGGCTGTTACTTGACCTTAAAAGTGCCTTAATCTCTTGCGATAATCCTTAGTTAAAGAGGGAGAAAAAAAGAAACATGATTGTTACTTCCTTGTTTATGAAGCTCAGACATGACGAGTGAGTTTGAGCTTTTAGTTCACTTGTACGAACACATGGGCCAACGTATAAAAGATCCCTGCAACTGGAAATTAAGGAGCCGGTGCCATCTGAATCGCCAAAGCTGCTGGAACTCAATTCTGGTCAGCATCAAGCTGCTACAACCTCCCATTAACAAGCCTCAAGCCTTCAGATGGACGAACTTGAAAAGAGCCCAGATATATATAACTGTAAGCTAAAAGAATCTTGCAATGCTCGTCAGATTCTCATTGCAATGCATCACCGCAATAAATTACAAGACCCGCCATGATGGACAAAAATTATTACTTTCCTTTTTGGCGGGTGGGGGCAGCAATTAGAAGAAATACATATGTTACAAAAACTTAAAAGCAAGAATCTAGCGTTCTAGAAGTAGATTGATAACTTCTCTTGTATCATGCTCTGCAGTATATTGCACTTATCCAACAGTTCACTTAATTTGTCTGCGTCATCTGTGGCCTTGGCAGCCAAAGCGGATTCGCTACCATTCTTCAAATCATTGGCTTTATGATATCGTTTCGCAATTGATGTGTCGATTTGCTCAAAATTCCCTCTATCATCCTCCATGTTGTTGTCATTAATAGTCATTTTCGGAACTTCATGCCCATCTGAATGGCACGCCGCCGAACACGGCCGCGAAGCTCCGTGATCAAAACCGCGCATTTCTTCGGTTGAAGAATCACAGCCAATGGCAACCATTTCATCAAGAGAAGGACGGACCAAGTAAGGCACTGACGTACTAACTTCTGCTCTATCATGCAATCCAGAAGTTAACGGGGAAATGTCATCTTGGACCAAGATATATGCTGAAGAAATTGCATCATCGGACAAATCCATTAACCGCCAATGAAACACACGCTGGAAAATCATAGCCCAGTTTGGTATAATAAAATAAGCTGAATTATCCAGCTTGAGTTGAGCAAACTTTTGTAGCATAATGCCTGCCTCCTTTGATGCCAATGGCAATCCCATCATATGACTTGTTTCACTTAAATACTTGATTAAGCAATTTTCCAGCTGTGATCTCTGGTTCTCAATGTTGTTACCGTTACTAGAACTTGTACACCACCAAAAGATATGATCCTCAAAAGGCGGAAGCTTAGAATCACTTAATGCACGCATAAGCAGTTCTACTCTTGCAGCTGAGCTCCACCCTAAGCTTGGCAAATACTGTAAAATTGCTTTGTAATCAACACCAGACTCCTCCAGCAAAGAAATTTCAGGACAGGGCCAAGAGGCAGGATTTGCATGAACAGCAGCAGCTACTTTCCTCAAAGTTTGGTCCAGGGCATCATTGAAAGCAGAAATACAGTCATTTGGGCCCACTTCACAACCATCCACGCCATCAAGAACCTCTAATGAAGAAGTCAAGTGAGAGAGTACCAATTCACGTGTTTTCATGCAGCGAAGTACAGGTTGAGAGGGTGATTCACTTGCTAGCCACTGTAACCCTTCTCTCAACAGCTCATCACTAAAAAATCCATCAACCTGACCCATTTGTTGGCTTTTAAGATAAGCAACAGAAAAGTTACTGATGCGAGATTGGTCCATGTCATGAAGCCTCAACTCTTTGATTATTGAGGAAGTGTCTAAAGTATCCCTGCATGAACCACTTAAGATTAACAGAGGCAAGCTTGTACCAGAAGGTAAAGCCATCAGAACGTTATGAAGCCATTGTCTTTGCAACTCCCAGGGGATTAATTCTGACACAAGAAAGACAATTGCACTTGCACCAGCAAGTTCCTCATTCTGGTTCTCTAATTTGGCATTCTTAATTATTGTCAAACAACAGATCTCCTCGTTGCCAGATTCACTTGGGAACCACTTTTTCCATATTGACGTATTGGGAGATGAAAAAGGCAAATCGGCAGTATAATCGTCATCATATGTGGGAGGCAAAAGCTTAGAAACCAGCCAGGGGACTGCAGCCAAATCAGAGAACTCCTTTCCCCAATTTTCACCATAGGAACTGTGCTCAGCCAGTAAAAGAATTTTCCAACAAAGGCATTTACTATCTGGATTTTTTCCACTAAGTTCAGCTGCTACCACTTCTGAAACATTCAACCTTGACCACGACTTTTCTCGAATTTCAAGTCTCTTGCTCATAAGCCGGTCAATGTTAAAATCACCAGGAGATCTTGATTGCTGAACACAGAGTATATTTTGAAAATGTCATGCCCTCTAAGAAGCTGTAGTATCTTGTTACCTATGATTACCAAATATATCCAAATATAGCCAAAAACAACCCTAGGTGTGAGGCGTGCAGAGCTAATCACGGCTATAACTTTTCACCTATGTCAAATGCATTAAATCGATAAAAATAAAGTTAAAGGTAAGAAAGAAATACTCACTATTTCTGGGTGCCAAATAGGAGGCCCCAATGATAAGGACATCAGAGCAGCATTTGCTGCTAGCTGTTTCTGCACACGCAATTCTCTTTTTTTTAAAGAAAGGCGCTTCCAAATCCTGGTAAGGGAAACGTGCGGAGAAGACATTTGGTCAAAGAGAAGCACTCCATATTACAAAGAAATGTTAAACAAAATGATACAGACCTCAAAATCAGCTTAAGTTTTGCTTCAGAAACTTCATCATCATAATTTACTGTAGACACTTCCTCAGTCATTTCTTCTTTGTTAACACCAACCTGCTCTTCTCCAAATTGTTCTATTATTGGCTGCTTTGCTACTGAATTTTGTACAACAAAGTCACTTGGTGCTAGCATGAAGTTTGCTTTCTCCACTGTCTTAGGCATAAGGTGCAACGTTGATGCTCTTGATTCAACCTGTATGTCACTGCTGAGAGGATTTCTGAAGTGGGTGTCAAATTTTGACTTCTGTATACTTCCAATTCTATTTTGCTGTGATCTAGGGGAATGAAAGACAGAGGAATCCCACAAACAAGGGTTTGCAGGAGATAACTGATCCTCGTATGGTTTCCTTTTGACTGATGTTCTAGGGGTAGGTGCCACTTTGATGTCATCTTTAGGTGATGATGCATAATCAAGCATTTCCTCATCAATTGCCTGGTTAGTGTTGTCAATCTCAATAGACTGAGATTGGATGGGGATCGGTTTATGCTCGACAGCCTTATTCAACTCGAGTACTCTAGCTTCTTTAGGAGAAGATGATTTGGCTAGACAAGAATATGAGACATCCTCAACAATGGAGCTAGACTTTTTCTTATTAACAAGTTGTGAACGCTTGACAGGATAGTCACTGTCAGCATTCAGAAATGGACCATCCTTAACCATATATGGTACTTCAAACTCCTTTATAGAGAACCCATAGTATTCAAGAAGATCTTCTATGTCCTCTTCCTAAACAAATTGAATAAAAAGTCAGACATCCAAGATCTGGAACAGAAAGCAACCTCATTGATGGAAAAAATTTACCTCCATGCCAAGCCATGCAGAGACATGATCTATTGGAATTCCTTGGTTGTTCTGCAGACCACTATGTAAAGCAGCGAGTGCCTGGGTTCGTAACTGAGAAAAGGATTCGACAAACAATTAAAACAATACAAGAATGCGAATGCAACATATTCAACAATAATAAGCATAATTAATCCATCCATCCCAATTTTTATCTAGAAAAGGCTGAAAGCCAAATATCAGGGATAAAATGGACTGTGAAACAAAATTTTTGCTAATTGCTAATTCTTTCAATCTGACTGGTAAACTCAAGGAAAATATGATCTGCAAGAGAAGCTATATTCCACAGAAGCATATGCAGTAATGACACGTACCTTTGCAAAATGTGCATGCATTAAACATGCCTGAAGATAGCTAGCTTTCCGTGCAAGCTTAAAGAAGGCAATGAAGTTGCCTGTTCTGCAGGCTCTACAAGAACAGAACAATCCTTCTTAGACAACAACTACGACTTACAATATGTCCTGTCCAAATCCAAATACAGGGCGTACCTTGCTACATCACGAGCAAATATTACATCTTGAGTTTGCCGCATATCTGGTGTCATCTTCGCTAGATCAAGAGAAAGCTCTGCAGGTTCAACCTAACACAATGTCACAATGTTCTTATTTTCACATATGATGTTGAGAATGATAGTTGAAGACATGTTCCAATAGCAGATCAACTTACTTTGTATCCTGGATGTTTATCAAGCTTGAGAAGTGCATAATAACCTCTGAATTCTTTTTCAGTAGCTACATTTGTCCCTTTCTTCCTGTGATCGTCATACAATTGGAATAATTCAACCGACGTTTTGTTCATCTGTTCTATATTAAGATGTGCATCAAATCCTTCAGAAAATCCCTCCCCTTTATTATATTCACATAACTCATGCATGGCTATTACATGAAGTCTTATCTGGAAAGGAAACAATAGCACTAATTAGTCACACAAATACGTTCCAATAGCTTACAGAAAGAAGCACATCAATTAACATGGAATTAATAACCAAGATACAAGTTGAATTAAATAACATTCAATTAAATCGGCATCAGCAAAAAGCTTGGAGTATTGAGAATCGTTAAGAAGTAGTTTCAAGAACATTGTTCTGGAGGGAATGATTCCTATAGGGACCAGATCCAATGAATTACTGAAACCTCGAAAACACTACACCAAGACCCTCTTGGAAACTGAAAAAAGAAGAATCCATACGAGTGCTGTTGGGAACAAATTTGCGACTCTAGTTCCCAAATCAACGCAACAGAAAATTTAAAGATGGTTAAAGCCTTTCAAGGATTTTAATCATCCAAGCTTCCAAGACAGCCTCTAAGAACACAGATTTTAATAGGACACATTGTCCTCAGTCTAATCCACATATGGAAAACATTAAAATTAGATCACACTATAAGATGACCGACCATTTGCTCCAGCATCTTAATAGCTCCCAGGCTGAAAATATGCTGCATCCTCAGGTCCATACGTATGGCCCGCATCCTATCCCATAAGAAATTGTACAAGCCAAGAAACATATCATCATAAGGCTGATTCAGCAAATTTAAAAGATAATTCATCGTCCTTTGCAAGATTGGCATAGGTCGTATCATTCCAGCTTCCCTCTCAGCTGTCCTGTTGTACTGAAAGATGGTAGAGAACATTATGTATGTACAGATGCACTTCCTGAAACAAATGACGACAGACAAAAAGTTTGGTTGACCACTCAGGATTCAATAGATGTACCTTTTTAACAGCAAGCAATATGCTAGTTTGATTTCTATCCCCATCCAAGCGTTCATACTGATCAAGATCTCCTTTCCTTTCTCTTTCTGCTCTCTCTGACTCTAAAATACAAGAACAAAGAGCATATTCAACTTACAATTGACTTGATTAAAAATTCATAGTGGACAGTTGAAAGCTGAATCAATGAATATGTGCACAAGCATTATTTCTAAAAAGCTAGGAGAGTTCATCTCTGGGTAGAGAACCTTTCCGATGGAATCACATGTTAACAAAGAAATTGCATGTATCAATTGCTTCTTGCTGTAGATTTCCAATTGAAAGTTGCATTAAAGCTAAATGCCGCTTGATCACATCAATGCTCTTCCAAAAACTACATTTAAAAGGAGCAATGTTAAACTATTTTCCCATCCCTAATTTTGAAAAATCAGTCACAATTTACTTGAACCTTTTACTTTTTCATTTTTTCATGGACAAGGTTCAATGAATGTGGTTTGTCCAATGGCCTTCAGGTACAGTCACAATTTTAATTTCTAATAGAGTGCAAGATGGCAAGTCAAGGACATACCTGGGCACATATCAAGACACAATCCAGTTATAATTCCAGATGAATCCAGGCCATCGTAATCAGAAGGGAGATGACCATTATAGGAATCCTGTATCATATTAACTGCATCTTCCCCATTTAACTTCCGCTTCTCCATCATAACTGGATGCTGTCTTTTCACAGAAAAGCTTTGATTTTTGGAAACTAGATCATTTTCCGTTGGTTGTGTCAATTCATCCTTGAATCGCATCAACCGCTTTGCTTTGGCTTGCAACTCTCTGTGAATAACAAGCCTTAGTAAAGAAAAAATGTAAAAATTAGAAGGAATTAAAAACTTAAGTTGAATGGAATGTAATACCGATTTATCTCATCCTCCGGGGAATTGAAAGTTTCCCGAAAGATTTGATCTAATGTTGATGAGGAAGGCAATTTGGTTTTTTTGGCAGCTGGAAAGGTCATAGGCTTATTTGCAACTACTTCTGGTTTATTGAGGTGCCCTGATGTTGAAGATTCTTGACGACTTTGAGAACCAGAAGGCACATACTGAGCACTCAGCCTTGGTTTGGGAGGTGATGTAGAAGGCCTTGAAATGAGAATTGGTAGTTCATTAATGCATGTCCAGCATACATCTTAAACAACAGAAAGGAGAAACTTGTGACAAATCTAGCAAAAAGAAATATAAGGATCTCTGCAGCTTGAAACTGTACAAAGAACTTCACTATCTTCTGGAGTTGCAACAATTTCCAGACATCAGTCCCATTTAGTTTTGTCAACAAGGTCTGGTCTTGCCCATTAAAATTTTCATTCATGTCTCTCAATATTCTTCTCAGGATATCACTCAGATGCGAAATCCAAAAGCATTAATGTCAAGCACTACATGTATTACTGCATGTGATTTAGCATTACTTATGTAATCGAGATAAGCAGACTTATCTCCTGTTTACTGACAATGTTATTTCACTTTTCCCACTTCTCAACCACAAATTCGGGACTTATTAATCTCCATTATTCACCCATATCTGCAAATCTAGAGAGCAGATAACTGCAGAAAACCATTGCAAAAGAGCTCCTATATGATCTAATGGCTGAAGTACACAAGTCTCATCAAAACAATTAGAGAGCTATAGTTGTGCAGAAGACCCTTCACAAAAAGGTCAGACTAGCCTGCTGCTAGAAAATGATCCCACGATAGACTAAAAGATACAATAAAATAAGCTTTTCTTGTATACCTCCGGGAATTTTGAAGGTGTGAAGAATCCTCTAAGGGGCCACCATTACTGGTGGAAAAATTTGGCGACCTGCTTCGCTTGGAAACCTGAGAGTCCACATGCCTGTTTGGGGACTTTCTTCTAGAATCATAAGTAGCATTTGCAGAGACAGAAGATATAACTGGTTGAGTGAGCAGGCTGGTCAAATCCCCCGACGACTTTGACTGGTCGCCCCACATGTTGGAAGACAAAGCAGACCTGCTTAATGAAGAAAGCAGAATTGTTTATAGTAATCAGAGTAGAAGTTTACAAATTGTCTTGTTCCCTGAACTAAATGAAACTATTTTTTGGAAATTTATGGATCCCATTACTATTACTACATTCTAAATTTATTAATTTCTCATTTCCTCATTTCCTTTTTCCTTTTAGTATGAGAGATGGGTATCTCATTTTAGTATTGAATGGAAGAACAAAAGTGAAAGAAATAGAATTTAACTCCCTTCTAGGACCGATGACTCCCCAATAAAATCTTAATTCTTTGTACCAGTTTATTTCTACTTTTCTAATGTTCTTTTTATATTAGACTAAATAATATAGATTTCTATGCTATGTTGGTCCTGAACAATGCTGCATACATTTTGCTGAACAACTAGCAAGTTTTAGATGCCAAAGACCAAACTTACAGTTGAACTTCACTAAATGGAGGGCCAGCACCCTCAGCATAGGGGTTTCCCAGTAAAGGCAGAGGAGGTGATTGCATTTGCTGTGGAAACAAGTCGCTCTGACTTTTAGGAAGAAAACCTGCATGACTACCAAAAGGAGAAAAACAAGTTAGAAAATTCTATGTGAAGGCATCATGAAGTATCCCCAAGCAGATGCTCCAGTAGAAACAAAACAGAGACCATGTAAGATCTGACAAAATCAAGCATATTTGATATGAAACTCAGAGGTTTTGACTTAAAAATGTACAGAAAATGGAGGTATTATAACTTCAAAAAGTTTTAATTCCTTCGGTACTTGTGATTAAGCAACACGGATTTGGAATTACATTAATAACTTACTTTCGTTGCAAACTTAGCAACTTAACTGTTCATGAAGTTCCATCAATATGTCAATCCACACCAATACAAAATTTTCCTATACAGAACTAACTACCCATCGCATTAGGGAAACAATATGTCTGTTGGTATAGTGGTGTTGAGTTCAAAAGATAATTGCAACTTTTAACAGCATATGGAACAAGAAACACAGTAAATCAGAAAAAAAAGAAAGGATTACCTTCCTCTAACATCTATGGATCTTCTCAAAATCTCTTCATCAAAAGCCACCAAAGTAGGTGATACGGTTGTCCTGGTATCTTGAAATTGAGAACCTTTAGCAGGAACACTAGGTGTAAAAGTACTTGAAGGAACAAAGGGCACTACTGTTGCAATGCTTTCATCAACCGGAGCATCATAGTCTTTGTAAGAAAACTTTTGGCCATTGCTCCACGTATGAGCAGATTGACTGGGTCTAGAGAAAATATTCATCCATCAGTATGACAAGAAGAAATATTTTCAATGATTTTTCTTCTTTATTTGGTCATCCTAGCAAATAAAAGCATGGCATATAACATAATGCCATTGAAAAGCATTAAAGGCAAGCACTAGCTCAAGAACAAAGAATGAAAAAGATAGAACGAACAAAAAGTTTCATTTGGTACTATTAAAATTGGATAACCACCCTATTATTCAACCCAGGGATTTCATACAAGGATCTGAATATGCGACACCATAATTATATCACTGAAAGGTATACCAATAGACTCTTTTTCTATCACTTATGACTTAATTCCAAAATCATTTGAAGGTACCCACATTATCAACAGCCATCCCAAATTAAATAACATGGAAAGCATGTCCAAAAAAAGTATAAATACCTTGAAAATTCTGCAGATGGTCGAGATGGACTCGTCACCAAGCGTCGGCTTTCAAAAGCCGAAGGGCGTGAATTAATTTTCTTGAAAGTTTCAGGTTCTCTATTTCAACCCAAAAAAAAAAACTTTTATTAGCAGCAGCAGATATGCACTCCATACTTGAGAACGAATACTTGCAATAAAAGCAAGATCAACTATTAATCAATGTGAGCAACTTAGGCATGATTGACACTAATTTGTTAGAGACCAGAAGTATTAACCTAAACTGACAGTACATGCTTTGAAAGGTGAGAGCACTAACATGCAATTGCTACTAAAACTCCTTGAAAAAGTATTCCTAAAAATGACAAACAAAATGATGTCTGTCATCCTGCAAATAATCCGTATAGTGGAATACCTGATGGCCAAGACCACAGTGGTAAAGTTTACTAAAAATTCTATCAGGAAGACATAATTTTTGCTCTCATATTTTAGACATCAATCAATCACTTCTCATATTGGCTGGCAACGAAGGACCTTAACAAGGGATGCAAGTCTTATGCCATTCTGTACTAAAAATTCTATCAGGAAGACATAATTTTTGCTCTCATATTTTAGACATCAATCAATCACTTCTCATATTGGCTGGCAACGAAGGACCTTAACAAGGGATGCAAGTCTTATGCCATTCTGGAAAATAATGAAGTGCTTGCATACCTCCACATAAACCACCAAGAGTCCGGACAAAGGAGCACATATCCAAAATGAAAAATAAACATGAACGAAGAACACAATAAAACCAAATTAATTAAGTCACAGCACACAGTCTCTCTCTCTCTCTCTCTCTCACACACGCACGCACGCACGCACGCACGCCCACACTCTCTCACGTACAATTCTCAGAGTCCTACAATAGTTTCTACAGCTCCAACAAGAATCACCACCAAAATAAAAAATAAAAAATCAAATCTTGGGGTAATTAAACTACCTTGGACTTTAAATTATCAAATATCAACCATAAATTAAGATACCTAAACAACACCAAAACAAAACTAACTGAATCATAGAACAATAGTTCATAACTTCACAAACACAAGCACATGTATTACAGAAAGATTAAGGGAAGTTACCCGGGGGATCTAGTAAAGGGTTGAGCTGGGGAAGGAGGCCTAGGGAAATTTCCAAATGGGGTTTGGTTTCTTGGTGCAGCAGGACCTGAGTCCTTTCCAAATCCCCCACCAAAAGACATATTGTCGTTCTCTCAAGTTTCAGGAGCTTATGGCAACATGAATATATACATATCTCACATGGGTTTTTGCATATACACTTGATTTTGTAACCAATAAGATTAATTTTTTTTTTCCCCGAATTGCTTGTTTCTGGAGGGGAATTTGCGAGTTTACACTGTTCTGGGCTAGCTTCAGGTGAGGGATTGGAGGGGTTTTAAACTGCAGAGAGAGCCAAGCTGATGGGAAGCTTTTTTATTTAATTTGGGGGGACAAAGAAATTTTCCTTTATGGAGGATGCGCCACATCAAACGCTGTCGTTTCGGATGATGGATGTACACACACAAACACGCACGCACACACATATATGTATACATATATATATATATATATATATATAGTGAGCTTTTCCATTGTAAGGCATCGGTCGTTGGCTACAAAACCCAATTTTTTTGGGCTTTTCTGGCCCATCTTAGATCTCACATGGAAGAGAATTGGTGGTACTCTTCATTTTGTTAGGCTCAAGGTTTCATTTAATGCTGATTTCAACACCTTAGATTGTGAATTGATTCGAATTTCACCTATTCAAACTTTTCAATACATTTGTAGCACTTGGATTAGTTGGCTTAATAAAATCGTTATCAAATCACGAACACTCTTATGAAAATGCAACATCAATTTTGCATCATATAGGGTCTGTGTTTGTTTGGGTGGAAAATGTTTTTTGGAAAACATTTTTCATATTTTTCATTGTCTGATTGTCAATTAATTTGGAAAAATAATTTCTGACAGAAAATAAGTTACACCCACGGAGGAAAATAACTTCCTTATCTATCATTGTTGTGAAGTTATTTTCCTTTCGTAAAGCAGTCTTCTTTTCACAGCCTCTAGCAAGGAACCATCGATAAAAACCAATCTTTTCTTCGGCAGTGATAACAAACCATCTCCAGCGACATCTCATCAGCAAACAAATCTCTTCTTCGCCGGTGGCATCTCCAACTCCGACAAAGACCATTTATCCTCTCTTGTGGACAATCGAACTGTCAAAAAGACTATTTATTTTATGAATATTTCCATCTCTCACTAATTATGTGTGAAAGGGAAACCCTAAAAAATATATATATATAGTTGTGTGTGAATACATTTTGTTTAAACACATGTATATGTCTATTTGATTTTGGTTAATAATACGAATAGCATAAATATATGTATGTGTCTATTTGATTTCACTTAACAACACGAATACAATATATTATACGTGATCATTTGATTTCATCTAGTATTAGTTAGTAAAAAATCTTACATTCATTGTCAAGTTGACCAATAAAGCTATTTTCGGTCAAAATACAATAAGAATATGCAAATTAAGATTCTATTGGTAAATATTAGTCATAATCATACAAAAATAGAAGATAGTCCACAAGTTGGGCCCAATTACATACATGTATTTATGCTATTATTATTAAGCAATAGACATATACATGTGTTTAAAAAAAAATGTATTCACACACATAATTAGTGAGAAATGAAAAATTCATTTTTTGAAATGTGAGGGATGGAGAAATTCATTTTGTGAAATGTGAGGGATGAAAAAATCATTTTATAAAATGTGAGGGACGAAAAAATTTATTTTATAAAATGTGGAGGACTATAGATCAGATTATGTAAAATATAATTTGACAAATTTACCCTTCAAAATGATCACGTGCCTTGCACATGATGGATTCCGACTAAAAAATGATCGGAAACCTAGTTAGGGACTAAATTTGACCGATGTGAATATGTAAAGACCATAAAATTACACTTTTAAAAGTGAGGAACGAAAAAAGTCATTTTACAAAATGTGAGGGACGTTTTGGACGATTTTTCCTTTATTTTATCTCAGTTTCTACCGCTTACCCAATTCGTAGCCTACATACCCGCTCCAAGAGCCCATCAAAATCTGGGTTATCTCTTCCAAAACAGCAAAACCCTGGACCAACTAAGCAAATTCACTCCCTAGCTATCCAGAAAGGCTTAGCTTTAGACGTTTCAGCGTATTCAAAAATCATTTCTTTTAGTTGCGCCAAAGATGCTGGTGACATGGATTATGCTCGCCGCGTATTTGAAACAATTCTCGAACCAAATGTCTTCCTCTGGAATACAATGATAAAGGGTTATTCCCAAACCTGTTATCCTGAATATGCAATTGTTTTGTACAAGAAGATGTTAGAGAAGAACGTGAAACTAGATAACTACACATTCCCCTTCTTGCTCAAGGGGTTTAATCGAGATTTTCCGTTGGAATGTGGGAAAGGAACACATGCCCACATATGTAAATTTGGTTTTGATTCTATTGAATTTGTTCAGCAATCTTTGATCCATGTCTATTGTTTGTCTGGCCAGATTGATATGGCTCGGCAGGTTTTTGACACAAGTAAGAAAATTGGGATTTTAGTCACTCTAGGCTTGATTAGAGTGCTTGTATGTACCGATGGTTCTAATTCTGTACCATGAATAAGGTTTTTGATTCTGAAGCTGAATTCTTGGTTTATATTTCAATATAGGATTCTTTGCATTTAGGTTTTTCTCCCTTTTCAAAGGAACAACATAATGACATGATACTATACCAATAAAGAATAGTGTTCAGCTAGATTTTCGTTTGATTTTTAACTCTTCTTTCCCCTCCAATTCATTAGTATCATTAATAATTCCATTTAAGAATTAATGGTGTAATATGAATAAATATTTTATAGAAATGATAATATGATTATAATGGATAGAAATTAAAATTAACTTGTAATGAAATGAATGTTTTGAGAGTAGAAAAATATTTGCAACATATCAACAAACATATCAGAAAATATTTTTATTGGCAAACCAAACACCGGAAAATTATGAAAAAAGGAATTTGGAAAATATTTTCACTTAATAACCAAACACTGAAAAAATTATGGGGAAGGAAGTGATTTTTCAGGAAAATAACTTCCATGTCCAACCAAACGGACCCATAATGGAAAATTCAAAAAAAAAATGCTTAATATGGACTATGGCCAACAGTCGCCTGCTTGTTGTGGTTTAATTATTTCAACTGATTTTGGACAAGTATTTTTATTGGTAATTTTATTTACTTTTGCACTTAATTTTAGATTTTTTCAATAGACAAAAAAGTTTAAAATTAACAATTTATCAGCAATAGCTTTAACTAATTCGATTACTCTCAATATTTTTTTCCCCATAATCAGTTTCTACAAAATCTACAATCTAAAGACAACAAGCCAAATAAAAGTTTAAGCCCTTCGAACTTCGAACGAGCTGTACATTGTGCATAAGTGATTGTACTTGTATGACTACAATCATCATTCCAAAATGGTTCGTAAAATCCCAGATACTTGGGGACCTGTGTATAAATGCTGATATTTCCCATAGAACCCCCCTTGAGTCCACTAATCTGTCCACATGCATTTCAGCCACAAATATGTTAACTGCCCAATTGTTCCTAATCTCCCCTCATTGTCCGAAAGTGAACCTGTCTAGATTCATCGGAAAGCGAAGCCGTGAGGAGCCATGGCAGCAGCAGCAATGCTCACTTCAGTTCACAAATCAGAGGAGGAATGGCAGGCCATTCTCACCCCTGAACAGTTCCACATCCTTCGCCAAAAGGGCACCGAGTAATTTCCGCACATTCTTTATGTCTCTTGTTCATTTCAGTATTCTGGGCATGGATAAAAGACTGGTCACTTTACTGAAACAAGAAGTATTTGCTTTGCTTTTTCTTGTGTCTTTTAAATAATGTTATTGACTTAAATGGGATGACTTTCACTTACCTTGTGCTTTGTTTGATTAATCCTGTTAATAATCTTGATCTTTTTGGCATGTGATAATTGGATTTTTCACTGTTACTATGGACCAGGTTTCTAATTAATGTTGCTTAATTTGTTTACAATTTTGATATCACGGTTTTGCTCAGCAAATGATGATATTCCTTCCACATCTTTCTTCTGTTTTTATCGTGCAAGAGTGCCCCCATTCCCTCCCCCTTTTCCACCGGGGAAAAAAAATATGAACTTTGTGGTATAGCCTGTAGCTAATGGAGGACTTTAACAGGATCATAGCTCTTCTGATTATAGGGGCTGGGAACCTTGTGTTCAATTATTTTTATTATTAAACTGTTTTATTTGAGTGGCTGAGGAGGTTGGCCAAATGGTAGCAGGTCTATGTGCAGGATTGATGACATTTTTACCAGCCTAATAAATCTCTCTGTAATTTAGTACCTACTTGTATCGAAACCCTCAGCATGTTATGATTCAGGTTTCCACTTCTTCTATATTAAACCAGGGAATAAGAAAGATTAAGCCAAAAGCGTAATTGAATAGAATGTAAAGATGAATAGAATGCACAATACAGGAGCCATATATGGGTTAGACTGAAGCAAGAAAATTACTCCTTAAAATGCATTGGTTGTACTAGAATATCTACAAATCAATACTGATAAATTAGCTAATGCAGCGGCACTGGATGAATGTAAGATGTGGAGACATTTTTGAAATGTTCTTCTTTCTATGCTGATGGCCTGTGCTTGCAGCCTAGTTTTATAATGGTCTACGAGCCAATACTTTCAAAGTGTCCCTTGCTTAGAGAAAGAGGAGGTAGACCTTATGAATACTCCAACATACCAGATGCATATCCAGCTTGCCATGGACACTTGGACAATGTTACGTCCCTCAGTTCTTGACATTTGCTTGGGTTATGCTTTGCTGACACAATGCAATGATATACAGATTGCGTGGAACTGGGGAATACGATAAGCTTTTTGGTGAAGGGGTGTATAACTGTGGTGGATGTGGAACGCCACTTTATAAATCTACAACAAAGTTCGACTCCGGCTGTGGTTGGCCTGCTTTCTATGAAGGTTTCCCAGGGGCTATTACCCGCTCTGTGAGTGATGCTAACTATTGTCTGTCATTAACCCTTCCAGCTCCATGCACATGTTGCTAAACGTTAAAATGAAATGGAAACTTCTCAGCCAGATCCAGATGGAAGGAGGACAGAGATTACCTGCACTGCTTGTGGTGGACATCTAGGTCATGTTTTTAAAGGAGAGGGGTACAAGACTCCCACAGACGAACGACACTGTGTCAATAGCATCTCGGTTAAGTTCATCCCTGCAAATTCTTCTGCTTGATCGTGTAATAGCCTAGTCTCTGTGCAATGTAATATGAGACTGCATGCTTCTAAACATATGAAACTTATCCTTCTTTGTTGTGTTTCTTCTGCACATGTTCCTTATCTTCTACGCTCTTCCTTCGTAGTATGTTATCAGCTATCCTCCTAGCATATCTTCATCCTGATCTGGCACTTGGCTTCTTTGCTATTGCTGCTATCTTTGCTTTGTTTACCCAAAAATAAAGTCCATTTTATATACAACCACACGCAAGATGCCATGTAGGGAACTTAAAAAAGAGTACAATTGAGAAAGCTCATGCTTTCATAGATTCTTAGACGTTGTGATTGAAGTAACCAATATAGTTCTTAGATTGCATTTGTCATCATAGGAACTGGGATCCCACTATCCAATTTCCTCATCTCAAAACACAATAGTGTAGCAACAACAAAATTTACTCTAGCATGTAAATTCCATTAGGTCATCCTAACTCTGAAACTCAATTACTTCAGCAGAACTGCTGGAATTTTTCAAAAAAAAAAAAAAAAAAAAAGAGAAAAAAGATGCTAGCTTTTCATTTCTGAAGGTCTTCTTCAATGAGGAGCTTCGTATATAATCATACACAGAGAACAAAAGAAAAAAAAAAAAAGCAAATTAAGGAAAATGTAATTCCACAAATTTGTCTTTCTTCATTGGTTTTGTCCATAATTGAATACAATTAGTTTCAATAGTTTTTCATTTCTTCTCCTTATATAAATGTCATATTCCAAACAAAGAATTACTCATCCATCACAAAAACTCAACAAAAAATGATCCAAAAACTGAACTGAAGAATGAAGTGTACCCTTTCAATTAAATCCTTTGGTCACTCATTTCATAAAAATGAAAAATTTAAATGAACCAGCTCCTCATCGTCAGCGTCATCCTCATTTCTTTTTGCTACTCTTTCTTCTTTCGTTGCACTCTTTCAATGCTTGAACTTCTGCTCAATATTTAAATAAAATGAATAACATAAATAATTAAAAAGTTAAACAAAAAAAAAAGGAGGAACAAAATAAGAAACTTTAACAATTGGATGATAACAATAAGCCTAGCACCTGTTTGGCAAGCTTTCCAATTTCGGTTACTTTTGATAAGACAATCCTGCAATTATTTAGTTTATCAATTTTAGGGTCTAGGGTTTAAGATTTTATCAGATTTTAAATTTTAAAAAAAAAAAAGAAGCAAAAAGTAAAGAACCTGTAAGGATAGGTAGAGAGAAGAGCATTCTTGAAGCTGCTTGACGTTTTCGTCGTCTTCGTCTGCGTCGGACTGGTGGAGAACTTGCGGCGATGGCAACGGTGATGGTGGTGGTGGCTCTGACGGTGACGGATGAGTTGGAATCGAGTCTGGGTTTGGTCGCGGGTCCATGTTGGTTAGTTGGTCGGTTAAGTCAAAATTTGCTAACAGTTGGTTAGCTTTTCAATTTTCCAAGCATCTCCCTCGTGTCCAGTGCTGACCAAACCAAACCCTCTTTTTTTTCTTCTTCCTTTTTTTTTTTTTTTTCTGTTTAACCTTAATTTTTTAGTATTGGGCTTTTCATTTTCTTGTTTTTCTATTGTTTTGTCAATTAAATCATTTTTTTCTTCAGTGCACATCTAACTAATAATTCATCAAACCAGCTTATAAATAAGAAATTAAGTTACAATAAATGATACGTTAAAGTTTATGATACCATTCTCGAATGATTACCGATTGAGATAAGTTTATAATGTCATTTTCGAATAGTTACCAATTGAGATACTTGTAAATTGCAATAACAAAATTTATTTTTATTTGAATCTACGGAGTGAGTTTCAAATGTGAATTATTTGGATCAATTGAAATTTTGTTCAATAATACTTAAAGGTAAATAACATGAATCACCAATTCTTATTTAGCATTTTTTTCAGCTAACATTTCTTAAAGCGAATAATACATGTCTTTGAGGTCATCATCAATTTCAATTTACTTTTTTATTTAATTACTCAAAATTCCACCTATTCTTATGTGGTATTATTCATATCTCTTGAAATTAAGGAATATTTCAATATTATGGTCCATAACTCAATTTGAAGCTATAGACCATTTGTTCAATCAAATTTGCTATTGATTACAAAAATACTGGAAATCGCAATTTGGTTAATTAATCATAGTCATTAAAAAACCAGAAATCCCAATTGATGAATTGAAAAAAAAAATCAACTAGAAAATGGAATTGCTTGGTTGAATGAATGAAGTATTGAATTTTTTGGACAGACCAAACTACTTTGCTAATTGAAATAAAGCATGATGGCCTTTGTGCGTCATGTCATTCATATTTGGTTTACCTCTCCGACGTAAAGATATCATACTTAAGGTTGAATACGAGCTGAGCTACTCATGAATCGCTTGAATCAAAGTTCAACTCGACATCGGTGTTAACGGAGCTTGAGTTCAAGTTGATCAAGTAGAATTTGAACTCAAAAATACTTGCTTCATTATCTTGTGAGTTAACTTGATTGTGTTTATATATTTATTTTTTATTTTAACAATAAAATTACTTATACATCTATAATATTTTATTATTCATTAAAAATTTATTATTTTATTCATTTTTAAAAATAAAATAATTATTTTTTTTATTTTTTAAACTCAAACTCGAGTTTGGGTCAAACTCGAGTTTTACATTGAAAACTCGTCGAGTTCAAATTTGAGTTCGATTTTAGTAGAATTAAGTTCATACTCGACTCGACTCAACCAAAATTCGATTCGATTCGATTTAATTCAACTCGTTTATAACTCTTATCGTTAAAATAGATACTAGTGCTACAATAGAACAAATATACATTAATATTACTTTGTAATTGGAGAAAATGTTCAACAAAATTATAAATAGGGAAGCCAGGTTAGTACTAATAGAAAATTAGGCCTGATTGCTGTTTAAAAAATTGCAGAAAAGAGAAATTAAGGCTCGTAACATTTTCGTAGTTCTTCGTTGACGGCTAAGTGTAACATGCGATCGGAATAGTCCAAAAGAGATTACATATGCAAGAGGGGTTGTTTGGTCATAAATAGATATTTTAAATACGATATCTCAATATATTTCACTTGTACAATCTCTTTTGTCATTAAAAAAAAAAAAAAAGGTCTATTTTGAGGATTGTGAACTTACCATTTTCAAAACTCCCTTAGGTGTTGAAAAAACGTTTATTTGTTGTAATAATACAAGTGCTTAAAATTAAATCCGATAATTCTAATATAGATTGAGAAAATCAAAGGGAACTCTTGTTGGGAAATAAAAAAAAAAAAAGTATTGATCCCAAATAAGGCGAAGGGAAATAAACCGGTGTCAGTCCCAAATACAGGCCTGTTTGGAAGTCAGGTTTTTAAGCAAATTTTTTACCTACTAGTTTTTTAACAACTTTTGCTACAGGAACCCCAAAAAACTTCTCTATGTTTTTTACCTACCCACTTCAAAATATACAAAACATACAAAAAAAAAAAAAAAATTTCCTTCCCTTTTTTTTCTTCTTCCTCTCCCATCCCAACCCACCACCACCTCTCCGGGCTAGACTCCAGTTCAATTACCGCTTCCAATTCAATCTATCCATCTATCATGCTCCAGAGTTTGCTCCACTGCTACTTCTGCTTCCAACCCCATTAATTCCGTTCCCATTCCCATTCTCTTTCCCCCCAGCAGAAACGCTCGTCCCTCCTCCAACTCCTCCTCCTCTATGCAGTCCAAGCGCTCCTCTTCTGCCCACCACGAAGACCTCTCCTCCTCAAACGCCGCCACTTCTCCCTCGGCCCCGACAACCCTTCCACCTCCGCTGATAAAACCATCGACTTAGACAACTAGGACGATGACGTTGCTGAGCTCGAAGCCGCCGCCGCAACCGCCTCCTTGGGTGGAGCAGCAGCTGGCGACACCAAGTCCTCCGGCCTCTGTCTCCTGGGCCTCCTCCTGCAATGCGCCGAGTGCGTGGCCATGAACTGTCTCGACGCGCCAGCAACCAGCAGGACCTGAGCCACAGGGGAAGCTTCTTGCGGCGGTTCGTGGAGGCGCTGCATTACTACTCGGCGCTATTCAATGTGCTGGAGGACGGAATGGGGACGGACAGTGTGGAGAGGCACACGGTGGAGCAGCAGCTGTTGGGGGTGCGAAATCAGGAACATCGTGGCCGGAGGTGCTAGAGGTGGGGCCGGTGGCGGAGTAGGGGGTGGAGTAGGCTGCGTTGCTGCTGGGAGGCAGAGGTAACGGGGAAGAAGAAGAAAGAAAAAAAAAGAAAAAAAAAAGAGAAAGAGAAAAAAAAAAAAGAAAAGGAAAAAAAGTTTTTCCCTTACAAAAAAATTCCTACAAAAAAATTTTTCACCTTATAAAAAACTTTTACAAAATTTTTTCAAAAACTTCTACAGTGCACTACAGTAAAGTTTTAGACAAACTCCCAAAAAACTCAGGTTCCAAACAGGCCCACAATACATGCGATAAAAACAAGGAACCATAACTGAAGAAGGGAGAAAACAAAAATTAAAGCAAGTAGGTGGGGTCCAGTACTGTTTGGATTTTAACCGTAGTTAGCCATGCTGGCAATTGGCACATATGCCTTCTCCGGTTAATAAACCAATAAAAAAGAAAAAAGAAGGTAAGGAAAAAAATATATACAGCCAGAATTGCTGTCCGGAAATTGGAGCAAGAAAGGAGAGAGAGGGGAGGGAAAGAGAAAAAAAAAAAAAAAAACACCAGAGCTCTCTCACTTTTCCGAGAGCTTCATGCAATTGATTGACATCAACCAAATTGACTGCGGCAACACAGAATCAAGCTGAAATCTGGTAAGTCTGAATCAAAAAACCTCAGAAAGATACCTTTTTTTTTTTAATAATCAAAATAAGCAATTGAGTTAATGTTGGGATCTTCATCTGGAATGCATGGTTTTTGGTTGGTTTTTCTGGGATTCTCTTGTCTTGTTATTTGATCTGTGGGTTGTTTTTTTGATTGATGATATCAATTTGAATTTATTTGAATTGATTGAGAAATTTATCTGGGTTCTGTTTACATGCATTGGTTTTGTCAATTTTCTTGGTTTTATATCTTTGGGTGCTCTGTTTTGCAGTCAAGAATGGCATCTACCGTGCTGAAAGCTTGTGGCGGTGCTTCCAGTGAATCATCATTGATGATCGTTCAAGAGAAAGGGAGTAGGAATAAAAGAAAATTCAGGGCTGATACACCAATGGCAGAACCTAATAAGGTTGTCCCTGAACCACAAAGTGAATGCAAAATTTACGAGTTTACTGCTGAAAAGTTTGATTCTGTTCTGAGTCATGCTCCTTCAAATGGGTGTGAAACTTGCTGTGTAAAGCAAGACCAATCGGAGGGTTTAAAACTGGACCTCGGGCTGTCTTGTTTGGCAGGACCATCTGAAGTTGGTTCGAGCTTGCAGAGAGAGGAGGTTGAAGCTTATGAGTCAGATCACAATGCTCAATGGAATGATCTCACCGAGTCTGAGTTACAGGAACTTGTTTTGAGCAACTTGGAATCAAACCTGAAAACTGCAATTAAGAAAATAGTTGCTTATGGTTATAGTGAAAAAGTTGCTACCGATGCTGTATCAAGGTCTGGCCAATGCTTTGGGACAAAGGATACTGTGTCAAACATAGTGGACAGCACTTTAGCATATCTTCGAGGTGGAAGGCATGTTGATACTTTGAGGGAGTATGACTTCGACAATCTTATGGCGTTGGAGCACTACATGCTTGCAGAATCAGTTTGCTTTCTAAGAGAGGTGAAGCCTGATTTCAGCACTGGTGATGCAATGTGGTTCTTATTAGTGTCCGACATGAATATATCTCATGCTTGCACCATGGAAGGTGATCATCCAAACAATATAGTTAGTGATTTGGCTTCTCTGTCGCTGACATCTGATGCAGACGCTTCTGTCAGTTGTTCCCATAATGGTCCTTCAGAGGCAACAAACATGGCAAATCCTTATGGACATACCTTTCACTCTGAGGCAACAACAGTAGCAGGTGTCTCAAGTTTAAAGTCGAAAGGTTCCTTGGTTGCCCATGGACTTGCTCCAGACAAAGAACGCCCCAGTTCTCCAGCAGCAGCTGTTGAGAAAACCTTTAGCTTAGCAGGAACATCAGTTTCAGAAGAAAAATTTGTGGGTAGTAGAAAAGTGTCTGGATTCACCAGGAGAGATTATATACTTAGACAAAAGTCCCTTCATTTGGATAAAAGCTCTCGAACATATGGTTCAAAAGTGAGCTCGAGAACAGGGAAGCTCAGTGGTTTTGGTGGCCTGGTTTTGGATAAAAAACTAAGGCCTATAGCAGAATCTACAGGTGTGAATAGCAGGAATATTTTCAAAATTGGCAAGGCAGTTGGGGTTGAAATGCCCCAAGACAATTTGAATCACAATATTTCGGCAAATGTTGGGTTCCCTTCAGGTCCAGTATTTAACATGGGAGCTGCTAACAGCGTTTCTGTTTCTATATCATCTAAGTCTGATGTAGAATCTACTAATGCTGAATCTTCATTGCCTACAGCGAATGATTCACCTGCATTAATTGGTGCAGATACTGAGCTATCTCTTTCTTTGCCTGCCAAAAGCAGTTGCGGTCCAATGGCAGCTGATGCTGAGATATCCAATTCAAGTTATCGTGTAGTGCCAGTTGATGAGTCCCTGCCCCACTCAGTTCCAGAGGAAAAGAGGGATGAAATGATTCTGAAGCTGGTCCCAAGGGTTCGCGAATTGCAAAATCAGCTCCAAGAGTGGACTGAGTGGGCAAATCAAAAAGTTATGCAGGCTGCTCGTAGACTAAGCAAGGACAAAGCTGAGCTGAAGGCACTCAGGCAAGAAAAGGACGAAGTTGAACGGCTCAAGAAAGAGAAGCAAAATTTGGAAGAAAACACTATGAAGAAGCTATCGGAGATGGAGAATGCCTTGTGTAAAGCTAGTAGCCAGGTAGAGAGAGCCAATGCTACTGTGCGCAAACTTGAAGTTGAAAATGCTGCTTTGAGGCAGGAGATGGAAGTGGCAAAGTCACGTGCAGCTGAGACAGCTGCTAGCTGTGAGGAGGTATACAGAAGGGAGAAGGCGAATATGTTGAAGTTTCAATCACGAGAGAAGCAGAAGGGCATGATTCAGGAGGAACTGGCTGCTGAAAAGAGCAAGTATATGCAGCTAAAACAGAAACTGGAGCAAGCTGAAGATCTTAGGGCTCAACTTGAGGTAGATTCTAGCCATGAGTTCAGACTAGTTTTTCTAGTTTTTGCAACATATATTTCTGACTTTCACTAATATGACAAAACTTTGCAACCAGATTATATCAGTGCTACTGAATCTTTGAACATTTTGACCTGTTTGTTTGTTTATGTGATTGGAGGCAGGTGGAACCACTTCGGGAAAAATTCTTTTATTGCAAAATATTGCAAATTGAACATGCAAATCCTTGTTAAATAGCTTTTGAAAACATGCTACTGCCAGTTTTGGCAAAGTTTAAAGGCACAGTACTCTAATATTCTTCGGATATGAGAGGCATCCCCAGATTCAGCTAATAACCTTTGTAGAATTTTGCTTTCACTTTTTTGCTTGTGATGCACTGTACAGATGGTGCATTGTGTTCAGTCTCTTTCTTTCCATTTTGTTTTCTTTTGCACAGCATGCAGGTATGTCTTTTTGCACTACATTCTTTGATGCCAAATGCTGATGTATACTGTTACTTGTCCAAAAAGGGAAACAAAAAAGAACTATCAGTACCCTGAGCATGTAAATCTTTTTTGGTATGAAGGAATTAGCTGGGGGACAGTTCAAGGACTGGAAAGCTTCCAACTTTTCCCAACCGGCCTGGGATAAATGTCAACTACAGTACCGCTGGACCTGTCATTTCCTAGGCATAATCACATGGCAGCCGTCACCGTATAGAACTAGTACTATAACCCTTCCTTTTTTTTTGCTAGGACTATAGCTGTAAAAGGAATTATATAGCCTGACTCTAACATTGGATGTGTATAGGTTTTCCTTCTTCTGTAGAGAAATAGGAGTTGCATTAAAATTTATGGATCACATGGTCTTATGCAGAAGAAAAAAAAAAGCTTAGAGAGAGAGAGAGAGAGCTGTATTCAAGCCTATCCAAGTTGAGCTCTGAAAATTTGAGCTCAAGTTGATAATTATTCAAGCCAAATCGAGTTCATATTGAATGCTATGTTGGCCTCAAGTTTTCTTCATACTCAAGTTGCTGAAGAAAATTCGATATTCAAACTTGAGCTCTTCATGCCTCATAGGGAGTGAAGACTCCAGGTTGGAGGTCGATATGTGATTGAACTTGTAACTTTTTATATGTAAGCTAATATATCTTGATCAATGAATTAGGCTATAATAAATACATATACTCACCACTTTAAGTTCATAATGTCCTCAGAAATAAATGACATTGAAAGGATATAGTGTTAAACCTCTCTAACTATGTTAATGTAAAAGCATCTCATATATAGCCCTAGTCAAGCTGAGTCTATGGAACATATGGCAGGAATAAAAAGGCTTGGACAAAGAGCTGTATTCAAGCCTGCCCAACTTAATTCATATTTGGCTTGAATGTCATATGTGCTCCAGTTGTTGAAGACAACTCAATGTTCAAACTTGAGATCTCTCGACTCACTGGGAATATAATTCCCAGGTTGGAGGTCAATAGACTTGAGCTCAAATTTGTCAATCTTGCATATACTACAATATGAAAACAAATACTTCTGGACCAAGAAATTAAGTTAGGAATTTTTAGTGAATACAGGTATTTACCACATTAAGTTTCAGAAATAAATGACACTGAAAGGAATTAGTGTTAAAGCTGTCTCACTTATTTAGAACATGTAAAAGTGTGTCATACATAGCCCTTTTGAGTCTAAAAATCATACAGTCTTAGGTAAAAGGAAAAAATTACCTTGGAGAAAGAGCTTTATTCAAGCCTACCAAGTTGGCGTTTCAAAGTTCAAGCTCATTGTGAGCATTATTGGAGCTGAACTTGAATTAAGTTGAATATGATGTGGGCCTCAAGTGTGCTTCATGCTTGAGTTGTTGAAGAAAATTCATAATTCGAACTTGAGCTCTTGACTCATAGGGAGCAAGAGCTTACTTGGGAGGTTGATAGACTTGAGCTCAAACTTGTCAATCTTTACTTTTCTACTATATATGTAAAACAATAGTTCTTGATGAAGAAATTAACGCTAGAAATTGTTCTAGATACATATATTCACCACTTTTAAGTGTAAAATATTCTCTGGAATACTTGACAGGAAATTGTGTTAAAGCTCTCTTACTATTTTAGAACATGTAAAAGTGTCTCATTTGTAGTCCTATACAAGCTGGGCATACAGATCACTCAGTCTTCTATAGAGAAGAAATAATGGCTTGGAGAAAGAGCTGTATTCAATTCTATGTAAGTTGTGCTTTCAAAATTTGAATTTGACTTGAGCCAAACTGGAATTCGGCTTGAATGTCATATGTGCTTGAGTAATTGAAGAAACAGCTCTAGCTCTTCTCAACTCAATGTAAAGAGCCTAGGTTGGATGTTGAACTCATACTTGTCAATCTTTAATTTTCTGCCATACGTGAATGAATACTTCTTAATGAAGAAACTAGGTTATGAATTTCTAAGAAATACGTATATTTGCCACTGTAAGTTATAATGTCCTCAGAAATAAATGACCTCAAAAGGAAATAGTTTTAAAGCTCTCTTACTATTTTAGACTATGTAGAAGTGTCTCATACATAGTCCTTGAGAAGCTGAGTTTACATACCATACGGTCTTAGGTGGAGGGGAGAGAAAAAAAATTAAAAAATTGGAAGAAGAGCTGTATTCAAGCCTAACAAAGGCGAGCTTTCAAAATTCCAGCTGAACTTAACCATTTTTTGAGCCAAACTTGAATACGGCTTAAAGGTCGTATAGTCCTCAAGTTTTCTTCATGCTTGAGTTGTTGAAGAAGATTCAATATTCAAACTCAACCTCTTCTTGATTCATATGGAGTAAGGCCTAGGAGCTAAAACTTGTCAATCTTTAATCTTCTACTATATGTGAACCAATACTTCTTGACAAAGAAATTAGGTTATGAATCTGAGATAAATATGTATATTATTCACTTTAAGTCAAAATCCTCAGAAATATTTGATACTGAAAGGAAATAGTGTTAAAGCTCTCTCACTATTTAAGGAAATGTGTCTCATGTATTGCCCTAGACATGCTGAGTTTGATGAAAGAATGTACTTGATTTTAGAGCTTGTCTTGCATAATTTAATACTGGACTGGACTTTAGCTTTTTTAAACTAAGCATCGACCTAATACCAGACAGTGCAGTTCACTCTATTTGGAGTTGAATTGTCATTCTTCATTGTGGTCATACCTTTACCACCTAGTAAATGCCTTCGATAGCAATATATCTATGCTAAAATGAATGTGTTTATGCAGACCTGCTGGTTTGGAGTAAGTTGCTTTTTGTATAACTCAAATATGGGCTATTCATGAAAAGCTGTGGGCAATATATTTGCACTTATTCAATTAATTAGCTTGGTGTCAAGCTCAAGCTCAGTTCATTTTCTCAATTGTCATTCACGAGTCTGAAAAAAACTAGCTATTGGCAAATATTTTGCTAGTTTACAACCCTCTATGTGTTAGTGCAAATAATAGGGGAAATTTGAAAAGTATTCTGTTATTTATTGTTTTCCTCTTTTTGGCTTTCTTTGTCTTTGTCAAGGTTAAACCGGAATCCTTGGAGATTGTATGATTGAATTTGGACCATCTGCTGATGTGAATGTGGTGTCACAGTTCTTTTTTTCTTTATTATGGTGGGTTTTGAGCTAAGGAAGTTTTCACCAGTGTCCTTCCTTTTATGTTTCATATTAGGAGTTGGTAGTTTGTGTTCCTTTTTGACTTCAACACAAGTCATAACACATGCATCTGTTTGATTTGTCTAACACACTGCAAAGATAACTTTTGAGAACAATTAGCTTTTATAAACGGCTTGTTTCTTTTTCACCTTCTTTTGGGGGTTGGAGGGGAGGGAGTATGCAAGTTGAACGGCATTTAATTCCCGTTCAGCACGTTGTTGGACATGGTTTCCTTCTATTAGTGAAGTGCTTCGAAACTTTGATTCTCTTTTTCCTTCCTAGTTGTTTTAATTTCCAGTTTTAGGCTTATGAGAAGTATATCTGAATGAGCTTTAAATTTAGGAATGGATTTATTTCTGACACAAGACTGTTGTAAGCATAAATTCTTAAGGGAATTATCGTCTCTGTGGAGAGAAGTATTTAACACTACAGACTTGTCTGAACTCTATGACAGCTTTGCTTTTTAGTTTCAACTTGTATTTCTTTGCTGCTTGATGTAATAAAAAATGAGAGCAAACTTTAGTTGTGCAGACTTCATTTGAAACCAAATTTTTAGTTTTTAGATGGTTTTCCTGGTTGTTTTTGCATGTTGTAATTGACAAAGCAAAACATCACAGGATAGGTGGAGACAGGAAGCCAAGAGGAAGGAAGAATTATTAGCACAAGCCAGTTTGCTAAAGAAAGAAAGAGAACAAATTGAAGTTTCATTGAAGACCAAGGAGGATTCCATGAAATCAAAAGCAGAAAACAATTTGCGCAAGCACAAGGATGATATCCAGAAGCTTGAAAAGGAAATTTCCAAGCTAAGATTGATGACTGACTCCTCAAAAATAGCTGCACTTAAAAGGGGAATAGATGGAAACTATGCAAGCAGACTGACAGACTCTACATATGCCCCATTGCCCAAGGAATCCCATATATCATACATTTCTAAAGTAGTGAATGATTTTCAGGACTACTCTGGAGGTGGAGATGTTAAACGTGAAAGAGAGTGTGTCATGTGCCTGTCAGAGGAGATGTCTGTAGTCTTCCTACCATGTGCTCATCAGGTCGTGTGTAGAACATGCAATGAGCTCCATGAGAAGCAGGGAATGGAGGACTGTCCTTCCTGTAGGAGCCCAATCCGGCAGCGTATTTGTGTACGTTATGCTTGTGCTTAATGTATTTTTGGGAGGGTGTTAAATAGTTATCCAAGTAACAGTTTGTGGGACTTTTTGAAACAATAAATGCATTCGGATAAACCCGATCAAGACTATTAAGTTAGTACTTACAATTGCTCATAAGAAAAGTCTGTGTCAAGTATGGGGTTGTAAATGATGTATCCCCTTTGCATGATTGAACAATAAATGTGCTTTGCTTGTCCCTCTCCTTCTGATTATTTCTGTAATGTTATATTATCTTATAACTAGGCCAGGTTCTGCATAATATTATGTTTGCTTTGCTTTCTTGTAAATTGTAAGCTTGAAGTTTTTGCAATGAAGGAAATAGTGAATTCTTGCCTTCAAATTTTTGTTTCTAGTGTTAAACCTTACAAACTTATATAAGGTTCTACAGCCAATAGCAAAATCTAATCTTATTCTTCTGCACACCTGGTTTTACCTGTTTGTACGTGTAAATTCTGGTGTTTGCAAAGATCAAGCATGCCATTGTGTTTTAGCAAGTCACTCCTAGTTCTTTTCTTCATTTGTTCAACCCACTTTCTCTGAGCTTAGATTGAAATATATCATCACAGTTGATATCCTGCATTAGATTACTGATTTCTTCTTTTCCTTTTTTCTGACATTTTCTTAAGGAAACTTAAGAATTCGGCAATAAACCTACTTCCCCGAGCAACCTTCAAAAGCCGGCAACTTTTGAAGGCACCCGAGGGACTTATAACCCAACCCACAAACCCCCCCAGTACCGATGTGGGAAACAACCCCCACAGGGGCAAGCCCAGCAGGGCGGCTTCTACTAAGAGCTAACGAACCCCCACCAACCCCGGAAAGCACCCCAGCAACTGATTTCTTCTTTTCCTTTTGCTGGGCAAAAACCTTTGTCCTTGGTGTTGCACATGTTTGAAACCTTTTCCCTACCTTCTTCCCCCCCAAGGCTATATTCCAGTATTAACCTGCCTTCTTTCAAAGCCCCGTCTTCCTGAGCCGGAAAAGATCAAAGGGACGGTATATAGTGACATTTTCTTCATGTACACAACACATGGTGATTGTTTTAGGAGCCCTTACATTCCTTTGGTAGTTTCTTTTTGTACGGTAGTGGGGAGGAGATGAGTTGTTTTGCCTCAGTTCCTTTTTCTTTGTCCAGAGGAAAGAAGATTTAGTAAATAGACTACTTAATAACATATTTCAGGAGATCAGATGACTCAATTACTTGTAGTTACATGCCTGACAGCTACAAGGATCCTGTTGCCTCAAGTCTTCAGCATAACTGTCCTAACCCAAGAAAAGTAGGAAAAGAAAAGAAACAGTGAGGTAATTTTTGGGGACTCTAAGTTGGGAAAGGGGCGCAAAATGGAATGCAGCCTCGTGCAAAACAGGTCTTGCAAATGCTGGAAAATACAGAGATTAGGACAGTGTATATTGGCCACATGTTGGTTTAATATCTGCCCATCTTATTTTGCATACTCTAAATAGAAATAGAGTAATATTTATAGATTTTTTGAAAAAAACACACACATGCTCTAACATGATTTGACATATATACAGCTATATATACAACTAGTTTTGTACCCGTTCGTTGAACGGGAGTTTTCAAAAAATAATAAACTATTTAGTCAATTTTATAAAAATGTCGCTATGAAATACAAACTTAATGTATATTTTATTATAACCTTTCTTAAGTATATTACTATATGCGTATTGTAATATAAAGTATTCTTATAATATAAATTTGAACATCTAATTCAGTAAATAATAATTCAAAAATAAAAAATATAACATTCGACAATACCATAACATTCAAAAACTTGAAAATAAATATATAAAAAAAGTGCAGTAAATAGTATCAAATAATATTCTACTCTTCAGAAACTTGTTTTTGTTTTTCTTCTATTTGAACATTCTCCTCGATTTGTCTGTGCAAATCAGCATTTATTGATTTTTTCCATTATCACTGCATGATAGCAAAGCAGGATAACTAAGTATAAAAAAATAAATGATTTATCGCATTCAAGGCTGTGTATAACAATACGTAAAGATTATAATTTAAGAAAATAAAATAGTATATTAAATCTACTTTTTCATGCAAATCTTTTTATGAGGATTCCCTTCCTTTGTGATTTTTGTTGAACTCTCTGATGAATGATTCATATGAAGTGTATTGAAATGTTGTTGATTAGAATCATCTGTTATACTAATTGGGATCTGGGAAGAAGATACTTCAAGTTGGTATTGGTTGTCGGTTCCATCAATCTGATAATGATTTATCAAAATTAAAGGCAAAAATTTTATGTGAGATATAATATGTGAAATATAAGAAAAATTTATTATTAATTCAAGATATATTACTAATCGTATGTGTTCATAAAAAACAAACAGAAAATGAAAACAAAAAAAAACAAAATTCAAGATATGTTACTAAATTTTTACAATTGAAGATCAACATGACTTTTTTTTTTTTTTTTTTAAATGTATTGAAAGAAGATGTAACTGATAATCAAGAGGAGTGAAAACCCAAAATCGATGCTTTAATGTGCCAATCGCTTGCACTGAAAATACATAACCATGAATTTGATACTTGAAATCAATATATTAGAGGCTACATGTAGTGTAGGCATAAGAAATAAGAATTGATAAGAATATAAAGAGATATTGATAAGAACATTAAAAATAGGTTTATCTTGATTTAAGTTGTTTAAAGTACGTAACTTTAGATAGGAAATAAGAATCCTATAATATTAAGAATTCTTATAGGAAATAAAAGTGTGTTTTCAAGACAGATTTTACCTACCTTGAAAGACCACCTCAACTATATTGAGTCCTTTAAGTGCATGCACTCGTATGGTGTGGGTCCACACACTAAATACTCCCCACCATCTAAGTAGAGATGTATTGTGAATCTTATAACCTGCATGTTTTGATTAATAACGAACGGGTTTATAGGAATTTACAAACCCGTGCTCAAATAGGAAAATAGGAATTTATATTTGACCGTACGAGTCAAATACATATAGTTAATTGGATTCAATTAACTTTTTCTTTTCCATAAATTTCGTGCTATGCACTATGTCTTGATAACTCACTTAATAATAAAATCTATTAAGAATTCTATTTCCAATATCAGACTTCTGTTATTAATGGTTTCTTTTGAAATTAGTTACTTTTCCACTTCTTTTAATAATAACAATTCTTATTTACTTCCGTTCCCTATGCAGTACACAAATTATTGGCATGAATTTGGAGATATATCTAATAGAGATATTTATGTCTCTTTTATTTATATCACATTACTTTTCAGTTCCTTTTTTGGATAGGAAATAAGAATCATATAATATTAAGAATTCTTATAGGAAATAAGAATTGATATATATATCTAAACAAAGAAGGAGCAAGCCACGTAGGAAACTACTTGCCGTCTCGTTAAGTCACGTTGAAAAGAGAAAACATGAAGGGATAAGAATGAAGGTAGGACTTTATTATTTATATATATATTTGATTTATGTCACTTAATATTATACCAAAAATACCCTCTAAAGTTAGTTTTCAAACTGACTCAAATTCTTTCTTTTTTCTTTATCGTGATTTAGCTCTTAGGTACAATTACCCACATCCTCTATTTTTCTCCACCATGATTTTAAAGATAATAACTTCCTAAAAAGAAATAGAGTAGTATTTATAAATTTTTGAAAAAAAAAACACACACACACATGGTCTAACATGATTTTACATTTAATAACTTATTGTAAAAAACTCATTATTATTAAGTGACGCAAACATGTCAAATGGCAATGATTTAATTGAAACTGAGGGATGAATGTTTTTATTACCAACCAAAAAATAAAATAAAATAAAAGAGATGATTGTTTGTATAATGAGGAAAAGACCAGAAAAAAGAAAAAAAACAGATAAGATAGCAGGGGACAGGCTTAACACTAGCGTACTTGTGTCCTGGAGTAAGCCAGGTGGCAAGAATCCTGTGTGGAGGAAGTAGTACGTAGTATATTCTGCGGGAGAGACAATGGGTCCCATTTTCTTGCGCTTTTGATTCTCCGGAAACGACCCCACAATGCCCACCATCTTTATCTTCATACCAAGAATTCAAAAGGTACAATTATTTTAAGGTGAAATTTCCCCTATTAAATACTAACAAATAAAACCAAATAATCTATGTTCGTTTTCCTTTTTATCTTACAACAAAAGAAATATAAATGATTAAATCTGAAAATTTTGATCGACTAAAGAAAATATTTTTGAGCAAAAAATTTCGTATCAGATAATTAATCTAGGAGATTAAATAAGAATCATTTTTTTTTTTGGGTTGCCCTTTCTACTCCGTATACTTGGTAGAAATGATAAACATATGAAATAATTATACGTGATATTTCAGCTGAATAAATGTAATTCTCCACCTACAAATTGAATTGATGAGTGATACAATACCCTTCATTCTTGATATGTGTGCCAAGAGGGTTGTGATTTGGTCTATTTCTGCAGTGGAGATGGAGAGTCTTGAGCTTGTTGTAGCAAACATTTGGATTTGGTAGTCAGATTGGATCGATTTTAAATTTGGATAAATGTGATTAATTGTAAAAATAATTTAATATTTTGTATTGTTATCTTGGGGTTAGGACCCTCTCCATTAATTGATCTCTCTATTTATTTACATTTAAATTATTACAATTTTATAAAATCATCCGATTATGTCATTGTTTTTCTTTTCTTTTGATGTTTACACCAATGTATTAACAAGTGATCCCCTTTTGAGAGTATTTTAGCATTCAATTTTAGAGTATTTTTTCATTCAATTTACATGAAACATTTAAATGGTGAAAATTGTAACATAATTTGTAATGTTTAATCAGATGGCAAAACTTTAATCAATTTCATATGAAATTTTATGTATGAATAGCAAAAATGATACAATATATTATGAATAGTGTTAATTTTCAAAAATAAATTTTAATTTTAATTTTAATTTTAATTATAACATAGGAAGCCGGAATATTGACAAGAAGATGACAATTTTATTTCTTTCAAAGAAAATATTTAAGGAAAATGCTTGCAAGTTTTTTTGGGACGAAACTATTACTGAAAAATAATCTGTGCCATCCAAAATTAAACGTGACAGAAAAGCTTAGTTTTGATCACACATTTTCCTAAAAATAATTACTACTACGTACTAAGTAGTTAATAATAAGAAACCTATCCAATTACATTTGAACAATGCGCTATCATCATATTACAAGTACCGGGTATCGATCATTTCATACCCCACCACCACAGGTCAAATTTAGTTACAATGACTTGGCGCCATAATTGCAATTCGGACCACACAAATATTATGGTTGCATATAAATCAGAAAAATTATAACAACCGCCATTTTTTCTTTTCTTTTTCTTTTTTAATGTCTTGGGCTACAGCAAGCTGTAAACTGCAAAATATACACATTTGCATTGCCCAAATTCTTGTTTTCATACCATTTGTCTCAGGTTTGTAATTCTTTTCCTTTATTCTTTTGGGCAAATCAATCATAATTAGTTTATGAAATACGCGTCAGTACTGTTGGGATTTAGCTTCAACTTCCGGTACTAGGTAATAGGAAAAAAGGTGCATGCTCAATCACTGTACAGTCCATCTTTCAAGTTAGATTCGGGCGGGCGGGCTAGGGAATGTTTTCTTTAAAAAACATTTTAGTTTTCTTTCGAGTCATGATGGATGGTGCTTCAGCTGAATATGAACTAGTTAGAGTTGGTGTACAAGTTCGTGATTCGGGCTAAAGAATGTTTGTGTCGGGTGGTCTATTGGTACATTGTTATTATTGCTTGATTTTGATTTTTACAGGAAGCTAAGGAGTTAGTTGACATTGAAGATGTCTTCGACTGCAAAAGCTATGCTGATAAAGTCCATCACAGATGATGTTTACACAAGAAAACTGTTGAGAGGAAAGTATGCTGATCAGTTTGATCTTCTCAGAGCCACTCCAGCTCTTTCCGTTCATGTTAGCAGGTGGTCTCATGGTGGTGGCGGTGGTCGAGGTATCAAGGCAACTCGGCTGTCAAATTCAAAGGACAGGAGAAGAGAGCCCCCCCTCATTCGATCCCAAGCAATACTTACCCCTGTTTCGGACCATGCACCAACAACCAATAAGGTACCACCATAGGATGCACAAGTCGATCAAGACACTGCTTTTCAGTTTTGTGTTCCAAACTTGTATGGCAATATAATTTCATCATGTGTTTATGAAAAATAAAAACATGCTTGATTCGCTGTTAAGAATATTTCAATTTAACAGCTTGTCTGCTTGGCCTCTATGAGAAGTGAATACCTGAAAATGGAGATAATGAGTATTAATTGACAGCAACCGTACGGTGCTGTCCTTTCTTTCCAAATTGAATAAGATCTTAGTTAATTTAATGGCATGCAGAGTTCTCGAGAGACTTGAGCATATATATAAATCAGAAAAAAAAGAAGTTACTTTTGCGACCTTTTCATGCAGGAAAAAAGTGCATTTCCTAATATAAACCAACAACAGAGAATACGGTAATTCTTGAATTGGACAGAATATAACAAGGGCGCCTTGGTTAATCCGTCAAGGGCTGCAGTTTATCATGTGTGAACTGGTGAATAAGTCTTGGCTTGGCCGAAGATATTACTGTAGTCGGTGCCTTCTGAACTTTTGTGCCCCTCGTTCAGGTTTGTCATATAGTGGCAAGAGATTGACATCTAGCATGGTAATACACGTGGCTAGTTCTCCCTCCCCCTCTCTCTCTGTCATCACAGGACTGTGAGTGTTTGCTTGAGAAATTGTATATATAAGACTAGTGTGTTCGAGGAAAAGCTAAACCGTTCTAGTTCGGAGTTCTGGTATTTCCCTTCTGCAAGCGACTTCTTGTCCATTAATCGGTGACACCATGAAGGTTAATGTTCTAGCCTAAGAATCATGCAATGTATAATGAAGACTTAGCAATTGTCTAGGAACTTCGACTTAGCAATTGTCTGGGAACTTCTTGTGTAAAAAGTGTGAATTAAGAAAATTAGTGGTGTTTCTTCTCCAACTTTCTGATCTGACCCAATTTGCATTCTTCTTGGCACAGAGAGTGTTTACTTTCGGCAAAGGTAGAAGTGAGGGCAACAAGGGCATGAAGTCTTTGGTAAGCTATTTAAATATTTCTTTTAGTTGCATGTTTCCTCCATTACCTTTTCCTTAAAGTATGTGTTTACAAATGTTAACTATTATAAGAAGGCTTTATCACCTCCACCTTTAGAAATCAAGAAATCTGACTGCATGCAATTTGTTGCTTGTTTAGTTATGTTTGCCATGAATTTCGTTTGTTTTTATTGTAGTTGGGAGGAAAAGGTGCAAATCTTGCTGAAATGGCAAGTATTGGTTTATCTGTCCCGCCTGGACTGACGATATCAACAGAAGCATGCGAAGAATATCAGCACAGTGGCAAGAAGCTGCCGCAAGGATTGTGGGAGGAAATATTGGAAGGTTTAGGCATCGTGGAGAAGGATATGGGAGCTTTTCTTGGGAACCCTTCCAAGCCACTCCTCCTCTCTGTTAGATCCGGTGCAGCGGTATGTTTTCGGGGGTCTTTTCATGCAAAAACACCTACTTCCATTTGCCTACTTTGCACTCTGTCACTGCATATCACATCTTTTTTAACCTGATTATTCCATTTAAGATTCTCACCAGTAAACATCCAAACCATGATGCTGTGCACTTCCACTTTTAAATGACTGATCAAGGTTTCGGCGTCTGTTTCAGATTTCGATGCCGGGCATGATGGATACAGTCCTAAACCTTGGACTAAATGATGAGGTTGTTGCTGGTTTGGCTGCAAAAAGTGGTGAGCGTTTTGCATATGACTCGTACAGAAGGTTCCTCGACATGTTTGGAAATGTTGTGAGTGTCCCACTCTTCGTAATTTAAAGGAAACATCTTTTAGTATCTAGAACTTGATTTGCATGGTCTTTGATAACAAGCTTGCAAGAAGTCATGGACTAACCTTTTCTGTGTTTTCTGTGCCTTCATAACAAAGATTAAGCACAATAGCTAGCGTTTTAACTTGTACGGTGAGGAGGACTTTTCTCATTTTGCCTTTGCTTAATTGAAGGTGATGGGCATTCCACATTCTCTATTTGAGGAAAAGCTGCAAAAGTTAAAGGATGAAAAGGGCATAAAGCTGGACACTGACCTATCTGCCTCTGATCTTAAGGAGCTGGTAGAACAGTACAAGAGTGTCTACCTTGAGGCCAAGGGAGAAAAGTTTCCCACAGGTACCCATAAGACATTCAGCACCTGTGCATAAGATCCACTTTTGTATCTCTCTCTCAAGGATGTCTTTATCAAGGGGCGCTTCTTTTCTTTCTTTTGAAATTTGTCCATTTAAGTTTACAAGTGCTGTTGCTCATCTGCAGACCCAAAAATGCAGTTGGAATTGGCAGTCAAGGCAGTATTTAATTCATGGGACAGTCCTCGGGCTATTAAATATAGGAGCATTAATCAAATAACTGGGTTGAAGGGAACTGCAGTTAACATCCAAAGCATGGTTTTTGGAAACATGGGAAACACTTCTGGTACTGGTGTTCTCTTCACCAGGAACCCAGGCACCGGTGAGAAGAAGCTCTATGGGGAGTTTCTGATAAATGCTCAGGTCCTGAATTAGTACTGAATTTTTTGTTTTATTCCGTAAAGCACTTGTGATTGATGGCTCCTATTAGTTCTTGTATCAACTGACTTAGAAATGGTTGTATATAGGGAGAGGATGTTGTAGCTGGCATTAGAACACCTGAGGACTTGGATACCATGAAGAATTGTATGCCTGAAGCTTACAAGGAACTTGTTGAGAATTGTGAAATTTTAGAAAGACATTACAAAGACATGATGGTAAATTTTACATTTTCTTCGAAAATGTAAATTTCCTTGGACCACATAAATGGTGACCTCTTATGTTTGACACAGTTGTTAACCTCTTATTTTTTTACAGGATATTGAATTCACTGTTCAAGAAAATAGGCTATGGATGTTGCAATGTCGATCAGGAAAACGCACAGGCAAAGGTGCAATAAAGATTGCTGTGGACATGGTTAATGAACGGCTTGTTGACACTAGCACTGCAATCAAAATGGTGGAGCCACAGCATCTTGACCAACTTCTTCATCCACAGGTATATACATATGTCAGTGAAGATTGCCTAGAATATTCTCAATGTATTAGGTAAAGTAAAGGTTTATATTAGCACCACTCGGTTGAAGAGATGATAGTTATATAGAGTTAAATGAAATCTTTAACTCCCAGTAACTCTAATGTATATTCTGTTCGGTATAGTTTGAGGATCCAAATGCTTACAAAGACAAGGTGATTGCAAAGGGCCTGCCTGCATCACCTGGAGCAGCAGTTGGGCAGATTGTCTTTAGTGCTGAGGATGCTGAAACATGGCACACGCAAGGAAAGTGTGTCATTTTGGTATGCTCATTTTCTTCATTTTTCTCCAACTGATAACCTGGCATCAGTTGGAGAGTGGAAGAAGTTCTGAGTTCATTATGCGTCAACTGTGATACTGATTTCTTGTTACTTTGGTGCATATGCTAAAGAAAAGACTTTTATGTGCTTAATTTGGTCTATAAAGAGTTTGATGCATGGAAAAGCACTTTTGAAAGATGATGTAGTTATTTGGTTTTTGCCAGAGTCAATTTTTTGATTTAATTTCTGGGTGGTGACCAGTTGGCTAAATTTTTATTTTGCAAATATAAGGAGAATCTTCGGTTGCAACAAAAGAAGGGAAAAAAGTTTTTCCCCTGGACAAGTGCTGCATCCAGCTATATTTACCATAATTAGGCAAATGCTGCTAATTCTACTCATGTATCCACTGTTTACAGTTTTCAACTTTTTCATATGGCTGAAGGTGAGAACTGAAACCAGTCCCGAGGACGTTGGAGGAATGCATGCAGCTGCCGGAATCTTGACAGCTAGAGGTGGCATGACATCTCATGCAGCTGTTGTAGCTCGTGGCTGGGGAAAATGTTGTGTTTCAGGTTGTGGTGACATCCGCGTAAATGATGCTGAAAGGGTATGCCTACAGACACTGAATCAGCATACCTGAGGTTTAACCAGTACAAAAGATACTTATTGTTTCATCAAAATGCAGGCTCTAGTTGTAGGAGGTCAAGTAATTAATGAAGGAGAATGGATTTCACTAAATGGTTCGACGGGTGAAGTGATATTGGGTAAACAACCACTGGCTCCACCTGCCATGACAGGTGATTTGGAGATCTTCATGTCATGGGCTGACAAAATAAGACGGATTAAGGTTAGATAGACATCCATGCCATAGAATGTAGACTTGGATGTCTGAATCAGTCAAATACTTTTAAAGCTGATAAATCAAGTTCGTTCATGTACTGTGCTAGGTGATGGCAAATGCAGATACACCTGATGATGCACTTACTGCAAGGAACAATGGCGCTGAAGGAATTGGTTTATGTCGAACGGAGCACATGGTAATTGATTTTGTCTATTCCTATTGTGGAATTCTCCTTAATTTGTCATCTTCATTTTACACAATCCTGCTTATCATCTTAGACATCTCCTGCTTATTTGCTTCTAAAAACTTGCATGAGTTGGTAGTTTCAGAGTAAGGAACTAATTAAATACTTCATTTTTTGTGTTCCAGTTCTTTGCTTCTGATGAAAGAATAAAGGCCGTTAGGAAGATGATAATGGCAATTTCCCTGGAGCAGAGGAAGGAAGCCCTGGACTCGTTGTTGCCTTATCAACGATCTGATTTTGAGGGCATTTTCCGTGCTATGGATGGTATTCTTGTCTTTGGAAATTGATTATCTTGATTAGTCAAGCATTCAACAGGATGTCAAAATTTTATCACATGGAAGAAGTGAAGAATAGCAAAAAGTTGACTAGCTACAGTATTAGATGCTTCACACTTCTTAGTTGTAAAATAGATGATTCTATACGTGCAGGTCATCCTGTCACAATTCGGCTGCTAGACCCTCCACTTCATGAGTTTCTCCCAGAAGGCAACCTTGAAGAAATTGTTGGTCAACTAACTACAGATACAGGCATGTCAGAAGATGAAGTTTACTCGAGGATTGAGAAATTATCAGAAGTGAATCCAATGCTTGGATTTCGAGGATGCAGGTGTAGTTCTAAAAACTAAGCATCTTAAACTCAACGAAGAAAAACTTTTCAATACGATTGAGTAAACTAAAGAGAAATAGTAACAGATACTCTTTGCCCGAATAACTAGACGACAGATTTGCAATGAATACTTGGTTGACTATTGTGGTTATGAGCTCCTATATGCTGGCTTTCTGCTTTTCTTCCCGTAATATTTGAGCACAGTATGACACCAATATATGTATAAAAAATCATCTGTCCGACTTCAGTGCACGTTAGGCACTCGGCAGGTTAGCAGGAATGTTTACAGATACAACGATCGAGATCTCAGAAAATCCGATACGGTAATCTTGTTTTCTTATGACAGACTTGGAATATCGTATCCGGAGTTGACAGAAATGCAAGTGCGGGCAATTTTTGAGGCTGCAGTCTCTCTTAGAAATCAAGGCTTTACAGTACTCCCAGAAATTATGGTGCCCCTTGTTGGAACACCTGAGGCAAGTCTCGATGTTCTATTAGTTGTTTGCTTCAGCACTTGTTTCAATTATCTGAATGGAAATGAGAAGAAAAAGTTCTCCAATCCACTCTTCGCTCTCCTCCCACTCAGAAATATGGAAAAAGAGAACAGAAAATAGATTGTAGGATGCATTAGTTGAAAGTGTAACTTTGGCCTCATTCTTTGCAACCATGAACAGCACAAAGTCAAGCAGATTGACTATTGCTTTGGTTTTTCATTTCCAAGCTTTGATTAAAACTTTTAAGTGGCAGGAATTAGGGCATCAAGTAAGCTTAGTACGAAATGTTGCTGAAAAAGTCTTCTCAGAGATGGGTGCCTCACTGAGCTATAAGGTGGGAACCATGATAGAAATCCCAAGAGCTGCTCTTGTTGCAGATGAGGTATGTTGAAACACATCATCATTATTTTCCCTTTGGGGATGGCGTTTAAAATCATGAAGTAATAGTACCTCAAAATTTTTAAAAAGTGTAAAGATGCCAATGAAAGCCTGCTTAGCTTTAAGAGGAAAAGCGTACATCACTAAAAGTTACCTTTATACTCACGTTGCATGTCTGCAATGAAAATACAGATTGCTAAGGAAGCAGAATTCTTTTCCTTTGGGACAAATGACCTCACTCAAATGACATTTGGGTACAGTAGAGATGATGTTGGCAAGTTTCTCCCCATTTACTTGGCTAAAGGCATTCTACAAGCAGATCCATTTGAGGTTAGCTTACCAATTCAAGAGTTTTATATCTTAATACAGAAACAAAATTCTGAAAGCTACTTCCTTTACCTGAGGACATTTTCCCATCGCGACTAGGTACTTGATCAGAAGGGTGTCGGCCAACTCATCAAGATCGCTACAGAAAGAGGCCGTGCAGCGAGGCCGAGCTTGAAGGTGAGTATGATTTTGATCAACAATTAACCACGTTACAGTATATATAACAGGCATTGATATTAACTGTCATGCATCTGGAAGAATGCATATCCATTAACAGCAGACCTACCTTTTCATCAGCTGTTAGAATTTTGTAGGTTTAGTCACTTTAACTTGAAGTCATCAGCTGTTAATAGACTGATGTTGGTAATCAATGTGTTTGACAAACAGGTCGGAATTTGTGGAGAACATGGAGGGGAACCTTCTTCTGTTGCCTTCTTTGCTGAGGCCGGACTTGACTATGTTTCATGCTCTCCATTCAGGTTGCACTTTTCACTTGATGATCTCTTTCTATAGCCTACTTCCAATGACATCAAAGCACCGGAGATGCTACCTTCTTATTGTGGCTTCATATTTCAGGGTCCCCATTGCAAGGCTAGCAGCAGCTCAAGTTGCAGCAGTAGAATGACAAGGAATTCTGGGCAAAAAAGCCCTTCTGCTGTCTGTTCCATCGGGATAGTTGTGCATAAATAAGTATACATGTATAGTCGTTGCAGATGAACATTGAGATAAAAAGTCCATGTAATGTAGAAACAAATCAAAGGGCAATATGCTGGATGTTGCTGTGCATATAATAAATAGTTGATTGAAGCAAAGGAAATATGTGAATATTTTTGTTATGTTTCTCATACTGAGGACCTGAGGCCTTCCCTGTCTGGTACCGTACTACCATTTCTGTTTCGCTTTTTAGGCTTTTTACATCAAGAAGATTAGGACATGATGAATCACGCTTTCTTCTTTATCAGAAAGCTCAAGTGTTTAAGATGAATCAAATGAGCCAGTTTAAGTATTTTTTTGAGATTAATTTGTTGAGTAATTAAAATCAAACTTGAAAAGAATTTAGCAAAAATTTGTGAAGATTTCCCAATTAGATGTAAGTTTGACTCAACAAATGTAGAATTTCGCATATGTGCATAATTAAACAAACTCATACGTGCATAATTTCCCAAAGTTTTTACCCTTTATTTTGAAAAAAATAATTTTTAGCTTTGGAAAAAAAAAACTCGTCTGCTGCAGCTTGAACGACGTCGTATCCACCCAAAATAAAAGGGACGAAATGAGCTGTTTCCACTTCTCTGGGGGTTCTAATCTATACCCTGTAGGGGGGTTTGGGCTCTGATTTTTGTTGCAGAGAAGGCCCCTAAAACCCCGCCTCCGCCATCTCCTGCCGCCGCAGCTCGGCCTCACATGTGAAAGGTTAGATGGAGAATGAGAAGAGATACGAGAGCTATGTGTTAATACACAATATAGCAAAGAGGCACAACGTGGGAACACTAGCCAGAAGCTGCACTGCTTTTGGAGTCTCAGAGCTGATTTTAGTGGGCCGCCGGGACTTCAACGCCTTTGGCAGCCATGGCTCCACCTCCCACGTCAATTTCCGTCACTTCCACTCTCTCTCCCTCGCCAAATCCTTCCTCAAGGTTCCCAATTTTACATCATCAGAATTCAGAAAGAAAACGAAAAAAAGAGGATGACAAGAAAGAACCCTCTTTTCTTGATTTGCATAAGCGCCTTTTGTGCTTTCTTGAAATATGGAAAGTTGGGTTCTTTTTTAGGATATTTTTGAAGATTGATTGACCGAGTGGTTTCTGTCAGTTATGCGTGCGTAATAGCAAAAAATGCCATCTTTGTGGATTTTTCTAAAAATTTGATGAGCTGGAAATTTTTTTTAAAAGGATTTTATGTGGATTCATCAACTGGATTTTGTGAGTATTGGATGCATGATTAGAATGGATGGGATTTCCATCGATGCTTATACGAGTTTGGTGAGCTGGGAATTTTGTATTGATATTGGTGGGTTTGATTTTTTGTTTTGGTTTGTTTGATACCAGGAGAGGGATTGTGATATATGTGGGGTGGAGATTACGGACGATGCTGTGGCTGTGAATCAACATCCTTTCAAGAGAAGCACTGCTTTTCTTCTTGGTAATGAGGTAGTTTCCCTTTCTCATTTCTTGTATTTCACAAAGTAATATAGAGGGGAAAAAAACTCTTTTTCCTGAAGTATGATAGGTTACTCGTCACCATTAGAGATTAATGGCACTATCAATATCTGCCTTTATGTTTGGAACTCTTGAAATAATTAGTTAATCTTGTTCTTTTGACGACGTTCAAAATATGGGTTAACACAATCTCATTTTTTGTTCTAACTTCCTCTAAAACTGACCAAAATAAGTTGCTTCAACATTGTTTTCCTTACATTGACATCTACTTGTGCACGTCAGCGAATGGGTTGAAGTTTAGTGATCTGAAGACTGGTTTTTCTAAATTGTGCATTTGTCATGTGAATGAGGAATTATTTTGAATTATTTGTGCCTAGACAGCATTAGATAATAGCATCGTAATGAGTCGATGACTTAAGTTTGCAGGGAACGGGGCTTTCTGCAAAAGAGTGTGAGATATGTGATTTCTTTGTTTACATTCCGCAATATGGGTGTGGCACAGCTTCTTTAAATGTTACTGTTGCAGCCTCTATTGTTCTACACCACTTTGGAGGTAATTCTGCTTACACTTTTGAACATACTATCTCATCAGCGCATTTATTGCTTTGTTCCATGCAAATTTGGTTTACTGAGCTAGAATCATGTTTGATGAAACAATAGTATGTAGACATACGTAAAACAAATTTGTATGTTACCTTTTCATGTTGTTTAAACCTTTGGCTTCAAGTTTAGAGCAGCATTTTGGGTGGTTATTGCAAAAATTTGGAAGACTGTAGAATTGAAGTTCTTTTTTTGTGTTCTCTTCTGGAATTAAAAGTTGGATAATAGTCAGTGCTAATACATGACAAACAGGTTTAATTGTTAAGCTGATCATATGTTTGATGTGATCTATTTGGAAGGAATTTAATAGTGAGTCTGCAGACGGTTTTGATAGGCAGACTGGACTTCTGGAAATTTTGTTGTAGGAATAGGGAAAGCTTCTTTTCACTTGAGTTGTCAATCCATTGAGAGGATATTGCATTTCTTCCTACACCTTAGTTTTCTATATACTTGATCCTTGGGGGCTTGGTTTGTGTGAGAATCAAGATAGTTGCATGAAATCAAGGAAGTTCACACATTAGATATTCTGTTGCTTTGGTTTTACTGCCATAAAATTTTGCCCTTCATGGGGAAGGTCAGTGGAAATTCTAAAGCCAGATGGACTTTTTATAGCTTGAGTACAATATTGGAGGTTAACTTATCAATCTTTGCTACTTGGTTGCTAGGAGATAGGGAAAGGTAGTCAACCCCGTGCCAGGGGTGGGAGTTTGAGGTTAGTTAACTAAATTGCATATTTTGTTTCCTAAAATTTGAAAGTTAATTCAGGCTATTGAAGAATTAGTTAGAAGATTATATCACTCTATCTATTAAGCCTGAGCAGGTTTGGTGTATAAAGAAAAAAAAAATGTCATTATTTGTTTTTCCAAATGTACCCTTCCAGTATTTACTATCATCTACCCACATCTTATCTATCAAACTTCCCACTCCTACATAACTAGCACTACACTCTTCCCATGTTAGTCCTTCACTATTAACTAACCCACTAATCAATGTTACTTCAATGCATCACTTTCCATTTCTATTACTCTGTAATTATATTCCTTGCTTGAAATGCTGCAAGAATCAGCCTGACTGGAGGATTGCATTTATTTTCACTCTTCGTTACCAATACAATTTTTCTCTCATTATTTATTTTCCCTAAATATGCACACACATTGAGTGTGCCTCACCCTCTAGTTGTATTTATCCTGTCTTCGATCCTTTTCGTGGATGCACTGCACATGGGATGTCTAGTTCTAGACTGTTCCAACAGAACAGTACATTTTTTAGTGCAGCAGATGAAGTTGCGCTCCTTGTTAGCTTATGTATTCTGTGCTATTGAATTTGCAAACTATTACAATTTCTGATGGAACATATAATTGCAGAAGTCTTTTTGGAGTTTACTTCACTCTTTTATGTTGGTAACCAAGTTCCTCGCATTCGGTTCTTTTCAGTTTGGGCAGGATTCTCTGAGAGAACCCGTGAAGGCAACAAGTTTGTTGTGGCTGAAAGACCAACAAAGCAGGAAAGGAAGAATTACTGTGCTGAAACAACAGAATCTATTGTTGAGGAGCGAAGACTTAAAAGAGAGAATACCTCGAATGGGTTTTTTGATGAGAGTGTGAAAGATGATTCATCATCTAATCTTCTGGATGGACTATTTGATTCTTAGAATTGGAAGAATATGTGACTATGCTTTCCCTGTGAAAATTGGCCTTATTAACTCCACAGGCAATATGAGTTTTTGGTCAAAGGCGTACTGTTATCTGCTGCTGCTGACGGGATCAAAAGAAAGGAATGGAAACTTTCTGGAAGGATTGTGCTTTAAAAGGCAAAACGAGTTACCTACTTAACCGTTTAGGATTGCAAAGTTGCATTGACCAACTCGCCGACAGTAGAGCAACCTGTATCTTGGCTTTTGTAAACATTACAATTTTATCCTGTATCAGAATAGCATTAGCTAGCAAGTTCTAATCTTCGATTCAAGGTTACAAACGCAATATTAACTGTGTTGTTTCGTCCAAGGCTGCCTCATTTTCTGGCTTTTGTTATTGAGTTCTTTAAACTATACTCTGTTATGTAAGAAAGTGAGTGTTCATGTGTTGTGCCTGTGAGATGATTATTCTCTTGCTTAAACGAGAATATGTGATGCTTAGAATATTAGCGGTTAGGTTGTTAAGGTTCTTCTCGAAACAATTGATTAATGATTCACGCAACTGTTAACTAATATCCCTCTGAACTTCTTGAATGTGTCAAAAGCTTCTGAAGTCGACATCCTGCTTAATCTGAGGTTTGATTTAGCATGAGAATGGTGTCTTGTATTGATTAGTAAAAAGTCTTCCAGGAGCATCTTTTTTGGTTTATGAAACTGGTGCGTGATTGGCGTCTCTGCCGTGCTGGATAATTAGTTGGTACACCTCTTGACTGCTGTTGTAAGAATGACCACCACCCCTAACTCCCTTTCTTTCCCTTTGTCAGTCTCTTCATGATTTAATACCTAACGTGATTTTTGGGTTTATATATCTTTTGCCCTTGTACGAAACCATTAGCTCCAAAAGTACTGCATATGAAGAGAGTTCCATCTTGTCATCATATGTGGTACCAAATTTGGATAATGTCCAGAGACTCGAAAGCTGGACACTAAGAACGCAAGTAGCTTAATGATTGAATGACAAGCCAATTGCAAAAAAATTTCGCATGTTCCCTCGTGGATTTGGGGTCCCTTGCTGCAGTTGGGTTCCAATATTTTTCTCCACTATCTCTAGCTGCCTCTCTCCACATCCACACACACTTTTGACTTCTTGACAAATAGACTGAATAAAAGTAACACCAAGAAGTATCTCATGGAGGTTAGTAAAACTGAGATAAGCTGCTGCACCAAATTATTTAGACCTAAAAGACTCGTTCTCAACAGTACTGATTGCTGACTAGTGATTTTGATGATGTGCTGGTGCCGGCAGTGCTGCATTTCTTTGGTCAACATATTCTTGATCAGTATTTGAGTCTACATTGACCTCCTTGGGGCTTACAGATAACACTTAAATGTGAATTGAGTGTTACATCATCCTAAGTATTATAACCATGAAGACTCTTTGAAGAACTTTTTTCCTTTTTTCCTCCTATTATAATCTGATTCCATTGGCTGTAAAGAAAAAGTCTCTTTAACAGGTGGGAGTAGTTATAGTTTTGTTGTCATAACATAGAAGATCAACAATGTTGGCACCATTGTCGTCTGTCAGCCTCCACCCCAATTCTTGGAGTAGTTGGGATGTGCTTTGTCTCTATAGCCCCCTCCACAGTCCACTCTCTATGCCTATAGAGCATTGGCAGGTCCCTTAACACACATTTTCAACTGGGTTCACCAAATAAAAAGTGAACCCTTGAAAACTCCAATCAGATCATATATGCAATCTTAAAATTCATATGTTGGAGGACTCAATGCACACACTTCAATCAAGAGAGATTTCAGGGCATGTGTACAATAAGAAATTGTCTCGCATGTTGCGTATCCTAAGCAGGAGATTTCGACGCCTTTGCTCAAGGATAAGGTGGTTGCTCCGGAGGCGTCCGAGGCCTAAAGTGGTAATCAGGAGATTTGGGAAGCTGAACTCAAAAGGTCAGCTTAACAAAGAAGCAACAATCAAAAATTCTCCAAGTTACGTAAATGGACAAGTGAAAGTTGCTTTTACACAAAGGCCTATTCGAGTTGCAACTTTCAATGCAGCCTTGTTTTCACTTGCACCTGCTATTCCCAAGGCTGAAAAGTCAGTTGTTTTCATTCCTGGCGATGAAGAGTATCTGAAGAGTGAAACTCGGGTTAAGCCAGTGAGTGGTCGTCCAAAGAGCATACTCAAACAGTCTCCCCTGCACCCCACAATTGGTGATCCAGAGCTAACTTCCAGTCAGATCAAACTCACCAGATCAAAACCAAAAGTTTCGATAAATCTTCCTGAAAATGAGATATCACTGGCACAAAACAAGGTGCTTAGCTTTGAGGAAGATTCTTCGACCAATATAGTGTCTTTCTACACAAACAGCATAGCTCCAATGAGGTCTCCCATATGCTTTCCCCTTGGCATGGCTAACTGGATGAATGATGGAAGTAAGAGCATTTATGATGTGCTTAAAGAACTGGATGCTGATATCTTGGCTTTGCAAGATGTGAAAGCTGAGGAAGAGAAACAAATGACCCCTTTGTCTAATTTGGCTGAGGCCTTAGGTATGTACTATGTCTTTGCAGAAAGCTGGGCTCCTGAGTATGGGAATGCTATCATGTCAAAATGGCCAATTAAGAAGTGGAAAGTTCAGAGAATTTATGATGACAAGGACTTCAGGTGAGTAACTTTAATCTAGGAATTTATCTCTCTCCTCTTCATAGTTCACTTTTGTGTCCTAATAAACAAGAACCGGCATATTTGATATTACCGATGCTTGTAGCGATCCATTAATGATGACCAGAAATGACAGCTTCATCCTACTTCCCTGTCATCTCATTACCATTCATTATCGCTAGAAGCCTTGTGGGCTCTTTCCATCAGACAATGATGTTCTCTTCTCCAAAAGGGTCCTGAAATTTTACTTCAGAATACTGATATACTTGATAGCCTAAGCAGTTGCAAATGCATAAGAATTAACAAACTCCAATTGTTTGTTTGTGCTGCTAATGGCAGGAATGTGCTCAAGGCTACAATTGATGTCCCATGGGTGGGGGACCTCAACTTTTATTGCACTCAACTTGACCATTTAGATGAGAATTGGAGGATGAAGCAAATCAATGCAATTATTCAGTCAAGTGATCATCCACACATTTTGGCTGGAGGCCTCAATTCTCTTGATGCATCAGATTACTCATCTGAAAGATGGACCAATATTGTGAAGGTAGCAATCTCTTTGTTTCTCCACCTTTCGAAAAGACTTTTAAGCATTAATAGCAAACAAGAAGTCAGCTAATCAAATATTTTCTTTTAATTTTCAACTTGACAGTATTACGAGGAGCTGGGAAAACCAACACCAAAAACTCAAGTGGTGAATTTCTTGAAGGAAAAAGAATACACAGATGCCAAGCACTTTCCAGGCGAATTTGAGCCAGTGGTCATCATTGCCAAAGGCCAAAGTACTAGACTCTATCTTTAATTTAATACAAATTTCACCCCCTAAAAGGTCTCTCATGATCCAACACAATTGTTCTAAGTACTCCCCGTTTTCTTGAAACAGGTGTTCAGGGAACCTGCAAATATGGAACCCGTGTGGACTATATTATGGCCTCCCCTGACCTGCCATACAACTTTGTGCCTGGATCATACTCGGTCATTTCATCCAAAGGCACATCTGATCATCACATAGTCAAGGTTGATATTATGAAAGCAGCAAATACAGCTCAACATTTGGGTGGCAAAAGACACGAGAAACTAAAGCAAAGAGTTGTAAAGATCACAAATTCTTGTACTTCAAGAGGATTTTGGCAATTATAGGAACATGAAAAATACAGGTTGCCCTTTGTGCAAAACTCCCCTAAAGTTGAGCCAAAGTGGTCTGCCTGCATTTTTTTTAAGTATTTAGAATTTGATCATTGGCAGAGAGGTACTTATTTGATGTATGTGTAAGCATATTTATTACTTTGTATAATACAATTAGTTATGCTTCAAAAGAAAGCTTTTATCACAAAGAAGAAACCAATTTATTGGTCTAAATCTTCATTTTATTTCCTCCTAATGAAAGAAGAAAGATTATTCCTCTGTATCTTTGCAATCCAACCTAAAAAAGAAAAGATATTAATGTGTTCATAATGATTTGAAAAATGAGTAATCAACCGTTATATTTTTCGCAAACTCAACAACAATTTATTTTTGCTAGTTTAAAGCTGTTTGACTAATTAATTACCTGCTTTACCGCATTAGTTCGCTTGGTGATGGCCCATCACCAATTCAATGCCCTTTCTTTAGGACAGAGAGTCTAGTTATCCTTTGTGGGCTTGGGAGTGGACGTCCATATATGAGATTGTGCGATTGCAAATAGGCTAAAGAAGTGACTGTGTGCCGTTGGGTACCCAAAATACTGCTTCAGTTGACCCAGCCCATGTAAAATTTGAAGACTGTTCTTTATTCTTCTCCCTTTTCAACTCAGTTAACTGGATTGCTTGGAAGTTTCAATTTGATGAAAATTAAAGAAGCCATCAAACGCCCCTAATAAAACTGACAATTTCTGAAATTTTAGTAAATATTTTTTGTGATCATGTAATTTATTTCTATTCATCCCACCCTTGTACTAATGTTTAGACGTAATTCATTTGTATTGATCATGAACTCTTCCACTCACAACAAATGATGATGATGATGATGATGATGATGATGATAGGATAAATTTTCCATGCACTATTAGTGTTTACATGTACGATATTGAATATATGTCATGTAATTTAATTTTAAATTTTTAAATTTGATTTTTACACAAATAGCATATATTTGTAATTGTTAAGATAAAAAAATTTTCTATATTGGTCGTGCATAAAAATTTAATCCATAAGAATAATAGTATTATTCTGTGAGAGAGGATTAGTCTATGATGTGAATTGATCTTTGAAAACAACGTTATTTCTGACTTCAATTATTTTTTTGTCCATGTGAATTTACAGTAATTAATTTAAGAGATGACCTTGTGACGATAAGTTTGGCCAAATGATGTTGGATTTGGCTTTTTTCCCATGGATCGTCTCTCCACTTTTCACATTATACATTTGAACGCATGACATGTGTCTTTATTCACTAAAAAAGGATATGATGATTTTATAGTTGACTAATTCTAACTAATGTTAATAAATAATTAAGGACATATGTCATGCATTCAGAGACAACTGGAGAGAGAATTCAAGGTGCAAACTATGATTGATACTCAAGGTGCAAAGTCTTGCTTCTGAGGTTTATTCTCAAATAGGATGCTACTTTGGTAGGATGTCACTATTGAGAGTATATAGCTGCAAACTATATATATCTGTACTACCAAAATTGGAGAGAGAATTCAAGGTGCAAACTATGATCAAGGTGCAAAGTCTTGCTTCTGAGGTTTATTCTCAAATAGGATGCTACTTTGGTAGGATGTCACTATTGAGAGTATATAGCTGCGTAAGATCTAACAAGAAGTTTCCAGTTTCCCTAGTAGATAGACAACCCACAAAGATTATTCTTCTTGCCTACCTTCTCAATGAAAATCCACCGATATTTATACTTGTTGCCTACCTTCTCAATGGAAATTTAAATAAATAAATGAATAAATGATCTGTCTAACGAGTACACTCGTTAAGGTTAGAGTACTCATAGGATACTCTTTAAGATGTATTTTAAGTGTTACATTTTTAAAAATATAAAATTAATTAAGGAAAGCGTATAAATGTAAGCAGATTAATTATGAAAAGTATATAAATGGAAAGAAAGGTAATAATTGTTAGTGTACATATATACATGATAGGTTGGATGAAATACAACTATATTAACAAATGCTCATTAGACACCCGTCAGAAAACTCCAATAAATAAAAACGAGGGAGAGGGAGCAAACTTCTTTCTTGCCTTCTTTGACGCGGTAAATGTCCACCATTTGTTTGATCTTCTTTTGAGTAATGTTCTTAGATAAAAGTTCAATGGCAAGAACTATATAAGCATTTTGATGCCTTTGAAGGGTTTAATTATTTCTCTTTCAATTTCCATATTTATGTCGATATACATACTACTTATTAGTACCAAAAAGTCAAACTTTAAGCCATTTACGAATGCTACCATCACGCACGAGCTACCAACATCTATCTGATGCCTTTAATTTGGCATTCGAGTATCTAGAATTCAGTTTTCTTAATTTTGAAATCCACAGTGCTGATAAGACGCCATGTTGTTTGTCAATTTTTCTTCTAATTTATTTTTCATTAGGATTATAATCTTCTATATCAGTACTTTTCCCAATACTCTTATGAACTAGCTACTAACAGATTATTTATATTCTTCAGGAAGAGACTCATGACCAAATAAAAGCATATACCTTTGTCAGTGGTGCACAAGTTTTGAAAATAGCATGATGCATATAATAAAAACGCTCATAAATAATTAAAAGGAAAAAAATAGTAATGTCATTCACTCATAGACACACAGACTTCGATCTTCCATGCATTACAATCAATAATCACAGATACAATTGAGTTAATCTTATTATATATACTGATAGTGCATATACTTTCGTTATCGTGTATACGAATCCTTAGCATATTTATCCATCCAGTAAAGACTTGGGGGGATTAGATTTCTGGCTGGAAGGAGGATAGCCTATGTAGTTGCGCTTGGTGGGAAACAAGGCAAAAACAGCGCTTGAAACAGCACCAACCACAGTAGGCAACACCGACACCACAACCTTCTTATGCTTCTCGAAAGATGGATAGAAGCAGTCGACGGAATTATCGTTCAAAAGGGCTACACCAGCAAACACCAACAAAGCAAAAGACGCATGCACAAAATCCCCAAATCGAATCTTGTAGGACGACAGATCCTTGTCATCAGGATTCGGCCAAAAACCCTTGAAAGTTGCTATACCATAATGAACTTCTCCGTCACTATCCGTGTAGCTATCTGTGAAGCTTGAGAAAAAGCAAGAAAGCCCACAAACCACTATTAGAATGTAAGATAGGACCTTGTTAGCTACTTTGCAGCTGTCGCCGTCGCCGCCGATTAACAAAGGATTGAGGAACTGGTAGGCGAAGACGGTCCCTGTTGGAAGAAGCTTGATGAGGCTGCTGAGGCCAACAAATGCGTTTTGTGCTATGCTTGCTTTATTGGCCATGCTTCAATCTTGCTTGTTGCTCGTGTTTTTAGCCCCAGAGAACTTTTGGCTATAAAATGTTGTATATGTGCATATGGTACTTACTTATGTAGAGAAAACATGCAAGAAAAGTTGCTTGTACGTACAAGGTATAATTCTGACTTCCTAAAAAATTATTATTGCTTATGTAAAGAATTTCCCTACATCACCATTTAAGTTGGGAATTGGCCGAATGAAGCTCCAACGGCCGCAATTAAACAGATCAAGCAAGCTTGAATTGATGTAACATAAAAGCAATTAATCTGCCGTTTAATCCATAGTCCATTGGATGATCTGTGCAAGGCGAACAATTGGTGCACATTGATTCCGCTTTGCAAACCAAATGATTATAGCTTTAGGTTCACTTTTAAACGTCTGCAGATCGAATATTGATACTTGCATAGTTCGATCCTCGAATTTTCACATTGCATAGAAGAACAGCATTAACCATTGGTTCAAATACTGAGTGTCTTATATATATTCATCAAGTATAATATCATCGTTCCGTTGTTCCATTTTCAGTGTGTATCAATTGCCCTCCCACCTTGTTTCGTGTAACATTTAAGTTAATGGCTTTACTACTTTTTAAGAGTTCATGTAAGAAGTTACAGCTTAGTAGGAGATGAGAAGCAACTTGCCTTGCTTGATTTGCAAAGCTGGGTACTTCTGCGTTTCAAACGCCACTTATGCATAGACAAACAGGCAAGCTGTGCCAGCATTTCTCATTTCTGCATCCACCAGCCAGTACAAGAATTTCCAAAACTAAGTATAACAATTGAAGAAAAAACCCACTTATCATATTAGGTAGCCCTAGCGGATAGCTTTGTTCATCTGCACTCGATGAGTCATAAATGTACTATAAATACTTCAATTTTGTTGTCATGTCTACATGCTTGCATCTGCGGAATAGACATGGGCTTCTACATGTAGTCATTTTCAAATTATATAGTCGCATTAGTATAGTAAATATAGACACTAAAATAGAAACGGATAAAAAGTACTTTGTCGCTTTCTAAAATTTGTGTTTCCAACTCAATTTTATCGATACGATTAATAATTAATCTACCTCTACCGTAAATTTGTGCTGTGCAATCACAATTGTAAACGAGAATCCCGCAAAACTTTTTTTTTTGTTAGAAAAGTTTAGGTAGATTCAGTTTCAATCACCATAATATCGAGAATCATAAACCATTTAATCACTCACCGACAAAACTCACCGACAATTGTAAACGAGATTCCTGCAAAACTTAAAGGAATGGGAAATGTTTTTTTTTTTTTGTTAGAAAAATTTGGATGAATTCAGTTTCAATCATCATCACGGATTAAGGCAATATCCGAAAATCATATATCAGCAATAAAATTCGAAATAACCCATCTAACTTGCCCCATTACTCGGGCCGTTAAGTTTGGATGAGCATGTAAAATTCCTGGGCCTTAGCCAACTCTGCCCATCGGAGACTGAGGCCCAGATAATGTTGTCTTTTTATTTTTCCATTTTAGGGAGGCGGGGATTTATTTCTGCATGTATACTTTTCTCTTTTGTTCACCGAATATTTTCTTTTCATTTTTCCCCTTTAATTCAGTATTTTTAAATCTGTGGCATTACTATATTCGTAACTACTAGCTCCCATTAGCAAAGTTTTTCGGTTCTTCTTTTTCTATTTCTAAAATTAGTTTCCAACTAAAAATTTTAAAGTTAATGTAGAAAATGCTCGTGTGGTCTATCTAAGACTAATATTTGCTGGAGAAAGATTTTTGCAGAAGAGAATGTAAAAGGTAATCAGCTTCTAGGGCGTCACAAATACGTCTACATGATTCGGCCATCCTCTCGGCCCCATATTCAATCAATCAAGGAAACAAGAAAGCCAACAACCCGTACAAATCTTCGTACTCAAACTTAGGTTCCGTTTGATAAAATTGAATCTGAATTCTGAAATCTGAATACTGAAACAATTAATTTGCTGAATTTTAAGTACTGAAAAGAAATATATGAATGTCTGAATTTTAATGTTAAACCTATTTATACTGTTTGATAAACATTTATAACTGAATGCTTAATAAGTTAAATTTGACAAATTTGCCCTTATATCTTTTCATCCAAAAAAGAAATTGAACCTATGATTTAATTAGCTAAAAATGTGAGGTATGAAAATAACAATATTTATTTTTAAATCAAATTAATATAAAAGATGAAATATATTATATGAGGAGTATGAAGAAAATGTGAAAATCATTCAAAAGGGAGAAAAAAGAAATAGAAAATTATTAGATAGATAATATTAGATTGTTTAATTATATAAGAATTTTGAACATAATTAACAAACAATGGTAGATTTGGTAGATAAGATAAGGTAATTGAAGTAATTCTATTGATTTCTATTAGAATTAAGCATTCAGTTAGGATTCTTGTGATGAAAAAAATACACACAAGTTCAGCACTACTTAACAAGTTCAGCAAATGGATTTTCATTTATCAAACACTCAAAACATCTGAATGTCTGAAAAAATTCAGATTCAGCACTTTTTTATGTTATCAAACAGACCCTTAGTGCATTTGACAATGAATAAAAAATAAAAACCATGATTCCTTGGGTTTTCCATACGTTAAAAACGAGCAAGATGGATTTTGTTTCAGTTTTTATCATCCTTAATTTACGTTATCTTTTTTTCTTTCTGCGTGCTCGAATGTGTTCTTTTTCTTTTTCTTTTTTTTTTTTTTTTTGCTGGGGAAGTTACCATTCATGTCGAGTACGTTACGTCGAGCTGTCTTTCTGCAGGCAGGACCTCCCTCACAATATCGTCACCATAGTAGAGTTTAACCACCAAATTTAAAATGGATTGGTGTGATTTTCTGTGCCTAGAACACTAAAATGTTGAGTCCTGAACCAAGATAGCCATGAGAGAAAAGTATAATGATTATGAGGTTCCAATTCTTGATTGGAGGGCGCACCAAAAACATCTGCCCTTCCAATTCTTGCTGTTTACCAAAAACACATAACGTTTCCGCAAAGACCATGCATGGTATGAGGGCTGACATCTGCGCAGCGCCGGATGGTTAGAATAATTCATGGTAAAGACAAGATAGAATTCTACCAGAAAAACCCGTGCTCAAAAACGGAAATAAGAATGAAAAACTTTCAGCAAATCGGTACAAGTTGGGTCGGTATTCCGACTGAGGCTACGTTCGCAAATACTACTACGGAGCTATGACCGGTTGATCAATGATTCTTGGTCCTTTTGTTTTTTTTGGTCAAGATATAACCACCTAGTGCACAAAATGCTTATGATGTACAGTTGCTTTGGTATCATTAACAGGGACCTTATTAATTTGGAAATCATATGCTCAAATTTTTAGTTGGACATTAGGTTTGCTAAAGGTAAAAGCGTGACGCTTCGAACCAAAAAAAAAAAAAAAGTACAAAAGAAGATCAAAAGTATGAAATTCATGAAAGATGGTCAAGATAACGTAAAGTTATTGATAAACTTAAAAAGGGTAATCAACGGATCGGAATTTACCTCACCGTATCCATGAATTTCTGTGCGTATTTCAAGGTTAACACTTTCCAAAATCAGGAGAAAAGCTTGTGCATGAGGTAACTTAGCTATAGCACGATCACGTATTTTCAAATTGTGTTAGGAATTTGTCACTATATTAGAGCAAATCAGCAGGTGATTCTTAGGTTTTCATGACGTAATGCTTTGAAAATATAAGCATGTGTTTTCCTGCCCTAAATTCCTTTCTAACCTTATGCTACAAGATCCTCTTTACAGTTTTCTGCAGGCTAATAATTAACATCCGCTATAATAATGAGAGAGATTTCTGCATATATGCCAAAATCGGTCAATAATATCAGAATCTGCCAAATCAAGGATATCAAATTTCTTAATAGCATTATTGATTAGTAATGAATTTTCTAGCATTTGACTTCGTACCATTGAATGGTTCAGTCGCACACTTGAAAGATAGTCCATAAAGTTAAAGGAATAATTGGGTAATTGGTTTATCCTGTTTAAACAAAAGTGGTGTATCCAAATGGCTCAGAGAGATCCTAAATTCAAATTTCGCTACCTTTTCTTACTTCTGAAATCTCATCCTTCACTTATTAGAAAAAAAAAAAAAGGAAATTGGTATGCGACTGCACTCGCATTAATACAAACTTTGGCTACGTAATTACTGTCTCTTGTTTATTGAAAAAGGAAAAGAAGAAAGAACTGGCACAATGAATCTGTTTGTGTTTATTCTTTTCCCCCAGAACGAGAATGCTGGTAATCTGATTCGTCAAAGCTTAAAAATCTGATTTCATCTCATTCGTCTACCTTTTAGTACCTCTTCCGAAGAAAAGGGAAATGGACAAGTCTATATCGATCTTCATACTTCATTCTATACGCTCAAATTTTTTGGCCTAGTCACATTTCAACTACATGTTAGGCAAAATTTGCGCCAAGCCAAAAACATCAAATTCATTTGTAACACATAAAATCAACTTCATATTGATGTACAGGAGGACTGGGTATACGTTCTTCATAACGTAATTCTTGAAATTCTTTGGCTGCAGAATAAATTAATTACGCATACTATTGCATGAAGGAAAAGCCTGTTATCATCATCAAGAGACAAGATTACATATTCAATGCGCGTGCTAGCAGCCTCGCTAGCGTGTAAACCCTCTTTCAATTTTTTGCAATGACCAATCATATGACAGTTACAGCCATATGATAAGGAAAGGGGAGACCAAACAATTAATAATAATTCTAATAGACTTTTCAATTCTCAAACCAAACAATCAACAAACAAAGTTCTCAAACCAAACAGTCAACAAACAAAGAAAGTTATAATTGGACTGTGATTACATTCTTCAACTCCTATGGGTATGGGGTTTACAATGAAGGTAGATTAATCAATTTACACATAAGGTTTAAGATTCACATCACATAATTTACTGATAAAATTTTATGTATGTTTCCTATATTCAGACCGCTTGTGCAAATGCAAATTGATAACAGTTACTATAGCAGCTGTGTATATCCAAGAAATTAAGCCTTCTGCCCGGCATTTGATGTCTGGACTGCACTTGAAGTGGTTGAAGTTGAACTCGAACTTGAATCTGAAGGGTAACCTATGCCATGGCGCTTGTTGGGGAAGGCAACAAAAACAGCAGCAGCAACTGAGCCGATGACAGGAGGCAGGCCCTTTAACAAAGCCTTTTGAGTAGACTCAAAAGAAGGATAAAAGCACTCAACTGTGTTGTTATCCAACAAGGAAAGAACGGAAAACACGATCAGGGAAAGTGTAGCATGAACAAAATCTCCAATTTGAAGCCTGTATGATTTGAAGTCCACTGACGAACTTGCACCTGAAGTTGGCCAAAACCCTTTAAACGTTGCAATCCCATAATGAATTTTTCCCTGATCATCTTTGTAACTATCAGTGAATGTTGAGAGAAAACAAGAGATCCCACAAAGCGCGAAAAGTACGCTTGAGACATACTTGTTTGTATTGCTACAGCTGCCATTGTTGGTTAAAATTGGGTTCAGAAATTGGTACAGGAAAACAGTCCCCGTGGGAAGAAGCCTAATCAGGTTTCCAACACCGGTGAATGTTTTGTCCCTGATGCTACCAACGCTAGAGCTTGAGGAAGCAGTATTGGGTGTGGTTTGTGTGGCCATAATTTTGATATATAGCTGAGTGTTTAGGGACACTCCGAGAGAGAAATGAGGAGATTATTCGAGAAGTTGAATCTGTGTGAAGTAGTTTATAGTACTTGTTTGTTTTTGTTTTGAAGGATGGATGTTGCAAGAAGCTGTGGGGTTTTTATAGCGATCATGAGGGAAATTAAGATGGATGAAGTTACTTCCACGGAAAATAAATGGTTTTTGAGCTTAAACAAGAAACAAGCAGAATTGTTTGGCTTTTACTTTTCGGTAGGTGGCAATTTTTCTAAACTTGAAGCATGAGAATTCTTTCTGAATAGAATTCCTTTGAATCATTTAACAAGCTGGCTTTTCAATGCAGAATGATACATTTGTAGTTATTTTTTTTTTTTTTAAATAATTGTTGGATGTTTTCACGTCACTGTCTCCTACAAAAGGAGGTGTTGAATAAAATATATGCATGCGTGCTATCATAAACTAGGCTCGTCAGTAAAAGTTTAGGATACAATTCCCATTCCAATATGAAAAGACAAAGGGGTGTTTGCAGGGTCTAAATATGTCGACTGGCTAAGGCAACTAGGATAACATCATCTTTTCTGAACCTAAAGCACAGTCTATATTTAGGTAGTTACCTACAAACTAAAATTTTTGCTTTTATCTGGTCTATGTATAAATAATTTATTGACCGAAATAGTATGCTGCGGCTGCATTGAATCCTTGACGAGATGCAAATCAGGCCTTGTTTAAAACTTAAACGTACGTGTGTAATTACTATATATATTTAATGCTTGGGGTTATAGGTCACGAATAATCAATTGAGAACGATCCGATCCCTAAAAGTAAATACACAGAATAACCAGCGCAGCAAATTAACTAAACAAAGTATAAATATCCTTTATGGATTAACAAAATGCAACATCTCAAGCAAAAGACAAGATTAAAATAAGCAGATACAGTAGTTTACAATTCTATAATTGCTGACATATTTTATTCCAAATTCAGCAAAACAAATTAAATTATCCTCACCCGAAAAGGACATAATATATAGTAAGTAACATACAAACTCAAGGTACGTACGAAGATGTGAACTATTAATTGTGACTACGTTGGAAACATGTTCTTTTGTTTTAAATATGTAGATAATTGCGTTCAAAGAATTTCTTGCCCCTATATGTGTCTCCATTGAGAATTTTGTACCCTGAATTATTCAGATTCAAACTTCGTTCATTATTTTTCTTATGCCCAAACTCCAACTATTTTACAGACAAAGAACAAGTTTTTTGTTCTTAATTTGATTGCCATACCATTTACTTGTGTGGATATCAAGGAAATAGAGGAGGGGAGAAAACAAAACGCAATATTTGAATTCTAAAAGGTTCGACTTGAAAATTTCAAAAAACGTTATAGTCTTGTTTCATTACCCCATTCACCACTTAAATTTAACGAATTCAAATCTTATTAATATATTCAGATGTGTTTGATAACTAAAAAATTGAATATTTGAATTAATTAAGTGGTACTGAATTTTCTTCGCAAAATTTGCTCCAAAAAATAAGTGAATAAACTGTTCACTTATCGCTTAATGTGATACATAATCAAATATATCAAATTTGGTATTTAACAATTCAATAACTTCATATATTCATATTTTAAATTTTAAACTTCAATTTTCAGATTTCAATTTTATTAAACGCACCGCCCTAAGCCGTGCCTAAAGTTGAATAATCACTGCAATCTTAATTCTTAAACATAAGAAATCAACTTGCGCCTTCTATCTTATGCTCTAATTGGCGTCGGCTACTATACAAGAACGAAATAATTTAGCAACACCCAAGTTTAAGTTTTTTTTTTTTTTTTTTTGAAAGGGATGGAATGGTTAATCATTACAACAATCAGTCTTAGCTGCGGACCTTTGAACGAGGTAATCTGACCCGACCCACAAGTTTTAGATTGTTTGGTTAGAACTTAGAAGGGATCAAATGAAATCCTTGAAAATTCTGCATTTCCCAACTTCAAGGGACGCTTCTGAAAGAATAGCGTAGTAGGTGCTTTGGATGTAGAGGTGGCAAAATGGGCGGGATGGGCGGGATTTGCTTGGGTTTGAGATGGAACCGAGTCATATGGGTTTGGGCCCAACCTTACCCATATGTGTTTTGGGACTAACTTGGGCGGGATCATTTTGGGATGGGTTTAGATTGATCCCGCCCAATACCCAAATTCATTTTCTACATATTTTTTTTCCTTTAATTCTTTTTTTATTTTTTATATAATTTTAATATTTTTGATTTATTAAATTTCTTTTAGTTTTATTAAATAAACATGCAAGTGCTTTATACTCAAGATTCCCACCAAAAATTGGATTAACAAATAAAGGAAAAGATAGATATACAGCCATATTCCAACATATATCAAGATGGCCAAGGTCCTTAGGATGTTGAATATTTATCCTCATCATTGTCCAAGGATGACAGGTCTAAACTAACTGAAATGCTGGAAATTCTTGTGGATAATGACTAGAAAGACTACTAGATTATATTCGTTGGTATGACTATAAAAATTGTTAAAGATAATTTTTGAATCTAAGACTCCGTTTGGATTGACTATTTTTTCAAAAAATAAGTTTTTCAAATACAATGTTACAGTAATATACAATAACTCAAGAAACATCCCATCCATATTAGTATATCAAATATTTCAAAAAAATTTTATAGTAAAAATTTTTCATACACACGGCTACAATAAAATATTTCAAAAACACCTACCAAAAATAGCTAATCCAAACGGAGCCCTTGCCATTTGAGTCCAATGGGTACTGAAGTGTTTCCCATCCTTTCCCATTCATTAATGGGTATAGTTGGGATGTGTCCCAACTTAAACCCAATACCAAATTATAATACCCATCCCGCCCAAAGTTCCTTTGGGCATGGATAGCCCATTGGGACTTGGGACAAATTGCCAGCTCTATTTGGATGATAACCTTTGACTTTGTCGTCGTAGTCTATTCATCTGGTTGATTGCGAGAGATCAGTCCGCTAGTACTGTTGATATTTTATTAATCTTTTTTTGGCTCCCCAACGAGGATTTCCTAACGTTCCTCATTAATCACCAGCCGTTCATTAGTAATACCAAATGCTAATAATGTCTCGCTTAGATTGCTAGTTTTTGTAGAAAATTAATTATATTGTAAGATGTAGAAGTAAAATGGTGATTTGAAACATAAAATGTAAAAATATTTTAGTGAAAAATTGTAATCCGAACACCACCTGAGATTTAAGAATCTAAAATCCATGTGTTCTTTTTCTCTTATACATAAATCGACTAATGACAGAAAACATAAATATAAACAGATTTGGAGAATAAATATTAGATACTATAGATCCAGAAAATTTAGAAAATATGATAAATTTTATTCAATCAATTTGAAATAGCAAGACTGAGCACTTGATTTATTTATTTATTTTTTTTGACATTTTAGAAGCAAGCATATATAACGTTTCTTAATTTGGAAATGCATCTGAATTTGGGGACACCAAAACTCTGCTTGACTACTACCATATTCCTCTCCAAAAACTAACTTAAACTACATGTTGCCATTTCAATTTCACAGCTGGGAATCAATTCCTTTTCCTTTTTTTTTTTTGTCTAACCGACGAAAACACCATCAGAGGAAGTCATTGAAAGTGACAAAGTACAAATAATGACCGGCGACAACCAAGAGTTAAAATCTTGATGGTCACCAGCAAACCAAATGGCTGTTGGCTGGAATCAGACCCTTACTTGAAGATGTTTAATGCCAAAAGACCAAGCAATTTGTTGCCTAGCCCAAAACTTTCTTTTGTATGTCATATTTAATCACCAAGCTGAGCTAAGGTGTAGTCTTGCTAAAATGAGTTTTTTTTTTGTGCGTGGTGAAAACAAATCAGTGTGAATATTATATGATGGTATGGAGAGCCATTCTGGGGCAGGCCCAATCAAAATAAAAGAAGCTTCAAACTTCAACCAGTACGCCAAGGCCCAATAATGAATGTTATGCCATCCGACACCACTGATTTTCGTACCCAATTGGGCTTGTTGCTTGAATGAATTAAGTCATAGTGTTCCAAAACTTCCCTCTTGTACCCTTATAACTAGCAACAATTTATTTTCTCGTACAAAAATTTAGAATGCTTAATTTAATTGTAAATATGGAAGAGTTATAAGAAAATCTTTTTTTTTTAAAAAAAAATATGAATTGTGGCAAAATTGTCTTTTTAAGTACTTTTTGTGAAATAGTAGTGTATTACTCTTTGAGCGTTAGCATTTATGCTCAAAGTAAGGTGCTCAATAAAGATAAAAGAGCAAGTATAAATGGATCAAGGATGTCTTGTTAAACTGCTTAAATGCTCTTCTTCAGCGTCGAAACCATGACTTTTTTTTTTTATGCTACAAGAGCTTTATGCAACTTAACCTTGACATATCAAAATAGAATTCTTAACCAGCTTTGTTTGGATATCAAATTTTTTTTCAAATAATATTCCGCTTACATCACAAACAGATTTTCCAACCCACCTTTTTATATTTCCAATCACCTTTTCATCTCATATACATCACATCACAAAAAATACTACAGTAATTATTTCAAATAATAAATACGCTATCCAAACAAACCACAAATTAGGTAAAGATAGTCTGAATAGCGGATGAAGTTTTCTGTCAGTGGAAAAATAAAGACCCTGGAAACAACAACAAATTAGGTAATGATAATGAATGAACGAACATGTTGTTTTTTTTTTTTTTTTTTGGAGAAACACAACAAATTTGTAGCATTGTCCAATTAATTTCGAGATAGTTGCTATTGTCCTTGAGTCAAGTCACTTTGGTCCCAAGAGTTCTACAATTATAGCATGACAGTTTGCAAATACAAAAATTTTTATCATATTTCCCCTTTCAACAGATCCAGCCAGCCATATAATAGGGGGATAAGAACAAAATCTTTTCTTTAAACAGGGACCTTGCACTCAGCTTCCCGGTAAGCACCTCCAAGTCCACAAGTAGTAACCATTTGGCATACCACCATCCATTATTATAGAATAGGCAAATGGGCTCAGCACAGGAACCAAAGAAGACGATTTGTGCTGAATTATTATTGCTGATGGACGCAAAACCAACTTGGCAGATGCCCCCCTAAACCAAACCCCATTATTGCTCCAAGAAAAAAGATGTTTGAAGCGATTTCTTGCCAAATCGATCCCCCATTGTTCGTGCCAACCTCTAAATTAGAAGGAAAGACAAAGTCACTTTGTGGAATAATACGATACGTCCTTTGATCTCTTACTCACCAGCAGTGCAACGTACGATGGGTGAAAAGTTCGAACCCCATTCTTTCAATTAACACAGAAGAGCGAAAACTTGATAAACTCCCTCTAATTTCCCTCTATTGGAAAATCCAATTGGAGAATATTAAAAGAAGATTAAAGGTTAAGAATGTTGAAACGCACCAGTAGTCTAGGGACGTTTGGATTGCAATTTTTCTTTAGTTTTTATGAACATATTTTTCAATCACCCTTTTACTTCTCTTCTCGTGTATCAAGTCGTTACAGTAATTTTTCTATCGGAAGAATGCAATCCACACGAACATGTTTCTGCTTGTCTGCTTTTCTTTTTTTGCCTCACAATTAAAAAGAGACTACTGTTTATGCTTTTATTTTGAAAATGAGAGATTTGACCACTTGTTCTAGACATTGGCATGGCGTGCACATCGTAATTGACTAAGGAGCCTTCCTCGTAAGGGTCAGGCTCTTGCCATTTACCAAATCCTTGTTCTGTTCTGTGGTATACCATTCCCCGACCTCAATCACTGCTCTCTCCCCCATGAAGTTTCTAGGAAGCTTACCTACCAAAAATACCTTCACCACCCACCAGGCCACAGCACAAAGGAAAAGATAATAATCCGGTGGACAACCACTTCTTCTCTCTCTCTGATTCTTCTGCTCAAACAATGCGAAAAAATTCATCACAGGAAAAACGTCAACTTTTCTCAGTAACACAAGCACTCCACTAAAGAAACAAAATACAGGCCGTCAACTGAACTTAGACAAGAGAAACCCTTGAGGATGGGCAAAATGCTGCCGCCGCATCTTTGGGTCAATTAAGCTTTTCCCAGGGGTCATAATTTGATCATCTGCATTAAAAAGGGTCGTAAGAAAAGAAAACGTGCCTTTTATTTGGAGGATATTTCTCGTTAACTTGTCCTCGTAGCATGATCCCTAATCATGTACTCCAAAGGATGCGTTGCTACACTTTTCCAACTGAGAGATCAAATTAGCAGATCTGTTTTTAGCACCATAACTCTGTTTAGGAGCGCAAAAAGCGCTTCTGATGGTTCATTAACAAAAGATTAAGCATGGTTCCACACAAGATCTGGTACGCTAGAATGAAGAGAACCAAATATCAGGCTAAACTTTTCAAAGATAGACAAAGATGAATTTTCAATACAGAAAACGCATCTGGGAGAAAAAAATAAAGTGGATCATAACAAGTGGAATGATGATTAGATGATAGATGAGCCAAGGGAGACAGCACAAATGCAGTAGCCATATAGATATATATTAGCCCATTTAATACATCTTTGCTATTCATATTATCACTGAGATGAAATATAATATACATCATCAACATCAACATCAACAACCAACAGAAGCATCACACCATCAACACAGACCATCTTACTTATTTCCCTTCAACTCCCTCCCATAGTACCTACAACAATACAATGAGGCGTACCCCAAATACAATACAAATACTCCCATTTGCTACACTGATTAGCCACTCTATTACATTGCAATACCGTCCCAAAGAAAACTGTACAATGTTCTTGGTACAGTATACGTTATACACCATACACATAATTTCTTTTTCTTTTTCTTTAGACACTCTTGGGGGTCATTTCATCTCTTCATCCACGAGCCCACCTAATTAACACCTCCAATCGTTCTTAGCCAACCCCCATAAGTACTTATCAGATATAGCTAATAAGCTAGCTAAAAACATTTTAAAAAAAAAAGGTTCTAAAAACCCACGGCCAATTCGCTTGCACTTCTGTTTTTCCCTGTTCCTCTATTTTCAGACCTGTAAAATTTCTCCATATTTGACAAAAAATACGATATGGAGAAACTTAGATCCAGAAAAAAGGAAACCAGAGCGAATCAGACGATGCCGTAGTAATAGTAGTAGTACCAGGTAGTAGGTAGTAGTAGTAGTAGTAGTAGTAGTAATTCTTAGCTGATAATCATCATCAGCTCATTCGAGACGAAGCAGACGCCTCAGGTCTCTGGTGGCCGAATCATGAAATTCTTCGTTGTTGATTATGGTGATGTGATTGCTGATATTCACGCTGTTATTGTTACTGTTACCGTTGTTGATGTTGAAGAAAGAAGGCAAAGGAAGAGAGCTGGGTGAAGGCGATACAAAAAACGCCGATCCAGCGTACACATCATCCCTCACAAGGCCTCCTCCTCCTGTGGTTTCCTCCTCTAAATCTCTCTCCAGTCTGGTTGCATCAATTGTGTCTAGCGACTGTCCTCTTCTCAATATCGTAACCCTAGGAAGATCATTTTGCAGCTCGTCCCCGCTCGCTGATCTCCTCGGGAGGAGGAGGTGGTTGAGCTGCTGCTGCTGCTCCACCACCGCCGGTTTCGGAGGCTGAGGCAGAGGAGGCGCACTTGATGATCTAATCCGCCGCTCCGACTTTTGCGGTTGTGGCGGAGGAGACGCACTTGATGATCTCCTCGTGATTTGGAGCTGCGGCTGTTGGTCTGATTTTTGCGGTGGTGGAGATTGGTGAGAAGTCTTTCTCTTGAGGTCTGACCGCTCCAGTCGTGGTACCGGCCTTTTGTGGCCGGAGTTGTTGATTGGTCTAGGGTTACCAAATGCATTTCCGTTTGCAAAGTAGTTTTTCCGGCGATGATGAAACGCCGGAGGTGACAGCCGGAATCTGTCGTAGAAAACATCTTGAGGTCTCAAAACCTCCGTTCCCATATTTCCAAAAATGAGATTAAATTTACAAAAACAAAAAACAAAATCCTAGTCCTTTAAAAAGGCAAAACCAAAAAAAGTTGCTAAATTTCTAAATCGATTGAAGCTAATGTTAGCAGAACATGTTAGATGAGCTTCAAATTTGGCAAGGATTGTTCAGAAAGGAGAAGGAAATGAGAAATTGGCGCAATTTTATCTTCTGAAAAAAGAAAAAGAATACATTTGTTTAAACAAAATGGAGGAATCAAAACAGAAGATTTAGCCAGGACTTTTTTGAATTGGTTTGTTCTCCTTTCCGTTTAGTTGAATGGTATTGTTTCTTTCTTCAATCCCTATTCAAAGGAAAGAAGAAAAAGATCTCTAATTTTTCTTCTCTTTGAAGAATAGAAACAGGATGGGGAAATTTGGTTAGACTTAGGGGTGGTTTGGTTTGGTTGGTAACTTGCAAAATGAAGATTGTGGAGCTTATAAATTGAAGGGATGGATGGAAAGAAGGGGGTCATATATGTATATATATATATAGGTGGATATTAGGGAAGGAAAGGCGCCACTTGCTACCGACTCCGATACGATCGACGCGTGAGGAAAGCCAACTGTGATTAAATCATTAAATACTAGCAAAGCTGTCATGTTATTGTTTGCCCTTTGAGCTTTGAGCATATCCTTATAATCTAATCTAATCATCTAATGATCTTTTGCAGGGTTAATAACACTCTGTCTCCTTAAACTATGGGATGCTAGAGTATGCTTTACCGACCCGAACTTCAAAAATATATAATTTTGTTCCCTCAAAATGAATTATATTTGTACTTTTAATTTTGAAAAATATATTTTTTTTGTTCCCTCGAAATGAATTATATTTGTACTTTTAATTTTGACAAGTTCGTGTACATATATTCCTTCTCAAATTATCCTAGTCTTCCTATTTTCTTAATTGTCAACTTTTAACCTATTGTATTTTCCTTATTATATATTCACCAAAATATTCTACCACTGCGTGATATGGTGTTGGACATCAGTTTAATTAATTTATTGTGTAGACTTATCTATAATTTAAAATCACTCTAAATTGGATTCGACCGTCGCCCTGCTTTCGCTTTATACATAGTGTATTATGGTACTAGTGTGTGTATATATATATGTATTGCAATTTAGAATTAACAAAATTGTATTTCATTACGATAAAATAACGTACCCTTTCTTGGTAAATTTTTTATGTTTGCAGTAAGAGTATAATTTGTTATGTCAATTTGCTTGAGTTTTTATTTGTCATGTATTGTACATTGTTCATAGAAAAATTCGTGGATATTAATTTAGATTTTGTGTACTGTCAAATGTAAAAAAATAACTAATAATTGCAGTTATTATTTCTGACTAAATATTCAAAGTATTGATAATTATGATTGTTATTAGTATTATATATATATATTTTTAAAAAACCCACAAAGAAATGAAAAAAGACGGACGCAAGGCAATAGTTGAGGCAAATTTTTTGTTAAATTTATACTGCAATTCAATATCATAACATGTAATAACAAAATATTATGGTGAATACATAATAAGAAACTTGAAAATTAAACACACAATTGAGCGAAGTGGTATTAACCTTTTTTTTATTTCCAACTTTTTATTTATTTTTCAACCACAACATAGATGGAAACTTGAAAATAAAACACACAATTGAGCAATTTTAATCCAACGTTTAGTTAAACATTAAAAAAAAAAAAGAGATACGATAGATAGACTTTATTAAACTCTTAAAATCTTATTCCATCTTAGTTACGTAATTGTATTTTTTTTTTTTTCCCATTCTTCTTCACATCCTTTCCACTCTCAATTACTAGATACAGAATTTGAACTCTGAATAGAGAAAGATCCCAAGGAATCATCCCCCAGCAAATACGTCTAAATAATTTTCTTTTGCTTTAAACTTTCAACAAATTTTCTTGTGCAGTGTGTTTGGTAACTTGTTTTGGTGACCAAAAAATGGTTACTCTGACTCAAGAGTACAAAATCACCTAAACCCATGGCCATGATACGCTACTTCTATTTGACCACAGCTTTAACTTTAATAATTTAAAGACTTATATATCAAAGAGGGCCACTCGATTTGATTTTTCCCAAATGTTACGTGGGGGCCATTTGGTTGGTGTGCGTTCATGAACCTCTCCTCTTTTTTTTTTTTCTTTTCTTGTTTTGGTGGGGTAGACACGGAACCTCTCCTCTGATATTCGTGGCGGGTGGTCTTTTTATGGAGAGTTTGAAACGGTGGACCGGTCCGTTCCATAGAAAAAAGGAAAAAAGAAGGGAGAAAAAAAAAGAAGAGGAGTTGGTGGGGACCGGTGGTTTAAGTTTTAACGGTGAGATTTTATCATTTTAGAGAGAATAATTAATCGTGGGGACAATTGACAAAGCAGCATGATTAAGGCCTTTGTCTTGTTTTTTGTTCATCTAATCTTTGTGGCCTTTTTTATTCTTTTGTGCTCCACAGCTTAATCTGTGGGCTCCGAGCCCCTCTCCAGTAAGTGGTTTACTTTACTCTTGGCGGGTTTGTAGGTTTAATTAATTAATCATGCACACTTTTTCTTCCTTTTTTTCTTGAGAAACGATAAATAATTTTATTGATAAAAGTTTACGGTATCTGAGCAACGGCTTAAAGTTTCTTATACGACGTGTACCTCGATATTTAAGGAATAGCAAAAGTTATCTTCTTATCTCTGAAAATGTCTAGTGCATACAGACTAAAACTATTACAATGATTCATATTATCGGGTTTTTTTACACACAATGAGCACAATTGAACCAAATTAGCTAAACTCTTGATGTCCTTCGCAAGCTTGAATTATGCACACTTTTTCACGTGACAACAAAAGTAAATTTTGTATATACTATTATGATTGAATAAATGATACATAGATTAAATTTGGATTTCAAATTATGAATATCTCACATTGAGAAATTTTTCATGTTAGGGTTTTTTTTTTCCCTTTAAATGTTTGCTCTCATTATAAGTACCAAGATTCATTCTCTGTACACGCGCATTAATCTATGCACCTGTTCAAATGACGTGTTACACGACATATGTATGCTATGAAAAATAGCATAGAAATAGCCATGTTCCTTAATTTGGATTTTTCTCCAAAATTTTCTGCGGGTGCAGAGGCATCCGTTTTATCCGAATTTCCTACTGTATTTACATAACACCTCATTACATGATATGATGTGATATAAGACGTAATACCTTAATTAAACAGTTTGAGTAGAATATTAATTAATCTTCTCTTATTTTTTCGTGACAAAAGCAACTAAGACGATTATAAAACAGACACTAATTATTATTATTAGTATCTCTCGCCTGGGAAGGATCAAAGTAGCCGTCCACTTTTAATTTACCATTATCTTTATGACACGTCATAATAAAATTATTCAATGTGAAAAGGATAGGCAGTGTACCTGGTCGATCCACCGAAGAAAGGAAACTTCTGCCCTCCCTCGACCAATTCAACTCATGCCATAATGTAATTGGTCACATCCATATCAGTCTACGATTCTTACTTCTAAAAGGAAAAAAAAATGGAGACATTATTGATTGATTGTAAATTACTTGCATAATTTTATGCGGTCATGTCATTAATGTATTTTTAATTATTTTTTATTTCAAATATATTATATTAAAAATGCTACAGATCGTTTTAAAAAAAATTATCGAACGTAATTATTATTGTTAGATTTTTATAGAATGAATAGTATAGTATAGTGTATTATAATTGTCTGGTGGATTCTGAGAAGCTACATTCCTTCTTTTCTACGACAGATATACAAAATTGGTCGCAGTTAGGCCTACTACATGACGTTTACCTACACCTTCCTTACATGTATCTCGCATCATTCAACTACCGGTGTTTTGGCAAAATACATAAACCAGGACAGAACTGATGTTGGTTGTACCATTGATAGTCTTTTTTTTTTTTTTTTTCTATTTTTTTGGGCGCTTTGTATGCAGGTCTTGAATTCAGAATTTTTTATTTACAATCCCTCCAATTTTACTATTCATCTCAATCCCAGAAAAATTGATGAAGCAGGTCTTGAATTCAGAATTTTTTATTTACAATCCCTCCAATCTTACTATTCATCTCAATCCCAGAAAAATTGATGGTTAAGTTTTGGCTAGTCATAAACATTCTATTTTGAAGCTATTAAGCCTTTGAGTTGGTGGTCACCACCAGTTTTGGCGGGGTTGTCACTTTATGTGGCAGACTTAATTAACTTTCTTTGATGGAATCTCTATTCGCATCGAGTCCCTCTTCCCTTTCTCTTAGATTAGGCTAGATTATATTATAAGAATTCTATCGTTGCGATAGAAAAAAAATAAACATTCTATTCTAAAATATTATGGTCTACTGAAAGATTGACAAACTTACATGCTAGACTTCAATAATACGGTAAAACAAACTTCAAGAAGGGGAAAATTAAATGAACATGGAGAAAAATCATTTTCCTTTTTCCTTTGCACAAAAATTCATATTCCATTTCTTTTTTTTACTATCTTTAAAACAAGTGATCTTTGTTGCATACATTGGTAGAGCCAGTTCCTTGGGACAACTTGCCCTCAATTTCGTAAAGTCACAAAAAATAACAATGATGGATTACCATGGAAATACACGAGAACTAATAACTGTCATGGTTTCCACATTATTTATTTGAATTAAGCAATTAATATGTAATTATAGTTGTGAGTTTCTCAAACTTTGGGCCTCGCTAAGTTGAGAATCATCTTTGGAGAGAAAAGGCTAAAAAAGATAATTGAGAGGAACAAAGAGAGGAAACTTTTCCAAAGGTGTGGGTCGGGGAATCTCTTTACAATCGGAGCTTGAGTGAAATTACTTTCTTTATAAAAGTGGATTGATTGAAGGAAGCAATAATGTTCCTTCTCTCCTATCTCTTTCCAATAAGCATTTCTTTCTATATTAGGAGACATTCTCAGAATATATATTGGAAAAAGAATTACGGGATTTTTTACTAAAAAATTTTTATTTTTCGCAAGCACATTTTCTAATCATCTTTTTAAATTACATATACTATCAAATCGCTACCGTACATTTTCTATATGTCAAATCACCCCCTCTCTTGCTGATTTGAATGCATGGTTATTTTTGCATCTGATCAAGCAGAAGATTTTTTGCAACTGAAAATACTTACACGTATTGTTTTCTATCCTTCTCCAAGCTTGATCTTTTGTTCATAAGTTGATACCCCACCGACCCAATCGTTTTGGCTATACTAAACCGTGGAGCAACGGCATTGAATTATAGCCTTATTGGGCGACAGACGGAAAGATAAAGAGGTGACGTTTTGGCCACAAAGATGTGTTGGTGCATGGGCCATGCATTGCGATTTTTTATCTGCAACCAACTAACTTTAATTACGTTTACTCTTTAGTATCACAATATTTGACACCTTTTTTTTCTATTTCTATAAGAAAAAAAAAGGGCAAATTCCACTTTACCCCCCTGTAGTTTAGCGTTTTTCACATAACCTCCCTATGGTTTCAAAAGCTATACATAACCCCCTTATGATTTGGATTAAAGTGTCAAAGTAACGAAAATAGTCACTTGTAACGGCGTCACTTAAAATATCAAAAATACCCTTATGTAAAGTTGAAATTTATGTATTAACCAAGGGGGGTTATATGTATATTTTGAAAATCATAAGGGGGTTATATGGTAAAGTATTAAACCATAAGAGGGTTATATAGTAAAATATAAAAATCATATGGGGTCAATGTGTCATGTATTTATAAGGGTAATTTCGACATTTTTAGAAGTTCCATTACGAGTGACTATTTCCGTTACTTTGACACTTTAATCCAAACCATGAGGGGATTATGTATAGTTTTTGAAACCATAGGGGGGTTATGTAAAAAAAAGGGTAAACCACAGGGGGGTAAAATGTAATTTACCCAAAAAAAATATGAAAGAATAAAATGTTTTTTTTTTTTGTTTTTGTTTTTGTTTTGGGTGATCAGCTGGGACTAATAGTCATTTACTTTGCTAGCGAAACCAGAGATTGAGAGATGGGGAGGCAAAACTACGAAAGATATACACTTGAGAGGATACCTATAGATCCAATGTGTGTAGGGACTACTTAATTGGGATTATCTATATATATCTTTTGATAAAACAAGAAACTTTATTAATGAGATTGCTGGACATCGTTCAGTACGATTTATTTGACAAAGTTTGAAGGAAAATTTCACAGAATTTCATGACAGCTTTTACATGATGAGTTAAATAAGGCACAATCTTAATAACAAACGTTTGTTGAGAACATGCTGATTGGGAGCAGTTTATGTTTGTTCATTGCCAGCCCAAGACTTGGAAATTTCCGCAAAGCACTGTATTATTATGTTGACCATTATGTTTGGTGTCCACATTTTTCAACCTTATTCGTAAGATATCAATAAATTGGAGTAAGCCACTTTGGACTGATAGGAATCCCGCTTGATAATAATAATAGTAATCAACATAAAAATGGCAATCGACTTTGTAACGTAGCCAGTGAGTCAAGTGGTCAAATCAAAACACGGTTTGAATTTGAAGCTGGGTCAGGGTCAACGTTTATGAGTCAAAGTCGTTGGACACCCTGCTTCATCCCACACTTATTTAAAAAAAAAAAAAAAAGAAAAGAAAAAAGTTTTTAAGCACCTTGACGGGTAAAACGTAAGGGCGGTGAAGAATTCATTATTGACAGCGTGAACGCCGCCTCTATCATACAACAGAAAAAAAATGTAAAGTGTAATACAGAAGGAAAATGATATACATAATCCCAAAATTGACTTCGGAAATGAATAAACATAAAATGGTATTTAGAGTTCAAAATTTAAATACATCTAACACCTACACTAAAATTTTGCAAACTAGAAACATATCTATAGTTTAAGACACAGCTCTGTGCCTTAAATTTTAAACAACATAGTTATTGGAATTTCAGAGAGCTCAGGATAGAGAATGTAAACGAGTCCAATCAAACCGGACATCCATCCTAGTGTTCAAGTTTATTTCATTAATTTAACGAGTTCAAAATTTCATTCAACTTTGACTTATTTATTTGCTGAATCGACTATAAATGAGTTTATGATCGAATCTAAATGTTGTGTGTTTAAGATTGACTTGACTAGTTGACGAATCGAATGATCTCTTATCAAATCGAGTTTAAGTTTCGAGTCTTTTAGTTCATCTTCCGGTCCTATTCGAGCTGTTGCATGTCTCCACTCAACAAAGACGATTAAATTCAACGTTGTCCGATTATGGTTTACTTGGTCATTGGAAGGGAAATTATCGTGTCGATCCTCTATTGGATTCTTCCCTCCAAGCTTCATATAATAAGGGAAACGATGCCGATGGTGCTGGTGTTTTGAATATAGACACACTTGATCCAAAATGTTGGATCACCCCTCTGATCAATGTACATTTAACAGGCAAAATAGCTGGCTTGGTTGAGACGAGGGCTTTTAAGTCAATGCCGTATAAAATAGTAGAGGAGGCCTGTAGCCAAGAACAAGCAAATGATCTCCTCTTCTTTCCCCCTGATTAAGTAACGATAGGAACCATAAATCACAAGGCATATTGCCTGAGTCATTGGTCTCCCTTCCCTTCCCTTCCAACCACTACTAGTCAACTACTTGTATTTGATTTGAGCGTCGGAATTAAATTAAATCAACTACAAGAAAATTTGTTTGGTTGTGTGTTTTTCGTGAATATATTTTTCAATTATTTTGTTACTTTATATATATCAAATCGTTATAATATATTTTTTTTTACAAAAACTCCTGAGATTAGCAATCCAAACGGAAGATAACCAAATTTTAGCCGCATTATAGGAGTAATCATGAAATCTAAAACCTTTTTCAAAGTCGATTCAAGGTTATTATTATCCCTCTTCAGTATAGCAACTTTACAAACAACTGGCAAATTTGTAAATAATAATGGTTAGGATTTCAAATATTCTCAGTCTCTAACTGTGCACTTACAAACCATAATACCTGTGAAGTGTTTAACTTGATCCAAATTTTAAACATGGACTAAAAGTATTAATTGGGAATTATTCAATATCAATAGTTTGGTGTTATAGTAAAAAAAAAAAAAATGGTTTAAATTGTTCTACATCTTTTCCTGCTAGCTGCCAAATCAAAAATGACTTTTGGTCGTTTGTTGAAAAAAAAAAAAAAAAAAGGAAGAAAAACCACTTTTGGTAGGAAGCAAGAATCACCACAAGTACACAGGAAAACATTAACCATTCATATATGTATGAGCCGAAACTGCTTATCCTATGGAAGTCTTCTCTCGTCCTCTGCAGGCAAAATGGGAGCCCCTCCCTCCACAAACATTAAGAAGAAAAATAAAAACAAAAAAACAATTTCAAAGAAGGAAAGAGAAAAAAAAAAATAAAGAAAGAGAAAAAGAGGGGGGCGGTGAAAAGAAAAACAAGAAAACAAAAAACAAAATATGTTGTCGAAAGAATCGGGAGGACCGAACACCAACTTCGACCTTCCCGAGGAAGTGCTGGAAGTACTGCCGCCGGATCCATTTGAACAGCTGGATGTTGCACGCAAAATCACCTCCATTGCCCTTTCGACACGTGTCTCTTCCCTAGAATCAGAGGCTTCTGTTCTCCGTCACAAGCTCACCGAGAAGGACGCCATCATCGCCGACCTTCAGTCCCAGCTTCAGTCCCTCGATGCCGCCCTTTCCGACGCTTCCGACAAACTCACCCTCGCTGACCGAGAAAAGGTCCGATTCTTATAACCAACCGACCCACTTGAACCGTTTTACTTCTCCAATTACTACTTATAAGTTAGAGCTAAAGTTTTCTTCTTCTTCTTCTTCATCTTTTTAATTAATTGAGTAGGAGAAATTGTTGAAGGAGAATGAGACGCTATCGAACACTGTGAAAAAGCTTAACCGCGATGTTGCTAAGGCAAGTGGCAGTATATAATGGTAAATTTTAGATTTTTTCCCCCCGTTTGGGGTAAGCTTATTGCGTGGTAAAAATTTTGTGGGGATTGATTACTTTTACTTGATTTTAGTTTATGTAGTTCTTTTCTGCGGCTAAAGTTTGTCATTTTAATTTTAATTTGGTCATATGGAATGTAAACTAATATTATTTTTAGGACTGAATTTACTGTTTTCAGCTGCTCTAGACTTATAATTTTGATTTTGTTCCTTTATTATGCTCACATTATTACAATTCTATTACTAATACGTGACCTTAATGAAAAAGACTTGAAAACAATGGTCCAAAGTTTTTTCTTTTTGGTTTTTTGGGTTGAGATAATTCTTAACTTCAAAAAGACGGTGTTAAAATGACTTCAGAATTCTGATGAATTTTGTTTGAAAGAAAAATGGCTATGGTTAGCAATGTGATTAATTACAAGAGGTTAGGAGTTTGTGGGTCGAAACCGAGGTAATTTTGTTATTTACGAATTTAATGGAAGAGAAGATTTTCATATGACTGCTTGTAGAGTCGGTAGATCCATTGAGCTAATAAATCATGCCATTTTTTTCTTTTTTTTGGGTTGCAAATGATTACCCAAAATTTATCATTATTTAAAAGAGAAATATAGTTCAAAATAAAAAAAGGTATAAGATCCTAGGAGTTCCCACTTCATATCAAATTAAAATTGGCCTTGATTCTAATCTAGAACTTTGTCAATTAATTGCAGTTGGAAGGCTTCAGAAAGACACTCATGCGATCGCTCCAAGATGATGAAGACCATTCTGTAATTTAAAATACTTTGCAATGATCTAAGGAGTCAAAAACTTCTTAGCTTTTTGTGTTTCGCTTTCATGTGAATATTTACAAGTCTTTAACATATATCTCCTATTACTCAGTGCTGAATATTAGGAAATTTTTCTGAGTTTTAGTTGCTTCCAGCACAAATGTCACTACTGGCTTGAGTTTGAAGAGAATCTTCTAATGTCATTTTCTTCTGTATCGATATGTCAGGCTGCTGCAGCTGGTCTTCCTGTTGCTGGTGTGCAAGCAAGAAGCCAAGCAGGTACTTTTTACTAGCCATTTGATGGATCTCACGCGGTCAAATTTCTAACAGAAAAATGCTCATTCTGCTGAAAGTAGTTAATGTAAGTGTTTCAAACCTAGTATAGAGGAGCAACAAATTTTTTGAAGCCATTTTTCTATAGTACTCAATCTGGACTGAATAATATGCAATCTCATAAGCTATTTTTATTGAGATTGTTGGTGTATCATGCTGACCGTTCTCTCTAGTTAAAGTAACACATTCTATGTCTTCTTTTCTCATTTCCGATTTCCTTCATTTGCTCTTTCTTTCAGATGATTTCTGAGCGGAACTTTTGGATGAATTCAACTCTCTAACAAAAGCTCCTTTTAATCTTTCAGGAGATGATGCTTCCTTGCCACCTACAAGAACTTCTTCAATGCAAAGTCAATTTTCTGACATTGGAAACTCATGTCCGGAGGATAATTGTACTGAAGGTGTGTGTGTTAGCTAAAATTCTATGTTAAAACAAATCAGCCATCTTCAGAGTCCTTTCAGATATGAAATTCAGATCTCTAATATGGGCCTACAGGGGCAGAACCGGCATGATTATTGCACAAGTCTTAAAGCGTACGAAGAGTTAAAGATAATATGGGGGCCAATTTGGAATTTGAAAGTAGTTAACTTCATTGTGGTCAAATATAACATGTGACCATATATGTCAAAGTTTTTCACTGTCTCCAAGAAACTCTTCCCTGGGAAAGACCAATGTAGCTAACTATTATTATTTAAATCATGCAGCGTCAAGGCCCCGCATATCACCTGGATTGCTGTTAGCATCCCAAACTAACACCCCTCGGCTTACTCCTCCTGTTTCCCCTCTGAGTCTATCCGCATCTGTTTCTCCAACACGGACTCCGAAACCTTTGTCTCCAAGGAGACATTCGATTTCATTGTCAACCACAAGGGGCGTGTTTGATGACCGGTCTTCTGCATTTCCTATGCCTGCAAGCCAGCATAGCTCAATGTCTGGCTTGGATACAGGATCACAATCTGGTTAGTTCCTTTCTTAGCTGTCTCTCAAGAAGAAATTTTGAATGGTAAGAGATAGCCACATCTATTGACGAGTGATGTGTTTGAAATCCAGAATTTGAAATGCTTCCTTCACTCGAAAAAGAATACTGTGCTTCGTTTTATCTAAAAAAGGTGACAAGAGCTAAAATTGTGTGTTTGATTTAACAACTTCCTTCCCATCTTAAACTAAGTCCCGGGTATAAGCAACTTAAAGGTGCTGGTTATATGTAAATTTTTTCAACCTTAAGAATCTGTCAGTTTGGTATGGGCAAAAAGTGCGAGGACACCATGAAACAAAAATAATATCTGTTCAGTCAGACCATCTTGAAATGATCTGTGGATTTCAGTTTAAAGATTGAAGTATAATTTGTTCACTAAGTAAGTGTGCGTAATTGCATTGCCATTCACTTTTGTCATCCCTCTCCCTCAAACCCAAGAGGTTGTACTGCTGTTCCTCTAGCCCTTTTTTTTGGGGGTGCTATCTCTGCCATTCATGTTGCTTCTATTGCTTGGCTTGATTCAGTTCGTACTCGGGTTGATGGAAAAGAATTCTTTCGCCAAGTAAGGTAAGAATATGCTTTTCTGTATTAGTTTCTTCTGAAGTGGAGTGGTATTTTTGCCAAAGCTGGAGAACTGGCAGCTCTCATCTGTCTATTTCATGTCGTATCAGATGCCTTAATGTTCACCCCTTTTCATCGTCGTTGCATCTAAAAGGATTACTGAAAATCTGATTTTTTGTGCTTTATTAGGAGCCGTTTGTCATACGAACAGTTTGGGGCATTTCTGGCAAATGTTAAGGAACTGAATTCCCACAAGCAAACGAAGGAGGTATCTTGCTTCAGCCCTTCTAGAAGCTAATCTACCCATCCTTTTTTTTTTTGGTGTCATCTCATTCTGATACCTTGTAATCTTGGGCATCCTAGGAAACATTGCAGAAGGCTGATGAGATTTTTGGCCCAGAAAACAAAGATCTTTATGCTATCTTTGAGGGGTTAATTACTCGTAATGTCCATTGAAAAGAAAGAAGCTGAATGTATCTAACGCTACGAAGCATTTGTTTGTTCCACAGTCCACACACAGCTTCTCATGTAGACCTTGTTGCAGACTGCAGAGTACTAGTCAACTTTTTGTGCGATTCTGTACAACATTATGCACAGAATGGGCAACAGGTGCATAATTGCACCTCTGATGTTGATAATTACAATGTACTATATTGTTTTTTTCTTCGTCAAGGAAAGCAAACAGCTTCCAGCAATGTAGTTTTATTGGGGAACGTATACAAGTTCTCTTGTAGGACGAGGGATGCTTCTCTTATATATACAGATTCATGCAATGAAAATCCCATATATGTTTTATGCATTGTGTAACTGTACCCCGTGGATTATAAATGCTGATTGTTGACACATAGTCAGAAGAAAAAAAAAGGAAAGCCACAAAATTACAGATAGACCGGAATAATTACAAAAAAACAAAGATTTTTGCAGTAAAAGTACTCGTTACCCGGACATACAATAAAATGGATGTTGATAACATTTGGAAAATTGTTCTGGTTTTCATGACATATTATAATAAAAAAAAAGGATATTGATAAAATTTTAAAAATTGCTCAAGTTTGCATTATTGTCTCCATTCCGTCGGGTGAAGATTTTGGATTGGGTTTTGCTCCATATGCGCACACAAACTTAGGAGCTATAAAAAGGCCGTTTGTGTCGTTTACGTACCATCATCGTACGGTGTTGTTGTTAGCTGGGGGAGCAACTAATAATATTATCCTTATATTACAGGCCAATCTTGAATACAGGAAATATCCTACGGAATCTCTCTTCGTGCTTTAAACACGTAAAAGTTTTTGTTATCAGTATATTTCAATTCCTTTCCTTTTTTTTTTTTTTTTGCGTTTTTTAAACGTGTGTAAACCGAGTTTTAAATTAGACAAAACTATGGATTATATATAGAGCCGACTTTTCAGCATTCTTGATTGGGATGTCTCAAGAAAATCTTGTCTCAAGATATTAACGTACGTCCGCTATCTTCCTCCTCTTTCTCTCTCACAGCTTGCAGACTCACATTTGCATTTCCAACGTTTGGTTCCTGGAGCCGCAGGTTCTGCTGTCTCTCTGGAACCATGGGAAGTTCACCGGAGCATTCAACATCTTCGTGGTAATTCAACATTACTATTTTTCAGCGTCAACTCTTCATGATTTTGATTCTGGGATGTGTTTTTTCTTCGATGTTGGGGGTACATTGTATTTGTAGCTGCAAATCATACGTGTTATACCTTTTCTTGGTTTTTCTTATCGGTATATATATATTTTGGGGTCTATTATAGACGCATGAGATATTTATGATCAGGCATTGCATCAGTTTCCGGTTTGACGCCTTCCATATGGGTTTAATTACGTATGTATAACATAGTAGTAGGTTAATATTTTCCAAGGATAGCTGTTCGTGAGATTCTGTTAATAAATGATTCATGTTGATACATAATTGCATGCGAAACATTTGTTGATATGTGGCTGTCAAATGGACTGCCAGGTCCTCCTATGAATCGCATCATTGTGTATCTATCAATGTTTATCAAGTGTTTACCCGTCTATGAGGGTTTGACGGATGTGGATGTTTTGCTGATTATGTGTGGCGTTTATTTCATTTCCCCTGAGCAGGGGCTGTGAAAAGCAACAGATATCTGAAATAAAAAATCCGAGCTGTTGCAGATTTTGTAGGCATTGATTCTATAAGCTAATTCCCAAACCAGTTTAATGTCAGAGCATAAGTGCCATGAAGATGTAAATTTTATCAGATCAAATAACGGCCCCAACATTTTCTGTCATTCTTTTATCTCACATTGTGTTTGCTGGACAGTTGAAGAAGATATCTCTCTTTATTTTCTCAGCTATTGATTAATTTGACAGCCTTCCCCTATTCTTATTTGTCCCTTCATAGTTTTTGACTGTTATGGCAGTGTACAAATCCTGCAACGTTTTGCCCTTTCATTCCATAGTTTCTGTTAGTGTTTGTATTCGCACTCGATCAGTAGCCAGAATCAGTTCAACTTTGATATTCGTCGTCCGCTAACTATGAAATGTCTCTTACTGTAATTGCCAGCGAGAGTGCATGCGACGTCTCAGAAGGAAATTCACAAGGGGATCTCTTTCAGATTGGTCAGAAATATCTGTTTTCTCTTTCCTCGATTTCTCTATCAGCTGAAGGTTAGTCTCCAGCTTCAAATATATATCCTCTTCACCTACCCAATTCTCCAGTTTCTTCAAGACTCATGTTGACTGCAAAATCCACAATTTTGTTCTCTATTTTGTTCTTAGTAACTTCTGCAATTATGCTTCCACATCCACAACAAGAGAAGCCTTCTGTTTTAGTATTACTGACATTCACCTTCATACTTTAGAGTTGGAAGGTTTGACACTTGAGGAGGCAAAAGGAGATGAGATTACCAACAGGAAAGCTCCAAAGGGTGAGCTAGAATCTGAAACACCAGTGGCAGAGGTCAGTACTTCAGATTCTCAGGGTGAAATCGAGGGGAAATCTGATTCTCAATGGCGAGGTTTTCTTCGTAAACTGAAGAAAGGACCAGTGGGTTTCAATCCATTCCATCCTTCGATGCCATCTTTCCCTTCTCTACCTTCCATCAAGAAGATCTCAAGGAAAAAAAGTAGGAACATAACGCAAAGTTTACCATCGCTACCTCCCAATTTAGATTCTCAGTTTTGTCATTGCTTTGAAGCTTCTTGGAAGAATTTCACTCTCCCAGAGCTCCAAACAGCAACTGACAACTTCAGCCATGGTATACAGCTTTCTAAATTCCTACTTTTCATGCTTTCTGGAGAAATGTGATCAATTGCATGTTAATAAACAATGTGTTTGTCTGTGGTATACAATGAATTCATCATATGCTTCAATAGCACTTCTATGCAACTCACATTTCTTTTTGTTTTCCGGCATGCCTAATCAAAGATAATTTGATTGGGGAGGGAGGTTATTCTGAAGTTTACAAGGGTCACCTGCAAGATGGCAAACTTGTAGCAATTAAAAGGCTGACGAGAGGAAGCCCTGAGGAGATGACAGCAGACTATTTATCTGAGCTAGGTATCTTAGTACATGTCAACCACCCGAACATTGCTAGTGTAATTGGATATGGGGTTGAAGGGGGAATGCACCTTATCCTTCCTTTGTCTCCTCATGGAAGCCTGGCCTCCCTCCTTAATGGTTTGTTCTTGTCTTAGTTGCCAATGTTATTTTTCTTTCACTATGCAGAACAATCTAGTTTTAATGGTTCTTTTGGACTTCTGGTTCAGGTGAGAAGGAGAAACTAACCTGGGGCTCTAGATATAATATTGCTGTAGGAATAGCCTCTGGCCTTGCATATCTACACGAAGGATGTCAAAGGAGAATAATTCATAGAGATATTAAGGCTGCTAACGTTCTGCTTACAGAAGATTTTGAGCCGCAGGTAACTTCAGGAAAAGAAAAAACCAAGAACGATTAATAGATATTGCTGTCCTTTATCCTCTACAACTAATTTTACTTGGTTATTTACTTCTACTTCTTCTTGAAGTGATTGTTCTGGATACTAAAATTTTGGTTTGATGCAGATTTCGGATTTTGGGCTTGCAAAGTGGCTTCCGGATCAGTGGAGTCACCTGAATGTATCACAGTTTGAAGGCACTTTCGGGTCTGTCAGATATGATACTACTTGTCGTAATTCTGATTATAATCTGATCTTTGTTACAATGCTCTTAACGTTAATCCTGCAATGACAGCTACCTTCCTCCTGAGTTTTTCTTGCACGGCACGGTGGACGAGAAAACTGATGTCTACGCATTTGGAGTGCTAATGTTGGAACTCCTATCTGGACGTCCAGCACTGGATAAGTCAAATAACAGTGTCGTGATGTGGGTATGTAGAAATTTAAGATATTTGTTTAAATAAGTACACATCTAGTTATATGCACTTTTAGCAAAAAAAAAGCCATGCTTGTTTGTCGGACTGGTGAAAAACTGATAGAAAATGCGACTTATTTTGTTGCAGGCTAAACCTTTTCTTATAAGCAAAAACGTTGAGGGGCTACTGGATCCATCACTTGGTGGTGTTTATGACGCAGAACAGCTGAATCGCATAGTTATGGTTGCTTCTTTGTGCATACAACAATCTTCAACAGAACGGCCTCAGATGAGCCAGGCACGTCCTTCTCCCTAAAATACCACTGAAATTTATGCAGGCTTTGTTTTGAAAGACCTAATTTAGGCCGCACCGCACATTGATAAGAATGCTGTAATATTGACTATCATGCTTTTGGGTGGAAGGAACTTAAAATATTTTAGGTGGACTCTTTCTGCACTTCTATCCCTAGATAATCCCGAGAAAATAAGAAACTGTTTAGTTCCAGTCAAAAAGCAATCAGCTGCAAAATTGTATACTTTGGTTGAACTCAAGAAGTAAATTTTCTACTGAAGTCGAGGGCAGAATGAGACTGAATCTTTTGCCCATTTTCTTGGGCATTAAAAGATGTTTTGACTCAAAACTATCTTGAAAAAGCAGCTTCTTCAAACATTTCTTCTGTATTTTCGACACTCCCACCGGAAGACAGGATAGAGCTTTGATGTGCAGACTTTATCAACACTCTTTGCTAACTCATTATCGGTAGATTATCATCCATTTGGTTTGTTTGTTATCCTGCACGTCTCTAAATCAGTAGAAATTCATGCATTCAGGTGGTGAGGATGTTAAAAGGCGACGAAGGCTTCTTGCAAAGCAAGAAAAAGTTCCAAAAAAGGCCTGCCCTCAGGAGGACATATCCTTTGGAGCTGTACACCATCGACGAATCAATGCCATGTGTGAATGATGCAGGCCAACAAAATGAGGTTGCAGTGGAGCAGTAAAGATTTGTTCAATCAAGCAGTGGCACTGCGAGGGCATTCTTGAAACAGAAGGTTGAATAGCATTGTCATTGCATGATTTAAGATCATGCATCATCATCATCTTCTTCTTATGCCATGAGAAAATCCAGCATAGACTAGACTTTTTCCTGGAGGGTCTGTCTTGAAAATGCTTTGTACATACTATATAACCAACACGAGGCCGGCTGACATGTAGAAGGAAAAGCGATGAGATTCTTAGAGCTGTAGTATTTACATTTTTTATGCTCAATCCTGTAGAAAAGGATTACCAGCTTTTACATCAACCATATTTTAGGGAAAATGATTGTAATAGTAGAATACAGAAAACTAATTCTCCATGAATTTTGATACACTTTTGAAGTTTTGAATTGTTGGCGTCATGTAACAAAAGTACTAAGTATGATGCATGATGATGATAAAACTAAGTCCACCAACTAATGCGTGGGTGTAGGCTACCATGGGCGTCTAATCAACACATCTACCCTGCTCTGCCTGTAAATTGTTGTAGTTAGTTGGGGTGGGATTTTTGGGTTTGGATACTCAGAGCTCATTAATGGCGTTATTCATACTTCATTTTGTAAAAGTTGGCATTCTATTGAAGGAATGCATGCAAGCAGTCAATTTGATATGTTTGCATTCCTAATGTTGAATGAGAAAAAAAATTTAAAAAAAAAGTCTCACATCAAGGGTGGCACCAAAAGTAGAGCTGTTAATCGAATCGTGTAGCTCGCGAGCCGAGCTCGACCTGGCTCGATAAGGGCTCGACTCGGTTCATTTACCGAGAAAAATGAGCCAAGTTCGAGTTGTATATATACTCGTATATTAAACAAGTCGAGCTATACTTGACTGGCTAACAAGTCGACCGGCTTGAATAGTAGGGGCATTATCGCAATTTCATTGTGTATCTGATAGTGTTACCTTCTTTCCTTTTCTCGATAAGAGCTCAACTCGGCTCGATTTTGAACTCGAGTTCGAGTTTTCAATTGAGTTTGACGAGTCAATCTCAAACAGCTTTTGAAACTCGAATTACTAATCGAGCGAGCTCGATTGGGGGTTCGAGTCGAGCTCGATTATCATGTGTTCGAACTCGACTCGACTCGGTTAACAGCTTGGTCCAAAAGCCACTCATGGCTGTGTCCCCTCTGTACAAATTTGCATCAGTATGCTTGTAAAATTTTTTTTAAATTAACCAAAAAAAAAAAACCCAAGTCATGTTAGGGGATAGGATCCACCTACCAAGAAACAATTCATGCTGATCCCACAATTTTAAAATCTTGAGACAAAAATTGAAAGTGCAAGAAATTTAAAGGAAAAATGGCCAATTTTGTCCTTAAACTTTTTTTATTGGTGTCGATTTAGTTCCTAATTTTTATTTTTGACCAATTTGATACTTGAACTTACTCCGTAGTGGCACTACTACCTAAAACTGATTTGTCTTCTAATTGACTAATTAAGCAAGGGTATTATGGAAACACCATTCACGGGACTGTAATAAAACAAATAAATCGTTTAAAAATTACCAGATAATACTTTTAAATCGTGCAAAAAATCACCACATAATTTTTTTTGAAGTTTCAATCTTGTAATTTTTTACACAATTTACTTGATTTATTACAATGCCGTAAATGACATTTTTAAAATACCCCTATTTAGTTGATAAAGCAAAAGCCACATCAATTTTAGGTGGTGGCACTGCAAAAGTCCTTAATCGAAACCATAAAATAAGTTCAAGTATCAAAGTGATTAAGAGAAAAAGTTAAGAATTAAATTGACAGTATTGAAAAAGTTTAGGGACAAAATTAACCTTTTATTGAATATAAATATACATGATCAAAAAAGAAATATATATATATATATATACACACACATTTATATATGATAGGATAAAATGATAAAATTGTTTCAAATTTGTGCACAATTAACTTATTGTTCATAATAATTTTTAGACAAATATCAAATTGTAGAAAATCCTAGTGACAACTAAAAGTCAAAGGCGTGGGAAAACACATCAGCAAAACTTTTCTCCAAAATAAAGTCAAGACTTCATTAATTTAATTGTTCCCGGAAAAACTTTTCCAATCCTGCCAAAATACTCTTAACCCTCAGCTCCGCAATGAAATTCCCGCGATCCTCTTTCTTAATCTTCCTTTCCATCTCATTATCAATCGTAGCTACATCTTGGAGCTCTTCAATTATCAATCCCTCGAAGGTCAAACAAATTTCATGGAAACCCAGGTATTGTTATTAACGTTGACCACTAAATGGTGTAACTTGAATTACTTTAACGACATTATTCAGTAGTTTAAATTTGATCACTTCTTTATTTGTTTTGTGGGGCTTTTCCAGGGCTTTTGTGTATAAGGGATTTCTTACGGATGAAGAATGCAATCATTTGATTTCTCTGGTATGTTCAATTGCTTATTTTTTCCCCCAATTTTGTCAATTTTTTTGGAATATTGAAGTTTGGTTTCTTTATTTGGCGTCATTGTTGATGGAGTAGGCGAAATCGGAGCTGAAGAGATCGGCGGTGGCGGATAATTTATCTGGCGAAAGTAAGCTCAGCGAGGTTCGGACTAGCTCCGGCATGTTTATTCCTAAGGGAAAGGTTCGACTTTTATCCCCTATTCGTTTAGTGGTTTTTGAATTTACCATTATATCCTGATCAAAGTGTCAGAAATGTATTCCAAAATTATTTTTTGCTGGATGAAGTTAGATCTATTATGAGGAGTTTTTTCACCCACCAAAAAGAAAGGAAAAGAAAAAAATTGGTGGGAGTAATTTGAGTTTGTTTTTGGAATTTTTATTGAGGATTTGATCATTGGAACTTTGAGTTTTAAATTGGAGAATTAAGAGAGGATAATTGCGCGTGAAATGCAGTTCAATTATCTTGTTTATGCAATATTTATTCGAGAAGCAACATTTGCACAAACTGCATCACTTGTTATATTAGTAACTGAAGAATTAGAGACTCAGTTAAGGTGGTATGATAGAAGACGTGCTAATCCATTGATCTGCAATCATGACATGTGGGAACTCCACTACAAATTTATCTGTGTTAAACATGGCAAATATAATTTCAATAATCAAGAAGAAGGTATACGAGCAGGAATGGAAGAATGGCCCAAAATCTGCAAAGTTACTATTTTAACAGAAAATCACTAAAAACAAACCACATGATAGTGACTTGTTTGAATTCATAACTGATCAATCAAGGATTTGCCTGTTGAAATAGATAATAGCTTATGGATATCACTCTGGTTTGTAGTCTGAAACTCGAATATCTGAAGTTTTTGCCCTCCAGCATATCCTTTCACGACTTCATCATAGTTTTGACAGCGTTCGCATTATTTGGATCTGCTGGTTTTGAAATTTATAATTACCTTACTGTGTTTTGTCTATATTTTATCTGCAACATGTGTTACCAAATTTTTCGTGGTTTACGGCACTTTAGTAAATGCATGATGAGGATCTAAGAAGCTCTATCCATAATGGCTTATCCTGGACCTTTTTTTTGTGGATTTTATTTTAATTTTCCCCCTTGGGAGGCAACTGGTAAGATCAACTGAGGCAATAGCTATTTATATCATTCCTTTTCCATGCTTCCAAACTGGACTAACTAGCATGTACTGTAAAACATGATATCTGTTACTTCTGCAGTCCCAATTATACTAGTTGACTGATTATTTTATTGCTAACTCCATGCTTCTTTTTCTGACATTCTTTCTCATTACCTCTCGTACCAATAGGATCCCATTGTTGCCGGTATAGAGGAGAAAATTGCGACATGGACCTTTTTACCTAAAGGTGTGCTTCATGTTAAACCGAGCTCCAGTAGTGGAAATTCCTCTCTCACATCAATATTTTGCGGCCTGAAATATTGGGTTCAGCTCACTACAAAGATGCAGCTGCACTCCACAAAAATCTTTTTCCCCTTTTTAAATGACTGAGATGCTGGCATGTACACCATTTATGTGCAATACTTACTTTGATATCACGTCGTGTGGCAGCTTACCTTTTTAAAAGATTTCTCTGGGTTATTGTTAAGATTTGTGTCTCAACAGAAATTCCCCTTAGCTATCCGAGCCTCAAATACTGAAACCCCGTATGGCTCCACTTAAATAACACATCTTCCCTGTGGAAATGAGGACAAATGGTTTGGTTTGCAAATCATGGGCAGAAAGATTTTTTTTTTTTTGGCAAAATCCTAAGAATTTGGTCCAGCTAGAGTCCTTGCTTTCTCACTCTCATTCATCTTCAACCTTCTTATCTGACTAGCGTCTTGTGAAAATTTCCTCTAGACCACCAAAGTGTGCTTTAACTATGGGTGCATGGATGATGGGAGGGTTTGATTGCTAGTTAACTGAATTGGGGCTCATATTACTTCCTTTCTGCAGAGAATGGTGAAGACATACAAGTACTTCATTATGAGTATGGGCAGAAATATGATCCGCACTATGATTACTTTGCCGACAAGGTGAATATTGCTCGTGGAGGACACCGTATAGCCACAGTACTGATGTATCTCTCCAATGTTGAAAAAGGGGGCGAAACAGTTTTTCCTAATGCTGAGGTTAGTTGACATGATATGACTTTTTATTCCATTTGCTCTAACACTAATATCATTTCTTATGTGTTGCCAAAATCAATTACTCTTTGCCATTTCCCTTTATCCATTTTTTTTTGGTGAGTTTCCTTATGTACAAACCTTTTGGTTAATGTGCCAGCTGTTTTGTGCAGTATAAATCAGTACTGGCTTTGAACTTTTAGTCCTATAAGTTTTGGTGATAATTAGTTGTAGGATTTAGTTTCCAGAAATTAATTATGGTTAGTTGTGCTTTGGGTCTGTATGATATTTAGTTTTTAGAAATTAATTACGGAAAAGTTGTGCTTTTGATTTGTAAAGGCTAGATGTGCCAAAGGCTTAATTTCACAATACCAGAGAAAAGTTTTTTCTTAGTATCAGTACTGAAAGGCCCTAGCTAGGGCTTGCGAAACTATAATGAATGAGAGGCAGGACAAGTGTTTTATGCGAAATTGTGAAACCTCTGCTTTATGGGTACATGTACTGTTTTGTTTCTCATCATCTAACGTGATATTCATTTGTTAATATTTGTAGAAATTTTTTCCTGCATCTTATTAAGTTCTCATGGTCCTGTGGGGATTCTGTTCTCTAAATAAAAATTTCCAAAAAAAAAAAAAAAAAACTCTGCAGGATTTATCCCGTCGGCGATCTATGACTAGTGATGAGGATCTGTCAGACTGTGGGAAGAAAGGTATCGCAGGTGAGGCCTTAGAGTTAGTCATGCTTTGGTAATATATAACTGATATTGTGGATTCAGCATTGATTCTTGATTGACCCTTTGATTTTTCTTTCCCGCAAAAATTGGAACTTTCTAGTGAAACCTCACAAAGGAGATGCACTTTTATTCTTCAGTCTGCACCCAAGTGCCATTCCAGACCCTATCAGTCTTCATGGGGGTTGCCCGGTGATTGAAGGTGAGAAATGGTCGGCAACAAAGTGGATTCACGTAGACAACTTCGACAAGATTTTGGGATCCACTGATAACTGCACAGATACAAATGAAAATTGTGAGAGATGGGCAGCCCTAGGCGAATGCAAGAAAAATCCGGAGTATATGGTGGGATCACCAGAAATTCCAGGGTCGTGTAGGAAGAGCTGCAAAGTGTGTTAGGAGTTATATATGATGCTTTCCACTGACAGGCATTTTTTTGTCTGAGAAATCACTGTACTTGTTCATTATTTAAATGGTATTCCTGTTTATTGAGGGTTTTAGGCGTGGCTGCTACTCTGAATTTTCTCAAGAGATCAGAGCACACGTATATGCATTGTATTTACTGTACTCAAGCTTAATAATTTTTTCTTCCCTTTTAGTTTCCTTCTCTTCACCCAATTTAGCTTAATCATCGATAACTTGATACCATATTCAGTTGTATGAATTTTTTGACTTCATATTCAAGGTGAATTCTATAAATATGAATTCCAAATTTTCCCCTATGGAAAAATCAATTCTTAATTAAGTTAGGACTTCAGTCTGCACCCAAGTGCCATTCCAGACCCTATCAGTCTTCATGGGGGTTGCCGGGTGATTGAAGGTGAGAAATGGTCGGCAACAAAGTGGATTCATGTAGACGACTTCGACAAGATTTTGGGATCCACTGATAATTGCGCAGATACAGATGAAAATTGTGAGAGATGGGCAGCCCTAGGGGAATGCAAGAAAAATCCGGAATATATGGTGGGATCACTGGAAATTCCAGGGACGTGTAGGAAGAGCTGTTAGGAGTATTATGTAGTATGATGCTTTCCCCTGACAGGCTTTCTGGTCTGAGAGAAGTAGAGTTGCCGGATACGGGGCAGGGACGGTCCTCAGAAGGACCGTCCCTGAGCGGTCCTCTCACAAAAAAAAATGAGAGGACTGCAATAGGCCACGTATAATGGGAGCAACAGCAAAGGAAAACGACGTTGTTTTAGTGAGTGAATAGGAAAAAAAATAAAAAAACATCTGAGGGGCTAACGGGCTCCGTTAAAATACCTCAGCTGTTCCGTTCCAAAAATTCCCGCTCAAATTAATGAGGCACGACTCTTCATCTGAAATGTTCAAATGAAATAGAATTTTGGTCTCCCTCCAAAAACATATCTTGTGAACATTCATTCACAATTCCAGAGTATCAGCAAAATAATATCCCTACCCCAAATTGGGAAGTTTCAGATGAGAGGTTTTTGGAGAAAGTGTATAGTGTTGCAGAAGTAACTGTTGCGGGACAAAAATTTTCATGAAGGCTGCAACAAGACGGAAGTTGGTGAGATCTAAAGCAGAGATAGACTCAATCGAATTGGACTAAACCCCAAAGGTAAGAATATTGCAAACTCATTGCACTATTTGGCTTGTTTTACGACAGAAGGGGGATGAATTTACTTGCATGATTTTGTTTGTACAACTCGTTTTAAGACAATGTGACATGAATAATGAAATTGAAATTCTGGCGAAAACTCCTAAACAAGGAAATCATATGGGTAGCATAAATTAGATACATTGAGAGCCAACTTAAAGAATGTATGCACAGGGAACTTATGCATGCCAAGTGTTTGTAAATTTGACTCAATTGATGAATTAAAGTTCTCACCTTTTAAAATCTGGTTGCATAGTATACATATATCTTGGCTAAAAGAGGTTGAGTGTGGTGGCTTGCGTAGCAAAAACTATCAGGGTAGTTGATAAGTACATTTGTACACGTTGTAACACTAGAATAACATTTGTAATACTAGAATAACACGTTGTAACATTTGTACACGTTGTAACACTAGAATAACACTAGAGTAACACTAGAAAACTATCACGGTGTAATATCATTTGTACACGTTGTAACACTAGAATAACAGCGAGTAATTATACTACCTTTAACAGCAGTAACCGTCCCTGCCCCTTCTCCACTAATTACATAGTCCATGATACTATATTGGATCAGTCTAGTAACATGATACGTAAGCCTTATATTGCAATCCAATTCTGAACAAAAACACCATCTACAACTAGTTGTTTAGATGGTGAGAATTGCAATGCACAAAACTATACACAAGTAGTTCTAAGATTAGTCAAACAGCACCATAAGTGGCAGGAAATATAAATCAGATGCACATTGCACCACTTATCAAAAAATTGTCCACAAAAGCTAACATTGCTTCAGTATTGCTAGGAGCTAAGAAGACTAGTACCTAAACTACTTCAGATACCACAAGCAAGGATTGCGGGGAACCTTTAGCACTCTCAAAACATCATAGAGAAACTGCTGGTTATAGTGTTAGAGGCCACTATTGCAGCAGTATTAATGCTAACAGAAGTTTCGGCTTGAGATCCACCATTTAGAGTAGCTTGAGCATTTGGTACAAAGGGAATTATACCTTGCTTGTTTACAGCAGCATTGGTTTTCATTGAAGACCTTCCTCTCTGCATCAGAAAAGAACAAATTTAAACTTTTTTGCTGCAAAACTTTAAATTACTCCAGTAGTGCACTAGTTCTGAATTTTGCAGCAGCAATGTATGACATTATAATGCTTACCCTCTTACACAATCGAATTGGACAAGGTGATCGATGAGATACAAGGTGAGTATCTTACATTAAATCGAATTGGACAAGGTGAGTATCTTACACAATCGAATTGGACAAGGTGAGTATCTTACACAAGGTGATCTACGAGATACAATCAGTTTACAAAAATGTACATCATGTTAGGTGTTAGTTACTTGACTATGTATATATATAAAAGAGAGATTAGATATAACGCAGAAAAAAGTAATTACATGAGTTGGAATGTATTATACAAACTTTGGTATAGTTGATATTAAAATTTCTCTATTGAGGGTACACGTTGTTAGTGGATATGGAGTAGTGCTATATGTTATGTACGCTTACATGGTCATAAATTTACAGAAGTTAGTCCATCGTTTAAATTTGTAATTGGTTGTTAGCCCTTACACACTGTCACATGCATACACATAATGTAAGAATGAATTTAATATATAGTTGTTAATTGGTTACATAGAGTTCATATAGGCATACAAATTGGGGTTTGATTAGCTATACTCTGTATATAATTGTTAACACATTATATCGTATTCACCTTATTTTGCAGCATGTCATGGGCAAAGATAGCGTCTTTTGACAAATTAATGGATATCAATCAATACTGGTGAAGCAAAGACATTAGGTATGTTTAGCCTATTTTACGATATGTTTAAGGAAATAAAGATTTTTATTTCACAAATTGGTGAAAATTAGTTACATTTGGGGTGTGTTTGTTTGAATGTAAAATGTTTTCCTGAAAATGTTTTCCAAATTTTCCTGTGTTTGGTAATCATTTTATCTTGGAAAAAGATTTATGCGGGGAATATATTTTACTTCACTTGGTGGAAAATAACTTCATCTTTTGACTTACTGAAGTTATTTTCCTTCATTAAAACGAGCGGCTCTTGCACTTCACAATAGAGCTCCCTACCCACATTCTAACAAAAACAAACAAAGACTTTGCGGCTAAAGATACAGAGAGTGGGCAATGAAGATTGGAGAGACTCAGAAATCACCAACAATATGATCATTTCTGATGGCAGCCATCTCCAACTCTGGCAAGGTGCCTTGGGTGAGATTCTTATTTAGGGCTTTGTCTTGAATATCTGTTTATTTTTTCCAAAAAAATCTGATAAAATCGGTTGTTCCAATCTAGGATTCTATCGATTTTTTTTAAATTTTGTTGCTATAATTCTTGAGAATTGTGGCACTAGTTTCACAGAGGAATTTGGATTTTTTTTTAAAGATGTTTCTTTTATCTTTAGTTTTCAGTTTTCTTTTTCTATAATTATATGAAGCTCTAGGAGTTCTGGTAAAATTTATTGCTTCACTCCCATTTTCTGACGATTCTTATTGAGGTAAGGGCTTGAGCTTGCATGATTGTTTTTGTATCAATTGATTGATAGATTAAGAAACTTCAGTAGTTTTTTTGTAAATTATCAATCAATTGGTGTCCTTAGAGTTTGATTTTGTCTTTCTATTGAGAAATTTGTTGTTAAATGTATATGGCTGTTATTGATTTCTCTGAGTGATATGAATACTGAATGTTGGAATTTCTTGTCTAGAGAATTTAAATTTTAGGATTTATGTTTTGGGATTGGGGTAAAGGTTAAGTTGTTAAGACGTTCGCAAGGTGAGGTTCTCTAGTATCTTAAATATTCATTCAGTTGCGCATATACTCTTCTGGGATTAGGGAGAAGAAAGAAGAGAAAGGAGAGAGCGTGTGTGTCGAAAGGTAAACAATAGAAAGGAATGAAATGCTCATCATTTTGAGTCAAATCAAAGAGTTTGTTTTCTTTTCTAATCATCTAGATACTTCTGTTTTCCTTTCTTTATGGCCACTATGTTAGTGCTTCATTTTTGCGCATCTTGCATATGTATTACTTATTTATTTTAAATTGTGAATGAAACAATCAAGTGAAGATTAAGTTTGTGTGCTAATATTATGTTACTCTGATGCTTTTTTCCCCTTGTTTTAATTTTGTAGAGACATACATAAATAGTGGATTATCCTAAAAGAGACTGCAATGGAATTTTGCCGGACTTGTGGGATGTTATTGCAGTATGAATTGCCGCATATGGACCGCCCTGCCAGATTCTTTTGTCCAACATGCCCATATGTATGTCACATAGATAGTAAGGTAAGTCATTATAAATCCTTGTTGAGGGTTTATTTACTGGCTATTCACAATGTCCATTGTGTCATTGCTAAGTTATCAACGCATGTAGCAGGTTAAAATAAAAAGAAAGCATCAGTTAGTTAAGAAAGAACTAGATCCTATCACGTATTAAGATATTTATTTTTCCTGTTGTGTTTCAGCATCACCTTGGAGGTGATCTACAAGTGGAAAAAAGGAGGGCTGACTGAGTACCTTGCCACTTGCCTTGGCCTTGGGAATTTGTAGGTGCAGGCCAACTGGATTTGTTCAAAGCTCTGGTCACTAAATTTTTTCCTGTAAAACGTTCACATGAACATTGGTGACGTGTTGTATAGATGTTTCCTTTTGTATCCATGATTTACTACCTAGGCAACTGATATTTTTGGGACCATTTTCCATTTGGAGATGTGATTTTCCTTTTTGTTGAGCAATATTTTATATTTTGGCTTATATTTGCCTTTGTATGTATTGAATTGTTCCAGATTTTTGATCCAACTGAGGCCAACAACATTTAAAGCAGGGATTTGAATCACTCTAGGCTTGATTAGGGTGCTTGTATGTACCAATGGTTCTAACTCTGTACCATGAATAAGATTTTTGATTATGGAGCTGAAATCTTGGTTTATATTCCAATATAGGATTCTCTGCATTTAGGTTCTTCTCCCTTTTCAAAGGAACAACATAATGACATGATACTATACCAATAAAGAATAGTGTTCAGCTAGGTTTTTGTTTGGTTTTTAACTCTTCTTTCCCAACCAATTCATTAGTATCATTAATAATTCCATTTAAGAATTCATGGTGTAATATGAATAAATATTTTATAGAAATGATAATATGATTATAATGGATAGAAACTAAAATTAACTTCTAACGAAATGAATGTTTTAAGAGTAGAAAAATATTTGCAACATATCAACAAACATATTAGAAAATATTTTCATTGATAAACCAAACATTGGAAAATTATGAAAAAAGGAATTTGGAAAATATTTTCACTTAATAACCAAACACTGGAAAATTATGGAGAAAGAAGTGATTTTTCAGGAAAATGACTTCAATGGAAAATATTTTCCCTTGTCCCTAGGAAAATATTTTCCATTTTGATCCAACCAAACGGACCCTTAGTTACTTATAAGTTACATACACGCTGATTGAATAAAAATTTAATTAGTCATCTATCACTAATAGTCAAACTGATATGTATTGAACAAAGTAAATAGCCTTTACAATTTACATGAGCAGTGGCAAGATGGCACGGAAAAGGATAAAAAAGAATCCAAATGAAAAGGAAGAAATATAAAAAGTGGGAACTATTGACCTTGCAGAACCAATCCCACCATTTATAATTAGAAAGAAAAAGAAGAAATCAACTTGAGAAGAAGAAATGGAGCAAGTGAAACTCAGTTAACAGCATTGTATAACTCTTGTAATTTATTTTTATAGATTTTTGTTAGCACAATATTTGTAAATTTTCAATTTCGATTTATACAAAATGTTATGTAGTGATAGGTAAGAATCCTTGTAGATATCATTGTAATCATCGTAGATTTTTGTTCAATTTGTAGATTTGTTTGAAGCATTGTATATATCCATTAGAATTGTTGTCCATAATGTTATAACTAGAGTATTCATTTGGTTTATTTTTATATGCATCACAGTTAATAAACTTAAGGATATTTGTTCAAAGATCAATTAAATGATAGAAGTATGCCAAAATTGATATTCCAACCACGTTTTTAAGGTTTTTAGTTTGGGGTTTGATAAAAACAGAAACGAGTGACACTATGATTGAGTGTAACAAATTTACTGATGGGCAATTACTACTTTTTGAGATTATAATATATTGACAACTAAAATTTTACCTAAAGCTACTATTTCCATAATAGTGGTATATGACTAGTTAAATTTGTGTTTAATCAACATGTATGTAACTTATAAATAACTAAATGTAACTAGTTTTCACCAATTTGTAAAACAAAAATTTTTATTTCCTAAAACATATCATAAAATGGACTAAACCGTTTGTAAGATGATAGCAACAAAAAGTCAATAAATACTAACATGGGGTACAACATCGGGATGTTACTAATTAGCAATAGAAATTTTGTTTTACCAATTCATAGAATCGAAGTTACTACTTTGGATATATTGTAAAACAAATTGAGCTAACAATAAAAAAAATTAACAACAAATACTACTTAAATACTAACTAGATGTACAATACTGATAAATAGAATCTAAAATTAGCAATTTAACTTTTTTTCCTCTAGTACATTGTAAAATAGATTGAACATGTGATAATGCATTAAGAACTAAATGTAAGTACATTCTAGTGAGTGTTATGAGTCTAGCATAATGAAACTATCTAATTATCCAATATAATTTCTTTGCTCCACCAGCATTGATTGAAATCCATTGATTTGTCAAAGAAGCTATCTTTGCCCTTCACATGCTACAAAATAAGGAGAAAAAGATATAATGTGTTAACAATTACATACACGGTATAGCTAATCAAACCCCAATTTGTATGCTTATATGAACTCTATGTAACCAGCAAACAATTATATGGTAAATTCATTCTTACATTATGTATATGTACGTGACAATGTGTAAGAGTTAACAACCAATTACAAATTTAAATAATAGACTAACTTTTTATAAATTTATGACCATGTAAGTATACATAACATATAGCACTACTCCGTACCTACAAACAACGTGTACACTTCACAAAAAAATACTAATAGCATTATACCAAAGTTTCTAAAATACATTCCAACTCAGGTGACTACTTTTTATTGCACTATATCTAATCTCACTGTTACAGATATACATAGTCAAGTAACAAACACCTAACATGATGTACATTTTTATAAACTGATTGTACCTCATAGATCACCCCGTGTAAGATACTCACAGACAAACTTAGTATTACTCATACAAGTAAAATTATGCATCAATTGTAGAGAGATGCACAAGTTGATCAAATGGCTAATAACCATTCCAAAGTTATGCATACCATTGCACTACCTTTCATAGATATACACAGTCAAATAACTAACATCTGATATGATGTACATTTTTGTAAATTGATTGTACTGATAGATCATCCCATGTAATTTGCTTATAGACAAATTAGTATTAGTCATACAAATATAATTACACGCCCACTGTAGCCTGCAAAGAGATGCACAGGTGGATTAAAGCACCAATAATCATTCCAAATATATGCATACCATTGCACTATGCATGTGGTTGCGATATACATGTGGACAAATAACTGCAAATTAGCAATATCAATAAACAAAATCTAAAATTAGCAATTTAACCTTTCTTTCCCCTAGTACATTATAAAATAGATTGAACATGTGGTAATGCACTAAGAACTAAGTGTAAATATATTCTAATGAGTGTTATGAGTTTGGCAAAATAAAAAAAAAACTATCTAATTATCCAATCTAACTTCTTTGCTCTACCACCTTTGATTGATATCCATTAATTTGTGAAAAGAAGCTATATTTATCCTTGGTATGCTGTAAAATAAATTGAACAAGATATAATGTATTAACAATTGCATGCAGGGTATAACATATTAGATCCCAATTTGTACGCTTATATCGATTCTATATAACCAGCGAACAACTATATAGTAAATTCATTGGGTTAATATCAGAAACCTCCCCTGAGGTTTCTTCTAATCACATCTAGTACCCCCCATATTTTTGAAATCACACTTAGCACCCCTGGCAATAGGATGTGACAGGTTGTCCTAATCAAAAGGTGAGAAATTACCCAAAAACCACCAACACCAGGCAAAGTTTTAAGCGGGGAAATGCTGGAAAAAAATAATGAATAAGAAAAATTATTGGAAACCAGAAAATAACAAAAATGCCATTGTTTTGGCGCACAATTTGCCTATAAACACCTTACACGGGGTGATTTATGAGGTACAATCAGTTTACAAATATGTACACTATGTTAGATCTTAGTTACTTGATTATGTATATCTATAAAAGGTAGTGTAATGGTACGCATAATTTGGAATTGTTATTTAGCCCTTTGATCAATTTATGCATCTACTATATTTATGCATCTCCCTATAGTAGATGTGTAATTTTGCTTGTATGAGTAGTCCTTGCTTATTTATGAGTACTTTACAAGGGGTGATGTATGATGTACGATCAGTTTACAAAAATGTACATTATGTTAGATGTTAGTTACTTGACTGTGTATATCTATAAAAGGTAGTGCATGTATACGCATAAATTTCGAATGGTTATTTAGCCCTTTGATCAATTTGTGCATCTCCCTATAGTAGATATGTAATTTTACTTGTATGAGTAGTTCTTGCTTATCTGTGAGTACTTTACACATGGTGATTTATGAGGTACAATCAGTTTACAAAAATATACATCACGTTAGGTGTTAGTTACTTGACTATGTATATATGTAAAAGGGACCAAATTTGTCCTGATAATCACAAAATATTAGCTAACTTGTGGGAGCTAGATAATTATATGCTCAATTTTGAAGTTGTTACATTGCAGGGTGCTCTAAGGAGAGGAAAGCCTGGTAGAGGTATAGCTAACACGGGATTGGCAGGGGCTGTGCTTTGGGTAACTAAGTTCAATCTGATCATCTGATCATGTACCAAAGTATATACGTTGCACATATTATTAACTTGTTTATCATGTCTTCTGTGATCTAGGATCAGGTACAAGGAAATGTGCCAGTGGTTGTTTCAAGTCAGGGGAGTAATCCAAGTTTTCGCCAACAAGATGCAGCTGTCAATGTGCAAGTTAATTTGCAAGCTAGCACAAGCACTTCTACTAAGAGGGTAAGCATTATAATGTCATACATTGCTGCTGCAAAATTCAGAACTAGTGCACTACTGGAGTAATTTAAAGTTTTGCAGCAAAAAAGTTTAAATTTGTTCTTTTCTGATGCAAAGAGGAAGGTCTTCAATGAAAACCAATGCTGCTGTAAACAAGCAAGGTATAATTCCCTTTATACCAAATACTCAAGCTACTCTAAATGGTGGATCTCAAGCCGAAACTTCTGTTAGCATTAATACTGCTGCAATAGTGGCCTCTAACACTATAACCAGCAGTTTCTCTATGATGTTTTGAGAGTGCTAAAGGTTCCCCGCAATCCTTGCTTGTGGTATCTGAAGTAGTTTAGGTACTAGTCTTCTTAGCTCCTAGCAATACTGAAGCAATGTTAGCTTTTGTGGACAATTTTTTGATAAGTGGTGCAATGTGCATCTGATTTATATTTCCTGCCACTTATGGTGCTGTTTGACTAATCTTAGAACTACTTGTGTATAGTTTTGTGCATTGCAATTCTCACCATCTAAACAACTAGTTGTAGATGGTGTTTTTGTTCAGAATTGGATTGCAATATAAGGCTTACGTATCATGTTACTAGACTGATCCAATATAGTATCATGGACTATGTAATTAGTGGAGAAGGGGCAGGGACGGTTACTGCTGTTAAAGGTAGTATAATTACTCGTTGTTATTCTAGTGTTACAACGTGTACAAATGATATTACACCGTGATAGTTTTCTAGTGTTACTCTAGTGTTATTCTAGTGTTACAACGTGTACAAATGTTACAACGTGTTATTCTAGTATTACAAATGTTATTCTAGTGTTACAACGTGTACAAATGTACTTATCAACTACCCTGATAGTTTTTGCTACGCAAGCCACCACACTCAACCTCTTTTAGCCAAGATATATGTATACTATGCAACCAGATTTTAAAAGGTGAGAACTTTAATTCATCAATTGAGTCAAATTTACAAACACTTGGCATGCATAAGTTCCCTGTGCATACATTCTTTAAGTTGGCTCTCAATGTATCTAATTTATGCTACCCATATGATTTCCTTGTTTAGGAGTTTTCGCCAGAATTTCAATTTCATTATTCATGTCACATTGTCTTAAAACGAGTTGTACAAACAAAATCATGCAAGTAAATTCATCCCCCTTCTGTCGTAAAACAAGCCAAATAGTGCAATGAGTTTGCAATATTCTTACCTTTGGGGTTTAGTCCAATTCGATTGAGTCTATCTCTGCTTTAGATCTCACCAACTTCCGTCTTGTTGCAGCCTTCATGAAAATTTTTGTCCCGCAACAGTTACTTCTGCAACACTATACACTTTCTCCAAAAACCTCTCATCTGAAACTTCCCAATTTGGGGTAGGGATATTATTTTGCTGATACTCTGGAATTGTGAATGAATGTTCACAAGATATGTTTTTGGAGGGAGACCAAAATTCTATTTCATTTGAACATTTCAGATGAAGAGTCGTGCCTCATTAATTTGAGCGGGAATTTTTGGAACGGAACAGCTGAGATATTTTAACGGAGCCCGTTAGCCCCTCAGATGTTTTTTTATTTTTTTTCCTATTCACTCACTAAAACAACGTCGTTTTCCTTTGCTGTTGCTCCCATTATACGTGGCCTATTGCAGTCCTTTCATTTTTTTTTGTGAGAGGACCGCTCTGCCCCGTATCCAGAGTTGCCACACACGGACACTTTTCTGACGTTTCACTTTCTGTCATTTCACTTTCTTGGCCCATTCGTCAAATCGCACTGGGCGGGGCAGTGGAACTCTTTACTGCAATGCATCTAACAGGGAGAAGAGAACTGCCAGGAAATGTCCAACCCCTATTTTTTTGTCCGGACGTTTCCTCCTGCATCATGCGCTAATTCCGTAGGGTGGTACCGCTAGCCTAGCAGCAGCAGGAAGTAGGAACCCGTGCTCGTCATTTCATCATCCAAACTCTGAAACAGACGTGGCCACCTCCAATTTCTCTAAATTTGCTTGAGTCCGCGGCCTCAGTCCCTGTATGCAAGTGTAACCCCAGCCAGAACTAGAAGGGGAATTGTTTCATAGTCCAAAATCGAGAACAACACAAAATAGCAGTGTGAGGTTAACCCAATGGGGACATTTCATTAATTTTATCAAGTTTAAATTTACATTTTGTTAAGGCGAGAAGATAAATTCAATACCCCAATTGAAAATTGAAACTCGCACTCTTGATGCATTAATTAATGTCCTATATATGTCATCAGCATCATCATCGACAACTTGCTGTTAAGTTGATTTATTAGTACGTACGCATTTCCCTTTGTCAAGAGGAATTTATGTATTTGTCAAGTGCAGTCCCCAAATTGATGCCACAAATTAGCATTTCGATCTGTGCTATGCACGGATTTATTTTTTAATTTAAAATAATAATAATATATTTTTATATATTGTAATACAGAATAAAATATATGCAAAAAGCAAAAAAAAAATACTAAATTTATAATATAGATTAAAATTTAGAATCATACATCAAAATTTATAATATAAAAAACATAAATGATAACTAATTCATGTTCCTCGATTTTAGAAAGTTTTTTCCTCCGACATTCAAAATTATTGAGTGCTTATAAAATATTAATATTTTTAGTAGACTTTAATATAGATCAAAAAAATCTTTGTAAGATGTGTTTTTAGAGTTTTCAAAAATATTAAAAACTATCTCCTATGACCTTTGCATCTCCAATCACAGTGCCATTCTTCCTATCATTTTTTAATACCTCTGTCATATCCCATAATTTTCTTATTTCTTTCTCCCCTTTATCCGCCCAACTTTGTAGTTCACATTCATTTTTTGACTTTTTCCGCCGCTCTTTAATTCCTGAATATTCCTTTCCCCTCTCTTCTAACTTCCTATCCCTGCACCCTAATTTTCCACCATTTTTTCTTTATTAGTCTCTCAAACCCTCGGATAGGCCCCCTCCGTCCCAATCTCTATCCCTCAAGCCTGCCCTTCTCCAATTCCTTCTTTTACTCCTCTCGACCAAACCAAAATAAAGTAATATTCAATTTTTCATTTACGATATATTATGCTGTAAAAATTCTATAGTTTTCTCTTATATGCTTATGAGAATTACATGTACACATATGTATATACTATGTCATGTTTGTGTTGGGATTTTTTTTTAAATAGTAGTAATTACGATTGGCATTTCCTTCTTTTGAGAGTTTTAGTTTCTCTTTTTTTTTATTGAAAACATAATTTAACATATTGTTAATTTTATATTACTACAAAGTAAATTGGGCGGGATAAAAAATAAAAAAGAAAATTCAATACAAAAGTACAAAAAAAACTAAACTTAGTTATTTTTTATATTAATTTTGAATTGGCCACAAACAAAAAAAGAATTAAATTTTTTCTAATTTTCAAAGGAGAAATTTTGTGATTGAATCCGTATTCAATCTCCAAATTGAGGGGTTAACATTTGACGTAAAAGAAAAAATTTCCATAACTTGAAATTTGGTTTTATATTTTTAAAATGTACTTATATTTGTACTTTCAAAATAAATTGAAAAGATAAAAATTGAAACAAAAGAAAATCATAACTTGCAATTTGGTTTAACATGTTTTCAATATATCTCATAATATGAAAATCATATGAAATTGAAAATTGAACACAATGGTTGCAAGTATTGACATTCGAAAATGCAAACAAAGCCCTGACTACTATAAATAAATAAATAAATATATATATATATATATAATAGTTACATATCTACATATGAAGAAAACAAAAGGAATACATAAAATAATGAATAATACCCAAGGCTATTCTTAGCATTTGAGTTTTGCACTATTATTCAAATTTAATTAGAGTCAAATTTGTATCAGATATATACAAATTAAATAGATGCAATTTAGGGTCAAAAGTTTTATATTTTTCCATGTTGAAAGGCCGATAGGACTTCATTTTTTGATTTAGTGATTTCATAATTTAAACTTAATGAATAGTACCATTCTTGATTTTTTAGATCTATGACTAATGAATATTATTTCTTTTTTGTTTTCTATATAGTTTGCCATTTTAGGTAAAATTATTAAGTTGAAGTCTAAAATATTGTTATTTACTTTTTTACTTTTAATAGGTGTGGTAATGTTTCTTCTTTATTTACCCTTATATTAATAGTTATCAAACCATATTCCTATTTAAGTAGAACATCCTCTTACTTTTTAAATTCAAAAGACATGAAAAGATACATAACAATTAAAAAAATTAATTCTATGAAACAAGAATTAGCAGTTGGAAGCATCTATATACATATATATATATATATATATTTATATATATATGAAAGTAACTATTTTAATTAGAGTTATTTTTCACTCCTATGTGGCATGCCTAATTGAAGAAAATTAATGGGTTATAGGTCATTTGGATTTTACCCATATTGAATATTATATTTTATGTTTATAAATTATCCCTAATTTTAAAATAGCTTAAAAAATATCTAATATTATCTTAATGATAACTAAAATAAATTTTAAAAATAACTAATCTAATCTTAATGCTTTCTATGAAATTACTACGTGGAACTTTAGTAAAATCTTTTTCAAATCACAATTATTAAAATTTTACATATTCAATAAATTACTTCCTTTTACCACTATATCATTGATTAGTATTCAAATTGTTTATCATCTCTTCTGTTAATTTTGAATTAACGTAGTACAAAAACGAGAATTAACTGTTACACCAATTAAATATTTATTAATGAAAAAAATCAAATAGCTGAATCTTTTCTACTTAATTAAATGTGAATACATAGTTCTAGGTTTATGGTCATTATAGTTCTAGGTTTCTACCTAATTATAGTTCTAGGTTTATGGTCATTATAAAAATTTAAATTATCTAAAAGAATATTTATATATAAAAAAAAGAATATCTACCAACTTTTTGATATGGGATACATTATTTGATATATACTCTCATATGTTGAATGAAAGTATGTAAACAAATTTTTAAAAATTAGTAAATAATTGAACGTTTAGAATATATTAATTTTTAAAATTTAATATGAATGAACATGTATAATTGTTGTTAATTTTTATATTTAAATTATTCATATTTATATAGATTTACAATAAATAATAAAAGAAACCATGCTAAGGTACAGACAAAATTATAGTTTTAGCTTAATCATGATGAAAATTTTTTCTCAAATTTATATAGATATAAATAATTACTAGATGAGTTGCCTGTAATTCTGTACAAACTTATATATACTATATATATATATGAATATATAATGACACGTAAGGACGGACGAATCTTTTTCAGAAGCTGAAAATAACACACACGCACATAATTAGAACAAACATGAAATTAACGGATAAGTCGGCCGAAAACAAATGTAAGGACGGCCACGCACGCACACAATTAGACCACACACGCACACGTAAGGACGGACGAGTCGAGATGAAAGCAAATGGTCACTCGAAAAAAACAAAAGGAAAAAAAGAGTACCGCAGTAAAATTAATCGGGCTTTTGTTTAAATAATGTATATAAACTGGGAAGAGGGTGCCAAAGCATGGTCGTCCTCCATGTCTTCCTCACGTGCGGGTTGTGAGAGTTGAGCATGACCTGGAATTCCTTTTTTTTTTTTTGTATTTATACTTGTACTTTCTTTTGTCCTATTCTTTCTATTGTTGTGGACTCAGTCTCAGCATCATGCGTCTCTTGTCCTTGGAACCAAAAAAGGCGTCAAACGCTCTCTATCCTTGGAACCCAGCAGCAATTATTACATCTTTACTAAGAGCCTTATGGAAAGGCGGAATGCTTTCTATCGAGCTGTTAAAAGCAGGGAAGTGATGATTTGCTTTCTATTAAAAGCAGATAATAGAACTTGAATGAATTACTAGAACTTGCTGCCCCTATACAGCTTTTTGGTATTTTTGTCTTGGTTTATATTGTAGTGTGATAAATAGGAAATTATTTGACAACTTTTGCCCAAATTATAGAATATGTCAACAACCCATGCAATTTTAATAATAATATTAATCAAATTATCATCAATTGTGCCGTTTATTAACTACGATTATATGTTATATTAAATTATAGTGTGATAAATGCGAAATTGCTTGATAACTTTTGCCCAAGCTATAGTATATGTCAATAGCCCATGTAATTTTACTAATAATATTATATCATATTACTGTAGTTTTGTGATTTATTAATTACAATCATATATTATATTAAATTATTGTAGGCAATTGTATTTAAGTGGAATAATAGCACTTGACAATAATGTACATGTTTTGGCTATTTTTGTCTTACCTTTACTTTATAGTGTGATAGATAAGAAATTGCTAAATAATTTTTGTTTAGTGCATGAGACATGGCAATGATCCATGTAATTATGCTAATTGTGTTATGTTAAATATTGCTATTGTCCGATTTATTGGTTAAATAAGAATGTCAAATAGGAACATGATTTTTAGTGAATCACTAACACTGGCCGACAATATACATCTCTTCATGTGCATGGACAGCCATATATTCACTGGCTACACTAGCTTTTGACGCTTTAATGGTTCCTCGAATTTGTAACGCATAGGCACTGCACGCTTGTGAGGCCTCTCTTCGCAGCTTTTCATGAAGTTTCTCCACCCGGCTTTTCATGAACGGAAATGGAAAGTAGCTTTCCATTCATTTCTCATGCAAACTTCAGACCTTATATTCCTCCCATGCAGCTCATTCTGTACCAGTTGCTTAGCCTCCCCTGGTTTTCTTTTTTCTGGCTCTTGGCATCAGCATCGGTATACTCCTTGTTGCCATGAGGTGGAAGAGGTGTTCCTCCTGTTTCTACTTTAGACTTCTTTTAATCAAATTATATTTCTTGTTTCTTGGCTATCTATCCAGGTTCTTTTAGACTAGATGTTTGCTCCTTTTTCCTTGGTTTTGCACTGTTGCTGCACTAGATGTGCTGCTTCCCTTTCTTACATGTAGATTGTATGTGTATCTCCTGGAGTTGTAGCCACTTTCTACTCTTCGAACTATGTGACTTTTATTGTTTAACCTCCTTGCTCATTCATTCTTTTTTTGTAAATTTGTTTAGTCTTTTCTGTTTTTATTTTGCAAGTTTTCCTACTTTTTCTGCTATCATTTGCTATTCCTTTCTTGTTGGTCTTGTTTCTGTTAGTTTGCTTGGATAGTTTGTCTACTATAGATGTTATGTGGTATGAAAGTAGCCATATATATCACCTTCATGTCTTGCCATTGTTCTGGCGTTTTTTGGCTGATAGCTAACTTGTGTTTGGGAGTGTGTGAATATTTACTTCATTGGTGCCAGCTTAATGGATAGAAATACCAAGCATCGCAAGCGTTATGCAAAAATGCCACAGGAAAAGAAGGATAATCTCTGGGACATCTTTGTTACTGAGCATCAACTGGAACTGGATGAAATTTTAGCTTTCCTTCCTGAATTAGCTTACACCTACAATGTTCTAATTTTTTATGAGTATGGTGTCGAAAAGCAGTTCTCATGGTATCATAGTTTCCATGTGTACTCCATCATGAAAAATGAGTGAATTTAGATCTATCAAAATAAGAAATTTCCCTGCGCCGTGTTTCTTTTTTCAGCGTTTAGTATAAGGACTATTTTTGCTCATGTATTATTCCATCCTCCATAACTCCTTTTTCTTTACTAGCTTAAACTTAACAAATGAAAAACCCTCCTACCGAAAAAGTTGCCTGCAAACATTTCGTTTTTCTAGCCTCTATGCATCTGCATTCACCGCTAAAAAGCAACCAGAGTGCATATCACAGGCTATAGGATAAGAAAACGAAAATGTATTTGGATTATGTCATTTTTCCTTACCACGGTGATTTGGAACTTGCATTGTAATGTTTTTATTAATTATTGGCTCTCTCTCACATGCACACACAAAACTGGAAAATTAAAGGGTACTGTGAAAGCTTTGGTGTCCTTTTGATAATTTACTATTTGCCTAGGTTGCTATTTAGTTGTGTTTCTTTGCCTTGTTCTTTTTCCTTCTGTTGCAATTGGGTATAGGATGTCAGGATGCTTATACTGGATTCTTTGGGTCAATATGTAGCAGCTTTTGCTATTAGCTAATAGAGTTTCTTCTCCCTGTAGACTCACTATGGTGTCTTTGTTTTTGGGGAAGAAGAAAAATTTGCATCAATCCAACTGAAACTGAATGCATTGCATTGGAATAGCATTAACTTCTCATGTGGACATTTTAAAGTATAGCATATTCATTTTCTTTGCATACTTAGTGTACACCAGGAAAGCAAGGAATTTTGAATGTTCTGACTATCTCTTTAAATATAAAATAACCTATAGAATTAAAAAAATTTCCAACCGAGCTTAATAAGTTCCTTGTACAACAAATCTCTTCTAAAATAAATATTTATTGTACTTTCAACCTGGGCATACCTACAACTTACCACCGTACGCGAGCACAGTGAACATCTCCTAGTCTTGTGACAGTACACGGACAGACACTTCTGTCGGGACATATCGTCGTCTCTCTGCAGATGAGAGTTGATTGACGCGGTGAAGTGGTAGGTATGGTGATGGAAGTATGTGCGTGTGTATGACATAGTGCCACGTAAGGAACTGAGGCTGAGTGGAGATGAGAGGAATTAGACACCCCAAAAAAGATAAAAAAAAACTCAAGTAAAATCAATAGTGGGTTTTTCATTTTTTTTTCACGTAAGGTTCATGTGCGTGTCCGTATGAATTGTATTTTTTATAAAAAAATAACTATAATAATTTGATGTATATAAAAAAAAATAATAAAAAATATATAACTCCGAAGACCGACACAATTTCGATCATTCTGATGGAAAATGACAATCCAAACTGGACAGTCATCCCATGTGGATGAAGAAAGTCGATTGACGCGGTCAAGTACAAATAATTGCTAATGGTTGACAGTTGAAAGAGTAGTGTGCAAATAATTGCACCGTACAATTTAGAGGGTACACAACATTGCCTGGGTAGTGCTTTTTTTTCTTTTGAGTGACATTTATTTACATCCCTTATTATATATGTACGCTAAAATAAAAGCTGGACAGAAGAAATGTGTATGATACACAGAACACATCATTGCACAAAAACGAAAATCTGCTAAATCTCTCATCTATTCCTTAAAAAAGTAGTTTTAGTAAAACGAAATTCTGCATCCTAAAAATTTCTGCCCATAAACACAAAATTCCTATCATTAAACCCTTACTATTGCTGGTACCACTCTTCAGTCAGACTACTCAGCGGAGGCCTTCTTCTTCTTCTTCTTCTTCTTCTTCTTCTTCTTTGGGGGAGAGGACAGCTGGGATCAATGACCTGTACTGGTCGTGTTTTGTTCCGAGTAAATATAATGACGGGTGGGAAATGTACGCCTTATATATGTGTGCGCAAATTAAATGAAAGGAAAAATAGCGAGCAGTTATTCAAAATTTTTATTAGGCTGTAATGTTGTCGTTTTTTTCATATAGTTAAACTAAAAGAATTATTTATGGTTGTTGGAGGGTTCTTCTATTTAGCATTTTAGTGAATGATAAATAAGGAAAAATAAAAAAGTGACAAAAAAAAAAATTCACATCATACCCCTTGTATCAGCTTGCACTAAAGTTTCTGCTTAATGAACCCTAATACTAATTATCCTCGCAGACGGGATCCTCCATCTAATATTTTGTGTCCACTTTTCTGTTCAATGTAAAAATATATAGTTTCATTTATTATATCTGCTGATATGACACGTGAAAAAGAAAGACTATTTGACTACTTTATACCTCTTCTTCTTTCTTCGTTTTTGGATTTTCACTTAAGTCCTGGACTTGGCTGAAATAATAGAAATAGATAGTAAAATGCTTTGACTGTATAGATAGTAAATAATAGAAATAGATATGGTTAATTTCATAGCAGTCCTTGAGAGTTTCCTTTCCCCAGTTTTCTCTCGTTCCATCTTCTTCCCTGCTTTGCTCTTGGCAGACTAGAACCTTCATTGCATCCCAGCAAGAAACCTTGACCCGTCTCTCTGCTACCAGGATGAATCCTGAATTCTTCACCGCTTTTATAACCTTCTTGTCTCTTATTCCTGATCTTCTCGCGATTTGATATTTTACAGTTCTTCTGATTGGCTCGTCTAGCCATCTCCAAGCCCCGCTTTGCATCATGTCTGTGCCGATAGTTAGGGAGGAACAGAACTCAATTACCCTATCCAGTTCTTCTGAAGTCCAACTTATGATCTGTGGTGGGATGATGAACGGGGGGGATGTGGCCATTACAGAAGAGAGCACTATCAGGTGTCAACCAACTACCGGTCTGCTGCACACAAAAAAGAAAAGATAATAGACACGATAATTTCATGAATTCTTTCCAACTATGGATTTGATGAATTCTTTCATAATGATTAGATGAAGGTGACTGTGTTGCTGAGTTGCAGGTCTGGCTTGATTTTTACGTTAATTAGTTGTCAAAATCTGTTAATCAAGTATCTGGTTCAGTACCTGGACATGGTCTTTAATTTTTTGTTCATTTTCTCATTGGTTTTCCCTCTTTGTTGTTTAGGTGGATGGATGGATTTCGAGCATTAAATCCGGCTGTCGGGATTAAACAGAGGTTCGCCGCTTGGGTTTTAAAACTGCTGTCTTACTTGTCAAATTTGGTGGTAAGCTTCGTCTTTCATACCTGTTCATTATAATTTTCCTGCTTTTTCAGGGGTTTGACAACTACAAATATTTTCCTAAAAAGTGCTTTGTTAGACCATTCTGAATCAAAACATATGGATAGGTCATGATCAAACTAATGTATTTTGTTATCATGAATCACATTGACGTGTTGAGTTTTCCGAAGATAAGATTCAACAATATAAATGCTTGCCAAGAGCTATAGGATGGAAATTTTTAATATCAGAAAATAAAAATTAATATATAAGTGTTGGAACATTAACTATTTTATTGACAAATTTATTTCACATTTTCAAAAGGCTTTTGTGACGTCTTTGCAGCTCATTTAAGCAGTAAGAGGGGTGAGCAATCGATAGGGTATCAATACCAACATAGACTATACTATTTTTGTGGATAGTAAACCGAGGTCACATGTCATCATAGGATAGCGTAATGGTATGAGATTATAGAGACTGTGATTGATAGGATTAGGCACAAGTTTATGCCTAAAAGAGATATACATTGTGGATATGGGGACCATAGTAGGATCTGTGCCTGTATTGAACCTTAAAATGTATTAGTCCAATATATAAGACGAAAAAGAACTATCCTAAGATAGATAAGATGAGGTCTAATTTTTTTTTTTCTTTTCTTAGTTAATGCTTTAGAAGGTACAAATCCAATGGGAGGTCTAATTGTTATTTTCTTAGTTAATCCTTTAGAAGGTAAATGATCATAAAACAAATGTAGCTATAAACTCTCTGTGAAAAATGAAGTACATATTTGTAGTACAGAATAAGCAGTAAGAGATAAGAGTTATTTATTCAAAAGTTTGGTCGATATTCAAATAATTTTGTGATGAATAGGAAATATTATTATTGGTATACAAACAAAATTTTCAAACATTTCAACTAAATTGAAAACTTTGCCCATTCTCATGGAGCCACTATTCATTTGGAGTATTTAACCATTGGAAAATTTTGTTTGCTAGAGTATTGAATCACTTGGTTCAGATGAACTACGAACTATTTTTAGTAGATCATTTAACCATGAACTTTAGTCACTATATTAACAACTCTATTACTTCTGCAAGAAAATGCTTAAATGTGAACTTTAATTTGGGAGATAAGATTAATAATTCCTTCATTGGGATCCTTTCACTAGTTTCATATTAAATATGAACTTTATTCACTAAAAAAAAAAGATTCTGCATGAAGCATTTTGCCTACTTTATCGTAAATTGAAAGAATTATAGCCATTATATTAATAACGCTGGCTCTATTGGACGGCCAATTATTTGGAATAATGTTATATTCTTGTTTGTCCCCTTTATTTTATTGTGATTCTCTATTTTTGGTTGGCGCTAATATTCTCTTTAGACTTTAAGGCTATACAAAGGAATGAGATGAAAAAAAAGGTTGGTTGAGAGAAATTCTAGAATGAAAACGACCTTAATACTCATTTTGAGAGAAATGTCACGTAAACAAAGGTGTATGAATAGTCTTGTTTTCTTCAGTTTGATTTAATATTAATCATGAATTTGTATTACATATTTTAGACGTTAAATAAATTAAAAACAGAAGCACAAAAGTATGTGACAATTATAGTTTTAGATTTAGACAAAAAAATGAATAACATAATTAGTTAGTTTTGAGTGACTAAAAACCATTGACCATCACTCAAATTAATAGTGATGCAAGTGGTCTTCTTTTAGACCCTCTCATTCTCCCCCATACCCTTTGTACCTGAACTGTCAGACTTAGAATTTGAACTATGAATCTGAAGAGCTTTTTTTTGACAACTGGACCAACTCAAGTGGTTTAATAGTGATGCAAGTATTCATTTGATGATTCCTAAAATTTGTCCCTCCCACTAAAGTATCATTCCTCAAATTTGTATCACTCACTAAAGCTTTCCTTCTTTAATTTCCTCAGTTTTATTTCAAGTCTATTATCAGCAATGTTTTCAAATTCATTGATAAAAGTATATTGAATTATACCAAACAAGGTTTCTGCTACTTCTACATAAATCATTTTCCCAAACTTACGTATTTAACATAGATTAATAGTTTTGATGATTTCTAACAAACAAAATAAGTACTTTGTAATTTTACCTGACCATTATTTAGAGTCCAAATCCCAAAGTCACAAAAAAATAAGCAAACTCACTAGATTTACTTCGGGCAATGCACAATAGGTTTTCAGACAAGGCACCAGAAACGATTCTTTTTGGGGGTCCGGGTACCATTAAAAAGAAGAAGAATGGACTTATTTATGCGGGTAGGAAGGCTTTTACAAGGAGATCATATTCATCTTTTATCTTATTAGTTTCAGTCTATAAATTTCTCGTGTTACTGTTCTAATGTCCAATATTTTACTTTACTGTAGAAATCTCCCAATTGAATTGAAACTAATCATGAAAATATGTTGAACAATTTTAGAGTGCACGACTATATCATACATACGGCATCGTGTTCTGAGACTTCTAGTTTTCTATTAATGATTTCTGTTAATAGTCTCGTATAATTCAACATGAATAGCTACTATGTTTTTATCGTTGGCATAAGAATTAATCAATATTTGAAGTGGATAAGATAATGTAAGTCAAAATAATTCTTGCTACAGTTTATGAGACATGAATAAACTATAATTTAAAAATAAACCAAATTATAAAAACATCCTATTATATCAGGAAATTAATTGTACAATCAAAGAGTGGAATAGGTACTAGGGGTGTGCATCGAATTCGAAATCGGTAATTCGGAAGTTTGAATTCGAAATTTTTCGAAATTTTAGTATCTGATAATTCAACCGAATTCGAAATTCGATTTCGAATTCATCAATTCCGAATTTGAATTTGTAACGAATTCAATTTGAAATTCGGTAAATTCCGATTTCACCGAATTCGGAAAAATTTATATATTATTATATAATATAAAATTTATAATATAATATAATATAATATTATATTATATAAATTTTATATTACATGTATAAAAAATATTTATATATTAAAAACGAATTTGAAATCAAAATCGAAATTCGAAATCGAAAATTCCGATTTGAAAAACTCCATTACCGAATTCGAACCAAATTCGAGATATATGAATACGAAAAATCCGAATTCGATTCAAATTTCCGATTTAAGGATTTCGAAAATTCCGAATTCAATTAAAATTCGATCGTTAAATCGAAATTTTTCGATTTTGCACACCCCTAGTAGGTACTAAAAGGTGTTTAATTTGCAATTAGCAAATCTAATATCAATTTACATAAATTCAAACCAAAAGTCTAAAACTCAATTGGATACTTTCCTGCTGCATCTTCTTTAAGAATGGTACGAAAATTACATTTTTTCAATAAATTTTCTTTTAGTTTTCCCGCAATTTCGCTCAAATTGTCTTCTGTAAGATTCATGGTCCTGACTTTGCCTACTTTCTCTCGTACTTTTGCTTCTTTCAAATTGTTGAACAAATTTACAATTGAATCGGCAGCCTTGTTGGTGAATCCCTTCACATACTGGACAGGAACTTTAATTCCTTGCCTCTTCAACTCGAATTTCAAAGTTGTGAATTTGCTATTTACAACCAACAAGAAAAGAAAATGATGAGAGTAAGTCTATCACATTTATTTAAAGACTATACAATAGAGTTAATTAGCAGAAAGAACACTAACATATATTTTAAAACTACTAACATAACCAGTTTAACACGGTGCTCAATATTAGCAAGTCTAGTTCCATTCGCAAAGTGCACTATCTCATAATTGTCACACTGCACCAACAGCTTCTTGTATTATTTAGAATGCCTTGTGCAACAAAATACTGTAAAGTTTCAATAATAGCTGTGAACTCTACATCAAAAATATTTTTCATGTCATCAATAACATCAGTTCGTCTTTCGCCTTCCATGAAAGAGAGATGATTTTTGTATAATTCTCTATAATACCCTTTACCCATAGGACCACCAAGATTGAATATACCATCTACAGAACATGTCAACTCCCTAAAAAGTAAAAATATTTTCATTTTCATCAGCCCCAAAACACCAAAATAAGTATAAGAAACAGCAATGCACTATATCCTTTACCCACAGGATTACCAAGATTGAATATACCACCTACAAAACATGTGAACTCTTTAAAAAGTAAAAATATTTTCACTTTATCCCAAAACATCAAAATGATTACAAGAAATAGCAAAATAAAAAACTTACTTCTCATCTTGTGATCCTTCCCATTTTGCAATACTTGGGGGTCTCGTCAACTTCTTCACAGGTACATCTACATTGTGCACCACTTAAATGTTGCATTTCTTTATCAAATTGCACAAGACTCGTCTTTTTTCACAAGACACGGAAGCGAGCCACCGACACCAACTGTCTAATGAGATGACTATAGGTGGGGAGCTTTCTGTGATGTTCATTGTTGGATGCGGCGAAACAAGCTCCATTGTGTATTTGACCTCCAACTTTAATGTCATTTACTTATAGAGGTGTCCAAAATCAAAAAATTTCGATTTACCGACCAAATTTAGAATTTTCGAAATCGGTAAATCGAAATTCGGAATCGGATTCGGATTTTTCGAATTCATATATTTCGAATTTGGTTCGAATTCGGTAATAGAATTTTTCAAATTGAAATTTTCAATTTCAAATTCATAATTCATAATTCGAAATCGGAATTCGAATTTCAATTTCGATTTCAAATTCATTTTTAATATATAAATATATTTTTATACATGTAATATATAACTTATATTATAAAATATTATAAAATTTATATAATATAATATTAAATAATAAATTTTATATTATATAATAATATATAATTTTTTTTCAAATTCGGTGAAATCGAAATTTACCGAATTCCGAATTGAATTCGGTATGAATTCGGAATTGGTGAATTTGAAATCGAATTTGGTTAAATTATCAGATACCAAAATTTCGAATTTAAACTTTCAAATTACCGATTTTGAATTCGATGCACATCCCTATTTGCATAGAATAAAACGACACTTGAACATATATTAATAATATAGTCATATATTGTTAGTCTTTTTGACCACAACTCGTAAATTATATAAATTACCAATGTCTTAAAATTTTCTAAAATGTTACCATCTTTCATCTCTTTCTCACCATGTATAGGCTGTGAAGTACTTGAGTTACTTTAAAGATTAGCATGCTTTACAAACAAATTCAAGCCTATATCAAGAAAAAATGAATATATAATCAATACCCATCATTTCCTCTCTAACTTTATTCTTTAATTTTGCTCTCACCCTTTCCATCCTTTTTGTTTCTTTCTTTGTTAGACCATAAGATTATCGACCGTTAAAAAGTTTTCTCATGTTATAAAAGCAATGACTAATCTTGGGTTGGTATGATGTTGCGCAATAAACGCCGAACAATTGTCAAGGCCATGGATACTATAGGACAAAAACATAAAGAACATTTCAATTGGAACAAAAGTTGAAGATTAGAGTCAAGCACCCAAGGCTTAAAGAAAGGTCTACTTTTCTTAAGTTTAAGAGGTATTGCATTTTAACCGCTTTCATTATCTAAAGCAACAAAAAAAGAAAAAAAAGTACTGAACAACAGGAAATAACTAATATTCTAAAGAAAATTAATTAATGAACATGGCCATAGTTCAGACATCGTAGGTGCATGAAAAAAATCTCATAGACAAATAGGTAGTTTAAGATAATTATCATATATGTAAATGATTAGCTTTTCATCAATCAAGAGTTCAGCATATGATATTCTGAAAAGCTGTAGACTAACTAAAGGCATGGAAAATATCGATTGAAGTGCAAACACTCTAGTTGAAGTGTCGTTTAGTCTAAGCAAACGACTTTAGAGTTGGAGGTCAAATACACAATGAAACTTGTTTCATCACATCCAACAATGAATATCACAGAAAACTCCAGGCCATAGTCATCTCATTAGACAGTTGGTGTCAGCGGCTCGTTTCCGTGCCTTGTGAAAAAAGATGAGTCTTGTGCAATTTGATAAAGAAATGTAACATTCAAGTGGTGCACGATGTAGATGCACCTATGAATAAGTTGACGAGACCCCTAAATATTGCAAAATAGGAAGGATCACAAGATGAGAAATAAGTTTCTTATTCTGTTATTTCTTGTAATCATCTTGATATTTTGGGACTAATAAAAGTGAAAATATATTTACTTTTTAGGGAGTTCACATGTTTTGTAGATGGTATATTTAATCTTGATAATCATGTGGATAAAGGAAATAGTGGATTGCTGTTTCTTATACTTATTTTGATGTTTTGGGGCTGATAAAAGTGAAAATATTTTTATTTTTTAGGGAGTTGACATGTTCTGTAGATGGTATATTCAATTCTGGTGGTCCTGTCGGTAAAGAGTATTATGGAGGATTATACAGAAATCATCTCTCTTTCATAGAAGATAAGAGATGGGCTGATATTGTTGAGGACGCGAAAAATATTTTTGATGTAGAGTTCATAGCTACTATTAAAACTTTACAGTATTTTGTTGCACAAGGGCATTATAAGCAATATAAGAAGTTGTTAGTGCAATGCGACAATTATGAGGCAGTGCACTTTGCGAATAAAACTAGACTTGCTACTACTGAGAACCGTGTTAAACTGATTATGTTAGTAATTTTAAAATATATGTTAGTGTTCTTTTTTCTAATTAACTCTATTGTATAGCCTTTAAAGTCATTGAATAAATATGTTAGACTTACTCTTATCGCCTTCTTTTCTTGTTAGTTGCAAATAATAAATTCATAGTTTTGAAATTCGAGTTGGAAAGGTAAAGAATTAAAATTCATGTGGAGTATGTGAAGGAATTCACCAACAAGACTACTGATTCAATTGTGAATTTGTTTGGCAATTTGAAAGAAATTACAAGAGAAAGGAGCAAAGTTAGGATTATGGATCTTACAGAAGACAATTTGAACGAAATTGCGGGGAAAGTCAAAGAAAATTTATTCAAAAAATTTAATTTTCGTACCATTCTTAAAGAAGATACAGTAGGAAATTATCGAATTGAGTTTTAGACTTTCTGTTTGAATTTATGTGAATTGATGTTAGACTTGCTAATTACAAACTAAACACCTTTTAGTACCTACTCCACTATTTGATTGTACAATTAATTTCCTGATATAATAGGATGTTTTTACAATTTGATTGATTTCTATATTATAGTTTATTCATGTCTTGTAAACTGTAGCAAGAATTATTTTGCCTTACATTATCTTATACACTTCAAATATTGATTAATTCTTATGCCAACGATGAAAACATGGTAGCTATTCATGTTGAATTATATGAGACCATCAACAAAAACCATTAATAGAAAATTAGAAGTCTCTAAGCACGATGCCGTATGTGTGAATAGTTGCGCACTCTGAAATTGTTTAACACATTTTCATGACTGGTTTCAATTCAATTGGGAGATTTCTACAGTAAAGCAAAAGATTGGACATTAGAGCAGTAACACGAGAAATTTATAGATTGAAACTAATAAGATAAAGTACGGATATGATCTCCTCGTAAAAGTCTTCCTATCCACATAAATAAGTCAATTCTTCTTCTTCTTAATAGTACCCAAACCCCCAGAAAGAACCGTTTCTGATGCCTTGCTCGAAAATCTATTGTGTCTTACCCGAAGTAAATTTAATGGGCTTACTTGTTTTTTTTTGGGTTTTGAAATTTGGGCTCCACATAATGGTTATGTAAAGTTACAAAGTACTTATTTTGTTCGTTAGAAATAATCAAAACTATTAATCTTTGTTAAACACATAAGTTTGAGAAAATTATTTATGTAGAGGTAGCAGAAATCTTGTTTGGTATAATTCAATATATTTGTATCAATAAATTTTAAAACATCACTGATAACAGACTTGAAATAAAGTTGAAAAAATTAAAGAAAGAAAGCTTTAGTGAGTGATACAAATTTGAGAAATGATACTTTAGTGGGAGGGACAAATTTTAGGAATCATCAAATGAATACTTGTATCACTATTAAACCACTTGGGTTGGTTCAATGGTCAAAAAAGAGCTCTTCAGGTTTATAATTTAAATCTTAAGTCTGACAGTTCAGGTTGAGAGGGTGTGAGGGAGGATGAGAAGGTTTAAAAGAAGAACACTTGCATCATTATTAATTTGAGTGACGGTCAGTGATTTTTTATCACTCAAAACTAGCTAATTATGTTATTCATTTTTTTTGTCTAAATCTAAAGCTATAATTGTCACTTATTTTTGTACTTACGCTTTTAATTTATTTAACATCTAAAATATGTAATACAAATTGATGATTAATATTAGATCAAGTTGAACAAAACAAGACTATTCACACATCTTTGTAATACAAATCTAACGGAATGGTTTCGAGTCTTAACTTTAGATATTTTAGTAGCCAAAACCAGATATTTAATAATTTAGTGACCAAAATTCGACGATTGCAAAAGTTTAATGGCCATCCGGATAATTTGCTCTAAAAAGAATAACACCATGAAATTCCAAAGCATATTCTAATCACGTGAATCATTCTAGCTTCGTTCTGTGCATGTCATGAACTGTCAGATTTGATGTGCAACAGATTTGGCCTAGGAAAAACATTAGATCTGACATAACAGACTTAAGAATTTCTAGATCTAACGAAACAAATACAATAAATCTTAAATCTAATAAAAAATAAGAAAAGCTCTCAGAAGGAAGTTCTTAGACAAAACAAAACTCAATAGAAAAATCCAATAGAGATAAAAACTCTCACTAAGAAATCTTCTGAGAGAAAATATTCCCGCCAGAAAATATCCTGGAGAGATTATTATTTAAAATAAAGGAAAATAAATTAGAGGAAGGCAGGCTAGGCTCCAAAAGAGAAAGAAAAAATTTGTCTGAAAAGGGAAAAAGGTTAGCAAAAAGGCAGAGAAGATGTTTTACAATTGACTAGCAAATTAATGTTTTTACAATAATTAGCAACCAACTTTTGAGCTCAAATTGAGTGATTAATTATCAACTTAAGCTTAAATTGAGTAATTAATTATCAAAAAACTTAATTGGTCAAAAATCCAAATTTAAAAGACGAAATGTGTTTCTGCCGAAACAATGGATACCAAAATAGTCCAATTCCCAAGTAATAGGGATGAAACATGCATTTTTCTTCACGAAACTTGAATGAAAGACACCTAGAGAGAACAAAGGGAAAGGAAATTGGGAGTAGTTGGCGTGATTTATTGATCGTGGGTTATCTATGCCAAGTTTCATTAATTCTAGAAGGCATAACACGCTTCCCACGATGAAAGTGTAAAATACCCTACTCAATTTTGAAGTAATAAAAATAGTAATTTATGCAGAAAAAAGTATGCTGATTATTAATAAAGTCTGAAAGGAATGGATCTTTGAAAGCTTTTAGTTCATAATTAAGTGTTTACATTTTAAATCACATATAAATGACTGAAAAAAAAAAAACAATAAGTGCTTGATAGTTACATATAAAAGTAAGAGAACCCTTTTCCACATAAACTACTAGCTCTTTATGTGCTTTCTTTATCAAATAAAAATTACTAACTTCTGTGGCTCTACTGAGGATGAAGTGGAGCTGAGGTCTACCAAAATAGTACAGATTCAGTACACTGTACAGAGAGTGGATCGAAGCATTACTAATGAATCAACAAAGTTTTATAACAAATGGGATACGCATTAAAGAATCAGCAGAGTTCAAAATGAATTAAGAGCTACTTAAACAACAAATTGATACATGAATAAAAATGAAAGCGTCTTTTTTTGGGTAGCAACAATTCTTTTAAAATAAAGCGTATTAATAAAAAATAGGCAAAACAAAAAAATATAGTATACTTAACAACTCTGTTCAACTTCACAGAAAATATAGATCACCTAAGTATTTGTATTTTTCGCCAACTTAACATCAATTTTATTTTGATTCTTTATAAATAATTCTAACTAATATAGACAAAAAAAGACCAAATTCCAATTCCATGAAAACAAAAATAGTTTTGATTATATACAAATGGCAGGAAAATAATTGTCAGCCTTTTAAGTGTTTACATTTTAAATCACATATAAATGACTTTAAGAAAAAAAGAAACAATGAGTGCTTGATAGTTACATATAAAAGTAAAGGACCTTTTTCCCATAAACTACTAGTTCTTTATGGCTTTTCTAACTGATCCCCATGAACTACCAGCTCTTTATGTGTTTTCTTTATTGAAAAAAAATTATCAGTTTTTTATAGGCATGATTTTCTAAAATGGAATTTTTGACCTTTCATCATACCTACAATAGGTTTTCTTACTTTTTATCATTATCCTTGTAAACAAAATATGGCTTTGATTTTTGATTAATAATATACTTAAGAAAACAAAATTATTACATAACAAAAAAAAAAACACACTCATTTTCTATTTTCTTTTCAAGGCAGTTTTTTTATTTGTCTGCAGTTTAAGCCCTTTCAATTTTATTTTTCATGTTATTAGTTTTCCTTGTTTTTCTTGCTGCCATGTATTACTATCAAATGGAACTTTAATGCATGGAGATAAGAAGAAGATGAAAGTGGATTAAGAGTTTTAAGAAGATGTGCCTTGTATTTTTACACATGAATGAAATACGATATACAATGAATTGATTTTTAGTTCTCTTAGTTCCGTTAGGAAGATAAGTGTCTATTTGAATGGAGAGAAAGTGGAAATGAGCCAAATTGTTTTGTCTCGTTTCATTTCTTGGTGTAACAAGCTACGGAATCAAAAAAGAAAGAAAAAAAATTAAAAACTCTTGTATTACAACCAATTGTCTATATCATAAGTTTTAAAAGCCTTTATTTCATAATTAAGTGTTTACATTTTAAATCGCATACAAGTGACTAGAAAAAAAATGAAACAATAAGTGTTTGATACTTGCATATAAAAGTAAGGAAACCCTTTTCCCCTTAAACTACTGGCTCTTTATGTGTTTTCTTTATCAACTAAAAAGTATCAACTTTTTATAGGCATGATTTTCTAAGGAATTTTTTACTTTTTATTATTATCCTCGTAAACAAAATATGGCTTTGATTTTTGATTAATAATATGCTCAAAGAAAGTAAAATTATTACAAAACAAAAAAAAACACTCATTTTCTATTTTCTTTCAAGGCAGTTCATTTATTTGTTTACAGTTTAAGCCCTGCAATTTTGTTCATCATGTCAATTTTCTTTGCTTTTCTTATTGCTGTGTATTACTATCAAATGGAACTTCAATGCATGGGAGAAAAGAAATCGAAAGTGGATTAAGAGTTTTAAAAACATGTGTCCTGCATTTCTATATATGAATGAAATATGACATACAATGTATTGATTTTTAGTTCTCTTAATCCTGTTTGAAAGATAAGTGTCTATTCGAATGGAGAGAAAGGAGTAGAAGTGAACCAAATTTTTTTTGGTCTCGTTTCATTTCTTGGTTTAATGAGTTGCGGAATTAGAAAAGAAAGGAATAATTGAATGCAGTGCAAAATCTGTTATGTGAAGCAATGTGAACTGACTCTACTTTACAAAATTACTTCTTTACTTTTTAAGACAGTTCATTTATTTACCTATAGTTTAAACTCTTCATTTATATATTTTTATTTGAAACTTAAGACATAAATCACTAATTGCAAAAAAAACCAAGAATTTGGCAGTCACAAATGATCACCCATAAAACACATTAACATAGAATGAAAAAAGTGTACATAACATCATGATTCATAAATACGTATGAAAAAAGTAAGTCATGTATAAACTGAAATGGCAATTGAGCCCTATTAATCAGCAACCTAACTATTACAAAATTCCTGTGGTTGAGTTCTTTAACAATGATAACTACATAATAGACATTAACTAAAAATGTCAAATGAAATTGTTCTCTAGAAAAAAGCTAAGCAAAATAAAATATTGCAACAATCAATTTAACATTGAGCTGCACTCCTAATGAGGCGACATGAATACCTAACACAGCACAACAGATTCCTTCTTCTTAGCTGCTTAGCCACATGATCTCTCAGTTCAACATTCTGCAGCAAAAAATCAGAAGCATAGCCATAAACAGCACAAGTATGACTAACCAATGTATTCCTAGTTTGTACAGACTACTTATTTACGGTCAAAATCCAAACCATGATTGTACATGTAAGAAAATGAACCAACAATTCTGATGAATTAACTCCAAACATACAATTTTTTTTTATGCAGAAAGCTAGAAAGTTTCACAAATCTTCAAGAGAAGATATGTCCAGCATGAGAGAATAATTACCGCAAAAAAATTAATGGAAAATAAGTTTCACCTTTTAACTTTAGCTGCTAGATTTTAACTAAAGCTAATCACCCAATAGAATTGTTACCAAACATATCGAAATTATTAACAAAACAGCAGTTTGATGTTTAAACTCACTTTTCAGGTTTTAATCTATCTTAAATCTAACTAATGAAAACTGCTCTTTATAGTTCCAAATTACACCCAATAGAGTTAACTTATATAAGAAAAAACTGCATTAAGCTCAACAACTCTTACCTGGGGGTCAACTATCCAATCATGGTAGAGTGGAATGTCTAGTAGATCAAATATTGCACATTCTCGAGTAAATTCAAAATCAGCAATTCTGAATGATAAGACCCATTAGTTACAAAACAATACAACTTTAAAAAGAATGCAAGTAAACCTACATAGACATATAAAAGCCATCACTTACCTCCTGAATTTTATATTTACATCAATCCTAAGTATTAGTCTAGGAAGCAAATCAATAGAATTGTAGTTGGTAGACCTTTTAAAATGAACTCCTATTGAGAAAATCATGTAACACATGGAATCACTCTAAAGAAGTTGCTCAAATCTCATGGCAAAATCATGAATATCGACAGACTTAGTATCCAAACATTTTTTGATTAAAATAGCAAACTAGTAAACCACAAATTTATTGTCAAAGGCAGAAAAATCATGTATTTAACCTACAGAAGTAAAATAGAAATCATGACATAAAACAATACAAAATAGTAGCACAGAAGAACTGACCATTCACAAAGAAACTAATTATGCAAAAGCAAAGAAAATTTTTTTTTAAAAAAACATCATAACGAAATGCAACAAACATTTTAGCCAAAAAATTTTTATTCATGACAACATGAACCTAAAAAAGAGGCTTGGGTCCAGTTATAGAGACAATGGCTGTTATTTCCAACTACAATTAAATAGAAATGCCTCTATCATCAAGTAAAATTAAGAAATCAAACTGAAAATATTATAGGTCAAATCAACTCCTTGTTCAAACCCTATACCTATGTCTCAAAATCTGGAAACTTACATGCCATTCCTGACCCAAATAAATGGAAAAAAAATTTTCTTGCTTGAACTATATATAATGAGTGGCATCCATAATTACTAACCCGCAACTCAACTGATACTTATCCACGTACAATTCCAAATATTTTTCATTGATAATGCAACTAATCATTCAACCTAATCATTTTCTCACATAGCAAGTAAACCAAGATCTCAAAATCTTGAAATAACCATTTCATATGAGGCAAAAAATGAGAAGAGAAGAGGAAACCAAACAAAAAAATACCAAACCATCGGGTTTTTTTTGAAAAAATCTACCAGGAAAAAAAAAAAAACCTAATCTATCCTAATCTAGGGGGAAGCGGAGTCTAAAGAGGTTAGTAGGTATAAAAAATTTATCCTAATTTAGGGGGAAGGAAAAGTTAACGGGCTAGTAAGTAGGGTTAAAATCCTTAACCTACAACCCAAAGATGAACTTTAGTCCTTTCTTGGTGCTCAGTGGTTGACCCACACTTTGATAGAGGGAAATGGTTGTGCGGATAGCCTTGCAAAGTGGAGCCACCAGCAAGAGCTAACGGTAATGGATAGGCCACCTCGTTAAGAAATGTTTAAATGATGATGTGGGGGATTGGGACATGGGGCACAGACAGTTGCGGTTACAGGTGCCTTTCAACTGCGTGTAACTTTCTTTGTACATCGCGTAACTTTTTTTGCACATAGCGTAATTTTAGAACAAATTTTTGTGGGACTCACACATGGCGTGGAAATCAAGTTACAACTTGTAATTTCAGCCGCACAAATTTTTGAGGCCAGATCATGACCATTAACCGTTTAGGGACGGTCATACGGTCATATTGATGACTGTCCCTGCCCCATTTCCGGGGGATTGCATCCCACGTTTAGGCACATTGTAAATGGCCTGCAGGCCTCCAATGGACCGAAAAAAAAAAAGGCAGAATATTAAACAAGGCAGAATGAATTAATTTAAAATGCTCCATTGGGATACAAAAGAGGAAAAGAAAACTTTTTCACTTTTTTTTGACTGGAGATACAATCCTACTTAATTGAAATCATAAACAATTGAAGTGTGTAATCACATGTCAATCTATATAATTATGATTTGAGCAGACTTGCGATAACTGGAAGATGTCCATGATGCTTCAACTTCAAGCTAATGTCCACGGAAGGAGTTTCAAAATCACAAATTTGTGAATTCTCTTCAGTCATAAACATCAAAATTTTGAGTTTGATTTACTAAGTGTCCTTTCCCTGTAATTTATTGATCAAGCAATATTTCAAATTTCTATGCAATTTTATAATTTTCGAGCACAAATGTTTACGTATATTGACTTTGAGATTATTAGTTAAGAATACATAGTTTCATCGCAATTTATTCAATAAAGTGAATAAACTGCAATCGGGTATTATTTCAAGATTAAAGTTAGTTAAAGAGTGAAAGTAATTTATTTGAAAAGTAATAATGTCTTTAAAAAGTAATTTATTTGAAACAACATTATTTAAAGATGGTTTTAGAAAACTTTAAGGTTTGATTATATACTTTTCAATTACTTTTTTATCTCATATCGATACAATATAAGTGTTATAACTCCCAAATTTGAACGTCCTTTCTAACATTTGTGAGAGTATTTACACAACTTCTTTTTTTTTTTTTCCGCCTAGTATGGGACAGGTAGGATTTGAGAAGCAGAGGGGAAGGGAGATTTACACAACATTGTGATGTCGATGTCTTATATGAGGAAGACCATCTCATCTTATGCTACTCAAACTTTCTTAGGATAGCTAAAGTTTGAAGAGATTTTTTTCATTCTATTTTAGTTCGCTACTGCGTTTCTAAACCTTTTTCACTAAGACCGACAGTCAATCAAGTGTTAGAAACAACCCACCAAGGCACTACTTTCAAAGCACCATATCAGACCATCTTAATGTATCGCATCCCCCTTCTCAACGTTGTCAAAAAAAAAGCACAATGGTTGGTGATGCGAGCATTTGGAACCATATTAGATGTTATTCTCCGCTGAGCAGCAGATCCAAATTCCTGGTTTGCTCCCTGAAAAGCCAGTGTGTGATACGATGGTCGGCCGACAGGAATACCATACAATGCTTGTTGCTTGCACGATTGACCAAGTAATGCCTGGTTATCGCAGAAGCAGAAGGAAACATTATCACAAAGCAGAAATAAAGAAACATTTGATGTTTTGCTGGATAATAGTAGGATACGTTTCAATAACCCCAAACAACATTAAAAGTAGAAGACTTCAAGGTGAAACAGTATAGCCAATATAGTTCTATAAATTTACTGCACCAGCGTGACAAAACCAGATCCCATTCCCTGACAGATTACAAGTGCAGTTATCCACACAGGCAAATCAGCACGGGCAAATTTTTCTTTAATTATATCATATGACAGCATTTTTGTGCATGTCCTACCTGTTAAGGACAAATTGAAAATTACACAATGTTTGATTTTGAGCTTAAGAAAGAATAGTGTCAAAGTCATGCTGCCTAAGCTTGCATCGCTTGCATTAAGATCTGTGCAAATCTGTATTAAAGATAGAGACATAAACATGTTATCGGACCAAAAAGGAACAGAACACAGATATTACTCATCCTAACCTTGATTTTTGCAAAAATATAATTTTGAGGTCCAACATTTTTATGATAAAGGCAGCTCAGTATTTTTGTTCAATGTATTGCTGATAAGCAATAGTGTAATTCCAATCCCAAGTAAAGATTATTCTTTGTCCAAGTTTAGTAGCTCAACTAGTAGAAGGCAACATCATCTAATAATTAGTTTTTTAATGCAGGAGATATAATTCTTAACATAGACAACACAGTATGTATTGTAAAGTCGTAAACTGTGATTCTTACAACACGCTACACCCAAACACTAAAACTAGTGATTTCCATCAACACAGAAAAAACCTGCCTTAAAATAGCAGCTAAATTTGACTTTCCTAGTACTGTCTTTAGATGATTTGACAAATAAAAAGAGATATAGGCATCAAACTGATGTATCATTTATGACAGAGAGTCTGATAAGTGCACCAGCTGGCTAAAGATCACACCAAAAACAGTTAACGCTGTCATGTACTTGAGATGATACCTGTACTTTAGGAACTTCTATCCTGTGTTCATCCAAATCCCTTTTGTCCATGAGTGCAAAAACATCGAAACTGCTTGGCTCAACCTTTGTTGGATTAACTGACAATGTAAACCGAAATGGTCAATAATATTTCTTCAAGCAAATTGCCATTATTGGAAACCACATAAAAACTTCTCTTAAAGGGAAGAATGCAACACTCACATAGCTCATTTATCCAATCTGGACTGTCACCAACACCCTTGCTGGATTCAATGATAGTAACAAACAGGAAAAAGGTATCAGCAGTCAATCAAGGCTTAAAACAACGGACAGGGGAAGAGAGAAAAATATTAAAGTAACATCACAAATCATGTAAAGGCTCAAGAGAAAGGGCATTGGAAAGAGAAAAATGTTTTAGGTTATGCTACAAGAAAGGCTACTGAGCAAGATGTGAACTGTGATATATGGGCTTCATTTGGTAATCACATTTCCAGAAATCCATAGTATGTCCTGGTACAGCTTAGCTTAAAAATTTAATACCAATGTAGCACTTCATAGGAGTCCAGAAGTCCATCCCAGGTCCTAGGACTTGTCGTCTAAGACATAAAAAAACCTTAGCACAACAATTTTTTTCCTTAAAAAGAAAAAAGAACAAAATTCCAACAACATAAAAGGAAAAAGACAAAATTTAAGAACAAATAATAAAACTCATGGGAACAATTACCCTCCAATTGGCTTCAGCATGAGAATAATTAGCCTATTCTCTTTTTCATAACCCTCTTCCAAGTTTATTGCCTCAATTTTTCAAACATAATATTGCTAAATTATCTTGGGATATGATTAGCTTGTTTTGAAAAAGAAAAATTCAAAATGAGGACAAAAGCTTATCTGCTAATCTTGAATCATTAACAATTAACTCATTTCAAGATAAAAACTTTATCGCATCAAGTAACATTGTCCCTATATATTTTTCACCCATGAAAAAGCATATAAACTTTTTCTTCTCCAAAGACATATAGAATGCTATAAGTTGGAGAATTTGCTGTAAATGGGTTATCAGTTTCCTTCATAACTCTGGAATATAGTTACATTATCAAAACAGGACTCGCATTCCATGGAAGCTAGGCCAAACAGAACCTACAAGGGTTGAGCTCATGATAATCCACTCCTTGACTAACAATTTGATCTCAGGATAGTAGAGCACATAGTAGCCTGCGTGGCCTCTCTCTACTATAGTTAAGAAGAAAGGAAGTAAATAGGATATTGTCAGAACTGGTAGGCTATGTTACCAGGACCAGGCTATGGAGTCCCACCCACAGCAATACTACAGTGCAAAATGAAGAGTCTGATAAGGATAGGAGCAGGGCAATTGAAGAGTCCGGACAACAGAGCTGCTAGGGCATTTTGACATATTAATTGACATTATACAACCCTAAGTTCAGTTAAACAGACTAGATGGTTGAACAACATGCACATCTGAATGCAAACGGACACAAAGCAGAACTCAAGATAGGGCATAAATCCCTCTCAAGAACTCCAGTTGACACGTGACAGCTGGTTTGACAGAAGTTGGTAGAAGGCTATGCAATAAACAACCTAAAACAACAAAAGGCACAAACAGCACCAGAACCTGCGAACGCCATGAATGTCTCTATCCTTCACAGGCAATCCTGCTTTCTTGAAAATCCAGGCAATCTGTGCAGCCAATTTATCATCAGTCTGAAAAGAATGCATGAAAAAAGTTACGCATCTATGATGCAAAAGGTAAACTTAAGAGCCTAATATAATTAACAGAAAGAACCATAATGCAAACCAGAATGTCTATCTAATGAAAGATTGGATTAGCTGTTTTTGGGGGTGTTTTTAAAATATTTTACTGTAGCAATGTAGTTGAAAAACTTTTACTGTAGAAGATGAGGTTATTTTTTGTGTTTTTTAAGGTTGTTTTCTTGTTTTTGGTGTTTGTGAAGTTCTTTTTTTATGTTTTTGAGGTTTTTTTTTGTGTTTTTCGTATTTTTGAAATTGTTTTTGAGGTTGTTTTTGTTTGTATATTACTGTAGCATAGTAGTTGAAAAACAAGTTTTTCAAAAAATCCCCAATCCAAGCAGAGGCCCTAGTTTTTCAAATACAAGTCTACAGTAACACACTCCAAAAACAACCCAATACACCTTTCAAACAAACCAAAAATTATCAAAACAAGAACAAATAAATAAAATGAAACTAATAAGCCTTTCTTCCTCAACCACCACCACCCATCTCCCTCCCACCAAATTCTCACCACCTCCCCTGCCCGCCACACCCTCCTCCCCCCTCCTCTCCTCCCTCTTCCCACTCTTCTCCCCCCTCTCCCCCCTCTCCTCCTCTGCTCCACCCCGCTCCCCCCATCCTCCTCTGGCGGGCAAGGGGGACAGCAGAGGAGCGGGGTGGGGCAGAGGAGGAGGAGGAGTGGGCAACGGAGGGGGGAGAGAGGGGAGGGAAGGGGGGGTGGAGGAAAGTGGCAGGTAGGGTGGGGAGAAATTTAAGGGGAGGAGGATAATCTTCAAAATTGTTAATATCACCTCAAGAATTTTAAAATTTTAAAAACACCCAAATATATGACATAAACAAAATTTTCTCCAAATACATCTACAGTAAAGTTTTAAAAAACACCTAATTCACATTTCTTGGTCAAATCAATAGAAATGGACAGCAACAAAATTATTTCAAGATTAAAGCTAGATTCTTTCTCATATAGGAGAAACATAGGTGACTGAAACAAATGACAAATCTATAATACGTTACATTCAAGGACTCTTCTTGCATCACAAACACCATTACACATAAATTTAAATTGTTACTATCTAAGACACAAGATTTATGCAATTGTCCAAGTCTAATTATGCCTAAGTTGTTGGATAAAAGAATGAAGATATACTGTCAAGTTTGGAAGGTTAGGTATGTAGGCAGTAACTTTCGAGGCAATATGTCTCTCAGTCAGTTATTTTTCCTACACTAAACCAGGGCAGCATTGATTATGAGTGACAAAAAGAAATCTGCAATACTTAAGAAAGTTGTAAAGCAAGCGTAATAACATACCAAATCCCATGGTAACATTTACTAGGAGCCACATAGAAAAAGTTGATAAAGGCTATGCCATCCAACCAGAGCATATCTCCAGAGAAAGGGAAATGCAAATAATACCTAACAGGTATGAAGCTATACCTGACGTGGATCTAATTGGAGACATGCTCCCAAAGAATCACCAATCCGCTCAAATATGCCAAATAACAGCAATATCATCTTCATTGTGAGCCTTTTATCCTTCCATTTCTGAAGCAGCTCATTATCCAACTTTGCATACAAGGATCTCCTTTGAAGCATATCTAAAACTGTTATCTCGTTTGCCACAAGATCCTCAATATGAACCACTTCATCTAAAGGAAGGCCATGTGCTTCCTTGGAAAGTTTTAAAGGCATTACTATTTTATGGGCTACCATCAGAAGAGCAGCCACTGCAACGAGTTTGCGATTCTTAACATAATTAACAAATTCTTCCTTAACAGACTTTGTCCTTTGTGCAAGCAGTCTAACAATTTCTAAAGCAAATCTCTGCCAAAAAATTACTCAATCAGACAATGTAAAGCCAGAAGAAAGCAAAAATGCCCAACAATATTCAGTAAAAACCTTTCTCGCCCTACAAAGACTATAAATGAGCCTGAAGATTGAATCCCTCCTGGTCCAACCATCGATCCATATGCCTGACCTACACAAAACGAAGGTGATAAGTTTGCGAGCACAGTTGTTAATAGCCAACGGTAGACCTAGTCCTCATCTGGCACTAGCGCCTTAAACTGTGCCATTGTGAAGGTCAATGACTTTGTTTGGTGTTCGCTTCTATTCTTAGAAGATCCCCAAATTAATCAATATGTACTATACATAAAATACCCTTAATTCTTGTAGCAAGTGACTTGCAAAATGGCTTAGGATTACCGTGATATATAGCATGCTTGATAGCAATAAGTGTCTACATGTGTCTGGTTTCCTTGAATACAGTGAAATACACTATGAGCTAAAGATTGTGGGTGCCCTTCGCACTATAATGTGCTATATGAGACTCAAAACAACAGGTTTGTTTGCCTACAATGATCTGGAAAATTTTTTTTTCAAATATTTTTCTGCTAGCATCATAAACACAAATTTCAACCACCTTTTCTAATCCCAACCACATTTTTATCTCACTTACATTATACTGCAAAAAGTGCTACAGTGTTATGCTACCTAATTTTTCCAAATAATCTCCTATCCAAAAACGCCCAATGGTTTCAAGGATGCATTATAATAAACTTCCTACCCCTAGCAATTCAGCTAGACAAGGAAAGGGAATTTGTCCCAGCAAGAAAAAGATCAAGTAGATACCATGCAGCTCCAACGGCAAGATCAAGTGGCAGCAAACCCTTCATGTCATCAAAGTCAGTCTCACACTTGTCATCTACTCCAGCTCCAGCCCCACAGGCGAGCAACTTTTTCGTTATTTCAACAGATGCATATGATGCTGCCAGATGCAAAAGGGGGGGCTTGCTACAGCCAGAAAAACATTCATGTCCATCTAAACAAAATTTGCTTTTTGTTTGCCCATTCAGCGCAGCAGTAAAACATTGGACAGCATCGAGTGTAAACATTTGAGTCAAAACCCATTCAGGCACATCTTTTGCACTTTTATACTCATCTATCAAAGAAGTAAATTCATCCACATCATCATGCAGGAGAGCACGCTCAATTAGTTCCTCCAAATCCAAGTAGGGCTCGTATGGCTCACCAAAATCGTCCTGATAGGTGTATGAGAAAGTCGACAGCTTCTTTTCTGTGCCCTGATACCTATAGGCAAAAGTAGAAGCCCTCTTCGCAAAGTTGTCATCATAAATGGCGACAGGCTGCTTGGTAACCAATCACGTGTCAAGTCACCAAGAAACAAAATGTCAGAGATATAAACAGACACACATAAGTAAGACAGTGACTACACCAATATTGAAATAACTTAAAAAAAAAATAGCAAATGCCATGAGATGCTGTTTATGCTTCAAGCATTGTGGCTAGCATCTTTTACTCCTAAGATGAAACCGCTCAAATATGGGGAGATAAAAGATGAAAATAGGGTAGAGGAAGGGGTGACCAACAGTCGCCAGCCCACGAAGGAAATTGACCAATCAGTTCAAATACCTCAAAATCAACTTGTGGGTAACATACTGACTGCTGGGAACTGTTTCCGATCACCCCAAGTTTCAGAAGGACAATAGGGAACTAAAAATGATCATAGTTTTCTCTTTCCAATATGAATTGGCGCTGGTGTGTTGGAGTCCTAACGCTCTTGATTTCCATAGAATTTATGAAAAAAAATAAATTATCAAGACCAAGTTTCTGTTTTACTAAGGGGGTGCTTGTTTCACAGATTGGAATCGGAAATGGAATGGAATCATAGACTCTGGTTTTGGAATTAAACTTTTCATTCCAATATCTAGCTTGGTTCACACATTGGAATTAGCATCATTCCAATTCCTGATGCCTGATTTGATGAGTGTTTCGGAATTAAATGCAATTAAATTTCAAATTTACACCTGATATAACAATTCTTATAAAACAAAAGAATTACACATACGACAAATTAACATCTCCATAATTGTAACTACAATAGTTATTAACTTTTTGATAAAACATAAGAAAATCATAAATCATAAAAAAAATTAATACCAGAAAATAAATATAGTGGCTGCATTAACAAGGAGAGAATTCCCAAAAAAAGGGAGTTTTTAAACTAACTTCCCAAATGGTGACGATTTTTGAATCTCTTCCCAAAGGGTGAAAAACGCATCCAAGGAATGTATTCTTCCAAATAAAAACGCAACTTTCAAATACGTTATTTTAATTGTCATAAATTTGTTTAAATATGAAAAATTGGTTAAATAGCGCATAACATACCAGCTCTTTATGGAAAACTGACAGGTTTTGTAGTATGTTTTGTACCAGCTCTTTATGGGAAACATACCAACTCTTTATGGGAAAAATTAGTTAAATTGCGCTCAAAGGAAAACTAGTATGTTTTGTATTTAACATAAATTAAATATGTGAAAGTTAAAAAAAAAAAAAAAGAAATTGCCCATAACATACTAGCTCTTTATGGAAAACTGACAGGTTTTGTATTTAATGCCCATAACTAATGAAACTGAAAGGTATTCAGGCAGACAATTTTACAAACAGGTACAAGGCAACCAGAAGCCCAACCAAACTATACCAGTTTTCACGGATCAAATAACCAAAAGATCAAGAATCGATTGACCTTTTGTTTCTGAGCTTCCATTGAATGCTTAATTCAAGAAAACACAGTGAGTAGCGTGAGTGGAATAAAAGTGAGAATGTGATGGGTCCAGAGCATAGCATTTTGGTCCAGTTAGTGTTATTGTGTCAGATTCCCTTCTTTCCTTTTTTATTTTTAGCTAGCCAGTGAGTCGCCTGAAAAAATAGAGAAGAAGGAAGAGAAAAGCTGGCATACGGAGACGAAAATTGCAGAGGCAACGGAGAAGAAATTTTGGATAAGAGATGAAGACTATATGATGAAGAAGAAGAGATAGGAAATCTGATAAAGAAAAAGAACAGAAAGTGCGGCGTGTGATGGAGAGAAAGAAAGGTAGGTCCGTCATAAATGTTGTCTGAAAGAATAAGTTGAGGATTTTGTCCAAAACCTCTCAATTTGCTCGGGAACGGGATAAGTCGATTTTTTAGAAATGATTCCAAAAATTGCATTCCAATAGGCTTAACTCAAGCAACAAATAAGGGATTTATTCCATTCTGTGATTCCCAAACCCTTTAACCAAGCAGCCCCTAAATATGTAAGTACCATAAAAAGTATTAGTTGAAATAAACCACTAAGAAAATAACCAGAAGTTAGAAAAAATTCTACAAATATTCACATATCGAAAATTTTAAAAGCCTTAGATATTCTTACATTTTGTTATTAAGTTTACTATATATCCTTCAAAGAATTCAGCAGCCGTTTAAAAAAATACTATCAGTAAACAAAAGGAACAAATAAAACCCACAAAAAGATGTGAGCAGCTGAACATTTCACTGAGGTACTACATTCCTCAGTTTGCTTTGCTATCTAGCATGCAGAAAACATGACACGTATAGCAAAAGTTGAAACCATTGTATGTTTCCCAAAAGAAAGGCTTGATCAACTAAGCTAGCTACCGTCCCACTCCGTCTTATCGCTTCGATCTATTGAACCCCACTTTATCTTGAACCCCATAAGAACACTTTCAATTGAAGCAATAAAAGCAGATTCAAGAAGTAAACCTCGAACAAAGAGAGAAGAACACACCTTTTCCATTCCGACGGTAGTAGAATTTGTCTGCACCGCATAAACAGGACGGCGTGGAAACCACAAAAACCGGTCAAACGAGTCCTGATTTTAATCACCGAAAAAAGACCTTTTTTTTTCCTCAAATATGCCAAATTATGAAAAACAGCTTAAGCATTACGAGGCTTTCTTGATGCTTTCTCAGAAGAAACAGAAACTAGTGAACTCCTAAATTCATGCAGGCTCTCTTCTGTTCAGGTTGGCCCTTAGGTTTTAACCTTTTTCTCTCTCACCAAATGAAATTGAGATTGGGACCTGGCTATTCACGTTTTATATTCACTCTGTCATCCCAATTATTTTGTCAAACATTTATTTTTAAAAATAATTTGCTCTATTTGGAACCCTTTTTTGCAGTGTTTTTTAAAAAATAATTTTTTAAATATAATAAAAATTTTTAAAAAATACTCTAAAAGATAATCTAAAAATTAGTTTAAATTTTTTAAAATTTTAAAAAATATCTCAAAATATATTCTAGAAATTCTTCTATTCTTAAATATCTTAAAACATATTCTAAAAATATTTCAAAATATACTCTAAAAACTCTGCTACAACAAAGTTTTTCAAAAACACCCCCAAAATATATGATTTGATTGTAATTTTTGTAATTTTTTTCAATTTTATATCTATAAATTAAAATTTTAAATTTAAATAATAATATGTACATGATATGATTAATTAAAGTGACGAGTGATTAAAAAGTGATTTGGAGTAAAAAATCTGGAGAGCCCCTAAACTATTGCCTATTGCCGTTGTCTACTCTTAGCTCCTCATCTAAATTTTATTTCTGATTGGCCCTTGAACAATTAAAACTGCACACGTTAAGAACTTTCTGTGACTTTAGGCAAAAATTTGGCTAAACTTAAAAGGTATTTTTGTCTATTCATAATTGAACCTTTGCAATCAGCATCAAAAACCCTCAAAAAAGATAACCCTTCAATTTTTTTTCACAAGATTTGTGAAGAAGAATTTAATGGTGTGCTTAAGAAATTGATGGGTTATCTCTTTTGGAGGATTTCCATCCTTTGAATACAGCCAAATTTATGCCTAAAGTCACCGAAAGTCCTTAAAATGTGCAGTTTTAATTGTTCAAGTAGCAATCGAAAACAAAATTTAGATGAGAGGCCAAAAGTAAACAACGATAATAGTTTAGGGGCTCCCCAAGTTTTTTACCTTCTTAATTTTGGAACATTCCAAAATAGAAAAGTACAACAAATCCCAAAATGGATGGAAAGTATGACAATTTAATGAAATGGAGGGAGCGCCTTTTTTATTTCTCCTATTACATGTAGATACATCCCGCTTCCAATTCCACTTGTATATGTCAATGTATAACTTTTTTATGAGTTTTTTTAAATCAAAATAACACTCTTTCTATAAAATATTCTCAATGTGATTTACTTTCAAATTTTACTCCTATAATGATATTATTGTTGCAACCTAATTGTCATGTAAGATAACAAGAAAAAAAAGTCTTAATTTAGTTTATAGTTTCCAACATGAACTAAAAAATTAATTTTTTTTATTATAGAGGCACAAGAAAATTGCATAAATTTGATAATTCCTTATAATTATTTAAAATAAATTCTACCATTATTGACCTTGCTATTTTTGGTCTCTGCATTTTTTTTAAATGTATCAAACCTATTGCATATATTTTTCAAAAAATAAATTTGAAAAATATAAAATTTGCGACAAAAATTGCAATGAAAATTATAAGCAATAACGAGAAAAGTTACAAAAACTTCAAGACTATCATATTTGTTTATACTATCCTTTCTACTCCTTGAAATAAGTTTTTAAAAAAAGTAATCAAACCAAGATTTTCAAAATTTGAATTGCAAATTGAAAACTACTGGATTATTATATATGTAATTAACAAGCATAAAAGGCGAATAGGATCCTAAACACGAATCTATGTTGTTATAGAGTGGTTCCTTCTAGATATTTTATCAAATGCATGGTGTGAGAAATCATTTGTTAAACAATTAATATTTAAAATTTTTTGAAGGCCATAAGAATGTCCCAAAAACTGCACAATAGAAAAAATAAGAGAATAATCTTCATTTACCTTAAGATTATTAGTTCGAGAAGAATATTTTTAATCCACTGAAACAATTTCAAGGATGATATTAAAGTTTTAGATACTGTTAATATAAATATTGGATTCTTAGAATTACATTTGACAATGGAAAGATAATGAAAAGAAAAAATTGTGCAAAGCTTTGGAGAGAAAATCTAGAAATTTATTAAATAGGAAAGATAAATGAAGCATGCCCTTATTTCCATTCTGGCACATATGCAACCTATGTGGCAAAAAAAGATTATAAATGTAATAAAATTTAAAATTAAGTTACTTTGGGTACATGTTTTGGAAGGAGACTTAGGCCTTGTTTGGAACCCAAGTTTTTTGAGAAGTTTGTTAGCTACTAGCTTTTTAACAACTATAGTTACAGGAACCCAAAAAAACTTATCAAATTTTTTAACCTTCACACTTCAAAATATCTAATACACAAAAAACTTTCTCTTTTCTTTTTCTTTCTCCCCCACCTCGATCCACCACACCTTCATCGCCAGCCACCACCTCCACCGCTGCTTCCGGCGCCGGCCTTCCTTTTTTTTTTTTTCCTTTCTCTCTCTCCCTCTCCCCCTCTCCCTTTGACCGATCTGCAACCCCTCTCTTTTCTTTTTTCTTTTTTTCCCCTCTCTCTCTCTCTCTCCCCCTCCCCCTTCCCCTAGCTGCTGATTTGTTTGGATAGTGGGTTATTTTCCAAAATATATTTGTTTATATCATCATTGCAATTTCCAATACAGCTTTTTATCTTCTCAATTACCTTTTTATCTTACATACATCACATCACAAAAAGTGCTACAGTAAAAATATCTCAAATAACTCACTATTCAAACAAACCCTGCGCGATCTAGTCGTGCGACCAGATCGCAGCGAGCCGCTGTACCAAACCGCATCTGCGATCTGGTCACGCGACCACACTGGGCAAAGGGGGAGGGGGAATGGGAGGGGAGAAGGAAAGGGGAGGAGAGGGGGAGGGGGAGATGGAGATGGAGAAGAGGGGGAGAGAAAAAGCAAAAAATAAATAAATAAAAGAAAAAACCATGGCTGTTGGTTCTCTGGCTTCGAGAGGGAGAGGGGAGCAGAGAGGGAGAGGGAGAGGGAGAGGGAGAAGAGGGGAAGAGAAAAAGGAAAAAATTTTGGGACCATGGCTGCTGGTTCTTCAACGTTGGAGGCAGAGGTGGCGGGGGAGAGAAAGGGGAGAGGGAAGGAAGAAGAAGAGTGGAAAGAAAAGAAAAAGGAAAGAAAGAAAAGAAAAAAAAATTGGACCATCTGCCAGTTCTTCAATGGCAGAGGCAGAGGTGACGGGGGAGGGAAGAGGGAGGGGGAAGGAAGAAAAAGAAGAAGAAGAGAGGAAAGAAAAGAAAAAGGAAAGAAAGAAAAAGAAAAAGAAAGAAAAAAAAAAGGGAAAAAATGTTTTTCATCTTAAAAAATTTTTCCAAAAACTTCTACAGTGCATTACAGTAAAGTTTTAGACAAACTTTCAAAAAACTCAGGTTCCAAACGGAGCCTTATTTTGGCAATAAACTCATTTTTTTTACACTTGTAATTTAGATCATTGTTTGTTTCCTTTCTAAAATAGAAAGAGTTGTTTTTCATATACTGTTAATGGATAATTTTCTTTCACTAGTGCAAATAACATGAAGCCAAGTTTGAAACTCAAATAGTGTGTACGTGGCATGCAATTATGGTTGCTTGTGCAAAAAATCTCACTATTGTTAGCATTATGTTTGGATTGAAGTTAATTTTATATATTTCATGATCATCATCATATCTTTCAAACACTTTTTTATCATTTCATATACAGCAAATCGCTATCAAAATTTTTTTATGTTTTTTGTGATCATATTTTTCAAATCTCTTTGTACTTTATATCGATCGACTCACTAGAGTATATTTTTCTAAAAAAAAATTATACAAAAAAATGGCAGTCCAACCGAAGTGATTTCAACACATCTAACTGTAGTAAACGTATGATGCACCTATGAGACCAAAAAACGGTTTGAAATTGTGTTTGGAATTTTTACCTCGTATACTCAGAAACGTGGCCATCCAAATAAATGTTACGCCATTTGACGGGGATCACAAAATGGGTTTTTAAGTTTTTCGACGGATGTTGGGGAATTTGACGGGATCTTGCATGGTTTGCTGATGCCGATGCAACCGTGATTGTCTATCATCCTCGTAGCAATTTCCCAACTACGACGAAAACTTTGCTGAAAGATTTCAACAGGGTAAATCAGGGAATTCTTATTTCAGTAGTATTTTCCCCAAAATCTTCGCGTGCACAGAAATAAGTAGCTCACTAGCCAGCCAATGCCAGGGCTAGTTGCACCAACACCTTCAAATTGAAGAAATATACACACAGAAAATCCCAGAGCACGTTAAGGTCTTAGGCTACACATGTCAAAGACATTTTAGTTGGAACAGTGAATCATTAGAAGCCTCACAGCTTTCCATCCACGCTGGATTGTTGCAACATACAAATATTTGCCAAAAGTCTCTTGGGGCAGACTTTTTGGCAAAACAACGACATGCATTACATAGTAGAGGAGGAGGCAATATCTAGATATACATCAATTCTACCAGCTCAATATGGGGGTAACAACTAACAATCCAAAGTCCTAACCCACCTAACCTAACCGCAGGAACATTCTCAGTATCGAATCCTCCTCCTCATGCTCAAACCCATGACAGACATTTGTGCTGCTGTTTTAAACTTCCGCATCAGTGGTTTCATTGCCTGATTGATGATTCCATCCGCTTGAGTTCTGACTGGTGAAACAAGCTTGACACCTTTGGCAGTGTTTGCCCAAGTACAAGAATGGAATGACTGGTTCGGGGGACTATAAACCCGTGGAGTAAGCTGAGATCCAGCCTTCCTACTTTCCCGTACAAGCTACAGAATTTTACAGGCAAAAATAGTATACAGTATCAATGATCGCATTGGTCACATCAAGTATACAAAGTTAACCAGTCTATTGCAGAAGGGCTCGTGGACTAGCGGAATGTCTCACCCACCAGGGACCTAATACTGCCAAAACAAGAAACTCCACGTGGGGAGAGGATTCCTTCCTACTCAAAGTGAGAGCTGAGTATATTCAACCATGAGAATTGCTTTTCATGATGCAACAATGACAATCTAAATGTTGGACTAATAAAACTAAAGCATTCAACAATAAATTGAAAATATTTCAGTTTTTACTCAGTATTCTTAAAAAAGTTTAAGAAAACCAGTTTGACTACATTAAAAATATGGGCGCACACTACAGGACATCTCAAAAAAAAAAAGATGCAAGATTTAGTCCAATTTTTAGAGATCTTACCTCAGGTAAGCTCCTCGTCAGATTAACAGATTGAATGAGCTTTGCTGCAAAACAACAAAGAAATATCAGAGACATCCTTATTGCTGATTCGCTTTATTAGTATTTGTATCTGGTTTCATTTTCTCTCTTTTAGTCTTTTTTTATTTCAGGAAAACTACACAACATAAAACATATTTAATCATATAAGGACAAATTACCTTTCTCCAACTTTCCCAAATTTGAAAGACAACTTGCTCACCCAACAGCAGGGTATCATCACATTCCAAAGCATAAAAATTTATCAAAGGGGAAAGATGAAAAGCAAAAGAGAAGCAATAACTGAAATTAGTGAAACGCTAAACAATTCCATTGTGAGTGATGAAATGACACAGACTATGAAACAAAACTAAGAACAGGCTTACCTGTTTATGTGCTCCCGAGACCCAAGAAATCCAAATTTCCACAACAAGCAATGAATATCCTTTGCCACTTTATTATTTAGTGAACTCTGCAAAAGATACCCTAGCCTTACTACAAACACAAGCAAAAAAACTAGGCTCATTACAAATTGAATGGCAGCAAGTCAACAATAGCCACCTTTGAGAAGACAACACAACTGTTCACTCAACGGACACAAAAGAACAGGAAATAGAAAATACTAGAAGCACAATAATAATTAACCCCATCACAATAGAAATGATGATAATCCTATGAAAACACAAAAATAGGTTATTAGCACCATTAACCTTAACAAACATACCCTAGTATTGCTATGACAGTAGTCCTCAATGGCACCACCAGCCGACTCAAAAACTTGAAGCAATGATACTGCAGACAGAAGTGCATCTTTCTTGCTCCTGAAAGGCCTAATCTCTTCACGTTTACCATATGCAATCAGTCTGAACTCCTCACAAGTTAATGATCTCAACTTCTTTGCAATGTACAGCCCGAGGATGGGACCTTCGGTTTCATAGCCTGGAACGGGTTCCAGAAGCTTTTCCCTGGCCCCCATCAGCAATGTAGCAATCTGAACAAGATTCCCATCTTCAACACAGTGCTTGGCTACTGATTGAACCTCTCCAGAACTCTGTGCAAGCAAATTCACGACCTCCAGCGGTTTGTGCTGCCAAAAACAAAATAAAAGACAAACTTCAATAGGAAATTTTCGCTCTTCCCTTTCACAGAATCAATTATAAGACTTAAAAGATGAGTGTGGTTAAACCTACCAGATCTGGTAAACAAAGCAAATAAATTAACTTATGGATGGACTTTTCGGGGATCCAATCGGCAAGAAAGTCATGACGGCTGGAATGAGAAGGAAAAAAGCATAATAAAACATTAGAAAGATTCAAAGGTAATAAATTGGTCCAAAGAATTAAAAGAAGGCACCGACTCGTGCAAGAGCCACAACCCTAACATCAAATGGACAATAGCAGCAACAGATGTATGAAATAGATTATGAACATCTTAAACACAGCAGCCGTAAGAAGGCAGATATACTTTTATTGGAAGAACAAGTGTGCATATAAAATACATACATCTATAGAACAAAACGCCAGCCAACATAGATGCATGAAATAAATGCCTAATTGACATCAAATAGCTATATCTGTCAGGGATTACATAAAAACATTTTCTCAAATGCATGGATTCCACTCTCTACAAAAGTTAGATATAATTATTTTTATACTCAAGAACTCCCAAAGTTTTTGCACTTCACCTAAAGCAATGAAATAGTTGGTCAAACACAATGCACAGGCCCAAATGGAGACTTTTGAAACTGCACATTCCACTAACTAGTCCAACTGTGATGATGGTGCTCATTGAAGCTCACAAACCCATCCACCCCCTCTAAGTTCTATATATATTTCCTTTTTTCTATTATAAAGTAATTAAAAGCTACATCTTGTACCACAAAATATATATATATCAATGCACAGTTAACTTAGTCAATCAAACTTAATAGCTTGAGCTTTTCAATAAGGTAAAATAACGAAAAAATATCATCTAAAATTCCAACTGTTGTAAAAAATGAAACTGGAAAAGAAAGTAAAGCATATATCCATGAAACCTAGCAACAGAGAACTGCATAAATTTATTGAACCTAACAAACTAGCGATTGAGAAAATCATGTAGTTAGTGTTACTTAATGCCATAAATTGATGGGCAATAAAAGCATAATGGGCCCGTAAAGGATGAGATCCATATAGAACCAACTCATGGACTATCGGGTAGTGATTGAAAGTCAAAAAAAGAACCTTATTGCCTCAACTGCCATGTGCAATGGGAGCTTCCCGCTGCTACCAACTACATTTGTCTGTGCTCCTAGTTGGAGAAACAAGTTTACTAGTTCAAATGACAGATTATGAGCAGCAACATGCAATGGGTATTCTCCACTACTCAGTTTGGCATGGAGATCTAATTTTAGTCCAGCCTCTCCTGCAACAAGAGCAGTAGCACAACTCTTTGCTCTGCATTGACAAACCATGGTCAACAAACTCTCCAGTTTAAGAGAAGAGATCCCAGAAACATTCCTTTCTAGCTTCTCTTTGAGCAAACCCACAAGTTCATCTTTGTTGTCATCAGCAATCAAGCTACTTACTTGTCTCAGATAGAAAACCTCTTCATCTCTTTCACGATTCTGATTTAGGTGCTCATCATCTAAACCCTCAAGTTCACCTTTCTTTGCAGAGCCAATTCTTGCTTGTTCCAACTCAGATTTCACTTCACCTTCACAGTTCTGTTCATGCTGCTGTGCAACTAAACCCACATATTGCACTTTTTTCTCAGAGGCACTGATGGTTTCTACTTGTTCCAGATAAGACTTCACTTCACTTTCATGATTCTGTTCCTGCTGCTCTCCAACTAAATCCACAGATTCCACTTTTTTATCAGAGGCATTGATTTTTTTTACTTGTCCCAGATCAGATTTCACTTCAGGCCCCCAATTATGTTCTTGCTGCTCTCCAACTAAATCCACAAATTCATTTTTCTTTTCCAAGGCAGTGACTTTTTCTACTGGTCCCAGATCAGATTTCCCTTCACCTTCATGATTCTCTCCACCTAAACCCCCAAATTCATCTTTCTTTTCAGGGGCAATCACATGTTGTTTCGGATAAATATTAACTTCTTCACTTTCAACATTCTGCATCAGCTTTCTCATGAAAATGTGCATTAATTAGAAGATGGAATGGAAAAGGAACATGAATGACAAAAAGGCGAAAACAAACAAGTTGCACTAGAACAAATAAACAAATTAAATGCATAGAGGGAATTCTGTGGGGTATATTAGATGTTAGAAGACATAGGAGAAAGTTATCTCAAGTCATGCTATATTCTGGTCACATAGGTACCATTTTATACCAAGAAAATGCACTCCCTAAACCACCACGCATTCAAGGGCATTGCATAGATTTACTTTTCTAAGTATTTAGCCATTTATGTTCTCACTTCCCATCAAAGTGAAAAGTTATGTATACTAGTAATAAAAACTGTCACCCATGCTATCAACTTCCAGACAAAGTCTGTTATCACCTTTTTCTTGTTGGTCCAATGGCCCCTACCTTGACTTTGTGGCCTCCGCCTTCTTCAAAAATAACAAATTAATAGTGAAAAAAACACACCATAGTTGGTTGAAGGAGGTAGGTTACTCATTAGTGGTTAAAGCGAAGTAATAGAATGTGATATGTAACATAAGCGTGAGGCTATTATCTAATTCAAGCATATGCAAACTGTTTCCTCCAAGTCTGTTAGCATATCTCAATGTTCCAAAATATGCTACTATATTTCAATATTTAGGTTATCATTTACTCGATTAAAGTTGTTCAGATTGGATTAATTCTTCATGCATCTGTCCCCTACTTGTAATGGCCTATATAAGGACCAAGTTCAGATCTTTCAATTGGAAAATTTTCAATTGAGTCAAAGTTGAGTCATGGTTTGGGTACCAAGGCAAAAGTTTCAGTTCAACTTGTTTTATCAGAACACTTAAAAATGAAAAAGTTCTTAAATCAAATGGGGTGCTCATGCTTTACTAGAGTAGTAATGGTAATAACTTCCAAGTTAAGAACCAGATTCACAGTCTTAGCTAGTGCCTACGGTTGCTTAAAATAGTGAATGCACAACTCTGGATGTTAATCTCAGCACAATAACCTACACCACTAAGCTCAGCCATGCAACAGGACAAACATGTCCAATGGTTTTCTTATCTAAAATCTAAGCAGTTTAAGGTATTGTCATCTATATAAATATTTCTGACTTGTGGAACTGATCTTTTTTACTTCTAGACCTGAGAACAAACTTACTTTTGATAAGATTAGATTTACCATCATGGTATATGTTACACATCCTTAGAGTACAATCTACAGTTGTACATATTTGATTCTCTTTTACTTACAATGGTTTATGGAGAATTCAAGTTACAGAATGGGTGGTTGGTTACTCTATGAAGAACAGACCTGTAAACTATAGGGTTCTCATGCTAGTGATATAAGACCAGGGGGATCTTGCCTACAATAAAATGAAGGATCTAGGGCCTAAGAACTATACCCTTCAAGGGTAACCCAATCAAGACGAGGAAAATAGGGAGCTTTGGCAGAAGAGTAAACAAGGTAGAAAACTAAGCAATGGTTCTATTATTATATGAGTTTGTCCAAGGAGTGCTAGCGGCACTTGTTCATTTGGGTCCATGTGTTAATTTTTTACAAAACTCAAATTAAATTGAGAAAGTTACAATGAACTTGAGTGTATATGTTTAAATGGTTAGTTGTGGGTATCAAGGCTCACTCAGAAAACCATTACAAGACTTTGGGAGATGAAAATCTAGAAAGTTAGTGAACTTCCAAAACCTGAATTCTACTATGATGAGACCTGATTAATGACATTAAGCAACATATTCACCTCATGATTACAATGCTTATCCTCAAGGAATGCCCAAGTGAAGCTTGAGAGAAATTATGAAAACCTTCAAAGTTAGCTTCCATTGAGCCCTTTCTCAACGGCATCATTTGGCTTTAAAAAAAATTAACAATAACATAAAATAAAATAAAAAGAAAGGTTTATCTTTTCAATTTTATTTTGCGAGTTTGTGAGTGTGTATGAGAGACAAACACAGAGCGTCTGTGTTTGAGAGAGAGAGAGAGAGAGTAGAATGGCGTTGGAGGAATTAGGTTTTGGTGAAGGTAAGTGGAAAGAAAGCTCAAAAAAATCAACTTGTTACAAGTCAATCAACTTTCACAATCAATATCCAGACTTTGTGATGAGTTATACAGACTTTCCTATTAACCGTGGGAAAGACATACGGGGTGAGCATGATGAATTTTAAAAGCAAAATGCAAGGTGATCACTGGCATACAGCGAGCAGTATAATGGAGTCCAGACAAGAGCAATGCAACCCTTAAGGCATCATTTTGAACCCTCATCTAATTCATGGAGTGAAGAGTTATATCCTTTGTCATGATTACGCACGAGGGGAATCGCCAACTTTAACATCAACAACAAAAATCAGGCTTGCTTGGTGTCTGTCAGCATCTTGCTTTTGTAACCATATTATCATTTTCTTTAAAACCATCAATTTCAAGCCACCAAACGCGGCAGAAATGAAAAGAATGCAATTCATCTAAGTCTGAACAGCCCAAAAAAAAATCCATAAAAAAGAACTGAGAAAAGCTCCAATCTTTCAACCCCAGAAAACACTACATTTCCCATCCTCAGGCATAATTACAAAATTTCCCAAGAAATGCACAAACTTAACACTAAGAAACATGAAAACTCAGGCTATGTGATTGGCTAAGGACAAATTTGCAAAGTACCTCTTTTGTTTTCATCCCTGTTACCGACCCCTTCGAAGTTGAAGAAACTCTAGTCTCTGTGTGTTTCTTAGTGCGTCAGGGAGTGATGAAGACCTTTGTATAAGCTGGGCCTTTTGCTTTAACCTGATAAACTTGGATCCTTGCCCCTTTCAGGGGTCCTGAAAGTATACTGGTATTACTTTCAAAAGGAAAAAAAGAATAGTGTACTGTTATTCAAGGTTCTCTAGAATTTCTTAAAAGCCCTCCTTTGGGTCATATGCAATTGTTTTTGGGCTTGGGCACTGTTCATCCAACAGATGGACTTGCGTCTTCATGTGTGTCACCGTCTTTACATTAAACTTATCAATTCACAAGACATTGTCACTATGTGTGTGCACAACTTCACATTAAAAAAAAATTTTATAAAGGAAAGAAAAATTTGTTGGCGATTATTAAAATTTTACTGGGCTTATAAATGAGAGTGATTTTCTTGTTGTGAAAAAAGAGAAAGTTATCGTTGGTTTTTGTTAATTAATAGTTTATTAAATAGCAGGAGCGAAAGGGATAGGTTGGATAGTTTGAAAGAAGAAATGTAAGTCAGAGAATCTCGCATTCGAACCTCCTACTTACTCTTTAAAAAAAAAAAAAGTAGAGATGTAGATGTGCAATATCCTAAGAGGAGCAATTATTTGAAAAAGTGATGGCAACACTTACCAGAAGTAGAGTGAAAGTTTGGCACATAATAGATGGACATATTAAGCTGAAACTTGAATCTTAAAAGAAAATACTAACAAATAACACACAATTATTTAATATCAAACATTTGCTGACGCTTTACATTGAGAGAGTCGAATAATTATTTAACATCAAACTTTTGCTTACACTTCATATAGGGAGACGTTGAAGAAGGCCTAACAAAGTCAAATCTAAACTATAGGAAACTAAAATCTATCGACTGCCATTTTCCCTTTATATAATTTATCCACCCATGTAAGATCCATAATGATAACCTCCTGGGGAGCCAAGACTTGGAATTTGTCTAAGGGCATATGATTTGTCCACAGAGAGAGACCTTAAATAGCATAGAACAATTTTATTTAATAGTAGTATATATCACAGTTATTAAACCTGCCCGGACATCAACCCACCCGGGAAGGTCATCAGTTCAATTGTAGATTTATCAGTTGAACCGCGTGTTATACTATATCACAAAACAATTATTTTTGAGTTATTAAAAATAACATAATAGTTATTGAATTATTGGATGAACTAGTTAGTAGTTGAACTTCCAATTTTGTCATCAGTTGAAACCTTTTGTTGGCTAAAGATTTGATGGCTATAAAACACCATACGAGGAGCTGTGAGTCAGGATCTTCAAAATAAAAGAGGGTGTCATTTTATACATGAAGTTGTGCATTTGAGTCAGGAGGATTAACTACCATGAATGCTAGACTTAAGATGACGGTTATTTCCTTGTTGCAACTAGTTAGGATAATTGCATAAATAGTCCTCTTGTAACAGAAAACAATTATGGAATTGAATGCAAGAAATTGTTTCTCTATCTATTATGTTATATTCTTTCTTCTCACTTTCTCATTCTTCTTCTTCTTCTTTCTCTCCCATTCTCTCTGATTCTGGCTTTAACTAGGAAATTATCTCTGAAACCTGACATTTGGTATCAGAGTAATCGATTCTTGGCTGTTAGTGATATCAATCATGGTAGAAAGCACTCAATATTGATCCTTGGAAGACCAACTCAAGAAACAGAAGAATTGACTTCAAGAGCTAGTGGAATCCATGGCCACTTTCCAAGCTTCGTGTCAGGAAGAGTTGCAATAGAAGTTTCATGATGAGATGGAACAAAATAACTTCAAATTGGAGGCAATGGTAGGAAATCTTGACCAGAAGTTCAACAAGATGGAGCAACAGTTCAATACCTTGCTAAAGCTAATGATGAAGGAGAAAGGGCTTCAGGACAACGACGTTGAAGTATCAGAACCAATTCTACCAACTCCACTGGCACATCTGAGGTTGACGACTCCAGCGGATGTGCCAGGATTCCAACATGAACCTAAAGGTAAACTATTCGTACCTAATTTGCCTCGAATAGAGTTACAATCTTTTTTTCAGGCAACCCTAGGGAGTGGTTGAGAAAGTGTCAGAAATATTTCCTGAATTATATATCAAATACCAAAGAACCAGAAGTTAGATATGGCTGAAATGTTCTTAGAAGGGAAGGCTGACAATTGTTCCAAAGGATGAAGTTAGCAAGGCCTGGCCTGTCTTAGGGGGAATTTAGTGAGTTGTTGTGTGAAAGGTTTTCTCGAAAAGATTCCCTTGACATAGTAGAGGAATTCAATAAATTGCAACAAAAGGGTACAGTAGAGGAGTATGAGGAGAAATTTGAAGAGTTGAAGACCCTAATGCTGACCAGGAATCCAAAGTTAGATAAATCCTACTTTGTTTCCAGTTTTGTTAGTGGCCTGAAGAATAAAATCAAACCAATGGTAAAGATGTTCAAACCGTATACATTGACAAAAGCCTTTGAAGTTGCTAAACTACAAGAATGATCCTTGAAAATCCAATCGAAACAATCTAAGTCTTCTGAAAAGATTGCAGTAGACCTAAAATTTGGGATGTATGGGAACTCTGTGAGTGGACAGAATCACTATAACTTATACAAATTTCTTGCAATTGCTCTAGTTTTCAAGAAGATTGATTCTACACATAGAGAATTTAGTAAGATTTCAGCTGAGGAAATGTAGTATAGGCGCAAGCATAACTTTGTTACAGATGTGGAAAGAGGTTTGGAGTCGGCCATCAGTATAAATTAGGGAGTTTGAACTGTATAGGCACTGATGTGGAAGAAGAAACTGACTTTGAAAAAACAGAAGGAAAGCAAGATGAGCACACGGGGTAGAGTTGGGAAACTTGCTGATGTATCCTTAAATGCCTTATCTAAAGCCATAAAGAGAAAATCAATTATACTGATGGGTAATCTAGGGAGATTACCAATCAAGATTCTGGTAGATATAGGGAGTTCTGATAGTTTCATTTATCATAAGGTTGTCAACCTATTGCACCTACCACATCATATAGTTAATCCTTTCATTATGATCCTAATAGATGGGACTGACATAATTAGTGGGGCAATCTATCCCAAAGTGACCTGGTTGATCCAAGACTATCAATTTCAGTTTGATCTAAAGACAATGGAATTGGGAGAATGGGATATTATCCTTAGAGTGGACTGGATATGTCAATTCAGTCCTACTACTTTTGACTTCCATACTCTTAGCATTGCTCTTAGTAGCAGAGGGGATTTACTGCACCTCTAAAGCTTTGTAAATCAACCTACAATGGAACTAGTGAGAGGGAAGGATCTCAGATAATTTATACAGGAAAAGCAGAGGAGTTGTGCAGCAATGCAAGCGGAACTTAAAACAGATTCAGAGAAAAAGCTTTCTAAACCTATAGAGAAAGTTCTGCAACAATACTCCCAGGTGTTTACTCTCCAAAAGAACTACCCTCAGAGAGAAAGAGAGTTGGAGCACCAGATCATTCTTAAACCAAGAGTTGAACCTTTCAAGCTCAAACTATACAGGTACCCCCATTCCCATAAAGCAGAAATTAAAAAACAGGTTGTTGAAAATGCTCACAAATGGGATCATTATGCACAGCACCAGTCTCTTTGCCTCCCCTATGTTGTTAGTTAAAAAGAAGGACAATTCTTGGAGATTGTGCATTGATTACAGGAAACTGAATGAGTTAACTGTAAAAGACAAGTTTCCCATCCCAAATATAGATGAGTTACTAGATGCGCTGCATGACATAAAATACATTCCCAAACTAGACCTTAGAATTAGTTATCATCAACTGAGGGTTAAAACAGTAGACACCCTTAAGACTGCTTTCTAAACACATCATGGTCACTTTGAATTTCTAGTAATGTCTCTTGGACTGACAAATGCATCAGCTACATTTCAGGCCCTAATGAACATGATAGTTCAACTATATCTGAGAAAGTTTGTTTTAGTTTTTTTTTTTTTGATGATATTCTGATTTACAATCCAACTTTAGAGTTGCATGCACAACATCTGCAAACTATGCTTAGAGTTTTGGCTGAAAATTAGTTGTATTGTAAGAAATCAAAATATTCATTTGCTCAGACTTCAATAGAATACTTGGGGCATGTGATCTCTGAGGTGAGAGTAAGTATGGATTTAACTAAGGTAGAGTGCATAAAAGCTTGGCCTATTCCCAATACAATCAAAAAATTGAGGAGTTTTTTTGGATTTAATTGGATATTATAGGAGATTCATTAAGGGGTATGGATTGATCTGTAAGCCATTAACTCAGCTACTAAAGAATGAGGGGTTTGTATGAAACCATAATACTCAAATAGCCTTTGAAGATCTAAAAAGGGCTATTACTACAACACCAGTACTGAGTAAGTCAAACTTTGAACTCCCTTTTGTAATAGAAATTGATGCATGTGGAGTAGGCATTGGAGCAATACTGATGCAGCAGGGACATCCTATAGCCTTCCTTAGTAAAGCCTTATCAACTTCAAACCTTGGACTATCAGTGTATGAAAAGGAGCTATTTATTTTAGTGCTAGCTGTAACCAAATGGAAGCACTATTTAGTTGGTCATCACTCTGTCATTAGGATAGGTCACCAAACCCTCAAACACCTACTGAAGCAAAGGCTTACACATCCATTGAAACACAAATGGCTTGCCAAATTGCTTGGCTGGACTATGAGTTACAGTACAAGAAAGGCTCAGAAATGGAGTAGCTGATACCATCTCTAGGAGGAGAATGGAGGAATTCAGTGACAGTAATGTAGTTGTGCACCAAAACTGTGCCATTTTCATAGTCCAACAAGCCTGGATGCAGGAGCTACTTAAGAGCTATAATGGGAATGCAGAGGCTCAACTGAAGTTATCTAAGTTGCTATAAGATCCTAATGCAAATTTAGATTATCAAATGGAGAATGAAGTGCTCAAGTTTAGAGGAAAATTATACACGGGGTCTGCTAATAATGTCAAAACCAACTTAATTAGAGCCTTACATGACTCAGCTATTGGAGGGCATTCTGGTCAGAGGGGATGTTTACATAGGGTACTGGCTTTATTCTACTGGCCTGGAATCAGAAGAAATGTCATTCAGTATATAAGGTCTTGTGATGTTCGTCAAAGGAGTAAACATGAAAATGTCCCTTATCTGGAACTTCTGCAACCTATTTCAGTACCTCAGCAAGCTTGGTCACACCTAACCATGAATTTTATTGAACAACTTCCCCTATCCTATAGATTTGACACAATCTTAATAGTAGTGGATCGGTTAACCAAATTCATTCATTTCATTAAACTCACTCATCCCGACAACAAATTGCTCAGGTCTTTCTTGACAATGTATATAAATTACATGGATTGCCAGAATCAATAATAACTGACAGAGACAGGATTTTCATCAGCAGATTTTGGTAGGAATTGTTCAGCTTGTTAGGAGTAAATCTACATTACAGTTCTTCATACCACCTTCAATCAAATAGCCAAAATAAAAGAGTTAACCAGTGCTTGGAGAATTATCTCAGATGCATGTGCTATGAACACCCTTCACACTGGAGTAGTTGGTTACCTACACCTGAACTTTGGTACAACACTAACTTTCATATAAGCCTGTAGATAACGCCATTTGAAGCATTATATGGGTATAAACCAAGTCATAATCCCTTGGGATCTCTCCATGAGAGTATAATACCTGCTGCAACTGACATGGTGCATGCAAGGTTTCAAGTTATATCTCCCATCAAGGAGAATCTAGCCAAAGCTCAGAATCGTACAAAACAATTTGCTGACAAACATAGGACTGAAAGAGTTTTTCAGGAAGGTGATTAGGGTTCCTCAAGTTACAACCTTACAGGCAGCAAACAGTTGCCATTCGTAAGAATTTGTAGCTGATTGCTTAGTATTTTGGACCTTTCCAAGTCATTGCAAAAGTGGGGGCAGTAGCCCACACACTAAAACTGCCGAAAGGAGTTAGAATCCATCCAGTATTCCACGTTTACTTGTTGAAAAAGAAGATTGGAATTACTCAGACTGTAGAATCTACTATATCAGAACTAAATGCAGCAGATCACTATTTGTTGAAACCTGAGAAGATTCTTAAAAGGCGGGTTATTGTGACAGTCCCACCTTCTCCTGAGGCGAACCAAAGGGTTTGGCAGACCATCTGCTCAACTTTCGTTAGGACTCATTCAAACTCTTCAAACAAAATAAGATATAACTTCGAGAATAAGTGAAATAATAATTCCCAAACTTAAAACGAAAACTTACATTCATATCTATCTCAATCAGAAATACAATCCCAAATATAATAAAAACTTTAAGTTCCCAATATATTCAACCCTAACTGAGTACTAGAGCGAGAACAAAGCAAAAATTTCAAAAGAGCTAGACTATGCTATTCTATACAGGTCTCTCGCCCTTGTTCGCATCCCCTGTAAGGAAAATAAAACTAAAGAAATGAACTAAAAGCCCAACGAAGTTCTATACACATAAATAAGTAATTAAACAAGGACATTAATCATGTAATAACAAATAATCCAGAAAACATTTATAATATAAATCAATGATAACACATTCATTAAAAGGATATATGCTCACATGGAGCCCTTTGTTCATTCATTCCACCAACCATTTCCTTATTCCTCCAGCATTAAAATAATTTTATTTGTAAGTGAAAACCCCTCCATTGCTCCTGCCATTAATTCATTCATTTCATTTTCCTCCTTCTAGCCAATTCACTGGCTAGTCTCCATCAGATTTCATGATCATATTCGAGTATACCAAACATTAATCCAAGGTCACCAATCGCACGATCGAATTCGTTTCTGACTCGAGTCGACTGGCAACGAAGGGCAAGGGCTCAGTTCAGCCAGAAGACTTACATTCATGCATAAGTAGCATTTAATCATTTAATCGTTTAAACATTATAAATTTCACATTCATTTAGATCGAGTGCGATAAAGTACACACTCGCCTAGCAAAATTCATTTTTAGAAATCATTGAAAACAATTAACATTTAATCAAACATTCACAAATAATCACATAGTTACAACAATCCACATAGTCACAGGAAACAGAACGTATATAGAACACTCACCTATTTAAGCAAAATAACGTCCAAAGTATCCTTCCGGATAACACCCTCAATTACCAATGAACCCTAAGAGTAACCAAGAGAACACATTATGCTTCAACCATCAAAATTTTAGGTGAATCAAAGAAAATCCGAATATCTACTAGTACAATGTATATCTATGATTTTTGAAGTGAAAAGAATACATTTAGATCAAAGAACATGAGTAATTAAGAGTTTCCCAAATCAAACACAAAATTAAACTCAAAAGGTTTTAGAAAATTTCATCGAAAACAACTGAAACGGATACCATGTCACAATCCGGCCGGATTCTCGGCCGGATTCAAGGCAGTGAGCATTCCAAATTTTTTTCTTTTTCCCCTGTCAATCCGGCCAAGATTTGGCCGGATACACGGTCGGATTTGAAGAAACATTTTTTTCTTTTTTCGTAAAATTCTTTGTTTGGCTCAAAACGAACACACATGCAAAGAATTAACATATAACAAGTGTTTTGAATAAAATCATATGAAAAGGAAGATAAACAAACCCTAAATTCACACCTAAAGTCTCGCTTGATAAAATAGGTTTTGTGGCCAAGAAACCCTATGCAACTCTTCTTTGTTTTGGGAAGAAATTGAGAAAACATTTGAAGTTCAAAACTTGACGTTTATGACCAAGTATCATGTTTAAAACGGTTGTTACATTCACTATGCAAAAATGTATAAGTTCAAGTGAAATTTAGCTAATCTAACACCACTAGAGTGGACCTAAGTATGTCTAAACAAAGTAAATCCAATGCATCATAAAATCACATTTCTAATCTCACTTTTACTCACTCAAAATACAAGAAAGTAAATGGACAGCATTTCCCCTTGAATTCTCTATTTTCCACCCTATACTTAACCACCAACATCCGTTCGAAACAGCCATAAACACACACACAAATCATAGGCTAGCAAAACCCCCTTAAAATCCAACCAATTGGTAGCTCTAAACTAACCCTAATCATGCTCAACTAGAAACCCTAAAACTGAAATTGATGCACTCCAAGCTAAAATTTCTTTAGGCAAATGAAACTAACACCAAAACACTAGATTTTTCACATATCAAAACTAGTAAAATATGGCCAACCATTAATCATCACATGTGAGCAGGAAATTCACCATAAAACTGAAATTTTACATAACTTTACCTCAAACCATGAAATATTCCCATAAAACTACTTATCTTGCACCCTTAAACCACAAATAAGCTAGTGTTAGAAGTAAGGAGAGATTTCTTGGCAAGATACCTTAAAATCACAAGAAAGATAGTAGCTTAGACTTTCCTCCTCCAAAATAATTCCACCAAAACCTTTAAACTTCCTTAGTGAGCACTTGTATGGAGTAATTTCAAATTTGGTTGGCTAAAACTCAAGATTTGAACAAGTTTGGAAGCAAGAAATTGAAGTAGTCTCTCTTGTTTTTCTCCTCAAAACAGCCGGCCAAGAAGGTAAGAAAATGAGGAAATTTTGGGTCAAAATTTGTTTTAGAAAAGTGAAATAATCCTAGTCAAAGTCCAACTTCCAATGAGGTGGTGACACTTGGCCCTTTTAATATTTAAAGTTTATCTTCTTTCTCCCAATGGTAATCTATCTAGCTAATCTCTAATCATCTTCTAGCACCTTGTAAAATAATAACACTTAATACAAAAATCACTTAGTCACCAAATTTATATCGTACTAGCGGATCCCACATCTATAATACACTTCAAATTTAACGTACACTAACTCATACCAAGAAAATGATTTAAAACTGTACTTATAAAAATGTATAGAAACTTTAATATTTTAAAGGCAAGCATTAAAATGTAGGCAAAGAAATAAAATAATGTCTAAAAAATGTGAAAATTTTCAGGTTCTCACAGTTATCATGCGAAATTCTCAATCAATCATTTAGTATTTGGTGAAATAGAGTAATGTACCAGAGTCAGAATCATCTTGGGAGGATAGGAGTTTCATTGACAGGCAATTTCCAGAATTCCAAGCTTGAGAACAAGCTTCGTTTAAGGGGAAAGGATTGTTTGGATCTTAAAAATAAAAGGTGGTGTCGTTTTATGCATGAAGTTGTGCATTTGAATCAGGAGGATTACCTACCATGAATACTATGTCGATAGATTTAAGATGGCGGTTATTTCCTTGTTGCAACTAGTTAGGAATAATTGCATAAATAGTCCTCTTGTAATAGAAAATAGTTAAGGAATTGAATATGGATAGAGTATTATCCCAAATAATTATTTAAAATAATTACTGTAACACTTTTTGTGATGTAATGTATGTGAGATAAAAAGGTGGTTCGGAATATAAAAGGGTGGATTGAAAAATGTATTTACGATGCAAATGAAAAATTTTTTTGGAAAAATTTGCTATCCATACAAAATCAAAGGGGGTGTCCAGCTTTCTTTCTTCTTTTTCTTCTTTCTCTCCCGTTCTCTCTGATTTCGGCTTTAGCTGGGAAATTATCTCTGAAACCTGACACTGTGCAGCACTGATTTTTAGGCCTCCTTTCATATTTTCCCCTCTACTAACAATATAAATAGACAAATTTCCGACTAGTAGTATTTTTTTCTTGGAGGGATAACCTCGGATGGATTGACATTCTGACAAAAAAAATACTTAGTCTGAGCAGTATTATAATCACGCGGCTTATTCTAAGTTGACAACTAAATCAGAGCTGTACTTATCTGTCTCAATTGTGAGAATGCACATCTCATGAGAAAACTGACATATTGATTGCATGACTGTTTTGTTTTTTAGTTGCAGACTTAATCCGGGTTGAATGATATTACATACGAGTCCTATAAAATTTTCAATACTGCCTAGCAAGTGTAACATTTTTTAACTAGACAATTTATTGCAAAATCTGGAATTGTTTATGATTGTTTCACATCATAATTCACAACTCACATGCGCATCCCTTGAGTAAATTTGCTTTGTTGGTTATCGGCAAGCCAAAGATATTGTCCTGGGAACAAAAACTGAATTGGTGACTCCTCACCAGTCAGAAAGGCGACGACAACAGTGGTACAGATCCTGTAGATTTCTTACTTGTATCACTCAAAAAGAAAAGGGTTTTATTCCTGCATGCTAAATGTTGTAATGGGCTTACTCAGATTGAAGTCATCCAGCTTCCATCCCCTCCTACCATTTGGAATCTTTGAATATTTGCTGTAGCATTTTCTTATTGACAGGTGTGAAGCATTGGAAATTTTTAAACTTAAACAACCTCATATCTTTGCTGGAAGATGAGAATAATTTATACAGTTACTGTTTCATATATTCCTTCCCAAGAGGAATAATGCAATGGAATCCTCTGATAGTGACTTTCAAAAAGAAGAAAAAGAGCATCAATTATTCTTGTAATTAACTGGACATCCACGAATAAGATGTGTGAAAGAGGAGGACTGATTCTCTATCGTATTTGTGTTTGTGTATGTTTGCTTGGCCTGTCTTCTCAGGTAGAAGATTAGGTAAGTTTTCACCCAAAAAGGGAAAGTCTTGAGGGGCATCTTAAGGATTGGATTGCAATGATATGATTCTTCACATTGAAATTGGAAAGAAGAGAAGCAGAATAAGTTTTCTCACCATAAATATTAATTCGAACAATGAAAGGCAAATGGGAGCATAATCTCTAGTCTAAAGTTACTTTTGAGGTCAACAATCAATTAGTGCAATTTTATAGGGTAGAACTATTGCTTTGGAGGCAGACACGATATAATTCCTTGTTTTCTACTTTTCTAGGAGGGAAAGAAAAGATAAGACCATTAAATATACTTAAGAACTATTAAGAGTATTGAAGTGGGGTAGAGAACAAGAAAAGATGACTTCTTTTCAAGCTAAAAGGGATGATAAATAATAGTGCTTTAAACTTGCAAGAAGGACTGAAGGGGCTGTGATACTGTGAAACGAGCAGCACAAATCCAAATAAGGAAGGGAAAGGAGAGAAAAATGACAGGGGTAGTTTCATTTTAGTGCCACGTAGCACCCCAAAGTAGGCAAATTTTTGGCCTTTTCTTTCTGCACACATTAAATTCACCAAATCCTTTTCAAGCTTTTATATCCTGTGATTTTGCAGTTATTCTTCAAGATCTGCCTACGCCAACCAGAAAGCTTTCATTGGTTGTCATAACTAGCAAACCTCAAATCGTCCTAAAGACCAAAAGAGAGTAAGACAAAAGGAAGGGTAGAAAGATGGAGGTTGGTCAATTGCAGAAAAGCTTTGTGGATTACACTGCATCTTTGTTTCGGGAGGTAAAAACCCATAAACTGCAGTTTTATGGTCATGAAATTATGGGGTATCTGTTTTTCTTATGTTGTATTAGTATATCAGGAAGTTAGTTTTATTTAGGTTGTTAGATTCTTGGGTGGTTATGGTAGTTTTGTTCTGTTATTTAAAGTTTATGTGGATTTCAGGGCTTCTTGGATGGTCAGTTTAGTCAGCTTCAGCAACTGCAAGATGAGAGCAACCCGGACTTCGTTGTTGAAGTGGTGTCTCTTTTCTTTGAAGATTCTGACAAGCTTCTCAATGATCTCACCAGGGCTCTGTAAGAACTTCTATCCTGTATCTTCCCCTGCTATCTGCCTCAGCCTGAAAACCATATTTGTCTCTTAAAGTGGTCGTTTTCTTCCCCTTATGCAGGGATCAGCAAAATATAGACTTCAAGAAGGTCGATGCCCATGTTCATCAGCTCAAGGGCAGCAGCTCCAGGTACAAATGACCATTTTGATATTACAAAAATCAAAGAAATTGAAAATGGAAGAATGTTCTATGTCATTTTACAATTAGATAGCCCATTTTCTGAGCATATATGCATTTACAAATACCAAGATTTCCTTAGACAATCGGCTGTGTCACAACTGATAATTTTAGCATCTATTTGAAAGAACTGCAACAAAACTGTTGTTGATGAAGAAATCTTCCATTATTCTTCCACAGCATAGGTGCTCAGAGAGTAAAAAATGCCTGCGTTGCTTTTCGCAATTTTTGTGAGGAACAGAATGTCGAAGCGTAAGTTTCTCTGCAATCTTGTCTTGAACCAAGGGTTTACTCCCTTTTGATTATTGTAGCTTTTTCTTCTTCTTCCTCTTTTCTCATGTTTCTTGACTCATTTACTCGCTAAACAATGTATAAAAGCTCCAGGAGTTGTTTTTTCCTTTTCCAGTCAATTAATATCTAGTTTCATATACTGAAATCTGGGTGATGGGATCTCGTAGGTGCTTAAGATGCTTGCATCAAGTAAAGCAAGAGTATCTCCTGGTGAAGAGCAAGCTTGAGACTTTATTCACGGTGAGTAGATGAACTTTTATAAGCCTATCCGTTCTTCTGAAATTTGAAGCTTATAAAGTTGCGTATTCTATATTCTATCCCTGATTCTGCCTTCTGACTGTTGTCTGCAGCTGGAGCAGCAGATTATCACGGCAGGGGGAGCTATTCCCATGATGGAATGAGATGGTCCTTTGATAATCAGAACTGTGCAGAGAAAACCATAATAAGCTCTCTTTTTGTGAAGCTATCTGGATCTTCGAGTGAGTTACATCACTAAGCATAAGGTTCTCTAAGAAGTGAGGTTTTGTATCTAGGAATTTTTGATTGGAACTGGAAGAGGTGTTGTGTGCCTTTGCTTTGGCGAACTCAGAAAGTTAATGACTTGAGCTTTTCTTTTATTTCATCTAGTACTAGGTTTCTGTCTGTTCAGCTGTTACCAAATATCAGCTTGGATCAATTTCAGTTCTTGTTCTTTGCTTAATCTGATGTTTCAGTTGTACCAATTTGGTGGAGCCTCTGCGTTGGGGTATTATTTTCCGGGATGCACCTTCTGTTCTGCCAGCATGTCCCTAGCCATATTCTCAATATTCTTGAGATCGGTTATTTATCCAAGTAGTAGATATTCTTGCTCGTTTTTCCAGAGTAAAGAAATCGACTTCAATGTCAAGTTCAACAAAATATCAACTTTAACTGAAGTCAACTTCTTTGCTACCTTTTCTTCCATATCTGAATCACGTTCATTTAGGTCTTCAATAACGCATGCAACGGAAATTTTAGGTCTTCAAATCGAGCCCCTAGCCCTGGAGTCTGCATTGCATTGGCATATGAAGAAAAAAGAAGAGGACCGACTGATTGATGCTTTCCCAGGAATTATGACAGCCTCCTAATTATATTATCTTGCTTCTTGTTGCTTTGTTGTTCAACTGAAGTTCCTAGTTTTTCGACGCCTTCAACATATGCAATTACTTAGAGGGCTCACCTGCAAAAAAGTATCTGAAGCGATTGTTGGCGAGAGTAAGATGCTGTTTGAGACGAAAAAGAAAATTAAACACTTCAATTTTCCACTGATTATCGTTGGCTCGGGTACCGAAATACACGGTTCAGATTAGATTAATTCTTGACTCTTTCGAGAAGAGCCATTTGATACACCACCGTATTATTATTTCAGCATCCCGTGCCTCTTTAGTTGAAGCAGATAAGAAAATTTCTGGAAAGTTAACAGGAAATTTTGTAGGAAACGGCAATGTAGGAATTCAGCTATATGCAGACACTTACAAAGGAAATTTGAAGGCCATTTTCAGCTTCCACAGTATGACAGCACAAGCTGGACTGCATGAGCTATATTGTCATGTATAGAAAGCAAGAGCGATTGTAGCAGAATGGAATAATGATGGCATCCCACACAATGAGAATGCAACTCATTGAATGCATCTGAGAGAGGTTAAAAAATTCAGGGTGATAAGGATCAGTAAACCTAACTACAAGAAGTTCGAATATTTCGAGGATGAGTTAACCTAACTATAACAAGTTCAAATATTTCAAAGCTAATGCCAGGCTTTGATGGACATTATCTTCAGGAAAAATAGAAGATTGACTCTATTTTGTGCTTAGTTCATCTGAAATAACATGGCAGTTATCTTCACAGCCTAAAATATAAACAGGTAAAAGAAACTGAACAGCTTTTCAGCCTACAAACTAGAATAAACAGATTACAGTATTCATTATGTAGGCTTGGTTGTTTTCATCATTTCATTTAATTGCACGAGGAACTGCACCGAATGAAAAGAACCAAAAATCATGGGCTCCTATAAGAAAAATATCTTGGTTTGACTTCCTTTTTCTTTGTTTTGTTGGTATAGGCAACTGACACAGCTTCTCTTCTATGTGATTTGTGTCATCTGTAATTGGAATTTCAAGAATCAAAGGTATCAAAGGAAATATCTGGTGTCCAGAAAGAATTTTCACCAGAAAAAAAACTTTCTTTTCTATGCTGTCAACTAGTTATCCAAAGGCATTCCTAGTTCTATATTGGTGATTTACTCCACAATTTTCTCTGTTCATCAAAGCTTCCAACTATAGCAGACTGGTTTTTATCACCAAGTTGATTCGCAAAAAGGTTATAATAAGCCTTTGAATTCACATCTGCTAGTACTTTAACCAATTTCCCTTGTTTTTCACTAACTATCATTCGTCCATCTTCAGATTCAACGCCTTTTGCAGAGACCTTGACAGTCTTCACTTCGAATGTTGATTCCAACGTTGAATGATCTCCCGCAAGAACAACTGCACCAAGAATTTCCCCCAGAAATGTTTCCTGCAGGAACAAACATATTGAGTTCTCAAATAAAATATGCAAAAAAAAAATTGATTAAGAGCATGACTCTGGAGTGCAGATGATTTTCCTATCACATGGTAACACTGACATTTTATATTAAAACCACATATAAATTTCACCTATCGATAAAGATACAAAATATTGAGTTGATTTATGTAAACAATAAGATTGATGTACCATATGCTGGTATCTAGGATGTGCCTGTTTCAAATCATGTAACTTAGACAGTAAATTCCTGGCAAACAATGCCTCAGGGGTCTTCTTGGTGAGGTAGAGTCTTTGCAAAACTTTCTGGAACGTACTGACTCTACGCTGAACTCCAAGTGGAATAAGGGTGATATTAAGTTCTGAATCAAAAACTCTCCTTGCAGCCAATGGATCAAGATACATATTCAGTTCTGCGTATTCATTGGATGGGACATTGATGACATTTCCTTTCTCACAGTTATCATAATTGATGTGGCCTCCAACAATGTATACATCCTGCATCACAAATCAAGGCTTGCGTATTCATCCACCAATCTTACTTCATAAGCTATTCCATGCATCAGACATGCAAAGCTTTTGGATATAAAATTAATCACTGAAGACCAATCTCACATTCCATGCAGCATTTTCTCAATGAGCAATTGCATGTATGTCTCCAGAGTATGATGCTTAGAAATGGCTTATCAGTCTTCTGTATAGACTATTACTGAGAATAATAATTTTGTGGTTGTTGCTTCCTATCTCAGAGCTTTTTGGTCATAAACACCATAGGGGTTGTTTCCCCCTAATGTTGTCATATGCTGAGATAGAATTACCTTGAACCAAATCCCAGAAAAACAGTGATACTTACAGATTGATGCTAACAAAGCTCAGTGATACTTTAATTTTAACGATGTTAATGTAATGCAGAGAAACTAGCCAGCTAGAATGAATAATGGGTGGATTCTTCATGTCATAAGGGCTAAGAGAATGAAAAAGACCATGCTGGAGGTACAAGAAACAGGAGTTTAGGTATTAAATATTGAAACTCGGACTGATTTATATGTTAACCTCCTTTCTCATGCCTATGGCCTCAGTTTCTTTTCTTTATTTATAACACACTCAGTATGGAAAAGCCACTCACCTCAATAAAAGAGGTTACATTCTTGCCCAAATCAACAATGTGTGCTAGAGTAGTCAATGGTCCATTGGTCAAAATGGTAACCTTAGACCCTGGATCTAGAGTTTTCACTAGTGACTGCCATACCTCCAGTGCAAGAGGTTGTCTGAGCTCAGGGTGACCAGTGTCTCGAGGAGCACCGAATTTGACAGAATTTTCTGCTGTATACCTGCAATTAATGTGGATTTATCATCTGAATTCAATCAGACAAAATGTATGCCTCCAATCAAAGCAACATTTATTTGAAATTACGGAGAAGTATGAATCACATGAAGTTGACATTATTTAGTAGTTGAACTAGCGCAAGATCATTATAACAGTGGCAAACACATGCCTGCGAGGGCTTCGTGGCAAATCACGAGCTAATCCATAGAGAGTATCTGAGTCTAGAAATCCACCACTACCATGAGGAATAGCCTTGTTATACTTGCAGTCACCCACAGCAGACTTTGGAACAGATTGGTTCAATGCAAACATATCCCCAAGGCCAACAGGAATGTCATCACGACCCATCATATGCAGTAAATCATAGACAGCATCTATCGTTGCCGCATTTGCCCATCCAGTTGGAGTAACCAGCACAGCCTATCAGAAATGACGAGATACATATCAGAAAATCATTTTCTCATGAATGCTAGAAAACTAGTTCCCATCAAATATCTAACCTTCACAGAAATGATCCGTAAAATTAAGAATTCTGCTTCTCACAGACTAAAACCACAATTACCAAACAAACTTGTAGAAATCTTGAGAAACTATAGTCATAGAATTACAAAGTAGGATGAGATGAATTTTTCTTTCCTTGAATGATGATCCATATCAAAGAAGTCATGTGTCAGAGAACTATGAAGACAGATAAATGAAAATTATTAAAGTTCTTAGATCAGTCTTGCTTGAGCTACGTATACAACATAATCTATAACTTGCAGTGGAACAGTAAATGCAAAAGGCTGGTGTACCTTAAGATTGATAGTTTCCACAGGTAATTTAAGGAGGTAAAAAAGAGCTAGAAAGTCTCCAGCACTCATGTCCATGTCAAACACAACATTCTTGCCAAGTCTCCTTCCCCTGAAATCTGGTTTGTAAAGAATTTCTTTGTAATGAGGAAATTGTGTTGTAATGTCGAATCTTCCTGAGTGTTGAGGATGGTTTAGAACCTGCAGCCATGAGAGATATTGTGGAGTTGTGTAAATTTTATGCATCCCGGACTAAACTGGAACATGTAACTGAAGCTAGCATGATTGATGCCTTCTGCTTACATATATTGACAAAAAGTGAAACCATATGAGTAGCTGTTCATGTTTATGAAGTGAAGCAGACTGGATTAACATACATCAAGAAAGCTTCTAAAGAACTCTCTGTTTAGAGGGCTGCTTCTGTCACGATTAGGTTTTGCTCTAACAGCAACAAGCACACGCACTGCTCCTTGACCAGTTACCTCTGTTGTATAGCCATCCTATTAATATGCAGTGAATTGCTTATCAGAAAAATTGCAGATATAAAATCATTATAGGATAAGAGAAAATGAAAGCAAAGAAATTCCTGCTGTAGAGCAAGTACAATGTAAGTGGAGAAAACCACAAAAACAAGGGTTAAAGATGCTTGTTGATGAATCTAGAGGATCTACTACAAAATGCTTTAGCTAAACCTCTTCGTTGCAAGAGAGCTATTATGTTGGAAGAGTGACTTTATGTATGTTGCCATCAAATTTGGTGCATAGATAAGCTATTGGTTAATTCTTCATAATCAAGCTACACGAACTAGAAATATTATTCTGCCAGAGATGGTCAAAATGACTATTTCATAACGATTAAAAGTAGTCCTTGTATCATTAACCAAAAGAATATGAAACGCCAGAAAGAGATGGTACCTTGCACCGTCCCTTCCCCTTTTTCACGAGGCAAAATGGATCACGAAGTCCAGTCTGGACATGGCCACCATGAACTCCATCTTTTTTCAAGTTAAATTTAGGTGTTTTATGCCCATCAAAGAATGGATTGGAGCCATCAGATATCCCATAGGGCTCATTTGAAGTAACTACAGTGATGTTCATGTACTCCATCTCGGCAAATTCATTCTCCCCTTTTTCGTTGTGTGGCTTACGCATAATTGAAGTTGCTACACCAGATAAAAATGAGTCCCACATAAAATAACTCTGCATTAAGAGATTGACGGATTATTACCATTAACAACATGCCTCATCGGCCTCTAAACAAGAAGAAGCACTGCATTTGATAAATTACCAAGTCATTACCGTGAAAAAGTGATCATCAAACCAGGTATCACGAGCCATTTTCAAGGACTTGAAGCAGTATTGTGCTTCATAAGTATGTTGATTCCTCTCAAATGTCTCAAAAAACTCCTGACTTATTGGTATGGTGTTTGTGGCATCTAATGGAACAAGAGTAACTGGAATTCCAGAGTGAATCACCTATGTTGCAAAAGAAGTTGTTATATGTGTTATTACACATTCTCAAGTTTGCAGGACATAAAGCTTATTATTAGAATAACAGTAAGATCTAAGGGGTAACAGCCATTTCTTGTGTCACAAGGGCAAGAGAGGAATGACTTAAGCTTTTCTGGTTCCGATTTCCTAATTTAGCAAAGTAATCTCAGAAAACAATCGCAATTTCCTTGATGTAAAGCAAATTCAGATTACCTGGTAAGCTGCAAAGGGATCTCCAAACATGTTGAACTCTGCATAAGGATTACTAGTGTAGTCTGTGAACAAGTTGCCCTGGTCACCACATTGCCGAGGTTGGCAAGATGAACTGGCATTTTTTGGGCAGCAACCGGTTGGATTCTTTGATCTCACACCACCACCCATGATGTAAATATGCTTGACATTTCTCTTTAGATGTGGATTATTCATAAGAAAAATAGCAAAATTTGTATGGGCTCCAATTATAAAGACAGTTGTTGGACCGGCAGAAATTTTGTCAATCATTACTTGCTGAGCGGTTGGTTGCTGAAGAGGTAAATATTTTCTTCTGCCCTGGATTCAGAGTGATATCAAAGTCAGCAATGCCTAAGCAAAGACCAGAAAAAGATACAGAAGTCAACACCAATATTCAGACATGTAAAACTCGGATAAGAAGTTTTGAGATAAAACATCAAATCTCCCTGGACAGCAATAAAATCTTTATAAATTGTCTTCAACTTCGAGTCGCCATTCATATATCCACTTCAATAGTTCATACCTGCGGGAGAAAACCTTTGCGAAAGCCAAAATTCGTATCGACGTCTAATCGACCTCCAAGACCTACTGGAATGGCTTGCCTGTATCTACAATATCCAGCTGTACCAATCCCCTAGTTAAAGCAATATAAAACATGAGTAGCAGAATTCAGCTAAACAGAAGAAAATCTGAGAATTTGTTGTCCATTGCAAGAAATACTGTTGAATGTTGCAGCACTTCTGGACATGAAGCAAAGAAACACTGGCTTACCTGTTCAATTAGAGGAAGATATCCTCCTACATTTGCAAGTATGGTACCATCTTCAAGGATTCCACCCTCACCTCCCACTCCAACACCAATGTCATCACGTCCCATCATGTAAAGAAGGTCATAGACTTGATTGACACCATGTCCTGCATCAGTCCATGCATTTGTGTTTAAGGTAACTGCCTGCATTGTTACAGTATTCGTCAGTCATCTCTCTGTTTTGTTCATGATGAATTATCAAACGATTTGTTGATGACTACATGAAAAAAAAAGAACTTTTTTTTTTTATTGATTGAAGTTTCTATATGCAGTCAAATTGTAAGCCTCAACTAGATTACATCAGTATCCACAAAACCAAAAAAAAAAAAAAGTCAAAATACATGTACTTTCAGAACTAGAATAATATTTCATTACTGCTTTCAATCATTATCTTTATTAGTTGGCCTTTGCATAATCCTGGTATAAATATTAAGAACAAACTTCTGGATTTAAGGAACCTAGTAAAGCCCAGCCAAAGCTACGGAAGCTGTCAAACTAATGAAACTGACATGGTTGAAACCCAAATTTAATATTCACCAAAAACTACTCCTTAGCTAAATAACGGAACGAAACAAACATGTGAGTAGACCTTTAAGCTCAAGATAAACATCACAAAACCAACCACATCTCCTTCCCCTCATAAAAGATAAACCATCAAAGTAACACATTTTGGAGAAAGCATTGACCTGCAAATCAAATTCTGATCGGTTAAGCTTCAAAAGATACAATAGAGCAAACAAATCATCCGTATCAACGTCTGTATCCAAGAGAATCCGATGGGGCTGCCCCTCGGTAGGGTATATAACCCTTGCAGCTATTCCACTGATCACCAAAGCCATAAACACACATCTGCGTATCAACATTTTCCCTCCTGTCTTCATCAGTTAACCCAAAAAGAATTTCAAGAATCAGTCTCTCCTTCACTTTTTTTTTTTTTTTTCAAATGATGATCACATGGAAACTATTGCATCAGTCCCATGATCCCTGAAAGCAGAAAATGGAAGCTTAAAAAATCCGCCAAAAGAATAACAGGAATTGAAAGAAAAGAAAATTCACCACAAAAATTCAAGAAAAGATCTTTTGTACATATGGAACACTAAGACACGGTTATATGTGGTGATGCAGAGGATTCTCACAGAACCCTGATAGAGAGAAGGACTCAGTACAGCAGAGTTAGTGTGTGACTGTGTGTTTTGAAGATGAAGAGAAACTGGTTACGTGGGTATGAATGATCAGTAGTAGTATTGAAATAACGTTGAAGAATGAGAAGTTATAAGGCTGGGGCCAGAACATGGGAGGGAGTAGAGGATAAAATGCAGAGCATTCAATGACTTACTTCTTCTCCTCCTCTCCTATTGCATTATTAACACGAACATCATAAGAAAAATCAAAAAAGAGACTGAGTATGTAAGCAAAAGATCGAGTCTATCAGTATATGGTGCAGAGAGATAGTACAAAGCTTTTATATATGTTGGAAAAGGTAAAACGGTATGGCATGATTCATCAAGGAAGATGCAATTTTCAGTGAAAACAGAAAAAGTCGGTATAGAACTCTATTGTTATCAGCGCACTATTATTTATTGCCATGAGGAGGAGGGGAGGCTGTAATTCGATAATTCTTGGAAACACGAACATCGGAACATGTTTGCTACAAATAAGCATAGGTCAAAGTGATTTTTTTTTCTTCTCAAATAGAGGATTTTTTTTTTTTTTTTTTTTTTGCGGGGTAGGTGTAAGTTAGAGAGGTTAGACTTGGAAGAAAACAAAAGAACCATTTTGTGTCCACAATTTGACCCACTATTTATCTAAAACAAGCAATAATACAGGGGTATTACTATTTTTAGGAGTTTTTGTAAAAATTAAAAAAAAATATCATAACAATTTGATGTATATGAGATAAAAAAATATAATCACAAAAAACTAAAAATTTTTACTACCAATAATTGCAGTCTATATATACATGCAAGAGTGAAGTATTTCTAAAAGCATAATAATATTTCACTATCTTTGGATGTTTTAACATCACCATACATGCAAGGTTCTAATACAACATTTGACGTGTAAATTAAGTCTATCGAAACTTGCCGATCAATGTTGAACTCGATCGGGATCGATATCACCAGCTGTACTAACTACTAAAAAACAAGAAACATGAATGTTGAAGAAGAATTTTAAAGGTGACAATTATGATTCCTGTGTGTGATCATACAACTCAGACATACGAATCTTTGACATAGTTGCTCGTCTTTGACTTGACTCTGCATCTTCAATTAATATCTTTTTTGTCTAACGTGTGTGTATGTCTGAACTGGACTACCCACATTTTTGGTTGAATATTTTCGTCGGTTGCATGGGAACTAAAGAATCGAACCACCAGTGTTTATTGGGGCTTGTTTTTTATTGATAAATTAATTGATGAAATATCAAGAGTAAGGGGGCTCGCGAGTTGAGTCGAGTCGAGATCGAGTAGCGCTATGTTTGATCTAAAATTTAGTGAATTTTCGATTACTTGAATTCGACATCGACGTCGACTCTTAGGGGTAATAAATATAACTCGAACTCGACTCTATCTTGTTCTCAAGTTTTATCATCGAGTTTAAGTGCTCAAACAAAAACTCGAATTTTGATAAAAACACAAACTCATAATGATCATTTCATAATTAAAATAAATATATTATATAAATAATAGAACTACTTAATTAGACACGTCGAGTAGCATATAAGAGAACTCGAATTCGACTCGAGACCTAAAATACGTAGTTCGAATTTAGTTCAATCCGAATTCAAGTCGAGTGTTGCCCACGAGCGGCTTAGCTTGTCAGCATCTGCGATCAAGAGGAGGTGCTGCACATGGTAATGCTCTTACGTATTAGTTTAAAAGAATTGCACGGTATCACAAGTACGAAATCTTCCAACTGATATGAATAGTCTAAAGAAATATACGGCAACACAAGTGCGAAATCTTCCAACTGATATGGAGGGGTGAGACAAAAAAGTACAAAACCTGGAAAGGTGCAAATATTACACAAATGCATAACTTGTATGGAGTTTAGTTCAATGATCCCTTCTTCTTCTTTTTTTTTTCTTCTTTCGAATGGTAGCTGTTTCTCGTAATATAAATAATCAAATGAATTAGAATACGCTTAGAAAACATACCCGGCAAAGAGGGCCTGAGAAAGATTTTTTTTTTCTTTTTTTATTCGGCATGATTAAGATCAGAACAGGAGAAAGAAGCAACGCAAAGTTAATTGCAACGCTGTTTGAGTTTAGAATCAATGAATAAAGAGGGGTTCATTTCGTTGGTTAGATGTGATCAGGAGGGCATCTGATTTCTAATCCAATGATTAGACGTTGCTGGAATTCTTGTCTCTTATCTGATTAGGATACTACTAAGACATCCTTTAATTTACATCAGATGTTGTCCCTGACCGACAGGTATGCCCATGCATATTGTGGATAAAAAAGGGACATAAACTTTTTGTTCATTTGGTCGTCACTTGATTCAATAGTTGCTGAGTTCTTAGCTGCATCAATCCATATTTAGTGATGGAGGAGGATGATATATTTGTATACCTAAAGTGCCAAAAATAGTTTTTTTTTTTTTTTTTTCTGACGGAGTGGGTATCGGGCCTTTGATCGGACTAATTCCACTCCGGCCCGGGAGAGGAAGCCCCACTCCACTCCGAGCACGGTAACAAGGGGGCCCGAACTTTGGTTATCCAGATAAGTCTACCATATCCTAAAGAGGGAGAGCTGATCGCTCGAACTAACCCTTAGAGACCCAAAAAATAGTACGAGTTCTTGGAATGAGTAATAATACATGAGCAATGGACCAAGTTTTATTTTTTATTTTTTGTTTGACAAGAAGAGTAATTTAAGAATTTCATGTCCCATACAACAAATTTAAGGGAGGTTAGCGTAATTCGAAATTAGAGAAAAGATGGGTGAAACTGTAAGAAACTTCAGAAGGCAAGTCGTTTCTGAAGTTCTTGCTTCTCAGTTTGGAGCACCCTTCGTCTAGGAAAATTCAGTGTGTTGTATGGTCGGCCATGAAAATGAAATGCTCCACTCCAAGTGCTGCTGACACGCCAAAGATCCCGTGAGAAGAATGGAGATAGATATGGAGTAAGGAGATGAAATAAAAAAGAGGTGGAAAACCCAATCAAGAAAGGTCATGAATGAAAATGGCTCCTCCTGTCTTGCTCCTGCCTTGCAGCAGCAAACATGCAAAACAGTGCGAGAAAAATGACATCAGAATCATGAAACGAAACCCCACAACTCTTTCGTTTGACTTTGCTTTCTCCTAATCAAGAACACGTGGAAAATTACAGGTAAGAAGTGCCAGAACTCATTCTAGCTTTAATTGGTTGGCTCTTTGGTTGGTCCACTGCTGCTTCCTTTTCTTTACGTAACTCAGCATAATGTAGACGTTTCCTGCCAACCATCGGATTGAATGAGGCATAATAAGTAGATCCTACATATGCCCAGTATTAAGGATACTTTGATGGTATGGTACCATATTAATTTTCACACCACATTTCATTGTCAACCCTTGGGGAAGAATCTGACACTGTTTTGAATAAGAAGGGCATTGAGCCGCCTCAAGACTAGTTTACAATATGAATGCGGAATTCTGAATATCCATAATTCTTGAGGTCGGAAAAAGTTTAGGATAATGAGAGATCATGACAGGCCAAAGGCTTAGGGAGTCAGGTTTTACGGGATGTTTACAAATTGCCTACGACACATAAGGAGGACGCCAGCATTTGTAACAAAGAGGGGCAGTCGCAAGAAAGTTTGAACCTAAACTTCCTCTTAGAAAAGGTGTTCAAACCTCTTAGGCTTAGGCTTAGGCTTGGAATGGTACAACTTAAAGGAATGGCACAATCATTATGCAATAGCTAGACTTTGGCTTCAATATATAGAACAACGCAAGTGGGATTAGGCGTGGGGAGGAAAATTCTTTTAGCATGAGGTGCAATCTTTAATTTCACGGCTGAGGGGGAGTTCTCTTCTTGATTGATGACTAGAAAGTACACAATTCATAACTTAAGGCTCCGAAAGCACAAGATTCTGCCTTAATTTTCCTTCCCTTATCATTAGCTAGGTACCATTATCTCATTATCAGCTCCTATAGAAACCGCTCGTCCTTTGGGTTCCTTACTGCGTAATATGATGAGATGAGCCGCCTCAGGACTAGAGTAATGACTGTGGAATCATGAATACTCAGTTTAAGCACAACCAAGTATCAGAAGTGTCTTCACATCATATGGTGTTAAACAATACAACATCTATTGCTCGGCAGAGCCATCACTAATCAGCCTCCAATGTCTCTTTGATTCTGAGAAATACTTTTTCACTGAAATTAGAAAAACAACTATGATGGCAAACATTTCCTTATCCTGCAATTGTTAGCTTTAGGCAGCAAATTAGTAGAGAACAGCAACAGTAGGCTACTTGTGGGATTTCGATTGTATTTAAATAGGAGAACGCAATCTCTAATTCCAGCAGTTGATTGGGAGTTCTGCCCATCTAATTTATGAATGATGATCAGAAAGTACACACATTAAAATATAAGACTCCTGAGTACAATATTCCCCCTTAATTAATTTTTGTTTTCTTTCATCTGTTATGTTTATCAGAATCTTGGTGTTTACCAGAAAGGAACTGCAGAGTTCTTTGTTAAATGTATCTTTCCTGCTGTAAACTGCACCTGCCTAGCTCTAGCTATAGTAGCTCAAAAGCATAACCAACTAAGCTAATATACAGGACACCATTACATTTCCTCAAATTATTATACTAAAGAAGATGCTTGGCCCAAAGAATCATACACAAATTTTCAAAAAAGTACCGACTTTCTGTGTGATTCCCCCACGATTTGCTTTGACAAAAGGGTGGAGAAGATGTTTACAGAAGCAGAAAAGGTCAACTTATTATATAGTTTCTTAACAAATATTGGGGAGCAGAGAGTTCATTGAGCATGTTGATTATCTTAATCCAATCCACTGAATAAGCTTTTAGCTTTATGAAATGGAGTTTGAGGCCCGCACCATTTCTTTCCCGAATGGTGGAGAGTCAAAATGCATGCTCAAGAACAAGGGGTTCGAAGTGTTTTTTGTCACAAGGAATCATGTAGAGAACGCTATAGAAGCAAGTCTTCTCAAGTTTTGCTGGGCACTAAGAAAGGTACCTTCCTTTCCACCACTAATACAAATGCTTAACATTAGTCAAATCTCAACCTTTCCTTCATCATTGGGTATGTAAACACATAATAAAAGCAAACGAATATGCTAACTCTATCTGCTACTTTCTCCTCGTTCTTATGCAAAGACGCCCTATTGCACATTTGAAACTGACCTATTATGGAAAATTCTGATTCCTATACCCAATGATAATTAAGCATAGTGATGAAATTCAAGCCAAACAATCAACTCTTTTCTAATAGATAA